>NC_069502.1:977498645-978113645 GCF_027579735.1 Bombina bombina
GCAGCAACCAGAAATCTATCTCCTACTGATGAGTTCCAAAAAGAACGAAACAGGCTTGTCTAGTGAGTGATTTCTGGTTTGCTGTCATAATCCTGTTAAAAAGGATCGCTGTGTCAAAACAGTATTTTTGAAGCAAAAAAAATGAGAATTTGCATATCTAATTTGCATATCTTACCCACAATTCTATTGTGCATTGGAAACATTGTATATTAAGAATTTCTGGGGAAAAGCAAGCGGGGATACTTGTCTAGATGTACTAATTTCCTATGCAAATATTTACATTGATTTAATTTTGAGACATGGAGGATTTTAATTTCAGTTTTTTATCTCCCCCCATAATTTTAATGAATTTTGGTTTAACCATGAAAATAGCTTTATGAATGCAGCAACCAGAAATCTATCTCCTACTGATGAGTTCCAAAAAGAATGAAACAGGCTTGTCTAGCGAGTGATTTCTGGTTTGCTGTCATAATCCTGTTAAAAAGGATCGCTGTGTCAAAACAGTATTTTTGAAGCAAAAAAAATGAGAATTTGCATATCTAATTTGCATATCTTACCCACAATTCTATTGTGCTTTGGAAACATTGTATATTAAGAATTTCTGGGGAAAAGCAAGCGGGATACTTGGCTAGATGTACTAATTTCCTATGCAAATATTTACATTAATTTAATTTTGAGACATGGAGGATTTTAATTTCAGTTTTTTATCTCCCCCCATAATTTTAATGAATTTTGGTTTAACCATGAAAATAGCTTTATCAATGCAGCAACCAGAAATCTATCTTCTACTGATGAGTTCCAAAAAGAACGAAACAGGCTTGTCTAGTGAGTGATTTCTGGTTTGCTGTCATAATCCTGTTAAAAAGGATCGCTGTGTCAAAACAGTATTTTTGAGGCAAAAAAACTGAGAATTTGCATAAATAATTAGCATATCTTACCCACAATTCTATTGTGCATTGGAAACATTGTATATTAAGAATTTCTTGGGAAAAGCAAGCGGGGATACTTGCCTAGATGTACTAATTTCCTATGCAAATATTTACATTTGGCATTTGGATGGGCATTGCCCTTAAAAGGGCATTTAGCTCTATTGCTGCCCAAAGCCCTAACCTAAAAAATAAACCCACCCAATACACCCTTAAAAAAAACTAACACTAACCCCCGAAGATTCACTTACCAGGAGAAGTCTTCATCCAAGCGACAAGATGTCCTCAACGAAGCCGGCAGAAGTGGTCCTCCAGACGGGCAGAAGCGGTCCTCCAGACAGGCAGTCTTCATCCAGACGGCATCTTTTGAGGGCAATGGGAGCTTAGGTTTTTTTAGTTAGGCTTTTATTTGGGGGTTTGGTTGTGTGGGTGGTGGGTTTTACTGTTGGGGGGATTGTTTGTATTTTTTTTACAGGTAAAAGAGCTGATTTCTTTGGGGCAATGCCCCACAAAAGGCCCTTTTAAGGGCTATCGGTAGTTTAGTTTAGCTAGGCTTTTTTTTATTTTTGGTGGGATTTTTTTATTTTGATAGGGCTATTAGATTAAGTGTAATTCGTTTAAAGATCTTGTAATTTGTTTTTTATTTTCTGTAATTTAGTGGGGGGGTTTTGTGATTTAGCTAATTTAATTTATTTAATTGTATTTAATGTAGGGAATTTATTTAATTGTAGTGTAGTGTTAGGTGTTATTTTAACATAGGTTAGGTTTTATTTTACAGGTCAATTTGTATTTATTTTGGCTAGGTAGATATTAAATAGTTAATAACTATTTAGTAACTATTCTACCTAGTTAAAATAAATACAAACTTGCCTGTACAATAAAAATAAACCCTAAGCTAGCTACAATGTAACTATTAGTTATATTGTAGCTAGCTTAGGGTTTATTTTATAGGTAAGTATTTAGTTTTAAATAGGAATAATTTAGGTAATGATAGGAATTTTATTTAGATTTATTTAAATTTTATTTAAGTTAGGGGGCGTTAAGGTTAGGGTTAGATTTAGGGGTAAATACATTTAATATAGTAGCGGCGATATTGTGGGTGGCAGATTAGGGGTTAATAAGTGTAGGTAGGTTGCAGCGGCAATGGGGGCGGGAGAAAAGGGGTTAATAAATATAATGTAGGTGGCGGCGGTGTCCGGAGCAGCAGATTAGGCGTTAATAAGTATAATGTAGGTGTCGGCGATGTCGGGGGGCGGCAGATTAGGGATTAATAAGTGTAAGATTAGGGGTGTTTAGACTCGGGGTTCATGTTAGGGTGTTAGGTGTAAACATAAAATGTGTTTCCCCATAGGAATCAATGGGGCTGCGTTACTGAGTTTTACGCTGCTTTTTTGCAGGTGTTAGACTTTTTCTCAGCCGGCTCTCCCCATTGATGTCTATAGGGAAATTGTGCATGAGCACGTACAACCAGCTAACCACTGACTTAAGCAGCGCTGGTATTGGAGTGCGGTATGGAGCTCAATTCTGCGCTACGCTCACTTCTTGCCTTTTAACACCGGTTTGTAAAACCTGTAATACCAGCGCTGCAGGTAAGTGAGCGGTGAGAAAAAACTGCATGTTAGCAACCCAAGACTCGTAATCTACCCATATGTTTGTAAGCAGTCTTTGTTAAAATATACATTCACTCAGGAACTCAGACAATTGGAATGTCTACTGACCACTGGAGGTCACTGCTGGACCTTAAAAACATAAAAAACTAACCATTTATACAAATGCTGTATATTTTTTTTGTGTGTTGAACTCTGATAACAAGTACATTTGAAAATCACAGCTACTACCTAATTGTTGTACCATATGGATATATTAAACAAAATACATTTTTAAATTTCTAAAAAAATAAATACATTTTATTACACAAATGTTCCAATTAAATGGTAAGTAAAGAGCATTTGTCAAAGATGGGGAAAAAAATTAAAAAATAATATATATATATATATATATATATATATATGAATGCATTTGCCTTGTATGTTATGTATTATCCTCTGCTACATGAGTTGTGTTTAGCATGTTTACATCCTTTTTAACCTTAAAGGGATATTCCAGCCAAAATTGGAAACCACATGGGTGCATTTAGGTATTGAACAAAAGTAATTTTTGTAAAATACTTGTATTAGCAAAAATGCTTCTAATAAAAGCTATAGCTGTTACAAAAGTGTATTTAAGTATGCACTATGCACCAGCATTTTAAACACAGCACTTGCTCAGAGAGCCTAAGGTGCTGACATGATACAAGCCCAAGTGGTGATCTGAGCAGCTGCAATATTTAATATATGGGTGCAGTGACAATATCTAGCTATTCTTCACATGCACGTGCAGAGAAAAATGTTAACATATGCTTCTATTCAAATATATAATTATTCTATGTGCATTTATATTTTGACTGGAATGTCCCTTTAATCTGATGTCCCCTAACCACAGCATTGCTCACAGTCATTTTATATATGTACTAGTCCTAAAGCTCGCTCACACGGGCCATTTTTTGCAGTACAGCGGTCCCACCCCTTGCTCTCTCTCTCCCCCTATCTTTTGTGCTCTCTCCCCCTCTCTTTTGCGCTCTCTCCCCCTCTCTTTTGTGCTCTCTCTCGCTCCACCTCTCTTTTGCTCTCTCTCTCCTCCCCTCTATTTTGCTCTCTCTCCCCCTCTCTTTTGCGTTCTCCCCCTCTCTTTTGCGCTCTCTCCCCCTCTCTTTTGCGCTCTCTCTCACTCCACCTCTCTTTTGCTCTCTCCCCCTCTCTTTTGCTCCCTCTCCCCCCTCTCTTTTGCCTTCTCTCCCCCCTCTCTTTTGCTCTCTCTCCCCCTCTCTTTTGTGCTCTCTCTTCCCCCTCTCTTTTACGCTCTCTATCTCCCCCCTCTCTTTTGCGTTCTCTCTCTATTTTGCGCTCTCTCCTCCCCCTCTTTTGTATGCTCTCTCTTCCCATCTTTTGCGCTCTCTCCCCCTCTCTTTTGTGCTCTCTCTCCCCCTCTTTTGCGCGCTCTCTCTCCCCCTCTCTTTTTTTTTTTTTTTTTTTTTTTTTTTTTTTAAACAAGCTTTATTGACAAAGAAAATTGAAATAACATACATTCAAGCCGTGCTTGATATTTGGTCATCAGTAATACAAAACAATACCTCTGGACATTAATAAATTTAGCTTAACACATCTTTCACCTACTTTCGGGTGTATCAAAGAGACGGAATGTCCAAGAGTAAAAGAATACAAGGAACAAGCCAGCTGTGAAGTCCAAAGCTTGTGGTTTTTCTTTTTCAAATAAACAAAAATCAGATAATAAAACAACGAAAGAAAAAGAAAAAAAAAGAATGAAAAAGCAAAACAAAATGTAACATGTTACGTAACTTGTATGTTTATAATAATACATTATGAGATGAGAGTTGCAATGCAGAGTACTTTGTATATCATGGGTTATGGAGTATACAGTCGTCAAGAAGCTTAAAGCCTATAAGTCCGGGTATCCGTCAGGGCCCAGAATCAGAGAGGGGATATGGAGATGTCAGTTATTCATCAAGTGGACCCAACAACCCCATGAATATAGGTCTCCCAATAGAGGGACATTGCACAGTAAAAGTCAAGTCTGTTAGTTTGGATGTAGTGGTACTTCTCAAGGGATAGTAGGAGTGTAACATTTTGCATCCAGCTTTTTGTGGTCGGGACGGCTCTCTGTTTCCATAGTCTAGGTACTAATTGTTTTGCGCTGCTAAGCATGATATATAATAATTTGGATTTATATTTACATTTGATTCGTGGGGGTTTGTTGAAAAGCAGAATCAGAGGGTCTAAAGGAATCTCGTGTACAAGGGCTTTTTGGATCTCAGTGTGAATGCTTTTCCAAAAGGGTTGGAGAACTGGACAGTCCCACCATATGTGGTATAAAGTGCCTACATGTCCACAGCCTCTCCAGCACAGAGGGTCAGAGAGTCCATGAATTTTGGCCAGCCTACTGGGGTATAAGTACCACCTGCATAATAGTTTCATGTTTGTCTCGGTGATGTTCATTGAGGATGGTGCTTTCCCCATATGTTGAAAGATGGAGTCCCATGTCTCAGAGGGGACACTAAAGCCCAGTTCCGTTTCCCAGGTTCGGGTGTATGATGGAAGATTTCTAGAGTGTATAGATGATAAAATCTTATAAGTCAAGGAAAGGGTTCCCCTCGTTGGCTGTGTGGACCAGCAAAGTGTTTCAAAGGGGTTTAAACTCCTAACTATATTAGCCCTATCTTTATGGTGTGAGATAAAATGGGACAGTTGGAGGTATTCAAACCAATTGTTAAAGTATGGGATATTTCTCTCTGCCAACGTGGACCTGGGTAAGATACTACCCTCCTCTAGCAAGGAGAAGCAGGGTAGCCCTGCTGCTATACTATATGTCCCATTCGCCCATACCTGCAGGCAAGGGGGAAGGGCTTTATTATGGCAAAGGGGGGTTAATGGGGAAGGTACCGTAGACACCCCCTTTATGGATTTAGTAAGGCGATCCCATGTCAGAAAAGTGTCTATTATCAGGGAGGTGGGGGATTTCCACGGGGCTCTGTCTCGTTTGTGTAGCCAGCATTGTGTGCCTAAACTTTTTGAGCCAGTTAAGTCATGTTCGAGCCTCACCCATTCTTTGTCTTGCGCGTTTTTGCACCAATCTATAATTCTAGTGAGAAAGGCTGCTTGCTGATAGAACAGAAGATTAGGAACTCCAAGTCCTCCTCTATTGCGGGGCCTATAAAGTGTGGCCTTTGCAATTCTAGGACGTTGGTGCGCCCACAGGAAGGCATTGACTAATTTTTGCGCTGAGCTGATGTAGTGCTGAGGGAGATAGATAGGGACTGTCTGGAACAAATAGAGGAAGCGCGGAAGAATGCTCATCTTGAAAGCATGTGCTCTACCGAGCCAAGATAAGCATTTATTCTGCCAGCCCTTCAGTTCTGCCTTGACAGACTCAAACAGAGCCTGATGATTCAATTGGATCAGGGAATCCTGTGCATTCGAGAGTTGAATTCCTAAGTATTTGATGGAGGTGTGCTCCTGTCGGAATAAGTATTGCTCTGAAATCTGGTTGGCCCTGTGGTCTGAAAGCCCTACACTTAAAAATTCCGACTTTAACATGTTAATTTTAAAATTAGATAGGGAACTATATCTCTCTATGACAGGAATTAGGGAGGAAAGTGATTCCAGGGGTGAGGTTAGAGTAAAAAGGACGTCATCTGCGTACATTGTAGTTTTGTACTGAGTGTCACCTATTTGAATCCCTTTTATTCCTGAATTTTTCCTAACATTAGCAGCTAGGACCTCCATAGCCAAAACGAACAGCAGGGGGGAAAGAGGACAGCCCTGTCTTGTACCGTTAAGGATGGGAAAGGGGTCTGATAAAGAATCATTTAGCTTAATCCGGGCTTTAGGAGTATGATATAAGGCAAAAATTTTCCCTATAAGTTTCTCTCCCATTCCAAAACGTGCTAATGTGAGTTTTAAGAATTGCCAATCTAGTCTATCAAACGCCTTTTCGGCATCAATGGCTAGAAAGATAGAGGGAATGGAATGAGTTTTTGCATAATCAAGGAGATTGAGGATCTTAATAGTGTTGTCTCTCGCCTCTCGGCGAGGGACAAAGCCCACTTGGTTTAGGTGGATTAGTTGGGGTAACAATTTGTTGAGTCTTAAGGCGATGAGTTTTGCGTACAATTTGATGTCAACGTTTAGAAGTGAAATAGGGCGAAAGTTAGCGGGGGAGTTAGTAGGTTTGCCCGGTTTGGGGATCACTGTAATGTGGGCTTCTAACATTGAGGAAAGAAAAGGGTGCGTCTGGTCGGCAGTGTTAAAGACCGTGCATAGGTGGGGAATCAAGATTGGTGCAAATTTCTTATAATAGGAAGCCGTAAACCCGTCAGGGCCTGGGCTCTTGCCTGATGGTAACTGTTTAAGGGCTACGGCAATTTCTGCTGCCGAAAAGGGAGACTCGAGATCAGCTGCCTGCGCTTCTGTTAACTGAGGTAAGGGGGTGTCTAAGAGGTATGCTTTAGTGGTATTATCGTCATTGCTTGAGGCATTTAGTCTCGGTAGGTTATAAAGTTTTGAATAATAAGCTAAGAATTGGGAGAGTATCTCCGGGGTCGTATTGACCGTCTTTTCTGATGGTGATTTAATTTCGGTAACAAAGGTTTTTAGTTTTTTAAGTTTTAAGGAGCGTGCAAGGAACTTTCCTGCTCTGTTACTCTCGAAGTAAAATTTTTGTTTAGTTTTTAGAGCTAGTGTGTTAGCCTCCTGCATTAGCTGTTCTTGTACTGTTTGCCTAGCTTTGTCAAGTTCTTCGAGGGTGCGTGTGTCTGTTGGGTTCAATTTATGTTGGTGTTCCAATTTAGCTAGGAGGTCAGTGGATGATTTGTAAAGCAACCGTGCTTTTTGCCTGATGTACGCTTTATATTTAATGAACTCTCCTCTGATATAGCATTTGTGGGCTTCCCAGACCACAAGGGGGTCTGTCTCTGGTAGTGAGTTTAGTTGAAAATATTCCGGAAGCCTCTTCTCTATTTTGTTTTTAAAATCAGGGTAGTTTAACAAATTATCATCTAATTTCCATATAAAGGAGGGCTGTGGTGCAGAGGGCCATATCAATTGTGTCAGCACAGCAGAGTGGTCAGACCAGACTGTGTGTGAAAGTTTAGAGGTGAGGACATAAGACAAGCCTTTTTGGTTTGTAAGGAGGTAATCGATTCTACTGTATGAACGATGTGGAGAGGAGAAAAAGGTGTAGTCCCTTCTAGTTGGATGTTTAAATCTCCATGTGTCAAAAATTGTCTGTTCGTACATGAGTTTTCATAATTGTTTAAGTGTATTTTTAGATGTGGAAGGCATTGGATTTGTGGTGTCCATATCCGGGTGTATGGGTATATTAAAGTCACCTCCAATGTAGAGTGTTCCTATAGTGTGATCTAAAATCCGTGCAAAATGTTTTTTGAAAAAGGGGAGTTGATTTTTGTTCGGGGCATATAGATTTACTAGAGTAGCTGGTGAGCCAAACAACAAACCAGTCACACACAAAAACCTCCCCTCCGTGTCCGTATATGTTTGAATCGGGGTAAAGGAAATGTGCCTGCTTATAAGGATGCTCACTCCATTTCTTTTATGATCAAAGGAGTTGTGGAAATGTTGTGTATAGTGTCCCCCAAAATATTTTGGTTCCTTAAGTTTTAGGAAGTGCGTTTCCTGTAGGAATAAAATATCACCTCCTTTGCGACGGAGGTCTAACATAGCCATAGAACGCTTCTGTGCTGAATTAAAACCTCTCACGTTCTGGCTTATCAAAGTGATATTCTTGCTGCTAGAGGTCATGGTTTGTCGGTGCGGGAATGTCTGTCAATTTGTATAGGTGTCTATTCAGTGAAGTCTTGATGACAAGCAGTGTGTGCATACTCCATTTCAGCTGTAACCCAAAGTCTGTATTTCTCATACGTAACATAAACATCAAAAACAGGTAATAACCTAAAAGTGAGCAGTGACATTTACATCTAAACAAAAAATATCTTAGTGAAAATAACGCCATAAAACGTTTATTACTTACGAGGAGGCAGTAGCCAGCTCCACATAAAAGTATATAATAAGGTCTAACAAGTGCCCATGTTTCACAATTACATAACAGTAATAAAGATAAACAGGCTTAATCTGTGACATTATGCATGATAAACGAGCCAAACTGTTTTACTTAATAACAAGAGCTTTTTAGTAATTATAACAGTGAAGGCAGAAGGAAAAAGAAAAACAAAAGGATACTTATCGGCATCCAACAGGGCAGAACTTCGAAAATCAAACAAACAAGGATAACACCAACTATGCTATTGTTCAGGCAAACTTTACCAGGTCTCTGGTTAGGGGTCACAAGACCCAGCTTACATCTCATCCTCCCAGACTAGGGCTCTGGAGGGAGCATCAAGGAGAGGAACTTGGAGACCTGGTTGTTGGATGAGCTCTTTGCTTATGGGAAACCTTTTGCCAGCCTCCTCGATCTGTCCCAGCTGGTCTTTTCTTTGGGGGTTCTTGAGAGTCCTCCGTAGGTGTTTCAATGGGGGTCTCAATCTCTAGGGCCGAGCAGAAATCCCCAACATCTTTCAGAGATTTACAGTTTAACTTCCTGTTTCCATGCAGGACATATAGGTGAAAAGGAAAGCCCCATCTGTATAGGATCCTCTTTTGTCGTAAAAGTGTGGTCAGTGGAGCCAGTTCCCTTCTTCTTTGTAAAGTCCTTTGTGATAAATCTTGGAAGAATTGTAGAACGACACCTCTAAACTTAACCGGCTGGTTCTTACGGGAGAGGTTCAGGAGCTCCTCTTTTTCTCCGAAGTCTTTGAACTTCATAATGACATCCCTTGGGGGTGCTGTGTCGGGAGGTTTGGGCCTCAGGGCTCTGTGGGCTCTGACCCAAGGGATGTCTGTAGTCGGTGAGGTGTTCTTCAGGTGAGCAAAGAGAGCTGGAAAATAAGTCGGGAAATCTTTCGGGAGTACCGACTCAGGAATACCTCTTATTCTAAGATTTTTCCTGCGGCTGCGATTTTCCAGGTCTTCTATCTTGTCATGTAGATCAGATAGCAGCTCGGTATGATGTTTTGTTACATTCTGAGTCGTATTAATTTCTCCTTGCAAGTGGTCTGTAAATTCCTCTAATGCTTCCACTCTATTGCCCATAGAGTGCAGGTCCTGTTTCAATTCCGCTATTTCTTCGCGTATACATGAGCGGATTATGTCTGCAATGTCCTGCTTAGACGCCAGTGTGGAGAGAATAGTGTTTGGCACAGAGGTGCTTTCCTCAGCGGTCTCCACCATTTTTTGTGGTGTCTTCACCCTTTGTAAAGGTGATCTGGCCATCTCAGAGTTCATAATTGCCTTAGTTCCCGTAGGGGAAAAAAACTGATCTACCACACTGTCCCTCTGACTATTCATTTTCTGTGGCTTGCTGGGCTTTGCTGAACGTTTGGTGTTCATAGTTGAGACTTAGTAGGGGGCACAGCGAGCATACAGTGGACACCCCTGGCGACCCCCTCTGCGAAGGTGGGACAAAAATAACAGTCCTGGATTAACCCCTATCAGAAACAAAAAGGGATGTGTATTAAATATATGGTCTCTGATCAAAGCTGGGTTATCTCTAGATGTGGGTTTCAAATAAAAACTCAGTCCAGTATTAGTGTGAGCCACAAAGCTCTCCTCAATAGTTATGTGGTTAAGTACAGTAAAGGAGCTATGATTTGTAGCTGCTTAATAACCGGTATGTCCAGTATGTTCTCCTGTATCTGGCTACAAACCAAACAAGAATCCGCTGTTATAGTCCTCTTTATATTGTACTTTATATATTTGTATTTCTTCCCTCCTGCGCTAGCTTTGTAAAGTGACCCGATCAGGCCAAGGACTGTTTATTCTCCCCTGCACACGCAGCTTCTGGCTACGTGTGATGCTGTCAAGATGGCGGCCTATTGCGGAGGGGCCTCAGGGACCGGCGGCTCGCGGCCAGAGTAGCACACGCGGGGGAAGATAATGGGGGGTTCCCTTCTGCCTCTCCCAGTTACCTGTGGTCATCCGAGTCCGGTAAGAGTAGGCACCTTTCTCCTTACATAGTTGTGGCTTTCTGCCGTTTGTTGCGTAGCGGCGCTTCTAGAACTGCAGCGTGTGGCTTGAAAACTGAGTGAACTGTCAGTCTCTCAGTTGGGATAGCAAACCGCTCTTTAAAAAGTTGATCTTCAGCCTCTCTAAGTGAATATTTATCGGCTCCTTGTAGATAAGTGTGTATGGTGGCAAAATTGTGACTTTATAGGGCCATATTATCGGAGCTGGCTACCGGAGCTATGGAGTTAAGCAGCCATCTTAGCTGCGGCCAGCTCCGCCCCCCTCCCCCTCTCTTTTGTGCTGTCTCTCTCCCCCTCTCTTTTGCGCTCTCTCTCTCCCCCACTTTTGCGCTCTCTCTCTCCCCCTCTCTTTTGCGCTCTCTCTCTCTCCCCCTCTTTTGCGCTCTCTCTCCCCCTCTCTTTTGTGCTCTCTCTCTCTCCCCCTCTCTTTTGCGCTCTCTCTCTCCCCCTCTCTTTTGTGCTATCTCTCTCCCCCTCTCTTTTGCGCTCTCTCTCCCCCCTCTCTTTTGCGCTCTCTCTCTCCCCCCTCTCTTTTGCTCTGTCTCTTTCTCCTTTTTTTTTGCTCTCTCTCTCCATCCCTCTCCTTTGCTCTTTCTCTCCATTTCTCTTTTTTGCTCTCTCTCTCCCCCTCTCTTTTGCTCTGTCTCTCTCCCCTCTCTTTTGCTCTCTCTCCCCCCTCTCTTCTGCACTTTCCCCTCTCTTCTGCTCTTCCCCCTCTCTTTAGCTCTTTCCTATCTCTTTTTGTCTCTCCCCCTCTCTTTCTATTTCTCTCCCCTCTCTGTCGCACCGACAGCGCCCTACCACGCCCCTTGCCACGTCCGGCCATGCCCCCGACCATGCCCTGTCCCGGTCGGCCACGCCTCTGCCCGGCCATGCCCACTTTCACCGCAAACAGCTTGCCATGGTTTGTCAGGTAAGGCCAGGTGTGTTTTATCTCGTGCTGTCTCTACTGCGCATGACAGCTTCGGACAAACACACTTGGCCTTTTATATAATAGGATAGTATAAATAAGCAATTAACAACTTACAAAATACATTTGAAAGTAATATTTGAATAATACTTGAATTTACTTAAAAACCCTGGCAAGTGTGGTTATCATATCCCATAACTTTGGACAATTAGTACTAGGTGTGATTAATCTTGTGCACTAAGCGATTGCTGTTTAAGTTGAAGGTAGTTTGGTATTTTAAAGCATTTTGCAAAATATATAGGTTTTAGAGTTTGCCTTTACGCTTTTCTACAAGCGCAATTTTAATACTAAAACGAGTGTTTACTGTCCCTTTAAACCATTCTGAAGGACCATTAAAGGCACAGTCTACTCCAGAATTGTTATTGTTTAAATAGTTAGATAATCCCTTTATTACCCATTCCCTAGTTTTTCATAACCAACACTGTTATATTAATTTACTTTTTACCTCTGTGATTCCCTTGTATCTAAGCTTCTGCAGACTGCTCCCTTATCTCAGTGATGACTCTTAAATAACTCAACGGGAGTGAGCACAATCAACTATCACTGTCACACATGAACTAACACCGTCTAACTGTGAAAAACTGAGATAAGAGGCAGTGTTTAAGAGTTTAAAAATCAGTTTGAGCCTACCTAGGTTTAGCTTTCAACAAAGAATACCAAGTGAAAAAGCAATTTTGATGATAAAAGTAAATTGGAAAGTTGTGAATTCTTGCATATGCTCAGTAGAAGCTGGTGTCTCAGAAAGTTATCATTTAAAAAGATTGTGCACATTTTGATAATAAAAGTGTGTTGGAAAGTTGTTTACAATTGCATGCTATGGGGCAGATTTATCATGGCCTGAATGGAGCCAAATACATCAGTTTCGGCTCGTGCGGTAAATCTGCCCCAAAGCATGCAATTTTAAACAACTTTCCAACAGCGTATGCTGTCGGCATTTATCGATGTCTGGCGGACATAATCGCTACAGTGGATCATGTCGGCCAGACACATGATAAATTGGCCCCTATATCTTAAGCATGAACGTTTAATTTTGACTTTAGTGTTTATTTGAGTAACAGGGTTTTGTGCTGCTGCTGCCGCCATGACTTAAAGTATCAGTAAATATAGTAGATTTGCACAATGAACAAATGCATGATAAAAAGACAATGCAATAGCACTTAATCCAAACTTTTTTGACACAGTTCAGTGATATCTATTTCCACTCCTTCTGTATCATGTGACAGCCATCAGCCAATCACAAATGCATATACGTATATTCTGTGAATTTTTACTAAAGAAAGGCATATCTAGCTTGAATTAGCAGCCAAAAGGGTAAAGGCACCTGATAAGCAGCTCAAATAATAAAGTGCTCCAAATACTCAGTTCATAGCAATTGGATAAATACAAACTCCCACCTCACCCATTATCACATAGACAGATGATCCCAAACAGTCCATGACGTGATACCTCGCCAAACAATCCAAGCCAGTCTTGGGGGAATCCCTGGTGGCCTCTAGCTCAATGCGCACACAATCACCAATGGTAAAGTAAATTATTACCTCCAGGAGCCTTCGGCCGTCGCTGGTCCCATCTTCGGTTAACTCAATGTCATCACTACGTTCCGATCTCCTCATAGTGGTGAGTGGGAGTGATCACCACAAGGGGAAACCTCAATGAAGTGCTACACTCATTCTCTGGTCACAACATCCCACGAACATCCATTAGAGCAACACTCTCGTTGAGAATTAAAAAGTAACTTTCATTTTTTGTATAATTTTAAACATCCTTATTCAGGAAAATGTTCCACAAAGTGGCAATGTGGGCAGAGAGTAGGAGTTCACTCCTAGACTTGCTACTTACGCGTTTCGGCAAAGAAAGCCGTAATCGTAGCTGAAGTCCTAAGGTCCAATCTGACCTTGTATACCCACTCTGGTGCTCTCATTGGCTAAAAACATTTACCTGGAGTAAAACCCCCAGTCTCTACCCCTTGACCGCTCTATTAGCAATTACATTCGCTAGTGCACTTTACATATTTATACAGTGAAATTGTATCTTAAACAATCAGCAGCACATTATGACAATCACAGCCTGCTGCCTACATGCACCTCTATACCTACACTTTACATATCCTGGCAAAGACGACTATCACTATGGGTACATGATTTCTATAAATATAGTCCATTTTATAGTGTCACAAAATGGTTCTTTATTAAATGCAACATATACTGTATAGTTTAAAATGTCATAATGAAAATTGCAAAAACGTAAATACAGAGGAGAGATACTACTGGCAATTATGTACAAGTTTATGCAAGGTACATATATGATGTCTAATCTAGTTTATTAATATATGCAAAAAAACACCAAGCTTACTCCCTGGCATCTACAATCCTGTTTGCACATAAATATACCAATTACCAGTCGGGAAGACCTGTGAACTACTGATATTCCAGAGAGGGGAGGGAGATAAAAAAAAAAATCAAAACCAACATATTAGTAGCCATTATGTATATGGCGAGAATGCATGTTCTCTATGGCAGATAAAAGTGATGAGGAAAGAGAGAGGAGGGAAGGGATAGAAAGTGGAGGGGGAGGGAGTTCACTTTTAGAGCATGTATATATATATATATATCTCACTGAAGGATGATACTTAGACTGTCTACACAGACCCAAACCAATTATTCCCAAAAATTGATAACATCATATTCGGAGTTTAATCCCTCCGTTACTCTGGTTTTGAACCTGTGTATCCAAAAGACCTCCCTTTTGCCCAAAGGTTTGTCCCTATCCCCTCCTCTCTCCTTACACCTCACCACTTCTTTAATTGTCCAAATTAGGGATTTTTCATCTTAATTGTGTACGTAAAATGTTGCACTAGGGGGTGGTCAGTTTCCCCAGTTTTATGCTAGATAGGTGCTCACAAATTCTATGTCTGATCTCTCTACTCGTGAGCCCCACATTTTGTATCCCATATTCAATACATATGAGAAGATACGCCACATAAAATGACCTGCAATTAAGACAAGAAAAATGTCTGAATCTTTCCCCTGTAACAGTACTCATGAATCCCTCTCCAATCTGAAGGTAATCACATGCAGTACACTGTGGATCACTGCACCTGAAAGTACCTTTGAAGCATAACCAGGATGAATTGCTTGTCATCGTGGGCCTAAGCTCAGCTGGGGCTATCATATTTCTTATAGATTTCCCTCTTTTGAAGGCATACCTACAACCCTTAGCAACCACATCCACCAAGCCATCATCTGCCTTAAGCATCTGAAAATGTTTCCGAATTATATTACAGACTCGGTGAAAGTGGTTGCTATATTGGGTTATAAAATAAACCCCCTCAAACTTTCCTTTTTCAGCTACTCTTTGTTTCAAAAATTCCCATCTGTTTTTGGCTGCTACATTTCTTTTGGAAGCTTCCACTTCCTTTCTCTTGTAGCCTCTACTGCAAAATCTATCCTCCAGATCTTGTGCATGCCTCTCAAATTCTTCATCTCTTGTGCAATTTCTTCTTAATCTAATAAATTGTCCTTTAAGGACAGATTTAAAGACTCTTTTGGGATGGCAGCACTGAGCATGGAGGCGAGAATTGCCCAAAATTGGCTTCCTATACACTTCAGTCACAACTTTGCCATCTGTAGTTCCAGACAGTGTAACATCTAGATAATTCACTTCTCTGCCCCCAAACTCAAAGGTAAACTGTATTTCAAACTTATTTTGGTTGAGCATGCCAACAAAAACTTCTGCATCTTTTTTATCACCTTTCCAGATGATCAGAAGATCGTCAATATACCTTCTGTAGTATATAATCTTCCTCAAGTGTTCACCACATCCAAAGATGTGAGACAGCTCCCACCAACCCATAAAAAGGTTGGCATAGGTGGGTGCAAACTTTGCCCCCATAGCTGTCCCACATCTCTGGAGGTAGTGAACACCCTCAAAGACAAAGAAATGATGGGTTAGCAAAAATGTTGTTACCCAAAGAATATATTTCCAAAAATTCTGATCAGAGTTGGTCATTTTTTCTAGAAAAAAATGTATTGCCTCCAAACCATTGTTGTGGGGTATTGAGGAGTACAAAGCAATGACATCCACTGTCACCCATTTGAAGTCCTCCTGCCAAGAAATAGATTCCAATTCTATATTCTATTAATAATTGCTTTGTATCCCTCTAGTAGGTAGCCAAACCCTTAACCAATGACTGGAGGATGGCATGACCTTTTACATCAGAGAGGGATTTGTGGACTTTTGGCAAGAAGTTAAAAATAGGGGTGACTGAATTTTCAACATAAAGGAAGATACCAGTTTTTTATCCAAAAAAACCTTCCTCCCTGCCATCATCAATGAGCTGATGCAAATCTTCCTTAAATCGGTTTTCCGGGTTGGAGCTAAGGATGTGAAATTATGAGGGGTCTGTTAATTGTCGTAATGCTTCATTGACAAAAAAATTTCTATCCATGACAACAGATCCCCCCCCTCTTATCAGCAGCCCTTATGACCAATTCTTTGCTTTTTTGAGTGAGCTCCTACTCTCCACCCACATTTCCACTTTGTCGAATATTTTCCTGAATGTGGATGTTTTAAATCATATGAAAAATAAAAGTTACTTTTTAATTCTCAACGAGACTGCTCCTCTATTGGATGTTCGTGAGATATCTAGCTTGATGTCATAGATCTTCTAGAGTAACATGAGCTGCATGTTGAGTGAATACTAGACAAACAGGAAGTTGGTTTCTTGCTTATGCTCAGAAGAGGCAGAAAGTTCTCAGCATGTCTTATTCCTTATGTATCAATAAGCAGCGACTACAAGAATTCTAAGTGCTCATTTTGCTAGAAAACATGTAAGTTGTTGGCAGTTTTTTAACACAATCTGTTTCCAAACCATTTGTGTCGTCTTTAAAAATTTAAAAATTTAAATAGATTTTATACTTATAACAAAACTTAATTGTTTATGGGGTGATGGACTGAGATGTAGGTGTCAAGTGTCTATTAAAGATGGGTGGATGAGGGAATCAAAAGGTTATGTGTACACATGTATGTATACAATGTCTGCGATGTGATATACACCCGTAGGTTTTGTTTATATTTATGTGTGCATATTTAAGTAGGTTTAAACAATAAAAACCTACAACAAATTAACATAGTGTTTGCTGCAATTGTTTTTCAACAATCCAGGCATGTTCCAGCATAACATATGATGTTTTGCAGTTATTATCAGTAAAAAGCCGATTAAGGAAAAATGTGTTGCAGAGTAAGCCTTGAGAAGTCAGTAGGGTACTATTTAAGCCCTGAAAACTACAAAATTCACATTTTTTAGAGTTCAATTATATGAAATTGAGGCAAAATAAATAATGAAAGTATACTGCAAGGTTATTTCACTACACATAACTAAACATTTTGTCCTGGATTACAAGTTCATTAATGTTGCTTGAGCGCAAACAGTAGAGCTTTTATTTTTGCGCTCATACTAGAATTCAGTTATGTTTTATTGTTTAAGGGCGTTCTAATATCACTAATTTTTTTACATTATAGACTTGCACAATAAAATTCATGAAGGATATCCCTTGATCATTAAGCCAATGGGGTGCTTAGCCAAGGGGGCGATAAGCCAATGGAACGCAGGTTGGGAAGTTCTTCATGTTGTTCTGTTCTAATAATAATGGTTTACCCTAGGTCAGTGAGGGTGAAATTTGACACTCCAGATGTTTCAGAACTACATTTTCCATGATGCTAAGGCACTCTGCTGTCCAGTAGAGCCTTTTGGACAGGGTTTTGCCAAGGTTAGCCATTACTGCCCTAGATCTTAAAAATCACTAAAAAAAAATCACTAACTTAAAGGGACACTCAACTCAAAATTAAAATTTCATGATTTAGATAGAGCACGCACTTTTAAACAACTTTCCAATTTACTTCCATTAACAAAATGTGCACAGTGTTTTTATATTTACACTTTTTGAGTCACCAGCTCCTACTGAGCATGTGCAAGAATTATAAAATAACAGAAAACAGGAGCGCTAAAAAGCTAAGTTAGCGATCAACCGCAGGCTTACCCCCACACTGTGTGTGTTCTGAAGTCTCTGTGTTCAAAGTTACCGCCGTAGCGGGGTGACGTCACCTTTATGGGCGCTGTCCTCGATCGGCCTCCTGATTGGTCCTTTGTCGGAGCGGCTTTAGAAGGTAACTGAAATTTCCGCTACCAAAGTATCTGCTCTTAAGTGTATAACAACACGCAAGATACCTTTGAAGGAGTGATGTGTGAAAAAATTAGCTCTGTCCAATCCTCAAACTGAGGAGCTCTGATTTTTCTCTGATCTTGATCTTGAAAAAGCCCTGTATAGGGAGAAACGCGTTGATGAAGTCACAATTATAGTTATTTATTCACATTCTAAGCTGGAGCTACACTTGTGAGTGTGCATTGCTGTTGGAATTCGTTACCCTTGATATAACAAAGAATCTGCAATTGTCAGCTGGACCGGCAGAGACTGACATTATTGGCAAGCAAGGTCGACAGAATCCGACAAGGGTACTACTGCACGGAACTTTTCAGAAAATCAGAGCTCCTCAGTTTGAGGATTGGACAGAGCTAATTTTTTAACACATCACTCCTTCAAAGGTATCTTGCGTGTTGTTATACACTTAAGAGCAGATACTTTGGTAGCGGAAATTTCAGTTACCTTCTAAAGCCGCTCCGACAAAGGACCAATCAGGAGGCCGATCGAGGACAGCGCCCATAAAGGTGACGTCACCCCGCTACGGCGGTAACTTTGAACACAGAGACTTCAGAACACACACAGTGTGGGGGTAAGCCTGCGGTTGATCGCTAACTTAGAGTATGAACTGTGGAATTTACTCCTGATATCTTTCCAACTTGAACTGTTATTAGCTCCATTGGCCCACAATAACGGATCTTCCTCTATATATATTTTTATGTGGTGGCAACCTGAGTTTTATTTTTATTTTTAACGGAGACGTCCATTAGTTTTATGCATTTATACCATTTTAAGAATATTGTCTAATATCGTTCTTTTATGCTTTATGAAGTATATTAAATTGGCATAGTCCCTTTTTAAATGTAAGATTTGGTCTCTTTTTTCAACCTCAGTATCTTATACATATTAAGAACACTAGTGTACTGTTTAAAGGGATACCCTTTGTAACTTGTAATATTAAGTATTTCGTTTTCTACTGTATATACACACCATTAATGAATAGCACTTTGAATTCATTTAGATTTTGTGTTTGATAGCACTTTATTTGCAGGATATACCTGGTTTTATTTTATTATATTCACGTTTAGAGACACCTTTAGCTTTTTAGCGCTCCTGTTTTCTGTTATTTTATAGTACTATTTTCTGGCCTATATTAGGGACCTTTAGGTCTTTTCAGGAGTTTGGTGTATCACCCTGCGCTCATATTTAACCTTTATTTTATACATGTGCAAGAATTCACAGAATATACGTATATGCATTTGTGATTGGCTGATGGCTGTCACATGATGCAGTGGGAGTGGAAGTAGTCATAACTTTGAAATTTGTAAGTAAAAGATCTACTACTAATTTGAAGTTCAGACTAAGTGCTATTGTATTGTTTTTTTTATCATGTATTTGTTGATTATGCAAATCTACTGTATTTACTAGTCCTTTAAACAGAAGTATTTTGGATTGAGCTGGGGCACAACATTAACTCACCACTTGTAATACAAGCAAAATGAGGGAGCTAATAGTGCTCCCTGCACTATACATTAAAAGTATTGAGCGCCCTAAAAAAATTCAGCCGTGTTAAAATGCTGTGGTTAATATTGAATCATCCACTTTTAATACCAGATTGTATGTTATTCTTTGTGTAAAGTTGCTCAAATAATTTTGCCCCCTGCGTTATTATTCTCCACTTGTAATCTAGCTCCTGATATAAAAATCGCACATTGTATATTATCCATTTAAATCCATTTGAGTTGCCAATTTAACTAATGGTAGAATCTACAAAATTATGTATAGACATTTTTGTTACTACCAATTGTTAAATTTACAACTGGAATGCAAACTATTATATTAAATATTATTTTCTCATAACCCTACTGAAATGATCTTACTAAACATATTTTATGTATCGGTATGTAGTTTACTATTATTAAAATTTAAACAGATATGCAACTTTAATATAATCACAACCAAAAATCTGGCAACAATATCCCTTTTGTCTATATATATTGTCCACTGTAGACATATGTATGGGCAGAATTTTTTGTTCTTAAGATACTTGGCAGATCAATTAGTACTTAAATAAATGGCATTCCACTGACCCTTTTAGACAGGCTGTCTTAAGAACACCAGTGGCTTTTACACCAGTCCGAAACAATGATCAACATTCTCTTACACTGAAAACAATGGTAGACATTTAGTCTCATTGTAAACAATGGCAAACAGGCTATTCTTTGTTAATGAGGTTTGTCAGTGAATCAGTATCTGAAGAAATGGTGATACCTGGCTTTGTCCCATGCTATCAATATGACCTACAGTTCCTTAATACATTTCATATGAGAATTCAATTCTAGCACAGGGTTCTCCTAAAAAGTACATTTATTTAGCAACGTAAATATATCTAAATAAAAAGAAAAACATTTTTTAGTCAAATCTCAGGAATGTGAAAACGTTCTCACACACTTAAAAATACTTAAAGTAAAACAAACAAAAAGAAATGAGGTAAATGAATAATCACAAGTATTTGGCCAAAATATGGGGAATGAAAATTATATTTTTCTTTAGTAATGGCAGCTTTGGAAAAATGTTATGACATTTGCTAGAGTGCACCTGCTGAGTAAGTGAGCTCTCTGCAAAAAAACATAGGGCTAGATGAGGGGTATGTAAACTACAGTCCTGGTGCTAAGTCAGGCTTGCATCCCGATTTTCTATGGCCTGTGAGCTAAGAATAGAACAATAATGCTATTTTGTGACATGTAGAACGTAAATGAAATTCAAATTTCAGTGTTTACAAATATAGTTGTAATTGGAACACAGCCAATTCATTCATTTATCAAATGTCTACGGCTTTGTGCTAGAACATTTGAGTATTTGCAACAGGCAGTGTGTGTGTCGTTCTCACCGCTTTGCACTGCTGCTCAGTGCACTACAATAATTATTAGAGATGTGCATTTGATTTTCGACTTTAGATTTCTTTTTGAACAAATTTCTGCAAACTTGGCAAGCAGTCTGATACAAGAGCAGCCAAATATATTATTAGGCAAAATGGTGGAGGAATACGTGATTGCTTGAGCAAATTAATTCATTTGTGCCATTTGATGCCTTGAAGGATTAAGAAGCTATAGTGTTTGGCTAATCATCTCCTTTGTTTGTGATGATGTAGAGAGGTCTGACCATTCATTTACCTATATTTGCACCTAACTTCCCTTGTCCAATCCAACGATAGTATTACTAATGGTTTATCTTTGAGACAACAAGTCAGGTACTGAATGTTGGATTTTAGTCATACAGGCTTTTCCATTAAAGCCTTAACTTAGCATAGAGAGGTGGGAGACTATGGGAAGCTCAGACATTATCAAACACTTTCACAAGGCCTATTGGAACATGCAGTTAAGTGACTATGTGACCTAGTCATTGAATCAAATTTAATCAGCGAGTTGTATGTTCTGTTAGCATTAGAAGATAGGTTCTTTTAATTGTTCAAATTCTATAATGTACAATTTTTTGTTGTTGAAGTTTGTTGTATATGTTTTTTATGGGGGCAGAGCTAACTGGGAAGGAGAGCAGCTGCATTTCTATGGAGCTCCAGGAGATATTGATTTTATATGTGGTAATATAGAGCTTTAAAGTAGGTGGAGAACACTGCAATCTGTGTGGCTTCTGATGTGGTTTACCCTAAGTTGAAGCAGAACAGCTTGTGTGCGGATGGCTGCTCAAAGGATCGAATATCATCTGCAAGTGGCGCGGCATTCATTGGAGACGTACTCTTGCCTTCAGTGTGCTTAGTAGTCTTAAGGTACAGAACTACAGCCCACAGTCACACAGATGCATCAGTCAGAGTACAGACCCGAAATCAGAGATCCAAGGAACACCTTGTGAGAAGTCTGGAGAACTATTAGCATTCAATTGCCAACACCTGTAAAGATACAGGACCCTGATCGGAAGCCTGTATGTAAGAGAAATGGCAGACACCTGCGTGGCACTGCTCTAGAACCTCTGCAGGTATACACACTGAGCATTGGCCACTTATTGTATACAAGGAATACCCCTTAGTAACCAAGTATACCAGGGACACCGGGACTCAGTAATTCTCAGTAATTCTCGGCCCACGGCAAGCACTTTTAGGACACACATAAGAATTACACAAGCTTCTGTTTATACACTGCATGGATCGGCTGCTCTTCTTTCCATAATGATAGTTCTCAAGGAACAGTAGTATAGAGTACTGAAGAACGAAATCAGAAGCCTACTAAGCATATGGGACAACTAGAAAGCTAGTAAGATAGCTTCCCTTCACTGCTAGAGGTATAGCTTACGGACACATCCTATTTGCGCAGTTGCTTTTTTTTTTTACACACTATGGCGGCAGCTATCATTAATGCTCTAAGAAACTTAATGAGCACACTTGATATCCAGTATAACGCTCTTCTTCAGGAGATATGGTCTAGTTGAATGTACTGAAGAAATTAATTGATGGCAGTTTACCCCTTATTGATGCTTCAGACCATCCATATGTTGATATCCAGCTCATAAGAAATAATGGTTCTGGTGTTAACCATGACAAGGTTAAGTTATACACTTTTTGTCCCTAGCCGTGGAGACCTTTACTGTTGTTGTGCACTAATGAGTATTTTTAATTTTATGACTTATTACTGCAGGGGTTACTATGATGCTTAACATTGTAGAGCTAGACTGTTTTGATATGTTCTTGTACCCTTTTCCACACATAGAGGCATATTTATCAAGCTCCATATTTATCAAGCTTTCCGGCGAGCCTTCAGGTATACTGGAAACAGAAGTTATGGAGCAGTGGTCTAAAGACCACTGCTCCATAACTTGTCCACCTGCTCTGAGGCCGCGGACAGGAATCAACCCGATTGAATACGATCGGCTTGATTGACACCCCCTGCAGGGGCGGCATTGCAATAGCAGTTCACAAGAACTGCTGGTGCAATGATAAATGCCAACAGCGTAGGCTATCGGCATTTATCGATGTGCGACGGACATGATAAGCTACTTCGTATCATGTCCGCTCATACATTGTTAAATATTCCCCATAATCTATGCTGGTTCATATTGTGTTTGTTGGTTTAGATATAAATATATATATATATATATATATATATATATATATATATATATATATCCCGTGTGTATCTGCACTCTCAATCCAATTTGGTCAGCGACCAGGGTTCCCAGTCAACATATCAATAAGTATCAACAATCAGGGACTGCACTCACTGGATTCAGATAAATGATAAATGATTTAATTATCTGAATCCAGTGAGTGCAGTCCCTGATTGTTGATATATATATATATATATATATATATATATATATATATATATATATATATATTGTAATATAAGCTTAGCTTAGCTTTGTACAGGCCTAACATACCTCTGATTACTCTCAAGGCTTCAATTAGAATACATATGTAATTAACTTATTCTCTACTACCCACGCAAGGGCATCTAAGTGTAAAGGGCATCGACTAGGCTGACATTACTACAACTAACCGCACTGTACTTTATTACAATTCAAACACTGCTATCTTGACTTCCTGGTCAATACATGATGGTCTATGGACTTAAGGATATTATGCAGTCACCTTGTAATTACTCTGCTGGGTTGAAATAATACTTGTTTATGGCTAAAGATATTCAATATATACGTTTCCATAGTTTTACATCCTAAGTAACCATTTACCCTGTTTATATTATCAATGTAATATGTATAGCTCTAGCTTATAGTATATATTTGTATTGTTTTATGGAAACATTCATAGGACTGTTGGTATTGTTCAATATTTACTAATCTATATACACTATAGGCTATGGAAAGGCTCCAATGTAAAGGAGGAGCTGTACTTGATACTATTATACCACGATATGTTTGTTTCATATTTGGCAGTTTAATAGGTTTAAATTGACCTAAGTCAGGGTCCCTGTTTTTGGTTCTAGGCCCAATGGACACTCCTAGATCAGCTATAAAGACAAGCTTACTAATTTTAATAACCCAGTCTTGCATTAATTAGTTGACACCTGTTTTAGGTTCTCGAGCCACTTATTAATTTGTGCCTAGTGAACCCTTATGGTTTTGGTTACTATAGCTGCACCCTGGATATTTTATGTACCTTTTTATACATATCTTGTACAGTTTTTATACGGACATGTCCATACTTGCTTCCTCCATTTTCTGACTATGCAATGCATGATGAAGATATTCTCCTTTGAGAAATAGTATTACCTTATAGGGCTCCATTTATCAATCATTTGGGGAATTTTCCTTTCTGTTCTCCTATCAGTTCTCCACAGCTCTCCTTAGGAGAGGAGCACATGTACGCCCATATTTATCATAAAAAAGTTGTTTTTTCTCCATGGGAGAGCTGAGGAGAGCTGGGGAGAACTAATGATAAATTTCTCCAGTCGGATTAGTATGTTCTCCTTATTTATCACTAAAAATAAGCAACTATTCTCCATGTCAGTCATATATAAACCAATAGAAATGTTTATACAGCCTTCCTAGTAGCTTTGTTAACGCCTCTTTTCAGCAAACTTTTATATAAGAAAATAGATCTACATTTTCATTGTTTTAGTGCTTCAATTTTAGCGCTTTTTTATATCTTATTTTTATGCCCCAATATATATCATTTTTGTGCTCTGTTATATATTATTTTGCTGCTCCATTATATATATATATATATTTTTTTCCATCATAAATTATTATTGCACTCCAATAACCATTATTATTGTGCTTTGTTATAGATAATTTTTGCTCCTTGTAGAGCCCTTTTTTTGTGTGTAACTGCTTCTACAACTGGTAGAGAATAGATTTCTAATGCTGTTCTCCACTGTAGTTATGGAGAACTTTAAGGTAGGAACTTGCAGGAGAACTTTCAGTCCTCCACAGGAGAATATAAATGATACATTTGTAACTAGGAGAATTATGAGGAGAACTATATGAAATACGACTAAAAAGATCTAATTTAACCCATTTTTTGGAGAACATGTTCTCCAAGGAGAGTTAGAATAGAGTAGGAGAATTTTACAGTCGAATTTGCCCAATTTTAGGAGTATTTTTGAATGATAAATAGGAGAATTATTTCTCCTGAGAACTTTTAGGAGAAAATATAGGAGAATTGGAATGATAAATAGAGCCCATAAAGTAGTAAACACCTTACACTGTGTCTGACTACGTTATCCCCCATAGTTTTCTATTGTCACACCTGGAACGTTAACCACATAACAAGTGAAGCTAAACAATACCCCAAAATGTGCATTATACTGCTCACTTCATAGCTACTGCCAGTTTAACGTTATATATTACTGTAATCTACTTCTTTATAATTTGTTTATTGCCTACAATACTATAAAGATAAAATAGGATACCTAGTATACCTACCATATAAATATTCTATATTATATACTCTAAACTACTCCATGATTAATGAGAAGCCCATTAAGCAGACTACTAATATTGTTAATTCACCTTCCACTTGGGGATAAGGCCCATACCCAGGTGAAAAGGTCTAAATACATGAGATCATGGATAACAAACGCCGTTCTCACTATAATATAACTACATCTTCTCCCTAAGCCTACATAAACCTTCTATATCATCTGATATTGAATATGTATGGTTTCCTTTGCTTTATTTTAGAGTGTAGGATTATATTGTGGTACATTAGTAACTACATACTAGAGTAGGGTGACCAGATGTCCCTGATTTTAGGGGACAGTCCCCGGATTGAGGAGACTGTCCCCGGACAAATTTTGTCCCCAAAAATGTCCCTGGGATGACGTTTGGAGCCCGTGCATGTTAGATGTGTTTGTGAGAAGTTGATAGATTTATCTGTTTTAGTCACTGATTAGTTGCATAGAGCTACAGCAGCGGTTCCGCTTCCCCTGGATTCTTCACTGCTGGTGCTAACAGCCCAACTGAAGCTAAAAGCTTTGGATCCCTCTCAATATAGATTGTGAGTTGCTGCATATAGTTTGCCAGCCCCACTTTGCAACAGCTGAAAGGTGCAAGGTAAGTTCTCATTGGTTGTTAGTGTTTAGTTAATACAGAAGCATGTTATATATGTGCAGGCGCAATAGAATCAAGAGGCTAAGCTCTTGTTGGGTAGGTCTAGTATGTTTAATTGGAATGTTTAGAAGTACGTAATCTTTCTAAGATTTTGTTTAGTCAAAAACTACAAAGTAGGGATATCTTCTGGTAATTGATTTTACTAGTGACCTATCGTGAGGCATTATTACTAAAGCATGTATAAGAGATATGTATCTTTGGCTTTGAGTAACGCATGCGTATTAAAAACTGAAAGGGTACTGCGTTGCTTTTAGGGGTATGTTATAATAGTATACGCTTAACATTTTTACTTGTGCATTTTTGGAAAAAAAGGAATTCAAGTTCTCTATCAAACGATAAGATTATCAAGACGTAACTTTCTTATGTTGATGTTTGAGCAGGTCCTATACAGGCCTGGAATCTTCGACCTCGATTAATGGATCACGCTGCTTGGACTGGTGGTAGAAGATAGGGAAGCAATGTGGGAAACTCCCCGGCTTTCTAAATTTTACTTGGCCTTTTTTTTTTTTTTTTGAGGGGAACAAAGCAGAGATTAAATACATAGGCTGGATTTGACCTGGCCGGTTAGTTATGTAGGGGCAAAATATAATTTACTGTAAGGGGTTTAAAAAAAATGTCCCTGGATTTCATTTTAAAAATCTGGTCACCTTAACTAAAGACAACAATTTTTTATTTCTATGCACAATTTTGTATGCCATATGTGACAATTATGGTTTGTGGTAATTGTTTGCTTTGACAATATGTGTTTTAATTTTTGGGTTATATACAGTCTTCTTATACTGTAGGGGAATTTAAGCTTAGTACTAGATCCTATTCTTTCAGCTAAATTACGAGTTTTGCGTTATGAGTGAAAAAGCATTGTTATGCTTCATAACGATGCTTTTTCCCTAACGGCGCTATTGCAAGTCTTGTCAGAATAGGTGTACCGCACACCTTTTTGGCCGTCAAGCAACGTCAGTACCGCACTTTTAAAAAAGTCCTTTTTCAATGGGGCTCCCATAGCGCCGGTATTACGAGTTTTGCTGTGAGGCCAAAAAGTGAGCGATACAGCCTAAAATGACAAGATCCATACCGCAATCTAAAGTAGTTATGAGTTTTATGCTACAAAGCTGTACCATAAACCTCATAACTAAACTGTCACAAAGTACACTAACACCCATAAACTACCTATTAACCCCTAAACCGAGGCCCTCCTGCATCACAAATACTAAAATAAAAATATTAACCCCTAATCTGCCGCTCCGGACATCGCCGCCACTTAAAAATTGTATTAACCCCTATTCTGCCGCTCCCCGACATTGTTGCCACTATAATAAACCTATAAACCCCTAAACTGCCCCCTCCCGCATCGCAAACACTATTTAAATATTATTAACCCCTAATCTGCCGTCCGCCAACACCACTAAACCGCAAGCCCCCCACAACGAAATATACTAAAATAAACTATTAACCCCTAAACCTCTGGCCTCCCACATCACTACATAAATATATTAACCCCTAAACCTAACCCTAACGTAACCCTAAGCCTAACCCTAACACCCCCTTACTTAAATATAATTAAAATAAATCTAAATAAACCTTACAATTATTACCTAAATAATATCTATTTAAAACTAAATACCTATAAAATAAAACCTAAGCTAGCTACAATATAACTAATAGTTATATTGTAGCTAGCTTAGGTTTTGATTTTATTTCACAGGTAAGTTTGTATTTATTTTAACTAGGTAGACTAGTTAGTAAATAGTTATTAACTATTTACTAACTACCTAGTTAAAATAAATACAAATTTACCTGTAAAATAAAACCTAACCTGCCTTACCCTAAAACCTAACATTACAATAAAATAAAATAAATTAAATTAATAAAATACAATGATCTAAATTACAAAAAAAATAAACACTAAATTACACAAAATAAAAAATAAAATTATCAAAAATAAAAATGAATTACTCCTAATCTAATAGCCCTATCAAAATAAAAATCCCCACACAAAATAAAAAAAAACCTAGCCTACACTTAACTGACAATGGCCCTTTAAATGGCCTTTTGCGGGGCATTGCCCCAAAGAAATCAACTCTTTTACCTGTTAAGAAAAATACAAACACCCTCCAACAGTAAAACCCAGCACGCAAGAACCAAACCCCCGAAATAAAAACCTATCTAAATAAACCTAAGCTAACCATTGCCCTTTAAAGGGCATTTGGATTGGCATTGCCCTTAAAAGGGCATTTAGCTCTTTTACATTGCCCAACCCCTAAGCTAAAAATAAAACCCAACCAATAAACCCTTAAAAAAACCTAACACTAACCCCCGATGATCCAATTACAGTTTTCTAAGACGGGACATCCATCCTCATCCAGGCATCAAAAGTCTTCATCCAAGCGGTATCTTCTATTTTCATCTATCCGGCACGGAGCGGGTTCATCTTCAAGACATCCAGCGCGAAGCATCCTCTTCTTACGATCGCCACTGGAAAATGAAGGTTTCCTTTAAGTGACGTCATCCAAGATGGCATCCCTTACATTCCGATTGGCTGATCGAATTCGATCAGCCAATAGGAATTAAAGGGGGAAAAATCCTATTGGCTGTTGCAATCAGCCAATAGGATTGAGCTTTCATCCTATTGGCTGATCCAATCAGCCAAAAGGATTGAGCTCTCATTCTATTGGCTGTTCCAATCAGCCAATAGGATGAAAGCTTAATCCAATTGGCTGATTGCAACAGCCAATAGGATTTGTTCCCCTTTAATTCCTATTGGCTGATAGAATTCTATCAGCCAATCGGAATGTAAGGGACGCCATCTTGGATGACGTCACTTAAAGGGAAACTTCATTCTACAGCGACGATCGTAAGAAGAGGATGCTCCGCGACAGATGTCTTAAAGATGGACCCTCTCCATGCCGGATGGATGAAGATAGAAGATGCCGTCTGGATGAAGACTTCTGCCCACTTAGATGAAGACTTCTGTCTGCTTGGATGAAGACTTCTGCCGGCTTCGATGAGGACTTCTGCCTGCTTGGATGAAGACTTCTGCCGCCTGGATGAGGAGGGATGTCCAGTCTTCGAAAATTGTAAGTTGATCATCAGGGGTTAGTGTTAGGTTTTTTTTTGGGTGGGTTTTATTTTTAAAATAGGGTTTTGGGCAATGTAAAAGAGCTAAATGCCCTTTTAATGGCAATGCCCATCCAAATGCCCTTTTCAGGGCAATGGTTAGCTTAGGTTTATTTAGATTTTTTTTGGGGGGTTTGGTTGTGTGGGTGGTGGGTTTTACTGTTGGGGGTTGTTTGTATTTTTTTTTTTACAGGTAAAAAACTGATTTTTGGGGGCAATGCCCCCAAAAGCCCCTTTTAAAGGCTATTGGCAGTTTAGTGTAGGCTAGGGTTTTGTTTATTTGGGGGGCCATTTTTATTTTTATAGAGCTATTAGATTAGGAGTAATTCATTTTTATTTTGGATAATTTCATTTTTTATTTTGTGTAATTTAGTGATGATTTTTGGAATTTAGATAATTGTATTTGATTAATTTAATTTTTTTATTTTATTGTAATGTTAGTTTTTAGTGTAAGTCAGGTTAGGTTTTATTTTACAGGTAACTTTGTATTTATTTTAACTAGGTAGTTAGTAAATAGTTAATAACTATTTACTAAATAGTCTACCTAGTTAAAATAAATACAAACTTACCTGTGAAATAAAATAAAACCTAAGATAGCTACAATGTAACTATTAGTTATTTTGTAGCAGGCTTAGGTTTTATTTTACAGGTAAGTATGTAGTTAGTTTTAAATAGGTTATTTAGGTAATAATTGTAAGTTATATTTAGATTTATTTTAATTATATTTAAGTTAGGGGGTGTTAGGGTTAGGTTCAGGGTTACGTTAGGGTTAGACTTATGCTTAGGGTTAGGCTTATGTTAGGGTTAGGTTTAGGGGTTAATATATTTATGTAGTGTAAGTGATGTGGGAGGCCAGAGGTTTAGGGGTTAATAACTTTAGTATAGTGGCGTCTACATTGGGGGCGGCAGATTAGGGGCTAATAAGTGTAGGTAGGTGGCGGCGATGTTCGGGCCAGCAGATTAGGGGTTAATAACTGTAATATAGGTGGCGGCATTGTTAAGGGCAGCAGATTAGGGGTTAATAAGTGTATTTAGGGGCAGTGATGTTCGGGCCAGCAGATTAGGGGTTAATAACTGTATGTTGGTGACAGCGATATTGGGGGCGGCAGATTTGGGGTTAATAACTGTAATGTAGGTGGTGGCGATGTTTGGGGCAGCAGATTAGAGGTTAATAACTGTAATGTAGGTGGTGGCGATGTTAGGGGCAGCAGATTAGTGGTGTTTAGACGTGTTTTTATGTTAGGGTATTAGGTTTAAACATAACTTTTTCTTTCTCAATCAATGGGGCTACGTTACTGAGCTTTTGTTTCCACAATCGCAGGTGTTAGGCTTTTTTTTTAGCCGTCTCTCCCCATTGATGTCTATGGGGAAATCGTGCACGTGTATGCCAAAACACTGCTTGTATTTGGGTGAGGTTTTACAAAACCTATAATAGCAGCGCTAAAGGGAGGTAAAATGACTACGCTTTTGTGGCCGTCGTTAATTTCCCTATAGCGCTCAAAACTCATATTCTAGCTGTTGTAAGACCCCTTCTCTCTTCTATTTTACTACCCCTCTACTCTTTTCGCATGCCCTCCTACCATTTCCCTCATCATAATTTTTCTTTTTGGCATTCTAGAATGCTTTACCCCCCAACTCAGAGCAGCTATTGTCCGCTGAGACTCATTAGGGTTATCGATAAGACTAGCATACCCCATCAGTGCTCCCTATATCTAAGGGCCCACATGAGGCCAGCTAATTAGTTACTCACGATAGCTACTTAAAACTATAAAATAGAGGTTTCAGTCGTCTATATTATTGCAATCAGTTTCCTTTTTGTTTATATACTTGGACTGCGTTCCATGCAAATGTTGTCATTTCTATTATAACATTTATGTATGTTTTTCTTTTCTTGCGCAAAACCTCAATAAAAAATTATATTTAAAAAAAGAATAAAAAAGAATTTGTTGTATATATTTGCTGTTGCCATTGACCCCTGAACTAGTTTCCAAAGGGCAGGCAAAAAATTATAAAGAAAATTCTTTAAGTATATTCCTTATAATGACTCCATGCTGGCATCCACGTCACATTAAGGAGTCATTGTTTTCTCATTGCATCACACTTTAGAATCATGGATCCTTAGAAGTTTACCTATAAAGTCTGTTTGGCAGTAGCCAAAAAAAAATCTTTATGAGATATGAAACATTGGTAACTTTGTTATATATCATCGAAGTACAAGGTGATTTTTATTATTTGGATAATAGTGGTTGGGGATTCAGTTTAGTTAATTGTTAATGCAATAAGGGGTCCAATGCAGTAGGAATAATGCAGTGGAGGCAAGTTGTGTTTATGTGTGCCAGTCTGGAGACGACGACTGGGCAACCATATTGATAACATACGGCCAGATTACGAGTTTTGCGTTAGGAGCTGTGCGGTGCTAACGAGCAGTTTTTTTCTCACCGCTCACTTACCTACAGTGCTGGTATTACCGGGTTTTAAAAACCTGGCGTTAACAGGCAAGAAGTGAGCATAGAGCAAAATTGAGCTCCATACCGCACTCCAATACCAGCACTGCTTAAGTGAGCGGTGAGCTGGCCGTACATGCTCGTGCACGATTTCCCCATAGATATCAATGGGGAGAGTTGGCTGAGAAAAAGTCTAACACCTGCCAAAAAGCAGCGTAAAACTCAGTAACACAGCCCCATTAATTCCAATGGGGAAACACATTTTATGTTTACACTTAACACCCTAACATGAACCCGAGTCTAAACACCCCTAATCTTACACTTATTAACCCCTAATCTGCCGCCCCTGACATCGCCCACACCTACATTATTCTTATTAACCCCTAATCTGCCGCTCCGGACATCGCCGCCACCTACATTATATTTATTAACCCCTGATCTGCTGCCCCCAATGTTGCTGCAACCTACCTACAGCATAATACCAGCGCTATGGAAGTCCCATAGAAAAAAGGGTTTACGAAGTTTACGTAAGTCGTTTTGCGGTAAGGCCAAAGAAGTGTGGGTTGCCCCTAAACCTGCAAGACTCGTAATAGCAGCGGTAGTGAAAAAGCAGGGTTAGGACCTGTTAACGCTGCTTATCAGCTTAGCGCAAAACTCGTAATCTAGCCGATAGTGATTACCATTATTTATGTTTCAGATTTTTGTTTTTTATATCAGTAGGATATATCTAACTTCTTTAGGATATTTTATGAAACTCTGGACTTCTAACCCATCGAAATCTTGCATATATGCTGCACATAACTAAAATATTAATGTTTGATAAAAAAATGTATACCAAATAGTAGTTAAAAACCAACATGTTCCCCCACCACTATAACACCTTACACGTAATAAACTTCTACACAATCACATGGCCACAGTCCAAACCAGTCAATACACTGCAAGAGACTCTCCTGAAATATAAATCTCACCATGGGTTACCCATTAAGACTGCCTACATTAGCCTACCCTAAGTGATTGCCTCTTACATTACATCCTTTCCCAGCTGAAACTTCTATTACATAAACTCCCCAATTAAAACGTATTAAAAGTAAATAATTAAACATACAAATATAATATATGAAGTCCAGTTGGGTCTTCTTTCTTTAGCCTCACCCGTCCATGTAACAATCAAGTTAACCAATCAGGACTTATACTATACTTAACCAATCAGGTCTTATACTATTGTGTTCAGTGTGCCCCTACTGACGGGTGAAAATATAGACATCAGATTTCAAAAGGATTCTTGGCTATTTTTGCAAACACCTAGTCATCATCACAGGTATTCAACTTGCTACCTAAAATTATATGTTATATACACATAAGAACAGTTGTATATATATTGTTACCAACTAAAGTATCACTATATAAATTAAAGAAATTTCCATCTACTATCAAGGGATGTAGGAAACAATTCATATTAAAATCAGTGAGTAACTGTTACTATAGGAAGCATGCCATATCCAATTTCTCATTCATACCATTCGGGAATTGGGTACCTAGAGTAGATATCCATCTACATTCCTTTTTTAGGAGGGTCTTGTCATTGCCCCCCCCCCCCCCCTGCCATTTGTTATACCTCTGTCTATATCTATGAACTGCAGAGAATCAGGATTGCTGGAATGGAATTGTTCAAAGTGTTTCGCTACACTGCTGTTCTGAACTTTATTTTTGATACCATCTCTATGTTCAGTAATTCTGTCTTTTATAGCTCTTTTAGTTTTCCCAACATAAAAGCAGGGACATGAACATGAGAGCAAGTAAATCACTCCTTTGCTAACACGTCTTTTAAGCCATTCCAATATATATACTGTATATATACAGTATATATATATATATATATATATATATATATATATATATATATATATATACCGGTATATATAATAATATACAATATCATATCATTCCCTTCTCTTTCATTCCACCAATCACTAATTAGCTGATGTAAAAGCAAAGCATAATATTTATTAAGTTATTATTATTAATAATAATATAAGTACATTTTTGTACATTCAATGGTAAATATTTTTCCAACTTTTATTATTATCAAAGGATTTCATACCTCATTGCTATTGCAACTGCTGCCAGCTAACTGTGAAATACATATATAAACATATAAACACGTGTATATACATATATACACATAAATACATATACTGTATATTTATACTTTGGAGCCCTTTCCACTCAAATAACTGAAAACAAGAAAAAACTTTTTGATTGAATTTAATATTTAATAATGTGTTTTACTGTGTAATTACTGAAAATATTTTACAGTTTTTCACGTAGTGGAAAATGTTCTTTGTATTTTTAAAAGCATGAGATTAAAATCCTCCATTTTAGAAAAGTAAGAACAATAGTATTATTGCTCAGGCAATTAGCAAATCTAGGCAAGCATCCCCACTTGCTTTTACCCAGAATTACCCTGTATACATTGTTACCAATGCACCAGAGGACTCTGGGTAAGATATGCAAATTAGATGCTCAGGTTCTTTGCTTGGGTATATATATATATAAACAAATTATTATATAACATATTCCTTTTGAACACATAACTCTTTATTTTAATATATTTTTTATGTGATAGTGTATATATGAGTGTAACTTAAATTATTAATGTGTTTATGTTGTGTTTAATGCAACTTTTTTGAACCTGTACTTCAGTCGTGCTAACTTGACGAGCGCTTGTGCAATCACATTAACTTTCAACTTGTAATACCGCACTAAAGTTAATGCAGTCGCTATATTGATATTGTAATCTAGCCCATTAATAGCTGTGGTAGCATAAATAATAATAAGTGTGGCTTATACAAAGATTGGGCACACTTAACCCTCAAATTTCATAAAGGGGAGAGAGAATCTTTTATTTAAAATAATAATTACTAGGGAATGAAAAAGATATAAATATTTAAACCAAAACAACAACAATATTGTTGTAAATTTATAACTTAAAGTGATTGTCAAGTTTAAAGGGACATTATACACAAATTTTTTCTTTGCATAAATGTTTTGTAGATGATCTATTTATATAGCCCATAAAGTTGTTTTTTTAAAAAAATGTATAGTTTTGCTTATTTTTTAAATAACATTGCTCTGATTTTCAGACTCCTAACCAAGCCCCAAAGTTTTATCAGAATACCGTCAGCTACCTTCTCCAGCTTGCTCCTGTTGTGTAAAGGGTCTTTTCATATGCAAAATATGGGGGAGGGGGGGGTCTTATTTCCCACTTGCAGTGGGCTTTCCAGCTACCTTTTCAGCAGAGCTAAACTGAGAGCATCTAAGTAAGTTTTTAAACAGTTTTATACTTGATTTTTATATCAGTATCTAGGCATCTTATTCTTTATAGTAGTGTCTATTACATGCAGTTATATGAAAATGAGTGTATACTGTCCCTTTAAGTATTTGCTGGCTGCTATATACAATTACTATAAAAAAAAAAACAGGGGCACTTTAATTGATTTCATGTCTAAAATATTTACCATTTAGACATGATAAACATTCCGCCGTTCCTCCGCCCACATCTCCTACTTTTTTTTAAGGAGTGAAGACGAATCTGGCTTCATCCAATCATTGCGTTCCCCACGAGCTGGACATCAAGTGGGACAAGCAACAATTGGATTAAGAACATCTTTCAGCTAAAGAAAGTAGGAGATGCGGGTGGAGGAACAGTGCAATGTTTACCGTGTCTAAATGGTAAATATTTTAGAAATGCAGCGTCTTTAAAAAGAAGAATCAATAAGTGCATCTGTTTTTTATAGTAATTTTATATGGCAGCCAGCAAATACTTAAAGGGACAGTCTAGTCCAAAATAAACTTTCATGATTCATATAGAGAATGTAATTTTAAACAATTTTCCAATTTACTTCTATCACCAATTTTGCTTTGTTCTCTTGGTATTCTTAGTTATAAGCTAAACCTAGGAGGTTCATATGCAAATTTCTAAGCTTTTGAAGACCGCCTCTTCTCTCAGGGCATTTTGACAGTTTTTCAAAAGAACTGAAATAAGGGGGCAGTTTGCAGAGGCTTAGATACAAGGTAATCACAGAGGTAAAAAGTATATTAATATAACAGTGTTGGTTATGCAAAACTAGGGAATGGGTAATAAAGGAATTATCTATCTCTTCAAACAATAAAAATTCTGGTGTAGACTGTCCCTTTAAACTTGACAATTACTTTAAACTCAACAACCTCAATAGGAAAGCTGTGAAACAAAGAATTCCCCTTTTTATAATAATAACATAAATTCTTAAAAATCCTTGTATTCAAATACAATAGAAATACAATAGAAATACCAGAAAAAGTAGTTACTGAATGTTAAAGGGACAGTGTACACCAATTTTCATAAAACTACATGTAATAGACAATAATATAAAGAAGAATATGCACAGATACTGATATAAAAATCCAGTATAAAACCTTTTAAAAGCATACTTGGAAGCTCCCAGTTTAGCACTGTTGATAAGGTTAGGCTGGGACACCCAGTGAAAGGGGCTGGGAAAGCAGAAACAGCAGACACTCCCCCTTCCCCTGCATACGAAAAGACCCTTTACAAAAACAGGAGCAATCTGGAGTCTGAAGACATAAGTATACATCTAAAACTGTGGGGCTTGGTTAGGAGTCTGAAAATCAGCACAAATGGATCATCTACAAAACATTTATGCAAATAAAAATCTAGTGTACAATTTATTCTATGAAGGTTATTTAATTATAGATTATAAAGATGAGTTACACAAGCCATAAATAGACTTAATATGCAAATGTGTTGTATAAATATATTCAACATTCTAAAAATCATTACTTTTAGTCAGAAATATTAAAAAATATTTTATTCACTCCTCGGTTTTTCTCAATACGTTTTTTTTAATATTTGTAGTATTTCTGCTTTCTAACCTTGTATGTCCAATGATCAGCATTTGCTGACAAGTTCTACTTGACTAAATTGTATTTAGACAACAACATATTTCATTCATGCCTTTAGTAATGACTAGACCAAGGTCAGTTTTATATTCTACTCAAATCATAAAGTGACACTTGAGATAAACAGAATGTTTACTCTCTCCATGTGAGCTGAAGCTGATATGTAAATTTATCCTTATTCTTTCATCAAATTTGCATTTGCCCTCTTAGCCAAACACTAAAGAGCTCCAAATCAAACAGCTTTAATGGTGGTCAGCTCTTTTATGACCGATTGCCATATCAGAGGAAAGGAAACAGCAATTTAGATTAAAATGAAAAAGAGTAGCAAAACACAGCTATCGTCATCCAGTGAGCAATAATTGGCTAAACTTTTCATAGGACTGAATGTGGTTTGATGCTTGACTGGTTGAAAAGCAAATGCTTCTGTTTTTTTATTATGTTCTCTTTATCTACAATGAACAGACCATACTCACCTGTCATTATTTTGTTTTGCTCAAACAAATGCATAAGCATAAAACTATTCTAGAGAGAGAAAATCTAGATGGAAATAGGAGAGTCTTTCTTTACTACCTGTTACATTAAAAATAAGCTTTATTTCATTTTTACTTTTCATTGGGAGAAAGGATTTTAGCAAAGCATTTAATTTCCAATGGCTTGTACGCTAAAGAAATATCAAACACAGGTTTTTATACCAGTTGTCTTTCTAGCAAGATTATCATATCTCTGCATGCAGCATAAGAAAAACATTACTTGCCTCTATGAAAAGGGGTTTTTAGTTTGTTATTAGTAATGCATTCTCTTTTTTCAAAGGGAAATCTTAATAGGTATAGAAATGACTATTTTTCATGCTGCCTAAGGCAACAAAAAATGCAGGTACAGACACATCAATATACTTCTTTACTAATGCGACCTGACAATAACAGTCATGTACAAAAGTGAGAGGATAATTAGTATGTGTTTATTCTCCATTTGTCCTGAGCAATGAGCTTTATTTTCGTTGAGTTTTCATAATACGTAGAACAACTAAAGGATTTCATAGAGACCACACAACTGTTTTAAAGGAAAACTCAAGTCAAAATTAAACTTTTATGATTCAGATAGAGCATGCAATTTTGGACAACTTTCCAATTTACTTCCATTAACAAAATGTGCAGTCTTTTTAAATTTAGTCTTTTTTGAGTCACTAGCTCCTACTGAGCATGTGCAGGAATTCACAGACTATACGTATATGCATTTGTGATTGGCTGATGGCTTTCACATGGTAAACGGGGAGTGGAAATAGTAATAAGTGAACTTTGTCAGAAAAAAAATTACTACTCATTTAAAGTTCAGACTAAGGGGCCTATCTATCAAGCTCCAAATAGAGCTTGATGCCCCGTGTATCTGGCGAGCCTGCAGGCTTGCCAGAAACAGCAGTTATGAAGCAGCGGTCACAAAGACCGCCGGAATTTAACCCGATCGAGTATAATCGGGTTGATTGACACCCCCCTGCTGGCGGCCGATTGGCCGCGAGTCTGCAGGGGGCGGCGTTGCACCAGCAGCTCTTGTGAGCTGCTGGTGCAATGCTGAATACGGGGAGGGTATTGCTCTCCGCATTCAGCGAGGTCTGGCGGACCACCAGACTTTGATAAATATATGTCTAAGGGTCATATTTAACAATGTGCGAGCGGACATGATATGAAGTAGCGTATCATGTCCGCTGCCCATCGCTGTCTGCATTTATCATTGCACCAGCAGTTCTTGTGAACTGCTGGTGCAATGCCGCCCCCTGCAGATTTGTGGCCAATCAACTGCTAGCAGGGGGTGTCAATCAACCCGATGTTATTCGATTGGGTTGATTTCTGTCCGCCGCCTCAGAGCAGGCGGACAAGTTATGGAGCAGCATTCTTGATAAATATGCCCCTAAGTGCTATTGCATTGACTTTTTATTATGCATTTGTTGATTATGCAAATCTACTGCATTTACTGCTCCTTATGACTTGGTTAAACTCTTTAAAAAAAAAAAAAGTCAATGTAAGTCGTTCATTCAGAGTGCCATGCTCTGGTAGTATAATAACTGCTGTCTGATAGCCATACTGAAATTATGCCGTCTAACATTGTTTTCTTGTCTGACTTTGGCACAGCTGAATGCAACCAAGTTCAAAGCACATCAAAAATAGGGACACACTAAACAATAAAGCAAAAGTGGCACTGGATGGAAGGTCCCTTGTTCTGTATGTTTTAAGGAATAAGAAAAATGAGGAATGCTGTCTCCAGCTTTCACTTGGTAACTGAAGGTTTGTAAATTGGAATGTCTGACACATTAATGGTTTGCTCGCTCCAGCAACACTAGTAACATAATTCAGGTCACTAATACAAAAAGCCAACGTCTATTCTGAACTTTAGTGCTTGTCTTATAAGAATAAAGAATAAAAGAGAAAGCAGAAGCGAAAGAAAAAAAAAAAAGGATCCAAAATTGCTTTTCAGTGGGGCTGTCAAATGACTATCTAATAGTTGCAGGGCTGTAGGAGAACAGATATCAGCCTTTTCTCCGAAGCCTGCAAGTATTTCTGCCATTCACAGAGCCAAAGGATGCCACACACATTCTGTTTGTTCAACATAAGCAAACAGATTGTAAACTGGCTGATAATTTTTGTACTGACAATGTCATTTACAGCTGTCAGCCTTTTGTCTATCATGTTTGCTTTATTCAAATATGAACCAAGTGGACCTCCCTTCCACCGCTTTCTTCTGCATTAAAATCACATCAATTCCCTTCCATTCTGTCTTATCTAAAATTCATTGGAGGCCAATCACTTGGATGAATGCTTTGGTGTTTCCATGGAGGCAAGAAGTCTAGTGTGGACTTTAGGGGATTAGGAAGTTTCAGATTTAAAGTCTTGAAGTGCACATTTCTTTTGCTTTTATTTATTTTTTATTCTTTTGATTAAACAAAGCCAGGAAACTTCAAAATCATATTATTTTCTTATATTTAAGTACATCAAAGCATTTGTAGATGATTACAATATAAATAGATTTATATGTTAATAAAAAGGTAGGTTCAGATTACTGAATTTATAGAACGCTAGATTGGAAACCCGGGTAGCACTGAGCTGGCATTCTTTCTTCAACATCTATAACATCAACTATAGTCTTGTATAATAAATTCTAACACACTCATTTAGTTTGATTTTGATCCAGCATCTTCCCATGGAGTTGTGCACAGATCTTGAAGCATCTCCTATTGTTAAAGAAGGTCATGGCACTTTCTGTTAAATAATTCACATCAAACTGTCTCTCAGAAAGCAGCTGCAGATGTTGCCACTTTGTTAAAACATAGCAAGCTTAAAGTAAATGCATATGTTTATATGGTATAAAAGTGACAAAGTGGGATGTATAACACTAAAAAAATGTTTGTTTACAGTCTGTGCATCTAATCTCTTCACCCATTTTGCTATTCAAGATGGGTCCCTTGCATACAACATTTATATCTTAAGGAAAAATAATATAGCAAAGTAAACAGAATCATTTTACATAGTATATTATACATATTGTACTTTTATTTAGATTTGGGTTAGAATTTGCTAAATGTATTAATCTAAAAAACAATGTGAATCATATTATCATCTGCTATAGTATCAATAGCCATATGCTAAAAAAGACAATAAGGGCTAGATTACAAGTGGATAGGAAATTTATTGTGCGCCTGTAAACAAGCACATTTTCCTGTTTGCGGGAGTGCGATAAATAGCCAAGAGGCTGGTTATTGCTACTTTGAGCTCGTTGTAGCAATGAGCACTTATAAATGTAACCAGAAGTCAGATCGGTGGTTAATTTTATATATGTCCCCCAAATGCCCCCCAAATATAAGTGTAATATATTTTATTAAAAAATTAAGATAGTAGCATCTTTATTTTTTAATAAAATAACTGCAAAAAGCTGTTATATGGGACTAAAGTTGGCGGGAGTGGGGTGTTAGAAAAAAAAAACAGCACTGAAAAGAACCTTAACGTTGGGGTTTATAGGAACTGTGTGTTCTCTGTAAATATATATGTAAATGCTTATATACATATATATTTATGTGTTAATTGGAGTATATACACATATTAACATAACTATATATGTATATAATCATATACATATATTAACAATTAGCTGCCATCCCTGCACGACTTACCCCCATGCTGCGCTAGGTTCTCATGCCGTGTCTGACGGCATGAGAACGAGGCTCCCATTGGAGTCTATGGAAGCTTGCTCTCATGAGTGCAAAGCTTCCCAGCAATGCAAACGCAAGCTCGCGTTCGCATTGTTCTCAACTTATAATACCAGCACACATTTGCGTGCACTGATATTACTCAGTGGAGTGGTCCACTTGTAATCGACCTTAAATGTTTAAAACATACTTGATAAGTGGTACGTGGCTTGTTTTATAAACAAAGAAAAATAATATTGATGATTTAATGAGAGTTGACTTATTTGTATAGATTATAAACATAATACGTTACAAGTAACGTAATATTAAACATTTCTTTTTAAAACAAGAATTGTTATACTCAAAATAGTATTAAAAATATACATTTATATTATAACTTTGAGATATATACTATCATGTTGGGCCTGGCTACCAAAGGTTTATTTGGGCACTGTGATTTTATCAAACCAGTCTTGGAAATGTTTTAATCATATTCTCAAAGAATATGCTATTTATTGTGAGATATAGGTATCTCAAGCTTTGGAGAATTTGACCGTATTTGCAATTGATGGCAAATGTCAGCATACAGCGAACGTGCCTATTTCTTTTTACTGCAATCATTAGGAAATCAGTTTTTTTTTATGATTTGTCATAATTAAAATAATATTATAACTAACATGTAAATGTATTTATCTAGCAATTATTTTTTTAAGAAACAAAATATCTCACACACAGAACAGTGGTGAGAAAAAATGTGTGAAAATTAACAATTTTGTACCTTGTTTTGAGCATACCTGAAATGTTTCCTCATAACAGCTATGTCCATAGAACACCCAACAACTGAACAGCGAAATAAAATCGTGTCTTAGACAATTAAGTCAATATTTGTGTGTTATTTATATTTAATTCAATAGGATATATTGTACAGTAGGGTATAAACATTTTATGAATGTAATGAAAAATAGCTGAAAATAATATTAGTATAAAATACGTAAGTGTTTGAACCAAAACCTGTAATTGTTATAATGTATTTAGTATAATACATTTGGTAACTTCAGTATAGGTATTTTGTGTTTTTTTATATGGGGTAACCAATTTCCTTTTATTGCAATTTTTAAAAATAAACAGACACAAAATGTATTTTTTCTACATATACAGTTAACATCTTTTTTAACAAACGTCTATTAGCAAAAACTATCCTCACTCTAACTTGTAAACATTGTAAGGTATTGATACAGCACATGATATTTTATAAAAAAAAATGAATACAGCTTCAGAATTTCAGAGACATGTTTCTTTTAATGCCATTTAATTTGTATTATGTTTTATTTTGCTTTGTTGTGTATCTTGAAATGCTGTTCTAAAGGGACAGTCAAGTAAAAAAAAAATTTCATGTTTCAAATAGGGCATGTAAATTTAAACAACTTTCCAATTTACTTTTATCACCAATTTTGCTTTGTTCTATTGGTATTCTTAGTTGAAAGCTAAACCTAGGAAAACTCATATGATAATTTTAAGCCCTTGAAGGCCACCTCTTATCACATGCTTTTTTACTTGCTTTTCACGACAGGGGAGTGATAGTTCATGTCAGCCATATAGATAGCATTGTGATCACGCTCGTGGCTTGTGGCAGACACTGCACTAATTGGCTAAAATTCAAGTCAATAGATAATAAATAAAATGTCATGTGATCAGGGGGCTGTCAGAAGATGCTTAGATGCTTGTTAATCACAGAGGTAAAAAGTATATTAACATAACAGTGTTGGTTATGCACCATTCTGATGTTGAATGTCCCTTTAACATGGAAGCTTGACTTTTATATAAAGATATATATATATATATATATATATATATATATACACTGTATATATTAGTTAGAAAGTAGTATTAGGCACAGCTTCTCAATAATTTCCAAGGTCTATATTAATAATTTTAGTGCAGAGTTTTTCCTAAGCAAAGATTCGTAATACATTCAAGACTCAAATGGCAGCGTCTCTTAAAGGGATAGTAAACAGTAGTTACAATACATGATCGTGTTCTTACAATAAAATAATACATCAGTCAAGTCTAAACATTTTTAAAACAAATTAATATTGTATTTGTTGTCACTGCTTGCCATATTTGAAGGAGCTAATCCCGACCGGAGTATGCCTACATCAAGGTTAGCAACATTCTTTGGGGCCTATTTATCAAAGGTCTTGCGGACCTGATCGCACAGTGCAGATCAGGTCTGCAAGACCTCGCTGAATGCGGAGAGCAATACGCTCTCTCCGCATTTAACATTGCACCAGCAGCTCACCCGAGCTGCTGGTGCAACGCCGCCCCCTGCAGACTCGTGGCCAATCGAGCGGGTTAAATTCCGGCGATTCCTGTCCGCCTCATTAGAGCAGGCGGACAGGGTTATGGAGCAGCTGCTTCATAACTGCTGTTTCTGGTGAGTCTGAAGACTCGCCAGAAACATGGGCCCACAAGCTCCGTTCGGAGCTTGATAAATGGGCCACTTTATGTCAGTATAAAGTGAATTGTTTTGCAGCTATTTGCAAGGTTATGCTTGAAAATTCTGCATTGTGTATTCCAAATATATTGCTTTACTTTACACAACTAAACATAAAAAAAAAATGATTTGACTTCATAAAACTATAGCAGATTGGAGAGTGAGCAACTAGCGCCTGGATTAGTTTACCTGCTACACTATAAACAGACCCCCTAATAGGTCCTGAAAGGAATCTAATGTAAATTGTTTGTATAGGAGCGCCACAGGCTAAGGTAAACAACAGGTTGATAGACCAACAACACCACTAGTATCCTAAAGGTGTATTTAAATATTTCTCCAACAACAAGGTATAAAAAGATAGATTTCTCTCAATGTTTATTCACATATAAATAAAAGCTTTATTTCATAAAACCATTAAAAAGTCTATTAAGCATCAGACCTCAAGACTTCAAGTTCAAATTCAACTTGTACAATAGAACTTATAAGGATAAAAATAAGGATGCAAATAACAAGGATAAAAATCACCTAAGCAGATGATAAAAATAAGGATGAAAATAATAAGGATAAAAATCACCTAAGCAGATGTCGATTAATTAATTTAAAATGAGTATATCAATACTAATAGTGGGTACTCCTCTCGTGTTCCGGAGGAGTTAACAACTATACAATATTACATATGAATCGGGCACTAATGTGATAACCCAATGGTGGGAATAGAAATGTGCAAGAAACATAAAAAATGTTAAAAAATGTTAAATAGTGGGTGAAAAATAAAATGCAAAACAAAAATTGCAATCCTCTGTGCAAAAAGAAAAAATTAAAAAAAAAAAAAAAAAATTTAAAAATCCGCAAACCTCTGAAAAATTACTTAAAAAAATGAACACAAAGGGTGTGTGAAGATCATATACCGGTATGATCAATAACAGTAAAAAATAAGCAATTGCTATAAACAGTGTAGTGTTGTAAATAATTACCACATATGTGGAACTAACCACAGTGACTTGGATAATAGACCCTTATTTCTAGGGTACTGATACAATAAAACTCTACTAACAAATATATCTAAACATCCAAATAATAGGATATCCTGTGCAGCAGTTGCTGGGATATTGTTTTTGTTCACTATTATTTGGATGTTTAGATAAAACTCAACTTTAGACTACATGGGGTATTTTGTAGATAAATCATTGAAAAAAAATCTTTAGTATTAAAATATACCACTAAGTGGCAGCAATGAACACCAAGTCCAAATTAAACTTTCATGATTTAGATAGGGCATGTAATTTCAAACAACTTTCTAATTTACTTTTATTATCAAATTGTCTTTGTTCTCTTGTTATTCTTGAAAGCTAAACCTAGATACTGTCATATGCCAATGTCTAAACCCTTGAAGACTGCCTCTTATCTAAATGCATTTGACAGTTTTTCACAGCTAGAGGGTGTTAGTTCATGTGTTTTATATATATATATATATATATATATAACATTGTGCTCATGCACGTGAAGTTATTTAAGAGTCATCACTAATTGCCTGTAATGCAAGTCTGTCAAAAGATCAAAAGATCTGAGATAAGGAGGCAGTCAGCAGAAGCTTAGAAACAAGGTAATTACAGAGGTAAAACGTATATTTCTATATAGGGTTTGGGCTTTTTTAAAAGAGCTGGTAGGTTTTACTATTGGGGGGTCTTTGTATTTTTTTTTACAGGTAAAAGAGCTGATTTCTTTAGGGCAATGCCCTACAAAAGGCCCTTTTAAGGGCTTTTGGTAGTTTATTGCTGGCTAGAGTTTTATTTTTATTTTGGGGGGGGAGGTTATTTTTATAGGGCTATTAGATTAGGTGTAATTGTTTTTATTTTGGATATTTTCGTTTGTTATTTTTTTTTTGTAATTTAGTGTTTGTTATTTTATGTAATGTTAGACTTACATTTTTAATAACTTTATTTAGTGGCGGCAATGTCGGGCTGCAGAATAGGGGTTAATATCTTTATTATAGTGTTGGCGATGTTGGGGTCCAGGGGAATAGGTGTTAATAACTTTATTATAGTGGTGGCGATGTTGGGGAGTGGCGGAATAGGGGTTAATAACTTTTATTAGTGGCGTCGATGTTGGGAGTGGCAGATTAGGAGTTAATAGGTTTAATATAGTGTTTGCAATGCGGGAGGGTGGCAGAATAGGGGTTAATAGGTAGTTTATGGGTGTTAGTGTACTTTGTAACATTTTAGTTATGAGTTTTGTGGAAAAAAAATTGTTGCGCAAAAAAATACTGCTTTCAGATAGCATAACGGATCATGTCGGTATAGGCTGGAAAGCAAGCATTTTAGCTTCACTGCACAACTTGTAATACCGGCGCTATGGAAATCCCATGCAAAAATGTCATTTTTTTGAGTGCGGGATTGACGTTGCGTTACAGGCTAAAATGCTTGCACTATAGCTGCACCACAAGACTTGTAATGGCTGCGTTACTGTTTTTACGCTGAAATGGCCATTTTTTCAGCATTAAAACCATAACGCAAAACTCGTAATCTAGGTGTTTATTTTGTATAAAGTATTTGTTGTTGCTGCCATATTTGAACTACTTTCCAATTTTTCTCTGTTTGTGCCAACAGGACTGTGTGGAAACCCTTTTAGATAATCATATGTTCCACACAGCCTTATTTTTACAGTCTCTTTTATTGCCTGCTTTATATCTGTCCCTAATTGTCTTACCAGGAAAGAAAGAGAGATGAGGAAATTTAAGTTAAACATGGAGAGAAGATGGGTGCTAAAATAGCTAAACCACTTTAATATACAAGTGCTGAGAGTAAAAATACATTAATAAAAATGTAAGCAAAATGCTTACTATTTAATCAATTTATTATGCTAATATAGAGAAAAAAATCAGCAGACAGGGACTTCTCCCTGTAAAACTAAAATACTAAAAAATACATAATACCAAAGTATAAAAAGGTCAGTGAGTCAAAAGTTGTTCAAAGTGCACAATGAGTTTTAGACATATAATCCTGGCTACTTTAAACTATCCATACAAAACAGTTGAAACAAAGCATATTAGTACCGCTCACATTACCTTTAACTTCCTCGCTCACTAGGCGTTAAGATGCACCGACCTCTTCTGGGATCCCCAAGCTGTTACTAACAGCCGTGTGAGATCCTCCACTACGGTTTGCATCCTCCCAGCGCCTTACAATGTGGCTGACAGTCGGTTACATGACCCATTTTTGAAAGGCGTTATTGGATAGAAGTCATGTTTCGTGTTGAAATGAATCTCTGACTCATACGATTTGTTGAGAATGTATACCTAAAAGCTTAGGTGATGTTGGTTAAGTAGCAGGATTACTCACAGACCATCGATGCGTTTCGCCCACTCTTAGGGGCTTTATCAAGAGTATGGAACAATGAAGGATTTCAATTTTTAAATAATCAGCACCGTTTTTTATTGGTTCCTGCTTAATTCATATTTAATTTAAGTTAAAACATGGTGGTGCCCATTATTTCATGGACACAAAAGTATATTGCAAAGTTTTTTTTGCTTTGTTTTTAACTATATAAAAACAAACATGCGGGTGTCGGGCATTATACATATGCACAAAGACGCTTGGTGTAGATTATTTTAGAAGAGCTGGTCCGTTATATATGTACTCTATATTTGTAACACCCTTCAATGGGTTAGTACATCTCTCACTACGAGTTTTGCAAATCGGTAGTTTAGAGCAAGATACATCTAGCGAGATATTGAAGTAATTTGACTCGCTTCAACACCTATTTATGTTTTGTCACCCGATCGGGACACTCCTTGTTTACATGCCAGTTGCTATGCCTACGAGTCTTATGCAATAGGAATAGAGGGGCGTATAGAACAGAGTCTTTCATTATTCCACCAATAACATGTGATTCAGTCACATGACCTGTAATTACTAATTACGGGTGCTTCAGTCGGATAGGCTATAATGTGGGTGTGTATAGTATATTACCCCAGGATTGGTCATTAAAGATTTTTTAAGGGTAGGTCCAACTGCATTCATGTTCGCCTTCGAAAAAGCTGAGGCGAAATGCGCATCAGGTGACCATTACCTGATGTAAGCTTTTACTAATATGTGTGAAATTTGTTCCACATATATTCCTAACTAGATACTTTAATGATTCTGATATATGGTTAATAATTAATGGGTATTTGGGACTGTGTCCCTATTTGATATACAAACGTTATTTTGAGTATCTATTTTGATATATGTACACAGGGACTCCTTGGTTTCCCTGCTCTCACTAGCACTTATCCTCTGGGATTTCTAGCTGATGCCGGTTTATAACAGTCTCACTCAGGCTTTATTTGTGTTTTCCTTTTAACATTTTATGTGTGTCTGTCTTGTTGTTACATCCGTTAGTTATGAATTTTTTATCATGTATGTATTAATAAAAGTTAATTTTATTACTATAGGTGCTATTTTACCTATCCTCTTATGTACAATTCTCTCAAGTGAGTGCTCTTTATGGTGCTTCTTTCCCTTTAATTATATTATCTAATTTACCAGTACTGAGCACCCTCCACATACTCTTTTTGTGGGTTAATATAGGTTACAGTGTATGACAAAAAATGTATTATCCAATTAGGGTTGCCACCCAGCCGGTATTTTACCGACACGGCCGGTATTTTTAAGGTTCACGTCAATGTAGAAAATAAATAAATATTGAAAGAAAGCCCCTGCCAAAGTGAAACTTCTTCTGAGTATGATGAATACTAGTTATAAACAAATGAGCATTTAAAATCAGTCCTATAGGCTTTAGTTTTTGAGTTATGCTGTTTAATTATTTATGCAAATTTATGTTAATTAGAATGGCCGGTATTTTCTTCCAAGAACGGTGGCAACCCTATATCCAATGTATGGAACACAGCAGTGTTAAGGAGTCTGTACTACTACTTAAAGTGCATTTTCTCACATTTAATGTGTTCTCCAATAACCATTCTACCCACTGGAGTGAATTAAATTGTTTACAAATAGCTCATGTACTTTTATTTTCTCATTTTAAATAGCAGATTTTGTCTATTGCCCCCCATACTGAACATTTTTGAACTTCTGGCTACAAAAAAACATGTAAACAGGAAGGTTTAGAAAAAATAATGCTCCCAGTTGGTGTATGTGATGGAGATATACTAAAATATTTATTTTCAGTTGTTCTGTCTAAGTTTTGGCCTTTGAGTAAACAGTAAAAAAAGAAGATAATGGGTACTTGTGTAAATAATTAGAAAGAAAAGATAATGAGGTCTGCTTTACCTGCTAGCTCAACCCACTTCATTAGATTGTGGTTTCAATGAGCAGAAACAGCTATTTCACATTTAAAATGATACCGATAGGTGCAATCTTCCATACTCCCATACCCCTAGCTGGTATAACAAGGAGAAACCAATTTCACAGTGCACTGTCCCTTTAAATTGATAGTATACTCCATAATTTGTATTGTTTAAAAATATAGATAATTCCTTTATTACCCATTCCTCAGTGTTGCATAACCAACACAGTTATATTAATATTCTTTTTACCTCTGTGATTACCTTGTATATAAGCCTCTACAGAATGACTCCTTATTTCAGTTCTTTATCTATATGGCACACATAAATTAATGCCCTCTAGCTGTGAAAAACTGTCAAATGCGGATAAGAGGTGGCCTTCAAAGGCTTAGAAATTAGCAGATGAGCCTACCTAGGTTTAGCTTTCAACTAAGAATACCAAAATAACAAAGCAAATTTGATGATAAAAGTAAATTGGAAAGTTGTTTAAAATGACATGCCCTGTCTGAATCATAAACGTTTCATTTTGACTAGACTGCCCCTTTAATAACAGGAACTGGAAAGCCCATTCATTTCAGAGATAAATTACAGGAAAAGGGGACAAAATAGATTTAAAAAAGGAATATTGAAAAGGTTTTTTTTTTGTTTACATTATTAAACATTTTATATTGTAATCTCATTTACAGGTAAAGTGTAAAAAAATATTTTTCTCTGTATGCCATGGTAACTGTGGGATAAGTCAAGGGTGATTTGCTTACTTAGGACAAAGTGCATTCTGTGACTTGTGGCTTGCAGACAGATTTATCAAAGGTCTTGCGGACCTGATCCGACGGATCAGGTCCGCAAGACCTCGCTGAATGCGGAGAGCTTATGTACCAGCAGCTCACAAGAGCTGCTGGTGCAACCCCGCCCCCTGCTGACTCCTGGCCAATCAGCCACCAGCAGGGAGGTGTCAATAAACCTGATTGTACTCGATCTGGTTGATTTCAGGTGATTCCTGTCCGCCTCATCAGAGCAGGCGGACAGGGTTATGGAGAAGACTCGCCAGAAACACGGCCCTTCAAGCTCCGTTCGGAGCTTGATAAATGGGCCCCAGAGTCTTTGTAGACTGATTGTCTGCAGATTTGTGGTCTTGTTTAGATGACACCTCTTAAAATATGTTTAGAAAACACATTCATTGCATTGTTAGTTCAAGCTCAGAATAACTTTTAGCGCTTTTGTGATGTTTAAAAAAAAAAAAATCCAATTTACTTTTATTATCAAATTTACCTTTTCTTTTGGTATCTTTCGCTGAAACTTAGCATCTTTCCATTAGAGCATTGTTGCAAACTCTGCCGGGATATAGCACTCAAAATATCTGCAACCTCCTAGGCCAAAATCCATAAGATCTCATAGAAAGTGGATTTAAAAAAAAAAAAATAAAAAAAAAAAATTACATGCTCTGTCAATTACGTTAATTTGAATTTCAGAGTTATTACATTATCGTTCTATTATGCATTTGTTGATTATGCAATTCTACTGTATTTAATGGTCCTTTAAAGGGACAGTATACACTAATTTTCATTTAACTGTATGCAATAGACACTACTATAAAGAATAATATGCACAGATACTGATATAAAAATTCAATATAATACTAAGCAAAACTATACATTAAAAAAAAAAAGAAAAAAAAAGCTGTATAGGTTATATAAATGGATCATCTACAAAACGTATGCAAAGAAAAATTTAGTGTATAATATCCCCTTAAGTTTAACTTTTATGCTCCCAAATTCTTAAACTTTACATTAAAGGGACAGTCAAGTCCAAAAAAAAGCTTTCATGATTCAGATAGGGCATGTAATTTTAAACAACTTACCAATTTACTTTTATCACCAATTTTGCTTAGTCCTCTTGGTATTCTTAGTTGAAAGCTAAACCTAGGAAGTTCATAGTCTAATTTCTTAGACCTTGAAGGCCACCTCTAATCTGAAAAGCATTTTGACCACTAGAGGGCGTTAGTTTATGTGTTCTCAGGCATGTGAATTTACAGAGGAGTGAGCACTGATTGGCTAAAATGCAAGTCTGTCAAATGAACTGAAATAAGGGGGCAGTCTGCAGAGGCTTAGATACAAGGTAATTACAGAGGTAAAATGTGTATTATTATAACTGTTTGTTATCCAAAACTAGGGAATGGGTAATAAAGGGATTATCTATCTTTTTAAACAACAAAAATTCTGGTGTTGACTGTCCCTTTAAAGCGAACTTTTAATCATCATCACCTTATTTTGGAATGGTGTTTTAATGTGCATATAATTTATTTAACACATATGTGTAATTTAGTTGCATGTTTTTAAAGTGAATCTTTGGGATCATGTTATTTTCTTTTTAGGAATATTAATACCTCATAAAAGACAGTAGCCATGGTGTTTTCATTTTACAATAGTGTGGTTTTAACCCTTTAAATGCTGAGCCATTTCCACTAATGTTCTGAGATGTTTTGCAGTTTTTAGATGCTGCTCACTGTAGGCCATTTTTCAGTGAGAAAGCCACACATATTTTTTTCTCTAGGAGACCTAGCAGATTAAAAAAACGATACCATTATTGTATGTATATCTCATGATGTCTAAGAAACCTGCAACATGTGCAATTTTTAATTAAAATGAGCCTCTATGCAAATAAATTGACATTTACTATTACTATTATTACCACTGTGATCATCTGGCTATTAACACTTATATAAGGGCTTTTTTTTACAGGGGCTTAGGTGTTTTAAAACAAGAGGTCTTGGGGGTCTCTGAGTCTGTTTTATGGGATTATTATTTTTTTTAAAAAACGTGCATAAACTTTAACCCCAGAGATACATACCATTTGAAAAAGCAGATGATTAGCTTTGAAACAATGGGAGTTTCTATGGTTTAAGAGAGCTGAGGTTGATGGGTTTGAATACCAACCCCTCCACCCAGCTCCCTTAAGCCCTGTTGTCCTTCCCATCACTTCCAGGATTCCAGGGTCTGTTACTGACATCCCAATCCAACCCAAGGGTCTGTTACTGACATCCCCGGACCATCCCTAGGGTCTGTTACTGACATCCCAAACCAACCTTATGGTCTGTTACTGACATCACTAAATTCTGTTACTGATATCGCAAATCAACCCTAGGTTCTGTTACTGACATCCCAAACCAACCCTAGGGTCTGTTACTGACATCCCTGGACCATCCCTAGGGTCTGTTACTGACATCTCAAACCAACCCTAGATTCTGTTACTGATATCCCAAACCAACCCTAGGGTCTGTTACTGACATCCCAAACCAAATCTAGGTTCTGTTACTGACAATCACGGGCCATCCCTAGGTTCTGTTACTGACATTCCAAACCAACCCTAGATTCTATTACTGACATCCTAAACCAACCCTTGGGTCTGTTACTGACATCCCAAACCAACCCTAGGTCCTGTTACTGACAACCACGAACCATCCCTAGGTTTTGTTACTGACATCTGAAACCAACCCTCGGTTTTGTTACTGACATCCGAAACCAACCCTAGGGTTTGTTACTGACAACCACGGACCATCTCTAGGTTCTGTTTCTGACATCCCAAACCAACCCTAGGTTCTGTTACTGACAACCCGGACCATCCCTAGGTTCTGTTACTGACATCCCAAACCAACCCTAGGTTCTGTTACTGACAACTCGGACCATCCCTAGGGTCTGTTACTGACATCCCAAACCAACCCTAGGGTCTGTTAGTGATATCCCAAACCAACCCTAGAATCTGTTGCTGACATTCAAAGCCAACTATATGGTCTGTTACTGACATCTCAAACCTACCCTAGGGTCTGTTACTGACATCCCAAACCAACCCTAAATTCTGTTACTGACATCCCAAACCAAACCTAAGGTCTGTTACTGACATCCCAATCTAATCCTAGGGTCTGTTACTGACATTCCAAACCAGCCCTAAGGTCTGTCAAATCAACCTTAGGGTCTTTTATTGACATCCCCAGACCATTCCTAGGTTTTGTTACTGACATCCCAAACCAACCCTAGGGTCTGTTACTGACATCCCAAACCATCACTAGGTTCTATTACTGACATCCCAAACCAACCCTAGGTTCTGTTATTGACATCCAAAAACTAACCCTAGGTTCTGTTACTGACATCCCAAACCAGCCCTACAGTCTGTTACTGACATCCTAAACCAACCCTAATGTCTGTTACTGACATCCCAAACCAACCCTAGGGTCTGTTACTAAGATCCTCGGAACCATCCCTAGGTTCTGTTACTGACATCCCAACATAACCCTAGGTTCTGTTACTGATAGATGTTTTGCAGTTTTTAGATGCTGCTCACTGTAGGCCATTTTTCAGTTAGAAAGCCACACATATTTTTTCTTTAGGAGACCTAGCAGATTAAAAAAAACTATACCATTATTGTATGTATATATCATGATGTCTAAGAAACCTGCAACAAGTGCATTTTTTTTATTAAAATAAGCCTCTATGCAAATAAGTTGACATTTACTATTATTACTATTACCACTGTGATCATCTGGCTTATTAACACTTATATAAGGGCTTTATTTTTGAGAGGGGCTTAGGTGTTTTAAAACAAGAGGTCTTGGGGGTCTCTGGGTCTGTTATATGGGATTATTTTTTTTAAAAGGTGCATAAACTTTAACCCCAGAGATACATACCATTTGAAAAAGCAGGTGATTAGCTTTGAAACAATGGGAGTTTCTAGGGATTAAGAGAACTAAGGTTGATGGGTTTGAATACCAACCCCTCCACCCAGCTCCCTTAAGCCCTGTTGTCCTTCCCATCACTTCCAGGATTCCAGGGTCTGTTACTGACATCCCAAACCAACCCAAGGGTCTGTTACTGACGTCCTCGAACCATCTCTAGGGTCTGTTACTGACATCCCAAACCAACCTTATGGTCTGTTATTGACATCACTGGACCATCCCTAGGGTCTGTTACTGACATCCCAAATCAACCCTAGGTTCTGTTACTGACATCCCAAACCAACCCTAGGGTCTGTTACTGACATCCCTGGACCATCCCTAGGGTCTGTTACTGACATCCCAAACCAACCTTATGGTCTGTTATTGACATCCTCGGAGCATCACTAGGGTCTGTTACTGACATCCCAAACCAACCCTAGATTCTGTTACTGACATCCCAAACCAACCCTAGGGTCTGTTACTGACATCCCAAACCAACCCTAGGTCCTGTTACCGACAACCACAGACCATCCCCAGGTTCTGTTACTGACATCCCAAACCAACCCTAGATTCTGTTACTGACATCCCAAACCAACCCTAGGGTCTGTTACTGACTTTCCAAACCAACCCTAGGTCCTGTTACTGACAACCACGGACATCCCTAGGTTCTGTTACTGGCATCCGAAACCATCCCTAGGGTCTGTTACTGACATCCCAAACCAACCCTAGGGTCTGTTAGTGATATCCCAAACCAACCCTAGGGTCTGTTGCTGACATTCAAAGCCAACTATATGGTCTGTTACTGACATCTCAAACCTACCCTAGGGTCTGTTACTGACATCCCAAACCAACCCTAAATTATGTTACTGACATCCCAAACCAAACCTAAGGTCTGTTACTGACATCCCAATCTAATCCTAGGGTCTGTTACTGACATTCCAAACCAGCCCTAAGGTCTGTCACTGACATCCCAAATCAACCTTAGGGTCTTTTATTGACATCCCCAGACCATTCCTAGGTTTTGTTACTGACATCCCAAACCATCACTAGGTTCTCTTACTGACATCCCAAACCAACCCTAGGTTCTGTTATTGACATTCAAAAACTAACCCTAGGTTCTGTTACTGACATCCCAAACCAGCCGTATAGTCTGTTACTGACATCCTAAACCAACCCTAATATCTGTTACTGACATCCCAAACCAACCCTAGGGTCTGTTAATAAGATCCTCGGGACCATCCCTAGGTTCTGTTACTGACATCCCAACCTAACCCTAGGTTCTGTTACTGACAGATGTTTTGCAGTTTTTAGATGCTGCTCACTGTAGGCCATTTTTCAGTGAGAAAGCCACACATATTTTTTTCTCTAGGAGACCTAGCAGATTAAAAAAACGATACCATTATTGTATGTATATCTCATGATGTCTAAGAAACCTGCAACATGTGCAATTTTTAATTAAAATGAGCCTCTATGCAAATAAATTGACATTTACTATTACTATTATTACCACTGTGATCATCTGGCTATTAACACTTATATAAGGGCTTTTTTTTACAGGGGCTTAGGTGTTTTAAAACAAGAGGTCTTGGGGGTCTCTGAGTCTGTTTTATGGGATTATTATTTTTTTTAAAAAACGTGCATAAACTTTAACCCCAGAGATACATACCATTTGAAAAAGCAGATGATTAGCTTTGAAACAATGGGAGTTTCTATGGTTTAAGAGAGCTGAGGTTGATGGGTTTGAATACCAACCCCTCCACCCAGCTCCCTTAAGCCCTGTTGTCCTTCCCATCACTTCCAGGATTCCAGGGTCTGTTACTGACATCCCAAACCAACCCAAGGGTCTGTTACTGACATCCTCGGACCATCTCTAGGGTCTGTTACTGACATCCCAAACCAACCTTATGGTCTGTTATTGACATCAATGGACCATCCCTAGGGTCTGTTACTGACATCCCAAATCAACCCTAGGTTCTGTTACTGACATCCCAAACCAACCCTAGTGTCTGTTACTGACATCCCTGGACCATCCCTAGGGTCTGTTACTGACATTCCAAACCAACCTTATGGTCTGTTATTGACATGACAACCTTGGAGCATCACTAGGGTCTGTTACTGACATCCCAAACCAACCCTAGATTCTGTTACTGACATCCCAATCCAACCCTAGGGTCTGTTACTGACATCCCAAACCAACCCTAGATTCTGTTACTGACATCTCAAACCAACCCTAGGGTCTGTTACTTACTTTCCAAACCAACCGTAGGTCCTGTTACTGACAACCACGGACCATCCCTAGGTTCTGTTACTGACATCCGAAACCAACCCTAGGTTCTGTTACTGACATCTGAAACCAACCCTAGGGTTTGTTACTGACAACCATGGAACAAACCCTATGTTCTGTTTCTGACATCCCAAACCAACCCTAGGTTCTGTTACTGACAACCCGGACCATCCCTAGGTTCTGTTACTGACATCCCAAACCAACCCTAGGTTCTGTTACTGACATCCCTGGACCATTCCTAGGTTCTATTACTGACATCCCAAACCAACCCTAGGGTCTGTTACTGACATCCCAAACCAACCCTAGGGTTTGTTGCTGACATCCAAAGCCAACTATATGGTCTGTTACTGACATCTCAAACCTACCCTAGGATCTGTTACTGACATCGCAAACCAAACCTAGGTTCTGTTACTGACATCCCAACCTAACCCTAGGTTCTGTTACTGACAGATGTTTTGCAGTTTTTAGATGCTGCTCACTGTAGGCCATTTTTCAGTGAGAAAGCCACACATATTTTTTCCTTAGGAGACCTAGCAGATTAAAAAAACTATACCATTATTTTATGTATATATCATGATGTCGAAGAAACCTGCAACAAGTGCAATTTTTTTATTAAAATAAGCCACTATGCAGATAAGTTGACATTTACTATTATTACTATTACCACTGTGATCATCTGGCTTTTAACACTTATATAAGGGCTTTATTTTTGAGAGGGGCTTAGGTGTTTTAAGACAAGAGGTCTTGGGGGTCTCTGGGTCTGTTATATGGGATTATTTTTTTTTAAAAGGTGCATAAACTTTAACCCCAGAGATACATACCATTTGAAAAAGCAGGTGATTAGCTTTGAAACAATGGGAGTTTCTAGGGTTTAAGAAAACTAAGGTTGATGGGTTTGAATACCAACCCCTCCACCCAGCTCCCTTAACCCTGTTGTCCTTCCCATCACTTCCAGGATTCCAGGGTCTGTTACTGACATCCCAAACCAACCCAAGGGTCTGTTACTGACATCCTCGGACCATCTCTAGGGTCTGTTACTGACATCCCAAACCAACCTTATGGTCTGTTATTGACATCAATGGACCATCCCTAGGGTCTGTTACTGACATCCCAAATCAACCCTAGGTTCTGTTACTGACATCCCAAACCAACCCTAGTGTCTGTTACTGACATCCCTGGACCATCCCTAGGGTCTGTTACTGACATCCCAAACCAACCTTATGGTCTGTTACTGACATCCTTGGAGCATCACTAGGGTCTGTTACTGACATCCCAAACCAACCCTAGTGTCTGTTACTGACATCCTTGGAGCATCACTAGGGTCTGTTACTGACATCCCAAACCAACCCTAGATTCTGTTACTGACATCCCAATCCAACCCTAGGGTCTGTTACTGACATCCCAAACCAACCCTAGGTCCTGTTACTGACAACCACAGTCCATCCCTAGGTTCTGTTACTGACATCCCAAACCAACCCTAGATTCTGTTACTGACATCCCAAACCAACCCTAGGGTCTGTTACTGACTTTCCAAACCAACCCTAGGTCCTTTTACTGACAACCACGGACCATCCCTAGGTTCTGTTGCTGACATCCTAAACCAACCCTAGGTTCTGTTACTGACATCTGAAACCAACCCTAGGGTTTGTTACTGACAACCATGGAACAAACCCTATGTTCTGTTTCTGACATCCCAAACCAACCCTAGGTTCTGTTACTGACAACCCGGACCATCCCTAGGTTCTGTTACTGACATCCCAAACCAACCCTAGGTTCTGTTACTGACATCCCTGGACCATTCCTAGGTTCTATTACTGACATCCCAAACCAACCCTAGGGTCTGTTACTGACATCCCAAACCAACCCTAGGGTTTGTTGCTGACATCCAAAGCCAACTATATAGTCTGTTACTGACATCTCAAACCTATCCTAGGATCTGTTACTGACATTGCAAACCAAACCTAGGTTCTGTTAGTGACATCCCAAACCAAACTTAAGGTCTGTTACTGACATCCTAAACTAACCCTAGGGTCTGTTTCTGACATTCCAAACCAAACCTAAGGTCTGTTACTGACATCCCAAACCAACCTTAGGGTCTGTTATTGACATCCCCAGACCATCCCTAGGTTCTGTTACTGACATCCCAAATTAACCCTAGGGTCTTTTACTGATATCCCAAACCAACCCTAGGTTCTATTATTGACATCCCAAACCAACCCTAGGTTCTGTTATTGACATCCCAAACAAAACCTAAATTCTGTTACTGACATCCCAAACCAACCCTATAGTCTGTTACTGACATCCTAAACCAACCCTAGGGTCTGTTACTGACATCATAAACCAACCCTAAGGTCTGTTACTGACATCCCAAACCATAGGGTGACAGTCATTTGCAAAAAAAAATAATTGTATAAACGTAACTTTAAAGAAATAGTCTACACCAGGGTCGGAACTACAGGGGGTAAAGAGGTCGCGAGTGTGCCTGGGCCCCCGAGGGGGGGGGCAGCTTCAGCAAATTTTTATTTATTTTTTTCAATAAAAAATGTTGACCTGCCTCTGCCTGCACTGATATCATGTGAGTGTGACATGATGCTTCACTAGTGTCTCTGTCTCTGACTACAGTCAGAGACAGAGACACCCATTGGTAACTTACATCATGATCCCTGACTCTGAGCATGACTGGCTGTGATTGGCTTTGGTGGTTGGTGCACCGCCCGCACATTGGCTCCACTCCTGACTGCATGTGTTGTCTGCTCAATCGGCTTGTAACTGCACGTGTAGTCAGTCAGTATGAGAGACTGAGTGAGAGATGAGTGATGAGCAGAGGCAGCTGAGCGAGGAGGGTGGCTAGAGAAAGGCTACTCGGCTAGTGGTGGTGAGTCAGTGTCAGGCTGAGTGGCATTGTGGCAGGCTGCCAGGCTGATTAAATTGAACCAGTAACTGGAGTAGTGGACTGGACAGGTGTCAGGTGGTCAGTAGCGCAATGGCCGCAACCGGTGAGGCTGAGCGTTTTAGGGGAGTATCAGGGCCGAACCATCTCACAGACTGTATCAATTCACAGTCACACACTACATATAGACTGGCTGGGGGGTAGTAGGGACCTAGGGTCACCATAATATAACTATATCACGATAAAAAGCAAGGCTCAGTGAAAATGGGCAGCCAAGGAGTCAAATCACTGCTGCATATGTGTAATGGACAATTAATAACTGCATAACAACTCAATATACAAGATGCTTTTTTTCCCAGCTAACATTAGATTTTCATATTTAGTAGCAGAACACTATAATAGTCTTAATTATATTTGAATGGTCCAACTCCATACTACATTTGTGACATTGCCTGTGAATATCAGTACTGTAAGTTTTATATTTATTTATGTTTTTATTTTGATAGAAATTATGTTGATTGTATCAAAAGTTATTTTACCCAGAAAACAAACTGCTATAAATTGGGTTGACAACTGTGCATCATGCATGGGAATTGTGGCCAATCAAGTGGCTAAATAATTTGCAATAAAAGGGTTCAATACAGCTGTCTCTGTGATACTATTAATGCTGTAAAATACTAACTTGGTAACATAGAACAACCCACCCGGTCAGGAAGTCATGGCTCATAGAATTACAATTCTTATTTTTTCTGTGTTAAATTTAAAAAAAAAAAAGATATGTATCAAATTCACATATATTTTTTTTTTTTGGGGGGGGGGGGGTGATTGGAGCCCTTCTTAGATTCTTGCACCTGGGCCCTGTGGTTTCTAGTTACACCTCTGGTCTACACCATAGTCATCTTAAAGTCTTACCTTAGATTAAGCTGCAAATAGCCTCCTGCACATTTCTATATCATCCAGCAGGAATGGTAAAAAAGATATTTTAAAAAGGGTATAGTTTATGGGCACTTTGAAATTGGTCACCAAACTCCATGAAGATGTCACAATCTGAACTGTATCTGGGTACTCTGCTGAATAGCATTAACAGTCTGCTGAGACTTTTGTGATTGGATATACGCATAGAGAGAGATAAGCGCTTTACTAGGAATAAAGAACAGCTCAGTAGCTTGTTCTATGGCGAGTTACCACCCAGGAGCAGACTCTTTTAGCCCATTTGTGCTTTTCACAGAAAAAAACTTTCTTGAAGTATATCAGTCTGATCCCGCCTAGTAAAGTCAGTCTAGCCCCGTAATATCAGGCAATTCTCCACTGAACAAGGAACATGACAACCCCAGACGATCGTCTGTGATTGGACACCATATGCAGCTTGGATTATGTCGTCATCAGTGGACAGAGTTTGGTAAACATTTCAATGTGGCCAGAAACTATATTCTTTTTAAAATAACTTTTGTACTGTACCTGCTGGCTAATATAGAAAGAGGTGCTGGAGGCTATTTGCAGCTTAATGTAAGGTGAGACTTTAAGATGTCTAAGGTGTAAACTGTCCCTTTAACTTTTTTATTATTTAATGTGTTCAGTAAACACTGCACAGCTAGTACTGTCACAGTCAGTGGTGTCTGTTATAAGCAATACACTGCACACAGCTAGTACTATTACAGCCAGTAATGGGTGGCTGCTGGGTAGAGGGCTTTGCACATGTACTACAGCTACTGGACACTAATAGGGTGATTTCTCAAGCTGGGGCGGACAGGGCAGCACATGCACGCCCCTGACGGCCGCAGCTCGCCTCTGGCGGGCTGAATTCCCCTGGCGGAATTCAGCATTGCACACAAGCACTATTTTGCGTTCGCATGCAATCCCGCCCCCTGCCCGCTACAGTGAATCACACGCGGGAAGGATCTGTTTCTCCCAGGTCCGATAATACTGGGAATATTGAAATTCGCCACTTTAGAGGTGGTGAAAGGTTAGGAAAGCAGCAGTTTGATGACCGCTGCTTGATAAATATGGCATGCAGGTTCTCTTGTGAGAACCTGCAGTTGTATGGGGTTGAAAGGCTTGCAAAGCCTTGGATAAGACAAACCCTAAGGGCAATTCTGTAAAGAGCTCTGGTCTAGCTAGATACTATAAGATCACTTGTCAGTATTAAACCTTGGGAACTTTATATCTCACTGAGGAGAGCTCATTAATATTCTTCATGTGAAGGAGAGACACTTACTGTACTTTCTCTCCATGTTGTCAATTGAAAATCTGGCCTAAATGTTGAGTCTGAGCTGGTAATCAATATCGGCATATAAATGACAAGGATGGCAAGCAATGGGCTCTGATATGACACCCATGGTGAAATATGGCTGTTAGGGGCTATAGGGTAAATGGCCTGGTCTGAGGTACAGTGTTGGTCTAAGCTTGCTTTGGGAAGCTGGGATATGTAAATCAAAGAGGGCTGTGGCAGTGGCAGTAAGCAGTGCTTCTAACAGTAACAAGCCTGTAATATGCAGAAGGTTGGGAGCTCTGATATTATTCAAACCCTATTTATAGTTTTCTAGCCACTGCCAGTAGAGGACCTACTCAACAGAGTACCCTGATGCAAAAAATCTATGGCCCTCCCAAAGGTAGCTCAGTAGTAAGAAATAGTAATAATATACACACTGCTCTTTATAATGATTTTGTGAATAAATAATCTGCACTAATAAAAGGCTACCCTGCATTAGGATTATACACAATGTTCACATAACTATGTATATACTGGTTGCTATGGGACCCCTCCAGCACTGGGGCTCTGGTGCCACTGTACCTAGTGCACTAAAGGTTGTCCCGCCCCTGGCTACTGCTCCGTCAAATCTGTAAGGTGCATAAATATGAAATCATAGTGAGGTCAGAATTTAATCAAAATACTAACAGTGGTTGTCTTTGAAACTTAACGGACAGTAAATACCCTGTAATTACAAGATATTTTGATGTGTTGCTATAGAATAACATATTAGCAAAGTTTTAATGTTTTTAAAACAAATTCACATCTTTTTTACTGCAATTAGTTTCTACAGCCAAACCACACCCATCTTTTGTCTTGTTTGGAAGAGAATAAAATAAATAGCGGTTTGAAAACATTTTTTTCATTTAAGAATTTCATTTAAGGAATGTATAGATCTACTTAATGAAAATGAAATTAAAATCAGATAGAAGTCTCTATTTTACATGCGTGTTTGCTTCAATAAATCTTGAAAGTGTACGGCACAAAGTCAAATAGTAATATATATTTACTCCAACGGAATTGCAGATTTACAGCCCAGACGTAAGAGACTAAGATTTTCCTTACTGGTTACAAGTCCTGTTTTCACTGGTTGGTCTATTATCTTTGTTAGTCTTACTAAACAACACTCTGATTCCATTTGGATTAGATGTTTGACACTTTAAGCACACTGCTGCCGCCTCACTTATATACACTGGTAAAGTGCTCCAAGTGAACAGAAAATAATTTGTTGTGTTTGCTGTGGAGCCAGCTAAACTATAAACTGTAGTGATAAAGTGTATATGAGTGAGGCAGCAGCAGTGTGCTTAAACGCAGTGTCAAACATCTAATCAATACGCTTGGGGAGCCCACTTAGCACTTGTATTAACTTTTAACTATTTAAATTAAATCAGGCCCATCCTATTGGTTAAATTCCGTCACGTGACCAAGAGGCGTGCCCGAAGAGGTTAGCAAAAAAACATTTTTTTCAAACCGCTATTTATTTAGCGCTCCTCTCATTTTCACAAAGTGAGAGTATTTGTGAAACTGATTTCACAAGAGTGCTTATTGCAAATTCTGTTTTAACCTACCTTTTTTGGAAGAGCCAATCTGGGCTTTTGTCCACAGACAACAAGGCTAGCCACTGTCATAAAGTTAATATAAAAGGCGTTGTTTTGCAGTTATCTGATAAAGCCAACCATGGATATATATGTAGCTGTGTTCGCCTTGAGGATTCAGCAGAGTGCATTTCAAGTTCTAAGAATTAGAAATTGCTCAATTTTTCAAAGCTAAATTACATGAAAATGGGGCAAACAAAGTGAATAGGGATTATCTGTTGGAGCATGCCTAGAAGCTGTGAACTCAGTTGAAATACAATGCCTGTGTCTAAACACTGATAAGGGGGGGTGGAGTTGGCTGCTCCAGGCAGCTTAGCTATGTAATTCATTTTGCTTATTTTTGAAAATTATTTTAAAATCCTTGCCAGCAATTTTTCAACACTTTTTTTATGCAAACTATTTTTAATTAATTAGCCCTTTTAGGCTATGCACAGATCTCAACCTGTTTTATGTCTCTTTAAAGGAAATCTATATTTCAACATCTTAAAAAGCTCAAAACGGGGGGCGGAGCTAACCACCATACTGATAGGATGTATGTTGCAGGAGCTCCGATACAGAACTTTCTTGAAAGTGCCTTAAACGAGCTTATCTCTACTTCAAAAGCTCGTAACCTAGAGACCAGCACTCTCCAAGTCGTTTGTAGACGTTACTGAACCATTTAGGGAGATGTTTCGCAAGAATTTAGCCTGTTTACTCTGAGACAGTCTGGCCACAGACCACGCGCCACACAGTTTGAGAAGGCGGTGAATTTAGCTATCCAGTGGGCCGGGGATCCGCTCCGGAGGCTCACAGGATACAACCTGGCACCAACTGAGACAACTGCAACAGCTCCAGGGGTGTACTCTCGACTGGGAATAGCTCCAGCTTAGAGTGGCCTAGTGACGGAAGCATACCTCGAAGGGACACCATCTGATGCACCTAGTTCCCCCTCCCTGACACCCGCTCCAGACTTGTGCCATGCTTCCAGAGGGTTGGGGCTCTGCTCCGGAGCACACAAGAAGATCCCACTGAGTGTGACGGGTAAGGGTCAGAGGAGACGAGTGACATCCATTCTTGGCCACCTTGAGTGACACGGTGGTGGCAGTGAGAGACATACTTACTGTGGGGCGACAATAGCTGATTCAACACCAAGGGGCAGGCAAGCAAGGCACATCTGGGCCGAGCGGAGGCCGGAGGTACCGAGACGCATCTTGGATTATAAGGTCAGCCACTTTTCTCCAGTGGCGCGAACGGCCGCCTTTGTTGGGGGTCAGACCTAGAGGCTGAAACCACGCATATCCCACTTCACAGAGTGCCGGCAAGACAGGATCTGAGGAGGTCAGAGACCCGAATACCCGCCACTTCACTTACATACACTAACAGATCCTGTCAGCTCTCCTTCACCGTGGGGATCAATCAGCAGGAGTGGACTCTGGGGCCTTCACACACGTGGAGGACACAGGTACCTACTTAATTTTTTACTCTGGGGCTACAAGCTACCACGCTGCCCCATACTCTCATTGTCCCACTTCCATCAGGCCACGTGCCTATTTGTGGGACCCTGTACCCCTATTCAACTAGGAGAATGCTTATTCCCACTGACTTTTGAAGGGTCTGCGCACTAGGCGCCCGTTCTGCTTTTTTATACCTATGCGGGTCCATAGCCTACTTCATAAGCCCATATAAAACAGTCTGTGGCCACACAAACAGGTTCTATATTCAGCAGACGAACCATCTTTAGGCCATCCCTGGACCTGGGCAGGCCTATCTTTTGCTAGAGGACATTACCCTTAGATCTCAGAGCTGATATACACAGTCATGGCCCTTCTCACATTTCTACATTACTGGGACTCTCCACTGAGACCTCTCTCCAGGGACTAACGTTATTTCAACACTCCCCTAGAATTCAGGTGATACTTGATTAGCTTAGCGGGAACTTGTGAGGAAGCCCCATAGGACTCTGCAATATAGGAGTGAGGAGGGAGTTAATACCCATAAGTGATTACCTTTATTCCTTCACTAACTTGGGTCTGAGCCAACATCTCATCTCACAGGCTCTTTGGTACATATCTCCCTACAAACCCTGGGTTAAGACATTCATTTTGGACACTGTGTCGTAACTCATTCATAAAATTGCATTTCAGCTGCTGCGTCAGCTTATGTACCTCTGTGGTCCATACACAGAGTGGAGTGTTATTTTTGTGTTTCTGTTCATTTTGCTTGCATTTGGTCTGTGTTAGTCACACAACTTCAGCTCAATACTCACCTTTGACTTTACATTTTTCTACACTCCAGGCAATGCATAGGACCACATTCTCAGTTAGTGACATATCTCACACATAGTGTATTTTTCACTTAGTGTAGCAGGACCCATATCATCCTACCATACTCACTTCCTATATTTGGCCAGTGTGCTGACACCCCCAGAAGGCGCCTAAATCCTATTTACAAAATACCTACATAGGGCTTAGTATTTACACTTAATCAGGTGCTAGCGGGTATCTATGGGTCTACAACACTGAACTGAGGTTAATTCCATGCCAGCAGTAACTTCACATTGGGTTTGTTGTATTCTTCATCACTCTGTGACATCTCTTACTTCAAAAATAAGCAAAATGTAATTCATTTTGCTTATTTTTGAAAATTATTTTAAAATCCTTGCCAGCAATTTTTCAACACTTTTTTTATGCAAACTATTTTTAATTAATTAGCCCTTTTAGGCTATGCACAGATCTCAACCTGTTTTATGTCTCTTTAAAGGAAATCTATATTTCAACATCTTAAAAAGCTCAAAACGGGGGGCGGAGCTAACCACCATACTGATAGGATGTATGTTGCAGGAGCTCCGATACAGAACTTTCTTGAAAGTGCCTTAAACGAGCTTATCTCTACTTCAAAAGCTCGTAACCTAGAGACCAGCACTCTCCAAGTCGTTTGTGGACGTTACTGAACCATTTAGGGAGATGTTTCGCAAGAATTTAGCCTGTTTACTCTGAGACAGTCTGGCCACAGACCACGCGCCACACAGTTTGAGAAGGCGGTGAATTTAGCTATCCAGTGGGCCGGGGATCCGCTCCGGAGGCTCACAGGATACAACCTGGCACCAACTGAGACAACTGCAACAGCTCCAGGGGTGTACTCTCGACTGGGAATAGCTCCAGCTTAGAGTGGCCTAGTGACGGAAGCATACCTCGAAGGGACACCATCTGATGCACCTAGTTCCCCCTCCCTGACACCCGCTCCAGACTTGTGCCATGCTTCCAGAGGGTTGGGGCTCTGCTCCGGAGCACACAAGAAGATCCCACTGAGTGTGACGGGTAAGGGTCAGAGGAGACGAGTGACATCCATTCTTGGCCACCTTGAGTGACACGGTGGTGGCAGTGAGAGACATACTTACTGTGGGGCGACAATAGCTGATTCAACACCAAGGGGCAGGCAAGCAAGGCACATCTGGGCCGAGCGGAGGCCGGAGGGACCGAGACGCATCTTGGATTATAAGGTCAGCCACTTTTCTCCAGTGGCGCGAACGGCCGCCTTTGTTGGGGGTCAGACCTAGAGGCTGAAACCACGCATATCCCACTTCACAGAGTGCCGGCAAGACAGGATCTGAGGAGGTCAGAGACCCGAATACCCGCCACTTCACTTACATACACTAACAGATCCTGTCAGCTCTCCTTCACCGTGGGGATCAATCAGCAGGAGTGGACTCTGGGGCCTTCACACACGTGGAGGACACAGGTACCTACTTAATTTTTTACTCTGGGGCTACAAGCTACCACGCTGCCCCATACTCTCATTGTCCCACTTCCATCAGGCCACGTGCCTATTTGTGGGACCCTGTACCCCTATTCAACTAGGAGAATGCTTATTCCCACTGACTTTTGAAGGGTCTGCGCACTAGGCGCCCGTTCTGCTTTTTTATACCTATGCGGGTCCATAGCCTACTTCATAAGCCCATATAAAACAGTCTGTGGCCACACAAACAGGTTCTATATTCAGCAGACGAACCATCTTTAGGCCATCCCTGGACCTGGGCAGGCCTATCTTTTGCTAGAGGACATTACCCTTAGATCTCAGAGCTGATATACACAGTCATGGCCCTTCTCACATTTCTACATTACTGGGACTCTCCACTGAGACCTCTCTCCAGGGACTAACGTTATTTCAACACTCCCCTAGAATTCAGGTGATACTTGATTAGCTTAGCGGGAACTTGTGAGGAAGCCCCATAGGACTCTGCAATATAGGAGTGAGGAGGGAGTTAATACCCATAAGTGATTACCTTTATTCCTTCACTAACTTGGGTCTGAGCCAACATCTCATCTCACAGGCTCTTTGGTACATATCTCCCTACAAACCCTGGGTTAAGACATTCATTTTGGACACTGTGTCGTAACTCATTCATAAAATTGCATTTCAGCTGCTGCGTCAGCTTATGTACCTCTGTGGTCCATACACAGAGTGGAGTGTTATTTTTGTGTTTCTGTTCATTTTGCTTGCATTTGGTCTGTGTTAGTCACACAACTTCAGCTCAATACTCACCTTTGACTTTACATTTTTCTACACTCCAGGCAATGCATAGGACCACATTCTCAGTTAGTGACATATCTCACACATAGTGTATTTTTCACTTAGTGTAGCAGGACCCATATCATCCTACCATACTCACTTCCTATATTTGGCCAGTGTGCTGACACCCCCAGAAGGCGCCTAAATCCTATTTACAAAATACCTACATAGGGCTTAGTATTTACACTTAATCAGGTGCTAGCGGGTATCTATGGGTCTACAACACTGAACTGAGGTTAATTCCATGCCAGCAGTAACTTCACATTGGGTTTGTTGTATTCTTCATCACTCTGTGACATCTCTTACTTGTTCGGGGATCCTACTGGTGCAGATTGTCTCACAAGAAGAGACTGGTTGTTGTGGACCCCCTCGATCCTCCCCCTTTCTGGCCCTGCTAGTCTGGGCTGGTCACTACCCCTTTACTATTACCCTTCCTTTTGGTCGTACCCTTCTTCCCTGAGGTGCATGGGGGCCTATGGGAACTGCTTTATTTGCACAGGATAGCACTTATCTTGTGTCTCTATTAGTTAATTGATATGTAGTAGGTTGCCATGCTTTAGGTGTGACCCTTACAGGTGGGCAGTGTCTAGCCCCGCTCTCATACAGTACCTCTAGCTTTACATGATATAGAACAGGGTCTTACATTAGGTGCAAGGCTTGTTTGTCTTTTTGTCCCCTTTAGGGTTTACAGTGGTCAGGGTGGGCCGATTTGAAGGGCTACACTATACTCTCCAGCTGAACCCATCATGCCGCACTCCTCAAGAAAGAACCCTAGGACCCCGGCAATAACTAAAAAGACTGTCTTTGATCATTTCTCTTAACCACACAAAGAGCCTAACCCCCAGAGGAGAGAAGCTAGTGATCCCAAATCGCAAGATGAGGCTTTCCATTTGAGTTCCCAGTCTGTTGCCCATCTAAATCAAAAACAAAATGCAAAAAATGCTAGCAGCACACACCAAATTGATCACAGCAGAGATCTAGCGAAGCTCAGCAGAGCTCAGAAAAGACATAGCGGAAATTGGAGACAGGGTGGACACTCTTGAGTGACAACACGATGATCTAGCCACTGACCACACGATGATCTAGCCACTGACCACTCAAACCTGCTCTCATATGCCGAGAATCTCGCAGAGCAAATTACCCAGCTTTAATTATAACTAGCTGACGTTGAAAATAGGGCTAGAAGGAACAACGTCCGTTTCCGATAGATATGTGCGATTCGGTTCGATTCGGAAATTCGGAAAATTCGGAAAATTTGGCGATTCGAATCGAATTTCAGAATTAAAATTCTGCCGAATTTTCTGAATCGAACCGAATTAGTTCGAATCGATTCGTAAATTCGGGATGGCCATTGGATTACACTAGTATTGTACAGTATGTTAGGTTAACACCTAATATACAGTATAATACTAGTCTAATCCCACCTAACACTTACAGAAATGCCGAATTTCCGAACCAAATCGAACCGAATCGAACCGAATCCAGCTGAATTTCTTTGAATCTGAATGAATCCGAAACAAATCGATTCAGAATTTTCCGAATTCGAATCGATCCAAACCGAACTTCGAAAAATTCCGAATTAATCCGAACCAAACCAAATTTTTTCGCCATGCACATGTCTAGTTTCCGAGGCATCCCTGAGAATGTGGCAGCAGGTGATCTACAAGAATTCCTCAAATCGCTATTTGTCACACTTTTCGGTCCCCTCAAAGGCACTGTGCATGCTATGGAGCGAGCTCATATGGCTCTTAGACCAAGGTCGATGTCATCCGATAAGCCACAGGATGTGGTGGTCTGCTTCCACCACTTTAGCTTTAAAGACCACTTAATGCAGGCAGCCTTTAGTAAGCCCTTCCTCCAGGATACCTTCAAGGACATACAGCTATTACCGGATCTCTCGTCTCATTCACTGCAACAATGCAGGCTGTATGCCCCTATCACTACCCAACTTAGGAAGGCTAATATCAAATACAGATGGGGATTCCCCACTAAACTCATTGTGACAAAGGACAATCAGACCCATGTCGTGTCCTCCCCCTCCATGGGCAGCACCCTCCTTGCTAACTGGAGTCTTCAAACGGATCCGGAAACCCAAAAGGTGGCCCACTCTAGACTGAGAGTCTCGGCCCCAGAATGGACACTCAAAGAGCAGAGATCTAAGCGGCAGAAACCCAGCCCTCCTGAGCACTCCTTGAGGCCTCAAGCCTTACCTACCTGAAGTTCTATAGATGTAGTAAAGTGAATGTCTCTTGTTAAATATTGATATAATGCACCTTCTAATTTCTTATAATCAGTATGGTTACAGCTAGAAACTTTTGCTAGTTTTTGTTTGATATGTTCACACAGAGAGCGGGGCTACTCATTCTAGCCCCTGTTCCATAGGTTCATGTTAGCTCCCCCCAGATATTGGAGCCCGTACTAGGGCTCCACATAGGTGGACTACTTCCACCAAATTCCCATCTCCCATCCTCCCCCTTCACACCCAACTCCTAACCCGACCCTTTTTCTGTAACTAGATTATATAGGGCACAGACCCACAGATGTCCTCTCTTAGGTTCCTTACCCATAATGTCAGAGGCTTGAACACCGTTGGTAAAAGGAGCCTTCTGGCCAGATCCCTGTGTTTTCATAAGGGCGATGTGGCCTTTCTGCAAGAAACGCACTTACTTGCAGACAATCCACCTACGTACATTTCCCGATATTTCCCTGTTATTGAGGTAGCCTCTTACTCCAAAAAAGCTAGAGGTGTAGCTATACTAGTTCACAAAAGAGTGGCCTTTGAATCTCTCCATGTGATTAGGGACCCTCAAGTGAGATACCTTATGCTCATCTGTAACCTTGATCATGTCACTTACACTTTAGTCTCTACCTACTTACCAAATAGCCTACAGCATGGATGCCTGAGGAAGATTTTAAATAAAGTTGAACAATTCAAACAGGGTAGGGTGGTCCTAGCGGGCGACCTAAACATGGTGTGGGACATCGAGATGGATAGGAAAAGATACATAGAAAGAGATTCCGACATCCATCAATTCTTTAAAAGTGAAGAATCTTTATTTGGAAATCTTTAAAACAGGAACACAGCAAACATTTGATCAGGTAGACCTAGGCGCAGCACGCAGGCATACGCGTTTCGGAAGTAAATTCCGTAGTCACAGGCTGTTTTAAAGATTTCCAAATAAAGATTCTTCACTTTTAAAGAATTGATGGATGTCGGAATCTCTTTCTATGCATTTCCTATTCCAGCGTCATCTGACTCATCAGCTGTTACTGTGTTTTGAAGCGGACCTGAGCGGCAGTTTCTTTCCCGGAAAAGAACCCATACGATTGGTGGATTGCCGAGTACGTCATTACCCACACCTTCCGATGAGCCATTCAGCGTAAACCCTGTGAGCCGCGTGATTTGAAGCTGGTGTCTTCGTGTGCGGCACAGGAGTAGCTGTGGGATATCGGCAGCGCTGGTGGCAGAGCATTTGTCTCAAAGTTTTGTGGTGAGTTACTCCACATTTTCTCTTTTCTTATGATATCTATGGAGTATCAATGGGGATTGACTGTGTATAGCTTGGGCCCTAACATCATAATTCTGAGCCAGGTGTGGCTTTCGGCCGAACTGTTTGGGTTTCTCTTTTGTACGTATTTTAGGAAAAAGATACCCCCAAGAGGAGAATCGCTGCCCCTGACTCATTGAGAGTTTATGACCCGGTTTAACTATTTCGATATATGGAGGTCCCTACACCCTCTAGATAAAGACTACACTCACTTCTCCCACCCCCACACCACATACTCCAGACTGGATTATTTCTTCTGTCACCCTGAAACCCTAGATCTTGTACGGTCCACAAGTATACACACATGTCCATGGTCTGACCATGACCAGGTCATAATGGACCTAAATTCTAAACACACTACTAGATCTAGGCCCTATTGGAGGTTGCCCCACCACCTCTTATCTGATATCCCCTTCAGAGAGGAACTTAGGAAGGAAATAAAATTTACACTGTATATTAATGATTCCCCCGAGGTCCAAGATGATATAATTTGGGGGGCATTCAAGGCCACTACCCTTGGACTATTTATACGCAAACAGGCCCTGTCTAAGGCACATTGTAGGTTACGGTATTTAGAACTCCAAAGACGCACCTCTGACACCACAGACATTGGGTGGGAGGTCAAGGACATCAGACGGCACATTTGTCAGCTAGAATTTAAAAAGACCCAAGCTAACCTCTTTAAATTAAAACAGTTTATGTACTCGAAAGGTAACATAGCAGATACCATACTCACCAACAAAATAAGGCAGCGCACTGGCGCATCCCATATCCATGAGCTTAAGCAGGGCACACAGGCCTTCAGACTTCCCTCCTCAATCGGCCAGCAGTTTTGCAAGTACTACTTCAACCTTTATAACATTCAGGATAAGGTTCGGCTAGAGCAGACTCCATCAGAAGCTATAGGCCCATTACTGCTTTCCCTGAAACTTCCCACCCTTGATGAGGCCCAAACGGCAATCATAGATGTACCAATTACTTGCCAAGAAGTCAGACAGGCAATCAAAAGCCTGAAACCTCTTAAAGCCCCCGGTCCTGATGGTTTCACCGCAATCTTTTCCAAAACATACCTCCATGAGACTATACCCATCCTCACTAGATTCTTTAACTTAGCATTGGATAAGGGCAAATTCCAGAGTGAGTTCCTTGAGGCCTCTATCATTACTATACCCAAACCTAACAAAGACCCAACCCTTTGTACTAACTACAGACCTATCTCAATTATCAATGTAGATGTTAAAATATATTCCAAGATACTAGCCAATAGGTTGGTGAGATTACTACCTGTCCTTATCAATCCAGACCAAGTGGGTTTCATCCCTGGAAGGGAGGGCCCAGACAACACCAGGAGGCTACTGAACATTCTCTTTGAGGCTAAGAGGTTGAACAGGCCCCTCTCTGTGCTTTCCCTTTGACCAAGTCCGCTGGGAGTACTTGTGGAAGGTCTTTGAAACCTTCCAGTTTCCTACACAGATCATCCAGGCTGTGAAGGCCTTGTACTCTGCTCCCATGGCCTCGGTAAGGGAACTAGGGTTTAGCTCTTCATCCTTCTCCATTTCCAACCCCCTACAAACGATACCCAAACTCTTGTCCCTTCTAGAGACCTTTAACACCCATTCATACTATAAACTGAACCACAATAAATCTGAAATATACACATATGGATTCTCTGAGGACATTTCCAAATGCCTACACGATAGACACAAATGTGAAGGCCTTGTACTCTGCTCCCATGGCCTCGGTAAGGGGACTAGGGTTTAGCTCTTCATCCTACTCCATTTCCAACGGCACACGACAGGGCTGCCCCCTTTCCCCCATCCTTTTTGCGCTGGCAATTGAACCCTTAGCTGCTCCCATCTGGGAAGATTGATGGAGTTACGCTCCATGGTATGGTACACAAGGTGGCCCTATTTGCTGATGACTCCACAATCTTCTCCTCTAAACCCCTACAAACGATCCCCAAACTCTTGTCCCTTCTAGAGACCTTTAACGCCCATTCATACTATAAACTGAACCACAATAAATCTGAAATATACACATATGGATTCTCTGAGGACATTTCCAAATGCCTACACGATAGACACAAATTTATAGTTAACGACACCCATATTTCCCACTTAGGAGTCAAACTATCAAATACATTATCTCAAATTATAGATGATAATTACAAACCCCTTCTCTCGGAACTTCGGTCTGTAGGCCGGAAGTGGAACTTCAAAACGGTCTCATGGCTGGGACGTATAGCCGCCCTAAAAATGAGCTACCTCCCTAAACTAACCTATGTCTTTAGATGCCTGTCTATTAGGGTTCCTCGATCCCTTCTTTTACAGTTCCAGAGTGCGTGCACTAAGTATATTTGGCAGGGTAAACCCCCCCGAATAGCCTATAAACTCGTACAGTATCCTAGAATGCATGGGGGTGGCCTACCCGTCCATATCTAGATACTTTGAGGCAGTAATGCTCACACACATCTCCCAGTGGGGTGTAAAAGACTCGGATAGTAAATGGAGGAACATTGAACAGGCTTCTATGCCTTATGACCTGTCCCTGAGGGACCTGATATGGACACCCCCACATTGCAGGAGAAACCTCAATGTGGTGAACCCGGTAATCCGTGAGTGCTTAGCTGCCTGGGAACAACTACGGCACTACAAACAGGTGGCTCCACATCCATCCCAATCACCACTATTGCTGGCCTTCTCACTGGCCTGCCGGACTCACACCCGGTATCCTGGGCCAAGCTGGGTATCTTGAAAGTCGCGGACCTATGGTCCACAGTCCCCCAAAGTGCCTTTGTGGAACTCAATCAAATTGGAAGTTCTTCAACCTTCCCCCCATATATGACATTTGAATACACTAGGGTAATTAGCTTATTGTTCAGATGGGGCTTTAAGCCCACATCTTCTCACCAGCTAACCATATGGGAAGCCAGATGGCAGCAGGGACTGCGATTAGGTAAACCACTGTCCCTACACTATACTATGATGGAAGGTGCAACACCAGTAGACAAAGCCGCACACATCCTTAAATGGGAGCAAAAGTTAGACTTTTCGGTTCCCGCAACTACATTGTGTCACTATATACAAAACCTACATCAAACTCCTTATGCACTGGTACTATGTCCCAGCAAGGCTAGCCATACTTTTCCCCATGACTTCCCTGACTTGTTGGAGGGACTGTGCACACATAGGAGACATGTCTCATATCTGGTGGAGCTGCCCTAAACTTAAACCACTCTGGAAGAAGTGCTTTACCACACTAACAAACATGGGAATCGCCCTCCCTAGAACACCCAGAGGTAGCCCTATTTCATTTAGGTACATGCAAACTGCCCAGACACTATGGCATACTCTGTATTTGCTTATTCTCAGCAGTCAAACTTACTAAAGCCAGAGCATGGAAAAGAGCTAGTCCCCCCGCATGGTCGGATATAGTTTCAATAATGGCATAAATCTACTCCATGGAACAAAGCATATATTACACTATGGGAAAGTCTGATTTTTTTCAATTAGTATGGGCAGAATGGAAGTGTAGCTTTGATACCCTATGGCTTCCCAGCTTTGAGACTTAAGATAGCTTCCCCCTGTCCACTGGGAGTGCCCATTGTTCCTCATTGGTCTAGGCTGTAGGGAAAATTTCATTATAGCCCTTGCCCCTCTCATTTAAGTATTACATTCCCCTTCCACCCAACCCCTCCCTCCTGCTCCCCCCCTCCCCACTCCCTCTTATTATTAGACCGTTTGACAGATCCAATTTGCTCTCCTAGGAGAAGGAAAGAGAGCTGGGATCTTTATTATCATATTGATCTTGGTGTGCTATAACTATGGTTGTTATTTGGAATCTTTATTCTTGTATGTATATGAGACTTTGTAAATGTAGTACGCTTTAGTCGTACAGTTGTTATATTTATTTTCTGAAAAAACAAATAAAATATTCCAAAAAAAAAAAAGCTCAAAACACAGCACTAATACAAGAAACACACCTAAAAGAAAACAAAACCAAAAAGCTTATAGGGACAGTAAACATTTCTGTTGTGTTGTTATATGAATAACATAACAGTCAAGTCTCAAGGTTTTTAAAACAAATTTGCATCCTTTACACCACAATTTATTTTTCAATCGCCAAACAACAACACCTGTGATTTGCCTTATTTGGAGGCTTGAGTCTGCAGACAACATAGCTAACCACTATCATAAAGTTAGTATACATTTTCTATTTTGCCGTTGTTATCAGTTAAATTAGTAAATTAGTGAAAGATATGTAGCAGAGTTAGCCGTGAGATGTCAGCAGGGTGCTTTTCATGTTCTGAGAATTAGAAGTTGCTCAATTTTCAGAGCTAAATTACATGAAAAGGAGAAAAAATAAACAATGAAAATATATTGCAAAATTGTTTCATAATGCATATCTGAAAACTAATCTTTTAGCACCATTATGGCATTGTATTCTGTCCAAACGGCGCTGGGCTTCAGCCGTTTGGCTGTCCTGAAGCCAACGGCGCTTCCTGGATGTGATCGTAGTCTGGAGGGCGTGCCTAGCGTCATAGGGACGCCCCCCTGACCCGATTCCATAATTGAAATCTTGCAATCGCATGCATGATCATGGGATTTCAATTTGTCTACATCAGAACGTTGTTCCGATGTAGACATTATGACCCTGTCATGAAAGGGTTAAAGGGATATGAAACCCAATAATTTTCTTTTGTTATTCAGACAGAGCATACAATAAAAAAAAATCCAGTTTTATTAATGGATTAATTCCCATGTTATTCTTTGTTGAAGATATATCTACGTGTCTGGAGCACTTTGTGGCAGGAAATAGTGCTGTCATCTAGTGTTCTTGCAAATGAATAGCATTCGTGGAAAACTGCTGCTATATAGTACATCAGAAATGTGCACGCTACTGAGCGTACATTCCTGCTTTTCAACAAACAATACCAAGAGAATGAAAACATTTTGAAAATAGATGTAAAATAGAAGGTTGTTTACAATTGAATACTCTATCTGAATCATGAAAGAAAGAAAAAATGGGTTTCATGTCTCTCCAGGTGTTTTCTTTCACTTTAACTCAGATTGGTTTCATAAGGTTATACGGTATATACCCCATGTATGAGAAGATCAAAGGGGGTAACTACACTATTTAAAAAATTGTTAAAATATAAAATTTGCCCTTCAGATTTAGATATATTAGGAAATGTTATAATATTAGAGGTAGAAAGGTCTCCGTTGATAGTGGGTTCAATAAACCAATGTACACTACTGTGCTCCTTGTTTTGCCTATTCTGGATTGGGATTGTAATTTCAGTTTTAAAAAAGACACTAAACATCTTTTATTATAAGATTTTTTTTGGAGCCTTGTATTAAACTAACATACTAGGTAACTATTTATAATGCATTAACACCTTGTTACAGGACAAGGCTAGACATGGCCATTATGTTGGCAAGACCTTTATTCCTTTGCAGTTCATATGTTATCTTATTTGCTAAAGTCAATAAGCCACAGGTATTGGGCAGCCTGTATGTGCAGTTGTGCATCATCAGTCCTCAGAACTTGCAAACTCATATTTTTAAATGACATGAAAGGGGGAAAAATAAACAATAATATATTGTAAAGGTTTTTTACTACATATAATTAAGCAATTTATATCACAATCTCAAAGTGGTCACTGTCCCTTTATCTAGCAATGTTTACTATTAGCAGGCAATGTACATGATATAAAAAAGAGAAAATAGCATGCTAATTAGATATTCATAAGATATTTCACCAGAGAAAGATTGTGGGTGCTAGTTCATACATTAGCAACAGAAGGAGACATAACTCTTAAAGGAACACAAAACACAATTGTTTTTGCTTTCATGATTCAGATAAACAATAAAATGTTTTCTAATTTATTTCATTCTCTTGATATCATTTGTTAAAGAAGCAGCAATTCACTACTGGAAGCTAGCTGAATACATTGGATGAGCTACTAACATGAGGTAGATATGTGCAGCCACCACTAAGCAGCTCCTGATCTGACCTAGGTATCCTTCTTAACAAAGGATACCAAGAGATCAGAACAGAAAAGACAATAGAAGTAAATTGGAAAGTTGTTTAAAATATCATGTTCCATCTGAATCATTAAATAAAAAAAATTGCATTCCATGTCTGATTATTCATAGCATGCCAGAGTATTATTCAAAAATAATACATAGAAAACTTTTTTTAAATATTCCTGTATTTCCTACAGTAAGAATCAAACAAAATGATAAAACAATGACAGATATAACATCAAGTTGACAGTATAACTGGTTCTAATATGATAGTATCTTTAATAAATACCCATGTGGACTTACACATTTCAGCCCAGAAGATCTGTAAATTGTATAATGAATTACCATAAATCTATGATAAAAAAAATGTAATTATGGTGAAAAGTAAAAGAAGAGTAATTTAGCTAGATATTTTTTGAGAAAGGTCACAATGTGATTAAGATGCAGTGTTGAGTTTTATATCAGGTCCAGACAGAGAATACAATTCTGTTTAAATAAATAGTTAATGGATAAAGGAAACTTATAGATCTTGATGATGTACATTACAAGTGGAGTACTAATTGATCAAGCGCCCACAAACGGGCAAATTCGCCCATTTGTGGGCGCACGATAAATAACCAGCCATTGCATTAACCTCTGGTTAATTTTCTAAATGTCCCTCGATTGCCCCAAATTTCAGTGTATTAATCCTTAAAAAATATCAACATTTTTATTTTTTAATAAAGTAACTGCATAATGCTAAATTTGGCGGGTGTGGTCTATGGGAACTGGGTGTTCCCTGTAAATATATACAGTATGTGTATGGTTTTATATATATATGTATATATGTGTGTGTGTTAATATGTGTATATACACATATTAACACATAAATATATATATTCATAAACATATATGTTTAAAATTGCTGTCCATCGCTGGGTGACTTACCCCCTTTTTCTGTGCTATTTCTCATGCCATGTCTCACGCCATAAGAATGAGGCTCCCATTGGAGCCTATAGAAGCTGCTCTCGTGAGCGCAATGCTTCTGTGCAACTTGTAATTACAAAGTGGAGCGCAAATATCGCTTTCGTAAAAAGTTTTATTTTGCACTCCCCTTATAATCTGGCTCAATATAAAGTAGACATGTGAAGGGGAGAAAAATGTGTTTGCAATCAGTGCGGACGAATTTTGGATTTGGATTCTGTACCATTATTTCTAATGGGAACAGCTAATATAGGTAAGTAACGTTAATAAAATGTTTACATTATAGGATTCAATCAAATGAACCTATTTTTCAATGTTAAAAGAACATACAACTCCTGTAGGACTAAAATCCAGCATTTAGTGCCTGACCGGCTGTCCCTAACATCAGTCAATAGAGATACTATGGTAGGATTGGACGGTGGACAATTGATAATTTAATAGTAAGACCCCCTGTACATAATTACAAATGAAAGGTGCTGATTAACCAATAAATACAACTCCGTTCCCCAACTTGTTTTTCGTCCAATAATGTATTAGGCTGTTTGTGTATATCAAACTACTTGATGAATTAGCAAAATTTGGAAGAATTTGCATTTATCCAAAGCCAGAATGCACATCTCTAAAATAAAAGTTAAATGAGGATTGATTCTTTAGATGTTGTTTGTGATTTAGTAAAGTATGTGTGATGTGTCTAGTAAAATATTGTTTCTTTCATTTTTCTTTGCTTTTGGTGTATTTGATGTTATGATGTGGTGAAGGGTTAATAACAAATTAAAAGGACATAAAGTGCCCTATTGTGAGCATTTTATTATGGCACTGCTGCTTAACTGAACTACTGTAGATATGAAAACAAATGTACATTGGAATTGTTGGTATTGCCTTGGGCTCCAATGTGGTTTCAACCTATTCAAATAATGTCTAAAATGTGAGGGATACTATTTAAATATTTACTCCAATGAGCATATGGGTTCTGTAAACCAACCCATTTAATAATTTGGTGTTATAGCCATCAGCTTTGGGTGTCATAGAGAATAAGGGCTAAGGTAAACTTTACATGGGTTTCTTTTTTAGCATAAAAACACTTAAAGGGACAGTCTACTTGATTTTCATTTTTTTTTAAATTGATATATAATGCCTTTACTACCCATTCCACCACCTTAATATACTTTATAACCTCTAATTTTGCCTGTTTCTAACCCCCTGCAGACCGTGCCTTATCTGAGTGCTTTTTTTTTAGCTTTTTAAATCTTGAGTAACAGCCAGACCCTACTTGTTCCTGTGTTATATAGATAACATTGTGTTCACTCCCATGGAAAATAATAATAGTTATACAAGAACCAGCACTGGCTGGCTAAAATGCAAGATTGTAAAAAGCACTGGGATAAAGGGCAGTCTGTAGGAATTTAGATACAAGTAACCATAGAGGTAAAACATGTATTAATATAACTGAGGTCTGACCTCTGGTTAATTTTTTTAACGCTAATTGATACCACAAGCTTGTGGTAGCAATAACCCATCTCTTGTAATGTAAATGGATGAATTTGCCTGTTTGTGGGAGAGTGATACATTACCACTCCACTTGTAATCTAGCCCTATGTTGCAGCCAAGTGGCTAAAGTCACACACAAGCACCTATAGTGCATCAGCTTTAAATCTCCTTGTAATTTTTTATTACTTATCATATGCAGAAGTGTCCATCCCAGACACCAGTTAAATGCTACACATTTGAGCTGTGGGTCTTTGTGCAAGTTTACCACAATTCAGGATTATCTCTAATACACCACTAAAATAATTAAAAAACTAAAATACTGTTGCATTGAGGGTTACTTTAATCTTCAATGCAGCAGCAAGGTGTTCTATCCATTGCATTATGGGGACATAGTCAACCTATTTTTCAGTATAAAAGTATACTTTAGTCTATTAAAGATACAGGTGAAATGTGTTAATAAGCAAGTTATGCAAAGTATCTTAAGCATATGTTTGTGCTTAAACGATGGAGGGAAAGAAATCAGTTTTCATCCTCTATTTAGTTTTTAATTCTCAGATTTGTACAAGCAAAAGTAAAAGATGTAACTATCCACATTAAAAATGCATTAGTCTCTCCATAGTGTAAATAAATCCAAATATATAAGGAAAGTAAAAAAAGGGAAACAAAAAAACATACAGAAATAAGTTAATATACCTATCAACTTGAAAGGTAAGTGAGAAAGCAATATATGGAGAGAGAAAAAAATTGAATAAGTAAAACGAAGATTGAGGAAAACCCCCATAGGTTTACTAAATACATCTTTAGATACTCTATTTTCCTTATTTGTCCCATTTGTGACACTTTATTTTGGTTATTTTTTTTCTATAAATGGTTTCTTTTATTTCCATTGTTATATATTTGTGAAAAAAATTATAATTTTAATCTATTTTCTTCCAATTTGTTTTGATTATTTTTTACTTTTTTGCTTTTTTACGGATTTGTTTTATTTCCGGTATAGTTACAATTAATCAATCAATACAATTGGTTCTGATTTACATTTTTTTTACACCATGCAATTAATCAGGTGTAACAAAGTACCATGTATCTTACAAATACCATTTATACTCCATATATCATATTAGTTCTAATGCTTTATTTCACATGTTAATATTTTTTATTTATTATGTTTCTTACTTTTCACAAGAATTTTAAAAAGATGTAGCAATTCCTTAGTATATATAATATTCATACAAACTACCTATAAAACAAAAACATCCTGTATCCTCTCAAGTATTACATTCATTTTAAAGATACTGATTTATAATATAGTTTATAATTTTTTAATGGCAGTTAAAGGGACAGTGAACACTTTGTATTTACTAGACATTTCTGTTGTGTTGTTATAGAATAACAAAAACACTTGTTAATATCTTTATTGCAATTTTTTTTCAGCAGCCAAACAAAAACAGCCATTTGGCTTCTTTGGAGGAGCCAATATAGGCTTGAGTCTGCAACGGTCATAAAGTTAGTATCAAGTGCATTGTTGTTGTCAGTTAAAGCCAATTAGGGAAAGATAACTTTGAGAAGTAAACAGTCTGCATTACAAATTCTGAGAATTAGAAATTCCGCAATTTTCAGAGCTTAATTACATGAAAAGGGGGCATCATTAATAATGAAAGTATATTGCAAAGTTACTTCATTACACATATTTAACAGTATACATAAAAAGGTGTTAACTGTCCCTTGAAGCATTTTTACTCAAAAACTGTATAGTGTGTGTTTACATAATAATAAATTCAAAATCAAATACATAAATATATTAAACAAAACAATAATTTGTCATTGCTGACAATCAAAGCCAAAATAAAGAAATAATTATATTCTTATAGTAATTTATAGCACACATTTTTCAGTTGGTCAAGTGTATACAACCATTCTAAATAATTTGTACCCATTTTTCAAATTTATGTTGAAAATTATGTACCCAAAAAAATATCATCATCTCTATTCAATGATAGAAAAACTATTTCTGATTGCCATATTTATTTCAGCATTTTCAATATGCATCAACCTTATTTTAAGTTTTATTTATGCTATTATTATTTTATGTAAATGGGTTTAGCTTTTTTTTTTTTTTAACAATGCAGCATTCAGATTTTATTTAAAATATCTACGGCACAAGAATGCATATACATGAATTGTGTTCATTTTCCAGTTATCCGTTTAAATTGTTTGTATTAAATATTCATCATTACCCTGTCTGCAGGAAAAAACAAATGGTTGATGCTTTTCTTTGTATGCACAAACTAAGCATCTCAAAGGACTTTTGAAAGCCGCAAGAGCTGATTGTGAAGCTTGCAAACACGATCTGAATTCAGAGAAAATGTCCCACCCCAGGATCTTTACAGCGTTTCCCTTTGTGTCCCTGACTAAGGCCATAGAGCGGATCACAGACCTCATCCTGGTGTTGTTTACTTTAGGAACAATCAGTAATGTATGAATAATAATACCACCCTCTGATCATGACTAATTGAATTGCAACATGCTGTGGAGGTGATGAGGAAGATTTGCCGGATCTTAGACTATGAGCGTTCGTGTTTTACGAGTTGATGCAGACAATGATTTATGACGATCTGCTTTTGACAAGTGTATTTTTTGCATTTAATCATTTTAATTCTTCTCTCATGTAAACACGTGTAAATGTTTTTGTATTTTTTATTAATCACCAACATACGTTTCTTCTTAGTAAATTGGATGAGTGCAGATAAAAGATTTTACAAGGGATCACTAATCCCTCTGTAAGTAATGAAATATGTTTTCTTACTAAGTTATTACAGTGACCCTCATTTTCACAGTAACTGTATCAAGTATTATATGGCTATGTCTAAATGACAGTAATGAATACCCATTCTCCTTTTCAGTATTGTACCAATAATCTTTTCCAACAATCAATGCACATTGTGTATATATATTATATCCTTTAGGTAATTTGATACAGAAAATTTGACATCTTCACTCACATTTTACTAAATTATTGACATGATATTCTTCTGCAGACTAATTTTTCTTCCCTTTGTATAATTTGATTGTTAATTTAATATTTGTACATTTTAATAGACAATATTTTTTTCTGAGCCTAAAAAATATATATTTTTATTTTTTTATTTTTTATAGGTCCATTTATCTAAGAAAGGGACATCATTCTCCAAAAATGTAATCATGTACATGAAAGATCAGCAGGTCAACATATTAAAATATGTATTACAGGGAACAGGGATTAAGTGTATTTAAATTTATTTTGAAACTAGATAGAAAATGCATGTTTGAGCATAAATACTGCAGTCATCATTGCTTATCTTCAAATCGGGGCAATAGGGGCATTTCTTACAGCCATATTGGTGGAAATAGGCAAGTACTCACAAGTCTAACATGAAAAAGTCAGTGTATTAATTACAGAAACATCCATTAAAAAAATAAAAAATTGAAGTTCCTTATGAGTTTAATATTCCTTTAATATGTTCATAGCATATTTCTAATTGGTGCTAAAGTGTAAAATCATCCAATATCATAATATTTAATCTAGTCATTATTTTATGAAACCGACATGTTTCACTGTATAATGTTTATTAGTGATCAAATTACCATTATATACAGTATCTGGTTGTTTTTTTTCAATGGCTGGCTCTTATTTAAAATTTTAGTTTTTTTACCGAACATTGTTACTAATAGAGAAAAGGGACAAATGTAAAAACACTACCTAGAACCAAAGATCATTTTAATGCACTATACAAGCTTAAATATGTTTTAACAAACATTCGCTAAAAAGATAGATATTCCTTGTTTTTTGGTACCTGCTGTAAGAAATGGTCCCAGGATCATTATATGAGGTGGATGTTTAGTATATTTATTGTATTTTTATTGAGGTGCTGTGGGGGAAGGCGGGGGGGCATTTTTGTGATGCACTGTTTGTGAAGTGTGTTTTGATATATTCAAATTTTATATTTTGTTTATCTAAAAAGAGTGCTTTGTTACCTTTCTATATTAGGAAATATGATGTGTGTTTCCTACCCTCTATCTTTTTAGATCATTTTTGTTTGAGTTGCAAAGGGTCTGCATCACTTAAAATAAAAAAAATAAAGTGTTGGAAATTAACTTGTAATTTAAACTAGCCCTGAGCTATTTTGAGTAAAATTTGTTTTAAATTGCAATTTAAATGCTGGAGAAATATTTTCCCAATGTGAATCTCTGAACATATTGTTGAAAGTATATACATTCAGAACAAAGCCACATATGGTATGTTGGATACAATATAAAGTGTTTTAGGGAATTTTTTCACAGTAAGGTGTGTGACTGGAATAATAGAGACAAGATATCAGATCAGTGAACTGGGATGGCAAAAAGCAGATTGGTCTAGAGCTTCCAAATAGTCTTCCAATGTCACTTTTGTGAGAAAAAGAATCAAATTCGCTCATCTCTAGTCCACAAAGACTTTCCTATTAATAGTGATTGGTTAACAGTGTTCTGTTAGACGTGTTGCCAGCACCTCTCTAAGCTCCTTTAAAGTCACTAAAGGCACCATGTGTGGTCCCATTGCCTTGTCTACTTTCTATTTTGTGATCTCTTTCAGAACTTTTTCTTCTGTACATCCCTACATTTATATGCATGTTGTTTATCTTTGATTCCTACAGAGTAAAAGAGATAGAGCATTGCTTTTCGCCAGCGTCTGCTATTTATTTGGATTATTTATTTTATCCGTAAAATCACAGTTTTAGGTGAATTTAATAATACATTTATTGAAAAACTCAATTTAAAGCAAGGATACATTGCTAAATAAAGTTATATTGGGGCACATAAAATGTAATTTGCATGTTAAATATAATACGACTTTACCAATACTTGATTCATTTCAACATCAAATGTGACCATTAAATACAGTAGACTTGCACAATCATAAAGTGTATAATAAAAAGACAATGCAATAGCACTTAATCTGCAGTTTAAATTAGCAAAAGCTTTTGCTAACAAATTTGAAAATGTATTTTAATTTGCCAGCCCCTATATTATGTGACAGCCACCAGCCAGCCACAGACTCATATATACAGTATATATACACTGTGAACTCTTGCACATCCTCAGTAGTTTCTTGTGCCTCATAAAGTGTGCACATAAAAACACTGTGAATGATTTGATAATGGAAGTAACTTGGAAAATGACTGAAAACTGCATCTGAATCATGAAAGTTTAATTTTGACTTTAGCATCTCTTTAATTGCTCAAGATTCCAATATTTTATTACATAGTAAAATATGTGCATAGAAAATTAATATTTTAAAATAATTTTAAATCTCACATTTTGTTGCCAACATTTGATTTGTTTTTTAGTCCAAGGACAAACCCTTGGAAACGCCTCATGAATATGGTTATCTTTGCTGTGGCCAATTAAGAACTGTAAGAAGTGAGCTACTATACTGATCAAGCAATTCATGTGGAGTATGTAGCAAGGTTAGGCTTCTGGAGACTTGTTTCTAGCTAAATTACAGAAAAGGAGGAAAAATAAATAATGAAAGTGTGTAAAAACGTTCTTTTAGTACACATAATTAGATATTGTATTAGTAATTCAATCTTAGATTTAAACCTTTACAAGCTATGAATCGCCTTGTAAGTTTAGGAGATTTCAGTCAAAGCTTCATTATATTACAATTGAAGATACAATATGAAAATTCCATTTACCTTGAGAAGGCCTTTAACCTGTAAAGTTCAGATTAGCAGCAATCTGCTTTATCCAGATACTTTTTCTACTTTAAACAGTTTTTATGAAATCACTTGAGAAGCAGACTCTTGCTTCATTATAGATACAGGTCATATGTGTTAGAAAATGAGTGTTCTATACATAATTTTTTTTTTACCAAAGATGTGTTTGTAAGACTATGCACAGAAAAAAATATATATTTTAAGTATCAAACATATTTTATTCTCAAACGTTTACATTTCCTGTTTCAAAGTATGAGGTTCTTATCAGAATTAGTGCTAAGACATCTTATCAAGCAGAGCACAAGAGGGGGCATATTAAACATTAATACCTCATATACCTGTACAGGGTTGGTTATCAAGGGTGCTTTTGTTCTGAGGGGCAGGAGAATGAGTATAAAGAAAAGAAAACAAAAAAGCACAAACATATGCCAAGTTTTAAATTTGTTCACACAATTCAAGTTACAAGCATCTGAGAAAATAAGTTTAATATACACCACAACCATTGGATCCACAAAGACACAAGAGGAATGAACCAGCTGAACAGTAAAGAAGCAGGAGAGATAGGGACCTAATAAAAAGCACTACAAGACCACATTATGGCACATTAGCTTTTGGTTGGACAATAGTAGCTTAAAGGGACAGTCAAGTCCAAAAAAAACTTTCATGCTTCAAATACTTTTGAATAATTTTAAACAACTTTCCAATTTACTTTTACCACCAATTTTGCTTTGTTCTCTTGGTATTCTTAGTTGAAAGCTAAACCTAGGAGGTTCATATGCTAATTTCTTAGACCTTGAAGTCTGCCTCTAATCTAAATGCATTTTGATAGTTTTTCACCACTAGAGGGTATTAGTTCACTTGTTTCATATAGATAACATTGAGCTCATGCACATGAATTTTCCATGGAGACATCTCTGATTGGCTAAAATGCAAGTCTGTCAAAAGAACTGAAATAAGGGGGCAGTCTGCTGAGGCTTAGATACAAGGTAATCACAGAGGTAAAAGGTGTATAATTATAACTGTGTTGGTTATGCAAAACTGTGGAATTGGTAATTAAGGGATTATCTATCTTTTAAAACAACAAAAATCCTGGTGTTGACTGTCCCTTTAAAACAAGGCTGGCAAAGCTTGGCCCCCTTCTCTGAGGAGGCTTGCAAACAAAAAAACAAGTTAGCATATAACATGCAGCGTTACCCCCTACGTCACAGTAATACAGTCTGTCACAAAGCATATGATTTAAAAAAGTTTTGCAATAAACAATTTATTGCATTTATTTTATTATTTATAAAGGTAAACACAACATAACATGTTCCATTAATAATTAAATGCAGTAATTGGCAAAAGAAGTACAGGCAGAATGGTAGATAGATCGATAGATAGTTATAAATAGATATCTAAACTAATTTTGTAGCATTAACGTGTAAAATTAGTTCTAAATGCATCGCAAATACCTTCATGTAAATAAACTTTTGTTGAACTGTGATTTAGTTTTTTTTTATTATGGCAATATGTAATGCAATACCTTTGGCAACGGTTTGTGAAATTTGGTGCTGACTATTTACCTATGTCACAAGATTTTATTGAGAAACCTTTATGCATTTTTCATAGAGGCGCCCTTTGCCAAATCATCAAAGACTCGCAGGGTGAGATATTTCTGTGAGTAAAAATGAAAAGAAAGTTCATAAACTCAACAAAAATCCCTTCTTGACTAATGGGATTAAATAAATCTTTAGTTGCTTTTTTCTATTCTACTTATGATTGAGCAAATTCTTTTTTTTGTGTGTGTGTAAAAGACAAATATTGCCTTTGAGATCATGCAAGGAAAATCATACATCCACATCAAATGTCTCACTTAAAGATACACTTAAATTATGTCCATTTAATAAAACCTGGACTTGTGCCACCTGTATATATTCTGTAGAAGAAAGTAGAAACAGCTTTTTTGTTTTACCAAAGTGCATTTTTCAGGTTTGCATTAAGTAAAATGTGTTTTTTGAAATTAGGGGATTTTTAAAAATGTTTACTTCCTCTATCGTGACCACACTTAACAAACGTGCTGTAAATTAATAACACGTTTGTTACAGTGTAGCCACGTTATTAAAAGAAATATAGTGTGAACTTATAGCAGCTATAAAAATTTAATTTTTAAAAAGCTGTCACATACTGAAAACCTGAAAAAAAACTAACTTTGGTAAAATGAAAAACTTGCAGCTGCTATATTCTTTGGAATATAAATCTTCTTCCTAATAAGACAAGAACATTCCAAAAGTTAAAAACACATTTATTTAAATAACGAAAAGACTTTACATACATAGTATAGTATTTAACAATATTCTACATAATATAAAAAACTCTACACACATGTTCAGTTTACCCACAATCCCCCCGCACCTATAGTTGTATTATTAAGGTGGTTTTTTTTTGTTCTTTATTAATATTGTTGATTGCATAAATAATGAAATATAGGTGTTCCATAGGAATTTCATGGGCATTCCATGAAAGTAACCTGTATTTATACACCAAATGTTTCTTTGCATAAATGTTTTGTAAATGATTCATTTATATAGCCCATCTGGGAGTGTTTTTGTAACAATGTATAGTTTTACTGATTTTTTAATAACATTGTGCAGATTTTCAGACTCCTAACCAAGCCCCTCAGTGTCAAAAGAAAACGCGCTTTTCCAGTCTACTACTGGCTTCCAGCCATATGCAGGAAAAAGTGGAGGGGGGAATGTCAGCTATCAAACACTTCCCCTGGGTGTTCCTGCTATCCTAATAACAGTGCTAAACTTGGAGCTTCTAATTAAGTTTTTAAAAGGTTTTATATTGGATTTTTAGATCAGCATGCGTGCATATTCTTCTTTATAGTAGTGTTTATTACATGCAGTTATATGAAAATTGGTGTATACTGTCCCTTTAATGGGGAATCATTGCTGGGAGTTTCTAATTTTAAAAGGATATCCTCCATCTTAGGTGTATCTTTTTACTCATAACAGTCTCGTCTGTCGTGAGATTTGTAATTTAAATTTTTTTACTAAATGTACAGTGAAAATAAATTTACATGTCTATTATTTGAACTGTTATTACTAACAATGGGTGAATCTTTTGCAACATTCAAAAACATTCAAACACGTTTGTTCATTCATTTCAAATTTTGAATGTTTGTACAACATTCTAACATTTGTTTAATGTAATAGTATTTCTAATGCTATCTTTAAATGTAATATCAAATTTTAATTTTTCTAATTCGAATATTGCATAATTTGATTAGAAAAATTGGAATCAATATATTTTGATCTATTATGTATCAATTTACTAAATTCCCTACCATATGAACAATTGAACTTCTTAATAGTATTTGTTAAATTGAATGTTACATTCCAAATTTCAAATGGGGATATTCAATCTAATTATGAACATTTGAAAATTAAAGTAACATTTGAAAACAGAAAATAACATTCCATAACCAAATTTTAATGGATTCTCTTTCTTATCAACAGTCGATTTTCCAAAACAAATGTCCATAGGACTATTCGTTCTATGAAGCGCATTGCACTTTCACCACATTTGCCCATCCCTAGTTACTACACAGAAACCATTTGTACTTTTAGGGAACGCACAGTCTATGTTGGGTATACATGCTTTGAATACATGCGCCCTCCCTAGTGCCGAGATCACTGGTGATGTGGGCAGAATTTTCATCAGATAGTGATCTCTGTGGCTTCCTGCAGACAGAGAGGGCAGCCCACTTTTTTAAAATATCACAGGATTCACAGATTGCAAGACTGGCGAGACAAAAATGCCATTTCTCGTGGGTCTGAGAATCCTTTTAACATCAGCCATAGTGTTGTTTGTTTTGGTCTTGCATTAATTGCAATGAATCCTATTTATAGTGGTAATTCAGTACGCATCTACCCTTGCTTGTTGTTTCAGACTGTAAAGGGACAATAAATGCCTCAGGATTATAACATTTTTCTGCAGTATTCCAACAGATTAACATTGCAGAGTTTGAGTTCTATAAAAAAAAAAAAAAATTAACATTGTGTTTAAATGGTCCATCTCCCTTTACGGCTTTTTATTATTTGGAGGAGCCAATCTGGACTTGAGTCTGGAGCTGATAGGGCTGTCATTGGGTTAACAAACACTCTATTGTCTGGCCATACCAGAAAAGATAAATTAATAACTGTGAATTCATTGCAGTATATAGCAAGCTTAGGCTTTTCATGCCATGCTCTTTCAGGACCAGAACATCCACAGTTTTCAGAATAGCCATTTTATATTACAGTGTTTACTGTCCTTTTAATTTGTGTATACACCCTTGTAGGATTTTGCTGAGCACTATGACAGCAGGACAGGGGGAAATCTAACATATACATAGTTTTCTGCCTATATGTGTGAAATACTCTAAAAAACTGTGGTTCTTCAATAATATATCTATATTAATGACAGTGACATTTGTATTTTATTGCTGTTTCTCAGCGAAACCTTCTACATCATGCCCCATGTTTTCTTTTTTCCTTCTTGATATAGTTTATTTAACTTGAAGATCTGCACAATTTATATCTTTCTATCTAACTCTATTTCAATACCCTAGATACAATATCCAATTCTCACTGTATTGCAGATTTCAGAAACGGCGCAGTAGTACGACAGGTAAAACCAGAAGAATGCTTGACTGTATAGGAAGATATATTAGCAGCCGTAAATTCAAGGTTCTTATACAATTTTAGAGATCATTAGTTAGGCGTGATCTTAAATATTGTGTGCAATTCTAGAGGCCATGGGCTCCATTTATCAAGCTGCGGATGCAGCTTTGGAGCACCTTCGGTGCAGGATTGCACAGGCGAGTCAGCAGCTGTTAGTTAAGAAGCAGTAGTCATCAGATTGCTGCTTCCAAACCTATACAAGAGCTCTGAGCTGGCAGATTAAAATCACCCTGGAGAAGTCTGACATAAACTGGTGGGGGGGAACATTGCACATTTCTTATGCAATGTTAAATGGCCACAGTGCAAAGTGAATAAGTTCACGGAAGCAAATTTTGCCCATTCTGAGTTTTTTAATGGGGCCCCATATCTCTAGAAAGATATAAATAAACTAAGAACTGTTGAAAAAACTAGTTAAAAGGAGGTGTACTAGAATTTGACAAAGATAAAAAAAAAGGAAAGATCATATTATGTATAGCTAAGCAGTCAGAAGGAAGATATGTGATGTTATATACACCTTCAAGTATATTACAGGATTTAATAACAGTAAGGATTAAAGTGTTGTTCCCAAAAAAATAAACAAAACAAAAAAAACAGAACAAGAAGTCATTTCCTCAAGCTGGAGGCTGGTAGTTTCAAAAGTAACTTACAGAAGCACTTCATTGAGGGATTTCCATTGTTGTAATGTATAAAAATAACTAAGCAGTGGCTTATACTTAATATAAATCATTGCAATATGTATTACTCATCTATTTATTTAAACTTCATTTGTGCAGTGTCCATTAATTCCTGCCACAGCCCCACAATGAGGCTGTGGTCTCTACAGGAAGCTTATCTAGCATGATGTCATAAAACTTCCAGCTTCCAACTTATTTTTTATTATTATCACAGCTCTCTCTCTTTTGATATTGTGCGCATAAGCATATCTTTCTTGGAGCACACTCACACAATTGATAAACAGGGTGTCAGGTTTGTTAATGCCAAGAACTGGAAGAATAAAGTTTAGAGTGACAGTCTACTCCGGAATTTGTATTGTTTAAAAATATAGATAATCCCTTTATTACCTTTTTCCCAGTTTTGTATAACCAATATGATTATTTTAATATACTTTTTACCTCTGTGCTTACCTTGTATCTAAGCCTCGGCAGACTGCCCCCTTATTTCAGTTCTTTTGACATACTTGCATTTTAGCCAATCAGTGCTGACTCATAAATAACTACATGGGAGTGTGCACAATGTTATCTATATGGCACACATGAACTAGCGCTGTCTAGCTGTGAAAAACTGTCAAAATGCATTGAGATAAGAGGCGGCCTTCAAGGGCTTAGAAATTAGCATATGAGCCTACCTAGGTTTAGCTTTCAACAAAGATTACCAAGAGAACAAAACAAATTTGATGATAAAAGTAAATTGTAAAAGTTATTTAAAAGGACATGCCCTATCTGAATCATGAAAGTTTAATTTTAAATAGACTGTTCCTATAAGTTTAAAAAATGATTCATTCTTATTACACTGGGGGCAGGGGCTACAGTGAGAAATTCTAAGGGTTTAATTTATGAAGCCCTTCTCCTACCTTTGACTGCAGGTTCTTACAAGGGAACCTGCAGTTAGGATATATCAAGCAATGGTCATTAGACCGCTGCTTCACTACCCTTTTCTCCACCTCTTAGGTGGAGAGTTTGCAAAGTCCAGACTACACTATTAACCCTTAAACTGCCAGCCCCCAATGCAAAGTAACCAACTACACTATTAACCCCTAAACTTCAAGCCCCCCAATGCAAAGTAACCCACTACACTACTATCCTCTAAACCACCAGCCCCCTCAATGCAAAGTAACCCACTAACATCTAAACACCCTAACACCCCCTAAGTTAACCCAAAATAGACTAACCGCACCTCTACAAAAAAAAAAAACTAGCTACTTTTAAAAAAATAAAAACTTACCTGAGAAATTAAAAAAACAACTAACCTTACCTTTTTTTTTAAAAAAGTACAATTTCTGTTAAAAAAACACACTATTACAAAAATTAAAAAACCCACCATTACAGTAAAAAAAAACCTGATATTAATAAAAATAAATAAACCCTAACATTACAAAAAAACCCTACCATTACAAAAAATAACAAACAAATCCTTATCCTGGCAGTGTTTCTTCTTCATCCTGGCAGCGGTCCATCTTCTTATCTACAACCCGGTGGGGGCAGTGGTGGTCTTCATCCAACTTTATGCGGTCACCAGACCACACTGAATTTTAAATGTGTAGTACCCCTTTTATAAGGATTACCCTTGCATTCCTATTGGCAGATTTGCATGTTCAAATTCAAGTCAGTCTATAGAGAAAGCTTTCATTCTATTGGCTGATTTGAATTTGAACATGCAAATTTGTGGTAATTTTAATACCTTAGTTGTGTATAATTAAACAACCTTGCAATATACTTATTATATATTACTTATTTATTTGCCCCATTTTCATGTAATTTTGCTCTGAGAAGGACTTTCTAATTATCAGAAATGTACCCTGTTGATTTCAAAAACTTAATCATGCTACATATACGTTACTGATTGGACAACAATCTACAACTGCAAAACATTTTATACTAATATAACTGTAACTAGCCTTGTTGTCTCCAGACCAAAGCCCAGACAAGAGAAGTCCTGTCACCTGGTGGTGATGGTAGAAGATGCAAGGAGCAGGTCATTGTTGGATCTTAGGGGGTGGGCTGGAGTATAGTGGAGTATATTTGTTGATGAGGGAGGACAGGTGGGGGGGCTGCATTGGTAAGGGCTTTGTAGGTCAGCATAAGAATTTTGAATTTAATTCTGCTGTGAATGGGGAGTCAGTGAAGGGACTCGCAGAGAGGTGCAGCAGATACAGAGCGTCGGGAGAGGTGCATTAGCATAGCAGAGGTATTTAGGATGGATTGAAGAGGGGGCAGGCTGGAGAGAGGGAGGCCAGTTAGTAGGTTATTACAGAAGTCAAGTCGGGAAATTACCATGGAGTGGATTAGCTGTTTAGTAGTTTAAGCACTCAGAAACTGACAAATTTTGAAGATATTGCATAGGTGGTTGCGACAGGATTAAGAGAGCATTTAATGTGGGGTATGAAGGACAGATTGGAGTCAAGGGTAACTCCTAGGCAGAGGACTTGGGGTGATGGGGAGATAGTGGTGTCACCAACAGTGATTTAAAAGTTAGAAACCGGGGTCGAATTAGAGGAGGGGATTAGAAGGAGCTCAGTCTTGGACATGTTGATTTTTAGGTGGTGAGAGGCCATCCAAGAAGAAATGCCAGATAAGCAGACACTGATGTGAGAAAGGACAGAAGGAGAGAGTGAAGGGGTGGATAGGTAGATTTGAGTATCATCAGCATAGAGGTGATAGTTGAAGCTATAGCTACTGATACGTTTACCCAGTGAGGAAGTATAAATAGAGAAGAGTAGAGAACCCAGAAGAGAGCCTTCAGGTACTCCAACAGACAGAGGCAATGGAAAGGAGGAGTTGCCAGCAAAGGAGACAGAAAATGACCTATTAGAGAGATAAGAGTGGATCCAGGAGAGGGCAGTGTCAGAGAGCCCAAGAAAGCTGAGAGTCTGTAGGAGAAGGGGATGTTCAACGGTGTCAAAGGCAGTAGACAGGTCACGTAAGATAAGTATTGGGTAGTGGCCATTGTTTTTAGCAGAAAGAAGATCATTAGTAACCTTGGTGAGGGCAGTCTCAGTTGAGTGTTGTGAATGGAAGCCAGATTGCAAGGCGTCAAGCAATGAGTTGGAGGACAAGAAGGGGGTTAGGCGATTGAAAACTAGTTTTTCCAGGACTTTTGATGCTAGCAGAAGCAGGGATATGTGGCGGTAGTTTGCAGGAGAATTGGGGTAGAGGAAGGGTTTTTTTGAGGATAGGGGTGACCTTTGCATGTTTGAAGGAAGATGGGAATAAACCGGTAGTAAGGGATAGGTGGAATATGTGAGTAAGAGTTGGAGTGAGGGTAGAAGACAGATAAGGTATTAGATGTGAAGGGATAGGGTCAAGTGGGCAGGTATTGAGGTGTGAGGAAGACAATAGGGAACTCACTTAATTCTCAGTGGTTGGGGGGAAGGTGCTGAGAGTGGTGGAGGGAGTGGCTGGGGGCAGAGATGGAAGGTTGCAGTCTTGTGTTGGGATATTACTTTGGATGTAAGTGTTTTGTTGAAAAAGTAGTCTGCCAGGTCTTGAGCACTAAAGGCAGATGAAGGGGTGGTGCAGGTGGATAAAGGAGAGAGTTGAAAATGGAGAAGAGACTTTTACGGTTTGAGGAGTGAGTAGATATAAGAGAAGAGAAGTAGGTTTGCTTGGCTAAGTGACTTACAGTGGAGGAAATCTGGTTCAGAGTGGGATTTCCTCCAGGCATGTTCAACAGCACAGGAGAATTTTTGCAGGTAGCGTGTTTGCTTAGAGTGCCAGGTTTGGAGCTGACAACGGGGGGTTTTGTGCATTTGGGGAGGAGCAAAAGTGTTACGTGCAGAGGAGAGAGTATTGTTATAATGGGTTGTAGCAAGGTCAGGGCAGGATATCGTGTAAGTGTGGGAAAGGTGTTTTTGAATAATGTTGGAGAGTTGGAGAGGATCCACAGTGTGCAAATTTCTACAGGTGCGAGGGCAAGGGGAAGAAGTAGGTTTAGCCTATATATTAAGATTAAAGGCTTATTAAAGTTATCAATGGGGATGTTATATTCCCCCAGGATTAGAGCAGGTGTATTTGTAGAGAGAAAGGGAGAAAGCCAGGCCGCAAAGTTATCAAGGAATTGGGAGGTTGGTCCAGGGGGGCTATAGATAACTGCCATCCTGAGGGAGAGGGGGTAGAACAGGCAAATGCAGTGAACTTCAAAGGAGGAAAAGGAGAGAGATTGATGAGGATGCAGGTGCTGATAGGAGCAGGAGGGGGAGAGTAAGATACCAACACCACCACCATGTCTCTCACCTGGCCTAGGTGTGTGGCTAAAGTGGAGACCACTGTGCGTGAGAGTAGCAATGGAAGCAGTGTCAGAAGATGATGACCAGGTTTCAGTAAATGCTAGAAGATTGAAGGCGTTAGAAACAAACAGGTCGTGAACAGTTGTTTCACTATTTGTTGTTAAAACAATGGATTCTATTATAAAACTATTTTATACGTTTCGCAATGAAAATGATTACTTATGGCCCAATTGATATGCAACATTATACAGATCATTAGCGGGGTTGTGGGGCAAAATGTATTAATAATACAAAATAAAAAATTTAAAAATTAAGAGCTGTAGTGAAGTATCATCACATGAGTGCTGAAGTACTCTATGTGAACAATACAACCATTGGGCATGATACCTCATCCCAATAATAATAATAATAATAATAACAAACTAAAATATTAACAAGAACAGAACAGACAAACCGAGTCCACAAGCCAAAAACCAATGATCTTGGTCCTAGAAAGCTGCCAGATCCACATTTATATTAAGACCAGTTGGATGAAGTGTCTTTAGCTTGTGGATCCAGTACGTCTCCCTCTGCCTTAATCTCAAAAATCTATTATAAAGGTATGAAGAAAGAATGCCTTCTATAGGGATAATAGTATAACAATTGGGATTGTTTGTTGTGGCAATGTCAGATGACGCTATGTGATTTATGGTTATGAATGATACTGCAGTAGTGTTCCGACCATCTATGGCTTAAACACCTGATGGTGCGGCCTACATATTGTACCCCACAGATACGAGATAACAAATATATCACATAGCGTGACTCACAAGTCAGTTTGTCTCTAATAGGATAACTTTTCCTATTTGTGTGGGACCGAAAACAAATCTGCCCATGTCCAATATGATCACACATTTTGCACCTTCTAACTCCACACCTAAAAGCACCCTTCTTAGAATCCAATAGGTATGTATTTCTTAGTTCTTTATTCTGTGTTTTAATATAATTTTGATTCTTATTACCTCCAATATTAGAGGATTTGGAAGTATTCCTATGTTTAACAATCCTACTCAGTGCTAAAATATTTTTAAGATTGGGTGCTCTCTTAAAGACCACAGTAGGCCTATCCCCAATAAAATCACTCAAGACAGGGTCTCTCTTTAAAATCCTCCAGTGGTTATTCAATGCTTGGAGGATGTATTTGTGATTAGAATTAAACTGGGTAATAAATCTCAATTCTGGTTTGTTAGATTTACATGGTTATATCACCTTCCCTTTTTTATGGTCAATAAAATATTCCTCCCTATTTTCATTTTTGGCCTGAAGGTAACCTTCCTCTATTGTTTCTAAGGGATAATGTTTTTCTAAAAACCTTTCTTTCAATATAAGGCTTTAGTCTTCAAATTTACAGATAGTACAAAAATTGCGCCCAATTCTTTTAAACTGCCCATAAGGGACATTTTTCTTCCATGGATGGTAATGGTTGCTTGAAAAATCCAAATAGCTGTTACAATCTACAGTTTTGAAGTGTGTCAAACTGTCTATTTCTCCAGTTTTGTTGAAACTCAAACACAAATTCAAAAACTGTAGATTCATGATAAATACTAATTGTGAATATAAGCCCTCTATCATTTGTGTTCAAGTGATCAACAAATTCCTCAGCTGATTCCTTAGAGCCAATCAATTAAAAAATCAAATCATCAATGAACCTGCCATAGAATACCAGGCTCACCCTGAATCTAGATTGATAAATATATTGCTGTTCGAAAAAACCCATAAAGAGGTTTGCAAAACTTGGGGCAAACCTCCTTAACCTGTAAGCAAAAATCATCTTGAAAAAGAAAATAATTATGTTTCAGAATAAACAAAATAAGTTGCAATATAAATTGTTTTTGTAATGGCAGGATATATTGATCATCCTCCAAGAAGCTAGAGACGGCTTCCAACCCCAAATTGTGAGGAATGTTTGAATATAATGCCTGTACATCACAGGTAATCCACAAAATGTTGTCAGCTATCTGGATGCTGCCCAGCTTTCTCGGGAGATCAGAAGAATCTCTGATGTATGACTCCAGACCCACAACATATTTTTGGAGATAGAAATCAATATATGCAGAGGCGTTATTGGTTAAACTTCCTATGCCCGCTATTATCGGCCTGCCCAGAGGATTGGATAAATCCTTATGGATTTTGAGCAGGTGATAATAGAAGGCATAGTTCGGTTCTCTAGGGACCAAAAATTCCTTTTACTGTTTGGACACAATCCCTTCATGATAGGCATAATTGACCAACCCAGTTTAGGTCTTCAAATATTGGGGAGTGGGATTGTCCTTCAAAGGGACATAATAAGATTGATCCCTTAAAATCCTTTCTGCTTCCTTAAGATAGTCACACTAAACTTGGAGGACAATGCCACCCCCCTTGTCCGCTTGGCGAATAACCGAGTGTTTTTTTTCAAAGTGTCTAAGGCTCTTACTTCATTGGGAAATAAATTCCTATTTTTATCATTATAACCCTTAGGAATGGACTCAAGTTCTTCTATCAACAATTCCTTAAATATTTCAATGTATGAATTGTGAGATATCTGAGGATTGAAGTTAGATTTATTTTTAAAATTGGTCTGTATTTACCCCTCATTCAAATGTTCTAACAAAGTGACATAAACTGAAATATTGGACTTGGTCCTAGTCTCCATTGAGTCAACCAGAATCGGATCCAAGGTGGAATCCTTCATTTTCTTTTCTGCAAAGTAGTTTTGCATAGTGAGTTTTTGTGTAAATCTATTTACATCTTTGAAAAGATTAAAAAGGTTATGGGAATTAGAGGGGCTAAAAGATAATCCCTTTCCCAATACTCTAATCTCGTCATCTGTTAGACTGTGTGATGATAAATTATAGATGCCCTTATTCAATCAATGTAGTCTTGCCTGTTTGGAGGTGGTCCCACACCCTCTGCTCCCCCGTCTGAGTATGGTCTTTTGCCTTTTGGGGGTTGGGTATGTGTGGTCAGTGGCTCTAAATAGCTTGCTATTTTCCGCTGGGATCAAGAATGTTGTTTCGGTCTCTGTTCTAAAAAAACAGCATTATTAGAGGTATTTGTATTATTATAATTATCATTATGGTTCAAATTATAAGATGTAGAGAGTCTCATATTGGGTGTGAGGAGAGTGTCAGAAACATCCAAAACATGATATCGACATCATAATCTCACACCACTTGCACGTTCAACATTACATCTCAAGGCAAGCTCATGTCTATTATCATGATCATGATGGTTTTGTTTTTTTTGCCAAACTGTATAATTGGAACCATGGTGTGTTGGGACAAATTGTGTTGGACCATTCCTATTATTGGAAAGACCAGTATGTGTGTTATAGTTATTGGTCTATCTCTCTGATTATATTGATCAGTATGGTGGTGCTGATATTGTCTATTGTTGCCATTAGTTCTATAACTATTTCTTCTTTCAGCCACAACCCATTCATTGTCTCTAGACCCAGTAGCCTGTGTAGTGACTGTAGCATTGCCATTATTGTGGTAAGAGTGTATCCTCTCATTCGGGGCATCGTGACTATTGGTGATATGATTGCCACCCACAGTCCCATTATGTGTGTTCTCATTTAAATTCCCATTATGTATATTATTTTATTTGCTATAGTTCTTACTTTTTTTCTTATTCCTATGTCAACCATGATTATAGGTGTGGATTTCGCCTCTACTGTAGTCACCCTCATCTTGTATCAGTTTACGGTTTTTGTTACCCAATAGCTCTTTCTGATAGTTATCCGTTTTTTGTAAGGTCAATTTGTTGAGTTCTTCATACTCAGTGGAGGATTTAAACTTATCATGGTGTTTTTGTAACTCATCTATCTCAGTCGTGACTTTCTCCACTAGTGCTTCTCTATGAAAAATCAAAATTCTAATCAGCTGGAAGGAACATTCCCCTAATGTGTCTCCCCATTTAACTGATATATTGGCATCATCCTTAAATGAACAGTTTTTAAATATCCTTAAACCTCTAGGGATCTGTTTTTTCTCAAGGTATTTTTTTCAACATTTCAGCATCCCACCAATGTCTGCACTCTGTGTTGATAAGCTCTTCTAATCTAGAGAAAGATGAATGTCTAGATACATATTCTATATTATTACTATCCCCACAGAGTACAGGATTAGTGGGAGCAGCGGAAGAAACAAATAAAAGTCTCTTATTGACCCTCTTGTTAACTGATAACATAATGGCAGCTCAAAAACCTCCAAAGAAAAAAAGAGAATATATAGTTACCACAATATATACACCTAATATTGTGTGAAAGATGTGCGCCAAAGGTAAAACTCAACAATAGGTAATGTGCAAAATGCAGTGCATATAATTAATATAATTTATGTGTAAAAAAGTGGAAGGCAATTACCAATACCTATATATATAAAATAAAAGGTGATGTTATAAATAACAACAAACAACAAACAATAAACGGCTAAAAAATAAAATAAATGTCCAAATTATGTGATGAGTCCTTGTGAATCCATAAAACTGCGGGTGGCAGCAGGCAGCTCTCCTATAGCAGAACGAAGATTAACAACACTGTCCTAGAAGACGAAATAAAAGAATGGGTTGTGGTTCAGAGAAGAAATAGTAAGGGCAACAATAGACAATATCAGCACCACCATACTGATCAATATAATTAGAGAGATAGACCAATAAATAACTGTAACACACATACCTTAATAGGAATGGTCCGACACAATTTGACCCAACACACCATGGTTCCAATTATTTTAGACCAGTTTGGCAAAAGAACCAACACCATCATGATCATGATAATAGACATAAGCTTGCCTTGAGATGTAATGTTGAACATCCAAGTGATGAGAAATTATCAAATCGATATGATGTTTTGGATGTTTCTGAAACTCCGCTCACACCCAATATGAGACCCTCTACATCTTATAATTTGAACCATAATGGTAATTATAGTAATACAAATACCTCTGGTAATGCAGTTTTTTTAGAACAGAGACCAAAACAACAGTCTTGGTCCCAGCTGAAAATAGTGAGCTATTTAGATTTACTGATCACACATACCCAACCCCCAAAGGGCAAAAGACCATACGCAGACAGGGGAGCAGAGCGTGTGGGACCACCTCCAAAAAGGCAATACTACAAAGATTGAATAATGGCATCTATAATTCATCATCACACAGTCTGATGAGAACAGATGATGAGATTAGAGTATTGGGAAAGGGATTATCTTTTAGCCCCTCTAATTTCCATAACCTTTTAAATATTTTCGTAGATGTAAATAGATTTACACAAAAATTCACTATGCAAAAATACTTTGCAGAAAAGAAACTCAAGGATTCTACCTTGGATCTGATTCTGGTTGACTCAATGGAGACAAGGATCAAGTCCAATATTTTAGTTTATGAGCCAGACACTTTGTTAGAACATTTGAATTAGGGGTATATACAGACCAATTTTAAAAATAAATCTAACTTCAATTCTCAGATATCTCACAATTCATACATTGAAATATTTAAGGAATTGTTGATAGAAGAACTTGAGTCCATTCCTAAGGGTTATAATTATAAAAATAGGAATTTATTTCCCAATGAAGTAAGAGTCTTGGACACTTTGAAGAAAAACACTCAGTCGGTTATTCACCAAGTGGATAAGGGGGGTGTCATCATCCTCAAAGATTACTGCGACTATCTTAAGGAAGCAAAATGGATTTTAAGGGATCAATCTTATTATGTCCCTTTGAAGGACGATCCCACTCCCCAATATTTGAAGACCTTAACTGAGTTGGTGAATTTTGCCTATCATGAAGGGATTACGTCCAAACAGGAAAAGGAATTTTTGGTCCCTAGAGAACCGAACTATGCCTTCTATTATCACCTGCCCAAAATCCATAAGGCTTTATCCAATCCTCCGGCAGGCCGATAATAGCGGCATAGGAAGTTTAACAGATAACGCCTCTGCATATATTGATTTCTATCTCCAAAAATATGTTGTGGGTCTGGAGATTCTTCTGATCTCCTGAGAAAGCTGGGCGGCATCCAGATAGTCGACAGCCTTTTGTAGATTACCTGTGATGTACAGGCATTATATTCAAACATTCCTCACAATTTGGGGTTGGAAGCCGTCTCTAGCTTTTTGGAGGATGACCAATATATACCGCTATTACAAAAACAATTTTTATTGCAACTTATTTTGTTTATTCTGAAACATAATTATTTTCTTTTTCAAGATGATTTTTACTTACAGGTTAAGGGGACTGCCATGGGTACCAGGTTTGCCCCGAGTTTTGCAAACCTCTTTATGGGTTTTCTCGAACAGCAATATATTTATTAATCTAGATTTGGGGTGAGCCAAGTATTCTATGGCAAGTTCATCGATGATTTGATTTTTTTATGGAATTGCTCTAAGGAATCAGCTGAGGATTTTGTTGATCACTTAAAGGGACAGTCAACCCAAATTTTCAAATATGTTATTTCTATAACGTTGCTAACAATATTTAGTTTGCACTGTAGCCTAATTCATAACCCTAAATCGTTTCTGAGCATTACTACTTACTTGTTTGATCTTTGCAGTTTAAAATGCCCGCCTGCCCCCTCCCCTATTTCGTCATCAAGATCCTAAGTGTGTTCAGTCCCCAGCTCTATGTCGGCTACTTCTCGAGAATGCACGCTCCTGGTACTTTAGCGCATGCGCATTGCGCTGCTAACGCTAGGGGGAAGGAACTAAAAATACTTTCTCAAGTTCCGACACGTCTGATATTTCAGACGTACCAGTGTGCTGCCTGTCATCGTAGTCTTTTACTGTAAAACCAATGAGAGCCCTAGTCTCATAAAATGCTTTTATATTGGAAGTGAGAATTAGGGCAGCACACATGAAGTATTTTTATTGAGCTGGTGTGAGGCTGAGAAAATGTAGTTAAACTGCTATAGCCCTCTTCGGTGTACTACTGGGCTTTAGAAATATTGCAACATTCTTCTACTAGGTATCTGCTAAGTAAACTAGCGCGTAATTAGTTTTTGGGCTCCGCTGATTAAGGGGGGGGGGGGTCAGGAGCTACTTCCCACATAATCTTTGCATACAAATTCTAGACTTATGCATTGTGCATACCTTAGAGAGAGCTGCTATCACACAAATACACCGTGCTTTGTGACATTATCATATCATTCTCAGCCTCACACAAGCTCAATAAAAATACTTCATGTGTGCTGCCCTAATTCTCACTTCCAATATAAAAGCATTTTATGGGACTAGGGCTCTCATTGGTTTTACAGTAAAAGACTACGATGACAGGCAGCACACTGGTACGTCTGAAATATCAGACATGTCGGAACTGGAGAAAGTAGTTTTGCAGTAGAGAGAATGTTGGCTGATCCGCTGCATGACAAGCTAGCCTCTCTTCTGCTAAACACAGTAGCGGTTATAGTGCTGTAGCCATGGGCATTTCACTATGGTTGTTAAATACAAGGTCCAATATTAATGCCTTTAACCCCTTAGCAGCCAAAGAGGGCTAAAATGCATTGTTACACAACATGATTCGACCTTGTCTGTTAATCAAGAGGTTACTACTAACATACAGATCGTCTTTGCAGAAAACAGGAGTAGATACATATTTATATAGGTAAACAAATAAAATTACACAGCATAGAGATGGGTATGCTATACTGAAATGCCCTTTACTTTATCAGCATGAAAATGAAATGGAAGAATCACATTTATTTTGCAGAAAAACATCAGTCTGAGGATGATGATTTATAAGGGATAATATAATCCCTATAGTTCATATAATGTGAATTGTCTTTGTTGGTAGCTCTGGCATCTTGTTACATTGTTTGCAGCACTCTAGGGACAACCGGGCACAGTGTATGGGTTAAGGTTTTAGTAGGAGCGCACTAACTTCCCAATTAAACGTCTCACCTATAGCCGGCCAGTGTGTAGGAAACTAACGGCTCAATGGAGACTAGCACATATGCAGCAGTAAAGCATGTCTCTCCTAGACCCAAATAAAAGCAAATAGAATCCCAAAAATTGCACACAGTGATGCAAAACTCTCAAAAGCATCCAAAGTAAAAGTAAATACGTTTTGCATCACTGTGTGCAATTTTTGGGATTCTATTTGCTTTTATTTGGGTCTAGGAGAGACATGCTTTACTGCTGCATATGTGCTAGTCTCCATTGAGCCGCTAGTTTTCTACACACTGGCCGGCTATAGGTGAGATGTTTAATTGGGAAGTTAGTGCGCTCCTACTAAAACCCTAACCCATACACTGTGCCCGGTTGTCCCTAGAGTGCTGCAAACAATGTAACAAGATGCCAGCGCTACCAACACAGACAATTCACATTATATGAACTATAGGGATTATATTATCCCTTATGAATCATCATCCTCAGCCTGATGTTTTTCCGCAAAATAAATGTGATTCTTCCATTTCATTTTCATGCTGATAAAGTAAAGGGCATTTCAGTATAGCATACCCATCTCTATGCTGTGTAATTTTATTTGTTTACCTATATAAATATGTATCTACTCCTGTTTTCTGCAAAGACGATCTGTATGTTAGTAGTAACCTCTTGATTAACAGACAAGGTCGAATCATGTTGTGTAACAATGCATTTTAGCCCTCTTTGGCTGCTAAGGGGTTAAAGGCACTAATATTGGACCTTGTATTTAACAACCATAGTGAAATGCCCATGGCTACAGCACTATAACCGCTACTGTGTTTAGCAGAAGAGAGGCTAGCTTGTCATGCAGCGGATCAGCCAACATTCTCTCTACTGTAAAACCAATGAGAGCCCTAGTCTCATAAAATGCTTTTATATTGGAAGTGAGAATTAGGGCAGCACACATGAAGTATTTTTATTGAGCTTGTGTGAGGCTGAGAATGATATGATAATGTCACAAAGCAAGGTGTATTTGTGTGATAGCAGCTCTCTCTAAGGTATGCACAATGCATAAGTCTAGAATTTGTATGCAAAGATTATGTGGGAAGTAGCTCCTGACCCCCCCCCCCTTAATCAGCAGAGCCCAAAAACTAATTACGCGCTAGTTTACTTAGCAGATACCTAGTAGAAGAGTTTTGCAATATTTCTAAAGCCCAGTAGTACACCAAAGAGGGCTATAGCAGTTTAACTACATTTTCTCAGCCTCACACCAGCTCAATAAAAATACTTCATGTGTGCTGCCCTAATTCTCACTTCCAATATAAAAGCATTTTATGAGACTAGGGCTCTCATTGGTTTTACAGTAAAAGACTACGATGACAGGCAGCACACTGGTACGTCTGAAATATCAGACGTGTCGGAACTTGAGAAAGTATTTTTAGTTCCTTCCCCCTAGCGTTAGCAGTGCAATGCGCATGCGCTAAAGTACCAGGAGCGTGCATTCTCGAGAAGTAGCCGACATAGAGCTGGGGACTGAACACACTTAGGATCTTGATGACGAAATAGGGGAGGGGGCAGGCGGGCATTTTAAACTGCAAAGATCAAACAAGTAAGTAGTAATGCTCAGAAACGATTTAGGGTAATGAATTAGGCTACAGTGCAAACTAAATATTGTTAGCAACGTTATAGAAATAACATATTTGAAAATTTGGGTTGACTGTCCCTTTAAACACAAATGATAGAGGGCTTATATTCACAATTAGTATTCATCATGAATCTATAGTATATTTGGATTTGTGTTTGAGTTTCAACAAAACTGGAGGAATAGATAGTTTGACACACTTCAAAACTGTAGATTGTAACAGCTATTTGGATTTTTCAAGCAGCCATTACCATCCATGGAAGAAAAATGTCCCTTATGGGCAGTTTAAAAGAATTTGGCACAATTGTATTACTCTCTGTAAATATGAATGAATGAGTAAGAACAAAGCCTTATATTCAAAGAAAGGTTTTTAGAAAAACATTATTCCTTAGAAACAATAGAGGAAGGTTACCTTCAGGCCAAAAATGACAATAGTTTAATTCTAATCACAAATACATCCTCCAAGCATTGAATAACCACTGGAGGATTTTAAAGAGAGACCCTGTCTTGAGTGATTTTATTGGGGATAGGCCTACTGTGGTCTTTAAGAGAGCACCCAATATTAAACATATTTTAGCACTGAGTAGGATTGTTAAATATAGGAATTCTTCCAAATCCTCTAATATTGGAGGTAAGAAGAATAAAAATGATATTAAAACACAGAATAAAGAACTAAGAAATACATACCTATTGAATTCTAAGAAGGGAGATTTTAGGTAGGGAGTTAGAAGGTGCAAAATGTGTGATCATATTGGACATGGGCAGATTGGTTTTTGGTCCCACACAGATAGGAAAAGTTATCCTATCTTTTATCTGTGGGGTAATATGTAGGCCGCACCATTAGGCGTTTGAGCCATAGATGGTCTGAACACTACTGCAGTATCATTCATAACCATAAATCACATAGCGTCATCCGACATTGCCACAACAAACATAGTGGCAATCCCAATTGTTATACTATTATCCCTATAGAAGTCATACCTTCTTTATAACTTTATAATAGATTTTTGAGATTAAGGCAGAGGGAGACGTACTGGATCCACAAGCTAAAGACACTTCATCCAACTGGTCTTAATATGAATGATGATCTGGCAGCTTTCTAGGACCAAGATCATTGGTCTTTGGCTTGTGGACTCGGTTTGTCCGTTCTGTTGTTGTTAAGATTTTAGTTTGTTGGATGACTGAGAATTATTATCTGTTATGATATTTGTTTTTTATTATTAATATTACTATTGGGATTAGGTATGCCCAATGGTTATATTGTTTACATAGAGTAGTACAGTTCTTATGTGATGGTACTTCACTACAGCTCTTAATTTTTAATTTTTGATTTTGTATTATTAATATGTTTTGTCCCACAACCCGTTAATGATCTGTATAATGTTGCCTATTAATTGGGCCATAAGTAATAATTTTCCTTGAAAAACTTATAAAATTGTCTTATCATAGAATCCATTGTTTTAACAACAAATAATGAAACATAGTAGACATGTGCATGGCGAAAAAATTCGGTTTGGTTCGGTTCGGATCGATTCAGAATTTTTCGAAGTTCGGTTCGGATCGATTCGAATTCAGAAAATTCTGAATCGATTCGTTTCGGATTCGTTTTGGATTCATTCGGATTCGAAGAAATTCGGCTGGATTCGGTTCGATTCGGTTCGATTCGGTTCGTGTAAGTGTTAGGTGGGATTAGACTAGTATTATACTGTATATTAGGTGTTAACCTAACATACTGTACAATACTAATGTAATCCCAATGGCCATCCGAATTTACGAATCGATTCGATTCGGTTCGATTCGGAAAATTCAGCAGAATTTTAATTCTGAAATTCGGTTCGATCAGAATCGCTGAATTTGACGAATTTTCCGAATTTCCGAATCGAAACGAATCGCACATGTCTAAAACATAGAGTATTAAACATATATTTATAAAATTATAGTACCAAATGACACATTCTAATGTTTTTCCACTGCATTGCACATCACTTTTTTCTGTGTATTCACACTATATGTATGAAGAACGTTTTTTAGATGGTTCATCTAAATAATGTAACAGATGGAGTACTTTTCGTTATATTACATTATGTTATATTATGATCCACTTTATGTATTACTTGTAACATTTAGCACTTTATGTATTATTTTTTATACTTTGCATTGCGTTGATTACTATAGCATCATTTTGCGTTTTGTCAATAGAATTCAAGTTTTGATTTTGTTTATAGTATAACTGTAATCATCTATATTTATTATCTTTATAATTAGGTCATTTTAGGCCAACCTCATACACATTTATGAATTGGGCTTTTTTTATATGCCCATGTCACCCAATAGGGCTTTACAGAACTGGTTGTGTCATATGTTTACGCCCCCGTGAATCTGCTATGTCTGTAATTCTTTATTGCTTTGTGTACATTATATGTTGACGCCTTTGTAATAATATTCTTGTGGGTGCAATGAAGTCTTCTATTATGATACCTTACACATATAATTGATAGTCAATGTACGTTTTTAATCATTTTCTTCAGACTTGTGTCACGCCCACTCATGCACCATATTAATAGTCTTTACTAATGTTTGTTTCAGTGAATGGGACGTGATGCATTGGTGGGCTTGCATTTTACCTACACTCCTATTGGCCAACTACTGGTCGACTCCTATATGAGTTTAATATATAGACTATTGACTCCTGTATGAGTTTATTATGTAGACTATTGATAACATATTTATTGTTGTAATATGCTGACATTCTTATGATATTGATGTTGCATAGTGAACTGATTTATTTTCATTATTTTACATATACCATTAATATATATTTATATAGTGTGCTGAATGTCTTAGTTTTGGTTATACCGTATGCCCACGGATGAATCATGACATAGTATTGGTAGACATTCACATTTTTATGAACCAACGGGATTTGGTGCATTGGTGGGCGTGTGATATACCGGCTATTCCATTGGACAAACTATAGGTTAAATGGATCAGGGTTATTTGATTTTAAGATACAGCCTGATGACATGGCAACTGGTGCCAAGGAATGCGTTGCTGTGCAACACTTTGTTTTAACAAATGTTTTAATAAAATCCACTTGTTTTATTGTACCCTGCTCTGTCTTGCCTTCTATGAGAGATTCGCTTGGCTGTTTGAATTATGTGGACCTATCGTAGATTCATTTGCATTGACTGATTTTCCATCCCTGTCTGGGACATCATCATTGACGACATCTGCTGTGGCCTCGTGTTCTAGCTTGCATGTCTGAGTCAGCCGAGCGGCTCTGAAGTCTCTGCTTGCTCTTTATTGCACTGGATGTGCAAGGACATTTGTAAGTACTTTGCTGTTTTGATTTATTATACTCACTAGTCCCCTTTTATCTTGTCTTCTAGGACAGTATTGTTGATCTTCATTCTGCTATAGGAGTGCTGCCTGCTGCCACCCACAGTTTTACAGATTCACAAGGACTCTTATGACATCATTTGTTCATTTATTTTATTTTTTAGCCGTTTATTGTTTATTGTTATTTGTAATATCACCTTTTATTTGATATATATATATAGGCATTGGTAATTGCCTTCCACGTTTTTACACATACATTATATTAATTATATGCACTGCACTTTGCACATTACCTATTGTTGAGTTTTACCTTTGGCGCACCTCTTTCACACAATATTAGATGTATATATTGTGGACCGTGGTATCTATATAACAGCAGGCTTAACGGTCTCAGTTCCTTGGACCTGCACTAACTTTAGTGCAGATCCTGTGAGCCGAGTGCACTCTACTTCCTGTTAGTGTGGCTGTGACTCTGGCAAGAAAAGGATCAGGTTAGTGCGCTCTCCAGATCGCATTAAGGTAAGTATTAACAACTTAAAAAAATGTAAGTAAACAAATGAATACTGACTATTTTTGTCAGTAATTTTTTTCTTTAATTTCATTTGTGCATTCATTTAGATATTTGTTTGTTAAATTGCTAAATTGAATAACAATTTAATTTTAAGCACAAATGTGCATTTGTACAAAGGCTAATGTGCATCTCTAATAGTTATATTCTATGAATTATTTAGAATATTTTATAGTATGTTTTTTAAAAAATCAAAGCTTGACAAAGACCTGTATATGGGCCGAAATGCTTTATTATTTTGTTATCTGTAATGTTTTTTCAGAAGCTTGTCCTCACTGCACCCCAACTGATGCAAAGTTATCCAGCTATCATGGGGTGCCACTATTTTTTACTGCCAAGAGGCTCTGGACTATGTGTGTGTGTGTCCTTTTCATTTTTCTTTTAATTTGTATATATTGCCTTAGGTTATCCTTTCCAATAATTTTTAAAAATATTAATAAAGTTAGTATTTTAACTTATATAATTAATAGGAACTCATTTTGGTATCTAATAGGGTGCCATAATTGTTTGCTTAGTCTTCTTTGGTCATTGTAATATGTCATATAACATATAATGTGTTATGATAGAACTGATGATATTTAAAATGTGTTATATGTGATATCATTAGTTATGTGTGTGTGATATATCTATATATATATATATATCCACTATACCCCTCTCTGATGTACAACTTAGAGTTTTAAGTTATGGAATGTCCTTTGCCCCAACATGTAACTTTGATCTTTTCAGAACAATGTTGGATGTGAACAAGCTTATTAGAAATTTGACCCTGAAAAAACATTTTCAGGGAGAAATAACTATGGCACAGGACCTTCCAGAGTTTCACACACAACAGGCTTCAGAAAATTTGAAATTTGCTGACTTTTCTGAGGCATGTGATGTTATTTCACTTCAACAACTGGGAAGACAAGGGGAAATCTTAGATCCTTCTAATATGATATCAAGCTTCAGTGGTTTTAAAAACCATCAGAGTTTTACCCGATACAATCTAGAGGTACCATACTTGAAACTTTTTTCAAAAGAGTAGAGAACGATTTGACTCTACTCGCCTCTAGAACTGAGATCAGTGGGGATATTAGGACTAAATCTAACCTTACTGTCAGGGGAAAAAAAGCCATCACTGATTTACAGAAGAATTACAACATAGTGATACGCACAGCTGATAAGGGAGGTGCGGTAGTTGTTCTAGATAGGGAAGCCTATATCTATGAAGCACACAGACAGTTACATGACACAGACAATTACCTTGAATTGGATAGGGATCCAACAACCAGTTTTCAAAGGGATTTGCGAAGACTTTTGGATGATGGCTTGGAGGATGGGCACTTTGATTTTGCAACTTTTGAGTATTTGTATGTCGAATGCCCAGTAGTGCCCATCTTCCACCACCTTCCAAAAGTCCACAAAACATTGACTGAGGTAAAGGGTAGACCCATTATAAGCGGAATTGGGTCTATCTTTGAACATCTATCCCAATGGCTAGATGCTTTACTCTTTCCCTTTGTAAAAAGCTTGCAGAGCTATTTGAGAGATACCAAAGATCTTTTGAATTTACTTCAAGATTTTGTATGGGAATCTAGAGTGCACATTTGGTTGACCGTGGATGTGGTCGCCCTCTACTCCTCAATCCCACATTTAAAGGGTTTGGAGGCCATCAGATATTTTCTAGAAAATGTTTCATCCTTTGACGGACCCTTCATTGAATACATACTAAGGGCCACACATTTTATGTTAACACACAATTATTTTCAGTTTGGGGAATCTTTCTATCTCCAAAGATGTGGGACAGCTATGGGGGCCAAATTTGCGCCCTCATATGCCAACCTCCTCATGGGTTGGTGGGAGATGTCCCACATCTTTGGAGAACTGAACCCCCACAGAGATTGGATATCCCTTTACAGGCGGTATATTGATGATCTCCTTTTTGTGTGGTGTGGACCTACCACAGACCTACTTGACTTTGTCAATAGACTTAATAATAACAATGTAGGTCTAAAATTTACATTTGAACACCACCACACTGAGATCAACTTTTTGGATCTCACTCTTAAGGCTGACAGGTCGGGTAAAATTCACAGCAGCACGTTTAGAAAGCCAATCAGAAGGAACACCCTGCTCCATGCTAGGAGTTGTCACCCCAAGCATGTACCATTAGCAGTAGCAAAAGGGGAAATGATTAGGCTCAAACGAAATTGCAGTGAAGAGTCAACTTTTCAAAAACAGAGAATGGAACTTGAAAAAAGACTTGGTGATAGAGGATACCCTAAACATGTCATCAAACAGGCACATGTACAAGTGGACAGAGTAGATAGGGAGACCCTCCTCAAAGGATCTAGAACCCTGAACAAGACACAGGTTACAAGGACAGACAATAAAGTTACCTTTGTTACTGACTATAGCATAGAGTACAAAGAAATTTGCAATATAGTCAATAAACACTTTAGAATGTTGGCAGCTGATGACAAACTAATAAGTACAGTTGAGAAAGGCTTACGCTGTTCATTTAGAAGGAGTAAGACGTTAGGAAATATCCTTTCACCATCAGAGCTACCACCCTGCTCTGAGAAACCACAAGGATCATGGTTGAAACATAGGGGGATGTACAGATGTGGCAAATCTAGGTGCAAACTGTGTGATCTTGCCATTATTTCGGATAAATTTCACTCAACAGTCACAGGTGAGGAATTTAATATCCAGGCATGCCTCAACTGTACATCCTCCTATATTATATACTTACTCACATGCATTGAATGTCATTTACAGTACGTAGGGCTCACTAGTACTGAGGTCAATACCAGGATTCGTAATCACTTTTCTACCATTAAAATTGGAGAAGCTAGTACCCCACTAGTCAAACACTTTAAACTTGTACATAATAAGAGCAGTGCAACACTGAGGTGGCAGGCTATTGAAAGGGTTACTACTCCCTTGCGTGGAGGAGACAGATCCCACATTTTAGGTAAAAGGGAGATGTTCTGGATTTTTAAGTTACAGACTCGTGTCCCTAAGGGACTTCATTCAGAATATGATCTGATTAATTATTGGAAGTAGTAGGTTAAAGAGTATTTCAATATAACCTATACATCACAGCTATCTATTGAGCCCTTCATTTTTCATTTCTGTTACAATACTAGTTTAAATAGCGTTATTTTCTTTATGAGGATGGTCATAAATATTGATCATTACTGTTGGCCTTACACACTAATTTTTACTGTATCCAGAGAAGGTTTATTGTATCTATATGTGTCGCAACAGTTTTTTCTTTATTGACCAGTAAAAATGTTTTTACTTAATTCTCTGTCTGAGGATATAACATAGTACATTAGTTTTCTAATGCTATTCCATGTATACGCTATTTTGCTTTAATAACGTTCAACATATTTTCCATCTTCTTGTTCTCTTCTTATCCTTTATTTTGTAACATAGGACTAGAGGTACCTGCTAATATATACCAATTTATTATATAAGTAATGGATACGAAATGTGTTTTCCATCATTGCAGGTTAAATCTCAAAGTATGTTCAAGCTTTAATATTTAAGCTTTAAATATTAGATATGATGTTCTCTTTCATACACAATATAGAAGTTTTACACTTAAGGTATGTAAATGGTTAATTTTTTACACTACTACTAATCTGCACACTCACACAGAGTTTTGTTTTTGTTATTAACCAATCAGAATTGTATAGTGCTTTTAAATGAAGCAGCACCTGTGCATTCCATCAGCTATGATTACGGTATCACACCGAAACATGTCAGCTGAAAGCAACAGGTGCTGAGTGTTGTTCGTTTTTGACCCCCATGGTTTTTATCCATATGTGGATTTCAATAAAGTTTGGATTTTATTTAATCTATTTTGACCCTGGATTTCCTTCCTATTATTTATATATATATATATATATATATATATATATATATATATGGGGTTACTGGGGTTACTGGCCATTGATGTTGGGGGAAAATGCGTGTCAAATTCAGTCTTGCTGTTTTATGTATCTGTACATTTGAAGTATACATTTAAAGCATTAGAAATGCAAACCAAAGACACATGCATAATTGAATCATTTAATTTGCAGTTCAGAAATGTGTTCTATCCTTGTGAAATCATTAAATGATAATCAGCAATTAAAATTATTTTAATTATTGTAAACTACTTATTAAAAATGTATGATACACAGACATACACATAAATGAATAATGAGTAGTGAGGGCGCTAAAGGAAGCTAAAGGAGTCTTAAACTAGATGCAGTTGTGAAAAGTGTTGTGATGTATATCACAAAAATGTGAAACCCAGGTGTTACTAATTGCCTCAAAAGGTACAAATAAAGTGCTGACCTATACTTGGTATACCGTGTACAAATATACTACTTATAAGGTGTAAGACAAACAATCTATGGATTATATAACTGAGGATATTTAATTCAAAAATATTCCTTCAAATAGAAATGAAATGCATTTACTACTCAGATTTGAGTTAGTTATATATTTTGAACCAAAGAGTATTAAGTTATAAAGGTGCAAAGTGCTAACAAATATATTCCAACTCCTATATCCAAACAATCGCTACGTGTGAGATGTATTATACAACATGTGATATTTATACTAAGAATTTTTAATGTATAGTGTGAGTATTTAATTAAAAAATAATAAATAGTGTACAAACCTGAATTGATAAATTCAAAAATAAATAGTGTACAAACATGAATTAATAAATATAGTATGTGACCGGACCCTTAATGGATCGGAATATTAAGTACAATACTGAAATCAATACGTTTAAATAAATGTGGTAAAGACAAGTGAAATAAAACATACATGCATTTTATTATTACTAGACCCTCAAACAGTTAAAAGAGATATACAAAAATAAGGGAATTTCATAAGTTCTATATGGATAAGGGGACGTCTCCCCAAATTAAATGAACAATTAATAAGGCTAAAAAATTTTTTAAAAATATTATTGCCGATAGCTATCTTAAGCACTTTAAGTTGGCCAATGAATGGTTGGTAAAACACAGAGCAATATATGTCACGTGTCTGTGGGATATTGCATCAATCTCCACATATGAGAATGTCAGAATGAAGAAAGTTCAGTCCGTACTATTTACAGATTCTTTGCATGTTCAGGAGCATAAAGTTTCTTGGGTGCAAAAGAGACACTTTTAGTATGAGTTTACCTTGTCTTCTTTTCTTAACTGTTACATTTGTGGCTTACTTGTTACGATGGTGAGTCAGCACTGCCGCATGTGTCTTGGCGTCTGACGTCACAGTCCTGTGACTGTAATCAGGTCCGGGGAATTACCGTATTGATTTTCACGGTTCCTTATTTGACAAACAGTGCATCCAAAAGTTCCTGCACTTAGTGCTATGCACGCAGGGAACACAACTTGGGAAACAAAGTTATCCAGTAGCAATAAGATGACAATTGAAGATGAAAAATAACCCGGGTTACTCAGCCTCAATCTTTGTTTCAGACTGGTTAAGCATTCTATTGGCTGTTCCGATTAGCCAATAGAATGTAAGCTCAATCTGATTGGCTGATTGGATCAGCCATTCTATTGGGGGTTTGTCATTCAGTCATTGGTTGAAGAGGATGGCTCCGCGTCGGCTCCTTGGAAGATGGCTCCGCTCCGCTCCGGATGGATGAAGATTGAAGACGCCGCCTGGATGAAGACTTCTGCTGGATGGAGGACCTCTTCTGCGCCACTTGGATGAAGATTTTGGCCCGGTTGGGTGAAGACGGCTCAAGGTAGGGTGATCTTCAGGGGGTTAGTGTTAGGTTTTTTTAAGGGGGTTTGGGTGGGTTAGAGTAGGGGTATGTGGGTGGTGGGTTTTAATTTTTGGGGGGTTGTATTTTTTTTTACAGGTAAAAGAGCTGATTACTTTGGGGCAATACCCTGCAAAAAGCCTGTTTAAGGGCTGGTAAAAGAGCTGGTTACTTTGTAATTTAGAATAGGGTAGGGCATTTTTTTATTTTGGGGGGCTTTATTATTTTATTAGGGGGCTTAGATTAGGTGTAATTATTTAAAAATTCTTGTAAATCTTTTTTATTTTCTGTAATTTAATGTTTATTTTTTTGTACTATAGTTTAGTTTATTTAATTTAATTTAATTTTAGGTAATTGTAGTTAATTTATTTAATTAATTTAATGATAGTGTAGGGTTAGGTTTAATAGTAACTTAGGTTAGGATTTATTTTACAGGAAATTTTGTAAGTATTTTAGCTAGGTAGTTATTAAATAGTTAATAACTATTTAATAGCTATTGTACCTAGTTAAAATAAATACAAAGTTGCCTGTAAAATAAAAATAAATCCTAAAATAGCTACAATATAATTATTAGTTATATTGTAGCTATCTTAGGGTTTATTTTATAGGTAAGTATTTAGTTTTAAATAGGAATAATTTAGTTAATAATAGTAAGTTTTATTTAGATTTATAAAAAATATTAAAGTTAGGGGGGTGTTAGTGTTAGGGTTAGACTTAGGTTTAGGGGTTAATAAGTTTAATATAGGTGGCGGCGGGGTCCAGGAGCAGCGGTTTAGGGGTTAAACATTTAATTTAGTTGCGGCAGGGTCCGGGAGCGGCGGATTAGGGGTTAATGAGTTTAATGTAAGTGGCGGCGGTGTATTGGGGGCAGGATAGGAATTAATAACTTTAATATAGGTGGCGGTGGGCTCCGGGTGCGGCGGTTTAGGGGTTAAACAATTTATTTAGTTGCGGTGGGGTCCGCAGGATAGGGGTTAATAACTTGAATATAGGTGGCGGCGGTGTAGTGGGGGGCAGGATAGGGGTTAATAGGTATAATGTAGGTGGCGGCGGGGTCCAGGAGTGGCGGTTTAGGGGTTAATACATTTATTATAGTTGCGGCGGGGTCCAGGAGCGGCGTTTTAGGGGGTAATAACTTTATTTAGGTGCGGGGAGCTCCGGGAGCAGTGGTTTAGGGGGTAAAACAGTGTAGTTTAGTGTGGGTGCTTAGTGACAGGCTATCAAGAAAGCTGCGAAGAAGCCAATGAGCAGTGAGATCGATGACTGTTAGTTAACAACAGTCCACTGCTCATCGCTCCGTATTTGGTGTGCGACTTCTTGACAGCTTTTTTGATAACTTTGGTGAACGTATTCAGGTCCGCAGTGGCGATAGTAGGCGAGCGTATTGGGCCGGCGAATGCAGGTAAGTAGACAGCTTCATAACTAGAGGCCTATGTCTTCTGTTTGTGTTCCTGGATAACAAACCAACACAAAAATTGCTTACAAAATAAGAGTTTATTAATGCATTTTAAAAATGTATTTTTGTATGCAATTATATTGCAAGGTAGTGTGTAATTATTGATATATGTATATGTGTATATATATATATATATATATATATATATATATATATATATATATAAAACATATAAGAGTACATTAAATTACATTTACAATGGTTAAAAACATTTAAAAGAGACAAGTGGGCCTCATTTAATAAAGCCCGGATGGACAAGGTTCAGTTTCATGTTTCAGAGTATTGAATTTGAAGAAACTTTTCAATGTACTTTTCTTATCAAATTTACTTCATTCTCTTGGTTTCTTTTGTTAAGAAACATACAGCTTGATTACGAGTTATGCACGCTATAGGGAAATTAACGAACCCAAGAGAAGTTGCATTATTTAACCTCTTATAGAGCAACCATTACAAGTTTTTAAAAACCCGGCTTGTGCATGCTATATGGGGTTTTTAAGCTCCATAACGCACACAAAACAAGCACTGTTTTGACATGCTCGTGCACGCTTTCCCCATAGACATCAATGGGGAGAAGGTGTCATAAAAAAAAGTCTAACACCTGCGATTGTGGAATGTAATGCTCCGTAACGCAGCCCCATTGAAATCTATGGGGAAAAGAAAAGTTACTTTTAAACAAAACACCCTGACATAAACCCTGAGTCTAAACACCCCTAGTCTGCTGTCCCCGATATCGCCTCCCCCTAAATAAAACTATTAACCCCCAATCTGCCGCTCCCGATATCGCTGCCACTATACTAAAGTTATTATCCCCTATTCCGGCTCACCCTAACATCGCCACAACTATATTTAAGTTATTAACCCCTATTCCGCCACTCCCCAACATCGCCACAACTAAATAAAGTTATTCACCACTAAATCTCTGGCCTCCCACATCACTACCACTAAATAAATCTATTAACCCCTAAACCGCCAGCCCTCCACATCAACAACAACCTAATTTAAACTATATTAACCCCTAAAACTAACCCTAACATAACCCTAAGCCTAACCCTAAACCTAACCCTAAACTTAACTTATACCTAGCCCTAACACCCCCTAACTTTAACATAATTTAAATAGAGCTAAACTAAAGTTACAATTATTAACTAAATAATTCCTATTTAAAACTAAATACATACTTACCTGTGAAATAAAACCTAAGCTAGTTACAATATAAGTAATAGTAATATTGTAGCTAGCTTAGGTTTTATTTTTATTTCACAGGAAAGTTTGTATTTGTTTTAACTAGGTAAACTAGTTAGTAAATAGTTATTAACTATTTACTAACTACCTAGTTAAAATAAATACAAACTTACCTGTGAAATAAAACCTAACCTGCCTTACACTAAAACCTACCATTACAAAAAATAACAAACACTGAAATTACAAAAAATAAAAAAACCTACCATTACAAAAAATAACAAACATTATCTAAAACAATAAAAAATCATTCCTATTCTAATACCGTTTTAAAAATAAAAAACCCGGCAAAAAGACGCATTATCTTAGAGCTCCTAGTGCTTATCTAAATATTTTACTATATTGAGCACACTAGAGAACCTTATCCTCAGTTTTAACTTTTATTAAGCTCTGGAGTGTATGATGAACGATCTAATGACTCTGAAAACAGGATTTTAGATCTTATGCTGCCATAGGAACCTCTTTGGCCTGCAGTGCTGGAAGTAAGCAGCGCAACGCCATCTTAGAGTACAACCACGCGCTCTTGCTCACATTGGAGATTTAGCCATATACTACACTATGGAGAAGCAAGTCATATCCATGCTACAGGACATGATGTCAACTTTAGATGCTCATCGATACAATCTACTAACAGTACTCAGAACAACCATAAATGGGGACCAAGATATGCCTATAGTTCGTGAGCCTGTGAAAACATCTCGACACCTGCACAATGAAGTTATCAGACCTGAGCCCAACATTGCGATAATAACGGAGCAATGCATGCCACCAAGCCCTTTGCAGCCTATTAATGCTATGACAGTAGTGAGATGCTCTCAACAGCGGGAAACCAATTTTCTATCAGCCACACTACAAACTACTACTGGCGGTAAACTTACGGATTCACGAGCGCAGTCGTGGTCAGACCGGGTAATGACTATGTCACTGAAGCGTAATCTGGTCACAGCCGACTCCTGTGTTAATACAGGGCTGATCACCGATGCCCCGCCTAAAGAATATGATGTCTTTCTGGTCGCATTGTATGAGAGGCACGCAGGTGACTCTCCCTCTACGAGAAAACAAGCCATATGGCCATGCTGGCAATACATTTGCTCAGCTGATCTGGTCTGTACATACTCTCAGTGGTTAACTGTTTATGATCCCCCAAGACGATACTACGGCTCCATACTACGAAACTTAAGGAGCAGGCTCACTATGTCATCTACCCAAGTACGGCTGTCAGAGACGTTTGCATATATCTTGTTCGCAAACATTACCACAAAGGTGTCTGAGTGGACTTACTTTTGCCCGCTTGTTCTTCAAGGGTTGACATGGGATCCAGGGAGGTTCCCCTATTCATGCTTGATTCTCCGGCTATCCTGAGCTAACGGGAGAGGCGTGCTGCTGCATAGACCCTGCAAGCAGTTATTAAACACCCAGCGTAACTCATATTCTGACTGTCCATTGCTGAGGTGGATTTTAGCGTGCTGTCTAAGCTTAGGTGTGGCAATGGCTAACTATCTGTATGCTCCGGAACATTCACCCCAGCTTAATGGTTCTTTTTGTTAATAGAAAGCACTATGTCTACTTATCCACATAAGCACAGCCTCTTCTTTATTCCTAATGTTAACACTGTTATTTTCTTCCTTTATGTAATAGACCTTAAATGTCCCATAGAATAGTTACTATATGTATGGTTGTTCTAATATAGCAGATTACATAATTCTCACACTATACTGCACTGTATTATCAGGTTCATCTACTTTGAGACCCTCCTATTTAGTTATTGTTTAATACTTGACTAACAACCTCAAGATCCGTTACAGCTTGATTTACCATGTGTAGCCGAATTTAAAGGACCAGTCAACACAGCAGATTTGCATAATCAACAAATGCAAGATAACAAGACAATGCAGTAGCACTTAGTCTGAACTTCAAATGAGTAGTAGATTTTCTTTCTAACAATTTTAAAAGTTATGTATTTTTCCACTCCCCCTGTACCATGTGACAGCCATCAGCCATTCACAAATGCATACACGTACCATGTGACAGCCATCAGCCATTCACAAATGCATACACACTTATTCTTGCACATGCTCAGTAGGAGCTGGTAACTCAAAAAGTTTAAATATAAAAAGACTGTGCACATTTAGATAATGGAAGTAAATTGGAAAGTTGTTTAAAATGGCATGCTCTATCTGAATAATGAAAGTTTAATTTTGATTGAGTGTCCCTTTAAGCTACTTAGGTTATCTACAGGGATGATATATTCATCAGGACATCTATTAAGAAAATGTCCCTCTTTTTTCTCTTGCAGCTTTTTACTCTGGGCTTCTAAAAGGGTTCTATTTGTTATAATATTCCAGTCAGCTTGGAATATTTAGAAACTTCATGCACTTATGGGGAGATTAGTCTGACAAGAAATAATGGGATATAATCATATACTGCTTGTTTTCGCATTCTTAGGTCAGTTTTGCATACATGTTTGGTTTATTATTGCTGTGACATATATTTTTTATTTTATTTTTCTTTTAAACAATTTAGTTTAACTGCCCAATTACTATGAACCTAGCTACCCCTGATGGGAAATGAATAAGTCAGACTATACATGTGAGGTATTTATATACAGGCCGTAGTCTCCAAACGACTACGTGCTGGACAACTTGGCTGGTTCATATACAGATCCATAGTCACTCTGTGCTGAAGCAAAACATCATGCCCATATATATGCTTATATTATTTTTATATATTGCTTAGTGTGTAAGGGGGCTCCTTATCATTAGTGGGACTGTTTGTATTATTAACCGATATATACCTGCAATGCCCACAAATACTTGATGCTTTACAAATACTGATCTATCACTAAAGATAGAAGTGTTCCTAATATTTTCAAATACTGCACGAGCGCGTAGGTTCGATGTGTTAAATGCTCATTTGCTATACAGTCAGGTAGAGATAGATGAGAAAAGCCGTTACTTTATATTTCAGGAGTTACAGGTCTGTAATTACAGCCATTTTTAGCCCACTCCTCACGACTTCTCTCTTTGATCTCAAAAGATACCTATATTTCATATTAGCAGCTAGTAAGATGACTTTATTGAATGAGCGGATGTTGTGTCTCTGCCAGCGGCCATGGTGGAGATATTATTTAGCTTTGCTCTAGTTAGCCTCGACCGTATATGTAATTTAGACTCTCCCTAGTATATCCTGGTTTTCTATATTGTGTTCAATAGTTATTGTTGTTTATATGGGTATACGTGACCTTTCTTTTGCCTAAATGTTGTGTTATATCTATATTATTGGTTACTGGCTATCATTTTCTGTGACTGTCCGACTGTCATTCCTAATTTATCTATGCTCTTGCTCATATTACTAGTACATAATAGTTGTCTTGATTGAGCCTCTCTCCTCCCTTTCCCGCTGGTACTTATGCCTGCGGGTCATATCCCTTCTCCTTTTTCCCACATCGCCTATAGGTGGCACTCCCCTAGGAGAGGGGCTCACCCAGAGGTTCCCCAGGCCCCCTAGTCCCCAACTATTCTAACGTCCCCCCTCCACTTGATAATATATTATATGTTTCCAGGCCCCCTCTATAGGATTACAAAGGTTTAGATGAGTGTGATTTTGTTTATTTTAAGTAATAATACTCTAGTCCCACCTACATTTGTTCCTGGTGAGGACATACTAACTGGCTCCGCCTCCCGTCTCCCCCCCACCCCCTCCCTATTATATTTTGAGTGGCTCTTGCCCGCTGCATCCCTCTTCCCCATATAACTATAGAGTTACCTCCTCCCTAGTCTTTCACTTATCTGAATAGCCACCTTACTTCTCTCTGTATATAGCTAGGAGAGGACCATTTTTGCTTATATTACATTTGTTATACTCTAAAACAAAACTGAAGTCTCTTTATGTGATAGCCCACATTATATGGAAATGTTTGAGATACTAGAATACATTGTCTCCTAATTATGTTCTGTACACATTGTCTCGTGAATGTTTTGAGACATACCCTATACTCTGTATTGGTTTTTGACTTCAATAAAAAAAAAAAAACCCACCCCAAAATAAAACAATATATAATAATCTATAATAAACTAATAAAACACCCCCTAACAGTTACAATCCCCCACCCCCCAAACTACCAAGGGCCCTTAAAATGGCCCCAAAAGGACCTTTTAAGGGCCTTTTGTAGGGCATTGCCCTAAAGTTAAAGGGACATGAAACCCAAATTTATAAACATCTTTATAATTTACTTCTATTATCTATTCTGCTTCATTCTCTTGATATTCTTTGCTGAAAAGCATATCTAGATATGCTTAGTAGCTGCTGATTGGTAGCTGCACATAGATGCCTCCTGTGATTGGTTCACTGGGTGCATTGCTATTTCTTCATTAAAGTATATTTAAAGAATAAAGCAAATTAGGTAATAGAAGTAAATTGGAATGTTGTTTAAAATTATATTCTCTACCTTAATCATGAAAGAAAATGTTTGGGTATAGTGTCCCTTTAATAGCTGTTTGTTTTTTGTAGCAAAAGAAACACCCCCTAACAGTATACAAACCCCCACGCCCAAACGCACAAAATAAGAATAAAGTAAAACCTAATCCACCCATTTCCCTGAAAAGGGCATTTGTATGGGCATTGCCCTTAAAAGAGCATTTAGCTCTTTTGCTGCCCAAGCCCTAATCTAAAAATAAAAACACACCCCAAAATGAAAAAAAAAAACATTACACAAAATAACAAACAAATTATCAAAAAAAATAAAAATTATAGAGCTGATTTGAGCAGCCAATAGGATTTAAGCATCTCTCATTCTATTGGATGATGAATCATCCAATAGAATTAGAGCTGCTTAAATCCTATTGGATGATTTGAACAGCTAATAGGATTTTAGCAGCTCTAATTCCAATTGGCTGATTCAAATTTTTCAGCCAATGGGAATGCAAGGGATGCCATCTTGAATCGCGTACCTTGCATTGAAGATTTACCGCGGCGGCTGTATGAAGAGGATGCTCCATGCCGGATGTCTTCAGGATGGACCCGCACCGTGCCGCCGGGATCAAGATAGAAGATGCTGCCTGGATGAAGATTGAAGAGGCTGTCTCGATGAAGACTTCTCGCCGATTGGATGAGGAGGACTTCGCCGCCGGGATGAAGATTGAAGAGGCCACCTGGATGAAGACTTCTCGCCGCTTGGATGAGGACTTCACCGCCGGGATGAAGATTGAAGAGGCCGTCTGGTTGAAGACTTCTTGCCGCCTATATGAAGATTGTTCAAGCGGGACTTCAAAAACTGTAAGTGGATTGTCAGGGGTTAGTGTTAGGCTTTTTTTAAAGGTTTTTGGGTGGGTTTTTATTTTAGATTAGGATTTGGGCATGTAAAAGAGCTAAATACCCTTTAAAGGGCAATGCCCATCCAAATACCATTTTCAGGGCAATGGGTAGCTTAGATTTTTTTTTGAGTTAGATTTTTTATTTTGGGGGGTAGGTTGGGTGGTGGATTTTACTGTTGGGGGGTCTTTGTATTTTCTTTACAGGTAAAAGAGCTATTTAACTTAAGGCAATGCCCTACAAAAGGCCCTTTTAAGGGCTATTGGGAGTTTATTGTAGGCTAGGGTTTTTTTTATTTTGGGTGTGCTTTTTTATTTTGATAGGGCTATTAGATTAGGTGTAATTCTTTTTTATTTTAGATAATTTCATTTGTTATTTTTCGTAATTTAGTGTTTGTTATTTTTTTGTAATTTAGTCTTTTTTATTTTTTGTATTTAAATAATTTTTATATTAGTGTTGGGATTTTTTAATGTGTAGTTTAGTTTAATTTAATTGGTAGTTAGTTTAATTTTAGTTTAATAATTATATTAGTTTAATTGTTAGTTTAAACTTAGTTCTTTTAATTTGACAGGTAAATTTTAATTTAATTTAAGATAGGGAAATTGTAATTTTAATCTAAAGTTTAGGGGGCATTAGGTTTAGGGGTTACTAGTTGAATGTAGTTTATTGTGATGTGGGGGGCTTTTGGTTTAGGGGTTAATAGTTTATTTTAATATATTTCATTGTGGGGGGTTTGCAGTTTAGGGGTTAATAGAATTATTATAGTGGTGGCGGTGTATGGCTTAATAACTTAAGTATAGTGGGGGAAGACGGCAGATTATGGGTTTATAATTTTTAAATAGTGTTTGCAATGTGGGAGGGCGGCGATTTAGGGGTTAATAACTTTATGATAGTGGTGAAAAAGTCGGGGAGCAGCGGAATAGGGGTTAATAATTATTTTTAGTTGCAGCGATGTCGGGAGCGGCAGATTAGGGGTTAATAAATTTAACATAGTATTTGCAATGTGGGGGGGGGCCTTGGTTTAGGTGTTAATAGGTAGTTTATGGGTGTTTAGTGTACTTTGTAGCAGTTTGGTTATGAGTTTTATGTTACAGATTTGTAGCGCAAAACTCATAACTACTGCTTTTAGATGGCGGTAAGGATCTTATCGTTTTAGCCAGAACGCAAAACTTGTAATACCAGCGCTATGGGAATCCTATTAAAAAACGTAATTTTTAAGAGTGCTGTACTGATGTTGTGTTACAGGCTAAAAGGTTTGCGGTACACCTATACCGACATGCCTTGTAATGGCTGCAGTGCTGTTTTAACACTGAAAATACCATATTTTCAGCGTTAAAAGACGAACGCACAGACTTGTAATCTAGCTGATATTTAGGTATGCTTAGTAGCAGCAATGCAGTACTGGAGCCTAACTTCTAATTACTTTAACGCTTGTGTTGTTTAAAGTCCTAGCACTACATCTCTGCTGTGGAGCTGACAGTAGTGCAATAATAAAATACTCACTGAGCATTTTCTTTTTGCACTTTTATGTCCATTTAAAGGGACAGCCACGTCCAAATTAAACTTTCATGGTTCAGATAGGACACGTAAATTTAATACAACTTTCAAATTTCCTTTTATCATTAAAATTGCTTTTTTTCTCTTGATATTTTTTGTTAAAGGCTAAACCTAGGTAGGCTCATAGACTGATTTCACTGTCTAGCTGTGAATAGCTAATAACATGTTTGTTCATGTGTTTCATATTAAATAACATTGTGCTCACTCCAGTGAAGTTAGAGTCAGCACTAATTGCCTAAAATGCAACTCTCTCAAATGATCTGAGATAAGGAGGCCGTCTGCAGAAACTTAGATACAAGGTAGTCATAGAGGTAAAATGTATAACAGTGTTGGTTATGCAAAACTGGGGAATGGTAAATAAAGGGATAATCTATTTTTATAAACAATAAAAATTGTGGTGCTGACTGTCCCTTTAAGCAAAGATTGCTATAGTGAAAGAACTGCTTGCAATTTCTCTCATATCTGGGCTGTAGAACTGCTGTAGAGCTATTTCAGCATCATATATAAGAAGATCAAAACAAGAGGCCCTAAAATCATCTGTACTATATGTACACTTGGTCAGGCTGTGTAAACTTTGACATGTGGATGTCGATCTTTCTCATATTTGCAGATGGCTTTATCAGGGTGTGATTAGTTTCCAGAACAAATTTGAGCAAAAGAAAACATTACCTACAGTATGTAAGCCAACAGACCAGCTAGTTTTCAGATTTGTCTATTTACATGGGCACTGGATGTTTTGCTAAGGCTCTCTAAAAGTGATGGTAATTGAACAGTGCCAGTATGTTAGTGAAGGCTGATGACTTGTAAAGGTTTTATAAACAACAAGGGTGGATTTGGACACAGCCTTTCTAGTAATGTTTGTTAATCTCACAGTGCGAGTTTGCTCCCTACACAGTGTAAATACTTCAGAATTTTGAGGTGTCAATAGTGTAACTTTTACTGTTTGTAAAATCCTTGTCAGATATCATCTGCAAGTTTACAGAATGTCCCTTAGCCAAATATAATAAAAGCTTAGCTAAGCTTCTTAAGCAAAATATACAGGGATGCCTCTTTTTTTCACACCATATATTTGGAAGTAATAAATATTTCACCCTTTGGCTGCCAGAAATAGATTAACCTTCTTGCAGTCATATCTTGCAATCAGAAGGCTAATGTGTTTATTTTGGTTTAAATTTATTTTTATTTTTTATCTGGAGTCCGTGTCATTCTGTACTTTTATTCATATACCCAATGCTACTGAATTTGGCAGCATATTTAAAGTAAATAATAATAATAAAAAAAAATATCCATGTTTTTAAATTAATGGATTGAACCTGAAGTTATAAAATAATTGTACATCTGAAACAAAAAAAACATGTGTAAGGAATTCAGTAAATATTTACATACTGGTGTTTTATTTTTTATTTTTTGTTTATTTTTGTTATTTCTGTTTTTTTTATTTTACACTATTATTTTTAGGATTAATTGTGCATTATGATTATACTATGGAAAAAAAAGATCATTAATAACAGAGCTGTTCAGCCACTAGAGGGCTTCATGTAGCTTGATGTTGGTGAGACACATTGAGAATACAAGAAGAAAACATATTTTCAATATTTTTAGTATAATATTTTTGATGGTTTTCTACCAGTTGAGACATGAAAAAAATAATAATATATATATATATATATATATATATAGAGAGAGAGAGAGAGAGAGAGAGAGAGAGAGATGGTCTATATTTGATGTCAATTTGATGTATTAAAGAATTTTTGAGCTAAAGACCAGCGAGTGCCTTCTTTCAACGAGGACTATATATATATATATATATATATATTTATTTTATTTTCCTTTTAGTTTGTTATAATTTGTTACAAAATATGGTACAATACATAATAACTTATTTATAATAAATTGATTTAAAATGAATCTAGAGGAAATAAATTTATAAAGAAATAAAATTAAAGTTAGTGGTTTTGTATTTTATAAATGTGCATTTTAACATGTTTGTGTATGTACTACTACTAGCAATGAATATAAAGATGCAGGTGTTTGGGGTCATACAGTATTGACAGCCACTGGAGATGAAATGGCTGTGACATTTTAAAGAGGAATTTGTGAACCACAAATATGAGCATGACTGACACAGCATGGCAGCACACAAAAAATCAATACAAATAACCTAAACCTTAATACCTTGATCCTTTAGAAGAGGATTGCATTATAAAAGACTATGAGAATCTGACTTTTTCTGGTATTGACTATGTCACCAGAAAGCACCGGGGCAATGAAATTTCAGAGGACTCCATTTTTACACTTTATTTTATTTAGTCTTTGAGAATGGCACTTATATTTCAAAAGACAATTGAGTATTCTGGAAAGATATGGGTATCCACTTATAAAAGGGACAAAAAAATCTTTTTTTATTCATTTCTAAAAAACAGTATTTGAAGAAATATTACATTTATTAAAAAATATTTTTTTTACCTACTTGTGGTAGAATATCCCTGCTCAATAACATAATTGTAAAAGTTGTCCATACCATCCAATGATCATTAACACTTCATTATACATTGTTTTCAATTTAAATATGAATTTATTGATAGTTTTTGCATACCTATTTCATGACAAATGAAATTAAACATGCTTAAATATTGTTCTTTTTAATTACAATTTTATAGAGGTTTGATTTCATTGCAATATACTTATTATTACGAACAACATAATTATTTTATGCAAATACAGATAGTTACATTTATAATGACCAAATATAATGGTATTATATATATATATATATATATATATATAGAGAGAGAGAGAGAGAGAGAGAGAGAGAGAGAGAGAGAGAGGAAGAGAGAGGGATAGAGAGAGAAAGAGAGAGAGGGAGAGAGAGAGAAAGAGAGAGAGGGAGAGAGAGAAAGAGAGAGAGAGAGAGAGAGAGAGAGAGAGAGAGAGAGATGAACATGTTATAATATATTAAAAAACAAATGTTAAGGTATATAAACACATATAATTTATCTTATAACAAACTTTATAGTTAACAAGGTAGACATGTTCTCAGAATTATAATTAAAGGAATAGTATAGTCAAAATTAAACTTTAAGATTCAGATAGGGCATGCAATTTTAAATAAATTTCCATTTTACTTTTATCATTAAATTTGCTTTTTTCTCTTGGTATTCTTTGTTGAAATCTAAACCTAAGTAGGCTCATATGTTAATTTCTAAGCCCTTGAAGGCTGCCTTATCTCAGTGCATTTTGACAGGTTTTTTTACAGCTAGACAGCGATAGTTCCTGTGTGCCATATAAATAACATTTTGCTCATTCCCGTGGAGTTATCTAAGAGTCTGCATTGATTGGCTAAAATGCATGTCTGTCAAAAGAACGGAAATAAGGGGACAGTCTGCAGAGGCTTAGATAGAAGATAATCACAGAGGTAAAAAGTATATTATTATAACAATGTTGGGTATGCAAAACTGGGGAATGTGTAATAAAGGCATTATGATCATTATCTATATTTTAAACAATAAAAATTCTAAAGTAGACTGTTTCTTTAAGAGCTCTCTCACATTATTAACATAAATATTAAAGAATAAGATAAAGAAAAAGGAACCAAGACAACTATAGCTATTTTAGTCTTTAAATAATCAAAAAGTCTAAAATATTAGAAGTCACCATATTGCTTATATGTAATAAGAGATGCCAACAATTTTCCTAATAGTTTAAATATAAAGACGTCCTACACTGTAATTGACTCAAATATATATTTGTTGCACCCTGGAGAGCTGTACAAGAAAATAATCCCAATTAAATATAATATAATTCTTTCAGTTTTGCTACATTCGGTATGATTCTAACATAAGCCCCACTAGTTTATTTTTTTCCTTTTTATTCTTTCTTGCTAATAATGAAGCTGATTTTCGTTTGCACATCTTTCTACAATGTTCTTTGATTTGTTTTTCAGCTAACGCTATTACATCACTAATAATATTTTATTCATTGTTAGATAACTTCAGCACCAAATTGTGTATTTGGCTGAACTTTTTTTATATACTATATATATATATATATATATATATATATATATATATATATATATATATATATATATATATATATATATGTGTGTGTGTGTGTAGTATATATATATATATATATATATATATATAATATGTGTGTGTGTGTAGTATATATATATATATATATATATAATATGTGTGTGTGTGTAGTATATATATATATATATATATATATATATATATATATATATATATAATATGTGTGTGTGTGTGTAGTATATATATATATATATATATATATATATATATATATATATATGTGTATCTATGTTTATTGCATAAAAGCAGTTCTGTTATTTATGATTAAATAAGGATATCAGTGCACTTTCTATTTGCTTAAAGAGTAAACATACACATTTGTAAATTAGGTTTGGGAAATGAACAATTCCCATTCAGAACTATATATATGGGAGAGTAAAGTTGAAAGCAACCATCATCATCTGAGTTGTACTTGTTAATGTGTGTACTGAGTAACTCTGTTTGTTTGTAGGTCCTTAATAGAAGTGTGTCTAATGTTGACTTGTTGAATCTAATATTGTTTGAATTTTCTATCAGGAGTTTAAGCCATGTTGCTGGAGTGCTTTCTTACCATAATGTTTACTCATTCATTACCTTTTAAAGGTCTTGAAGTAGTAAACAGTTAAACCACATTTTCTTCTATTGTTCAAGGGATGGTTTAATAGTTTTAAACAGAGTGCATTCAATCTGTTTGCTGTCTATAAAAAAACAGTCAATATTTCGCTTACTATATGACATTTTAGTACAGAAAAAATATAGACACTGTTTATTTTATTTTTATATTACTTTATATTTATATTATTTCTTTCCCTCTTTAATTAATGTTGATGAGCTGTATAATGTGGTATGTATAAATGTAGAATTCTAATGGGACATTTGAGGGAAATTATGAATATAAAAATGTATTCAAAGTTTATCATCTATCTATCTATTTATCTATGTATCAGTCTGTCTGCTGTCTATCTGCCTTCTTGCTGTCTATCTATCTATCTATCTATCTATCTATCTATCTATCTATCTATCTATCATCTATCTTTCTATCTATCTATCTATCTATCTATCTATCTATCATCTATCTATCTATCTATCTATCATCTATCTATTATCTATCTATCTATATATCTATCTATCTATCTATCTATCAATCATTTATCTATCATTCTGTCTATCTATTTATCATCAATCTGTCTATTTATCTATGTATCATGTATCTATGTCTATGTATATATCTATAATTTATCTATCTATCTATCTATATATCTATCTATCATCTATCTATATATCTCTCTTTATCATCTATCTATCAGTCTAACTATCTATCTATCTATCTATCTATCTATCTATCTATCTATCTATCTATCTATTCATCTGTCATTTTTGTCCTACAGAAATGTTTATTAGACAAAGAAATGTATTTTAAGTATTCATTTTACATGTTTTTGTGTGTTAACACTAATTCATAAGATAATATGTACCATGTCAATATAAAGCCTTTAGAAAGCAGTTATTTAGCATAGGACAACTGCCGGACGTCCCTTTCTAATTGCATATTGACTGTTTTCACCAAGATCATCCTACACTTTAAATGCAGTTTAAATGCTATTGTTTATTTTACCTTATCATGTAAAGCGACTAACATTCGGCAGGATTGTCTTCTGGGATCTTGTGACAGTTGCCTAGTTACAAAGCGTAGTGAATTAATGAAAAATTGTGTAACCTAAATAGAAGATGTACTATTAGAAAGTATGGTCAAATGCATAATTTGGTGCTGACGTAAATATACAAAAGTATGCAAAAGTAATTATACAATAAATTCTACAATATTAGTGATGTAAAAAAAAAAAATTCAGAAATTAGTACTTAATATCCAGAGCTTTCAATTGCTATACTCTAGTAAAAAATATATTTGGAGAGACAAATCTATTAACGTTGGCTATATAAACATATAAAACTGAAGTCAAATTTCTGAAATTTTGCTCAGTATTATTAATATCTATGAATTGGTGAATAACATTATTCAGCTGGAATTGTACAGAAATTTAAATGGAGGATAAATATATCAAATTAATGCCTATATTGCTACTTGCTGTAATATGTATAGAATTGAATTGTCAATGTTTTCATATTCTGCAACCAGACAAAATTGTAAACAATAATGTTGTAAACAATAGTGTGGGGTTTTTTTTAAACTCTGTTGTAAAAAAAGAAGGGGCTATCTACATATATATAAAAAGACCCTTTGGGTATATGTATATAACTTTGGTCTGCACTTAGTGGCTCCCATGAGTCTCTACTCAAATAAATGCAAATATTACGACAATATTACCACAGTGATCATCTGGCTATTAAAAGCTATGTAGGGGAATGCTTTTAAAAAGTGGCTTCAAGGTTTTAGATCTAGGATTCTCTATGCCTTTTCGATTAACTGTTACAAGCCTATAGATACCCCTTCTTACAAAATGTGTCTGTTTTTTATATTTTAAAAAGATTTATTATATATACCTATATCTTTCCATTTAGGTTTATAAGCCAGGTTTGCTATGTTTTCACTATTAGTAATGTTAGAATTCAGACACTATATAGTGAGTTCACTTGTTTTTAATTATCTTGGTTAGCACCATTGAGCTTTAAAGCTTTTCAACAGGGGCGTGTATCCTTCTAAGTTTAAAAGGGAGAGGAGATGCTCCCTACGTCATTACGCCCTGACGAAGCCCGACACACCCAGCGGGTGAACGCGCGTCGGCATTGGACAAGCTGACACGGAACATGTGGTTTGTGTGAACGCCACTGAACACAGAAGCTTTGCAAGCTAACGCTCACGAAGGATCTCTTGTAAGATGTTCCTGGGGAACCACCAAGGACTACCTACCATATATTAGTCCTAGGACTGTACAGGAGACAGGTCGTATGCTATTATATCTCTTGCCTGATAGATAGGCACATCTATATCTGATCTGGATATCGCTACCCGGTTGCGAGGGTTAAACTACAAGTCTCAAAATAGAGGATGAGATTGCTATCTTTATGGTTAAAGAAACACCAACACTATGCAAAACTAACAAGCAGTTCTTTACTTTGCACTTATGCTTGCCATCTTTATCATGAACTTTCCATCCTCATGCATTAAAGACTTCTTGCAAGGGACTGTCTAGCGACTAACAGAAATATACGCTACTACCTGCTTATCACTCATTTCTGCTGAGTTATTTTCCTTGCTTACGTTTACACTGTTTGCTGCTTGCCTACTAACAGACGAATGTACATATTTTGAGATACATTATCAATAACTACTTAGATCCCATCAATATACCTGCTCGGCATTAAGCCTTATGTAATAAGGTGCCGTATGCAGCAGGGTGTAGTAGTTTGATAAGTGTGTCTTATTAATATATCTCTGCTTATATATGTATGCACATTTCTAAGAATATGCCTTTTATGTACTGCCCATAGTTGTACTATATTTTTTTGGGCGCAATGTCAGTACCTACTTAGATCCCATTCCTATACCTGCCCGGCAATTAACCTTATATTTGAAGGTGCCGTTGGCAGCAGGGTGTAGTAGTCTGACAAAGGCTTCCTATGAAATATATTCACTTTACTGTTCATACAATGAGATATCCTTGTCTGTCATGATAACAAACAGCAGATTAAGCTATCTGCTGTAACATTGGTATACCTTTCTAACTCTAGGTTAGTAAATGTATCAGGTTCATGCATTCACATTAACCCCTGACCGGTCAGGTTTGTATATTAATTTTGTGTTTATTAATTTTCTTTTTGTACATTTTTTGGTCCATTGTATATAGACATATTGTATGTGTATATCTGAGACAATAAGTCTCGCTATATCAGTGCCAGAGATTGTCCTCTCTTGTTGCCACATAAGCTTATTTTTTGGATACTCCTTATTTTACTTTGATGAGCTAAATAAAACATATTTTGAAAAGAGTGCTGAATTCCCTGTCTTTCATCCTGATATACTTTGTTCAGGATTCCTTCTCTCTCTTAAATCCATATAATTTATTTCAAGGGTCTGCACCACAATACTGTTATATTCAAGGCCATACCAGTATTTATCTATGAACTGGTGGGTCACCATATACTAGCTCCCAGCAGCTGCGTCCCCTCCGTCATTTTTCTTCTAATTTTTCAAATTACTGTACCTATATTACTGGGTCTTATGACCAAGTCATAGGTTTCCGGAGAAGTGACCATGTATTGCTATCACTAATTTTTCAAGAGCTTACAACTCTTGGGTGTATCCTGTACTTAAGTGGCTGCAAAAGACAGACAAATATTTGGCACTTGAGCCCTTTTTTCAACTATATCACTGATATGGCATTCACACTATCTGATGAGAACTGGGAGGCTGAGCTAACAGCGTCACTGTCTATGTCAGGTCTGGAAGAGAGTCAATTAGAGAATAATGCACCAGTCAATATATATGGGGCATTCAAGAACTATAAAAAACTTTTAGTGAAACAGGTCAAACTCAGGGCTGAAACTTCCAGCCTAGAGAACTACATTAAAAATAACATCATACCTAGGGGTCTACGATTGAGACTAGACCCCGGGACCAATCTTAGGGAAGATGAAGGAGGAGAAGCATTCATGGAGGACTGGAATTCCAGCCTAACAGAGTGCTCCATCATTTTGATGGGTAAAATGGTTAAACGTAATAAAGAAAGACTGGATAAGACAATCACACAGGCAGAGGAATGCCTAAAAGTAGTTAACACTTTTTCTAACAACCATAATTTTGCAAAACTTAATGAAGAAATTAAAGAACAGATTGCTAGATTACAAAATGACATTAAATTAAGGAAAGGCAGGAAACTTTCCAGAGACAATGATGATTACAAGAACAACAAAGTCTACAACTACCTGTCAGTAAGGGGGACTTATGACTCTGGCACAGATGTGTCTGATGTAGAATCAGAACATCATAGATCAGTTACAGAAAAATCACATGATTTTTTAGGGGAAGGAGGAGAGTAGGTAGGAAGAGAAGGTGGAGGAGGGAAAAATTCAGACTCACGAGAGAGGAGATATCCCTCCAGACAACGGAGGCAACAACAGAATCGGGGGAATTTTGTGAGGGGCAGACCCCAGCGATTCCGGGGACGCAGGGGATATTAAAAACAGCAGAAGAAGGCCTCCAGATAATAAATTTATCTTCTTTTAAGTTAAACCTCGCCCACATAGAGGTACTTAAAAAAGATCTTTCCTTCTGCCCCTCAAATCGCCTTGATAAGTTCAACTTTATAAAAGACCTCCACCTGTTTGCCCGAAAAATTGTGTTGTCACAATTAATGAAGGGCAAAAGCAAACACCTAGTGGACGATGTCGCCATTACTTTGGAGGATAAGTCCACGATAGAAAATTTACAAAGCCTATTAGAAGAAAATGAAGGAAGCCAATACGTTTCTACCCAGATTAAGGATCTTCCTCACTATAATAAAACCACTTCTAATTTTAAGGCGAAATCAAAATATATGCCGCAACTATCAATGGTGCCAGCAGTCAATATTTTTGTAAGACAAGTTGAGAAAGAGGTGAATCGTATGTCTTTTACAGGAATTGTTGATGATAATTTAACAAAACCTGAACGCAAAGCACTCAATGATCTCATTAATGCAAAAGGATTTCTAATCAAGCCCGCGGACAAAGGTGGAAACCTAGTCCTGTGGGATGAGAATATGTATGTCCTGGAAGCAAAACGTCAACTTCTGAACAAGAAGCACTACAAATCATTGACGTATAATCCAACATCTTCCCTACAATTCAAGCTTTTTAATATATTGAAAAGGGCTAAGAATGATGGCCTGATTACTACTCCTGAACAGAAATATCTTTACCCTGAGCATCCAATAACACCTGTCTTCTATTGTATTCCTAAAATACATAAGAATGCAAACCATCCACCTGGCCGCCCAATAATTGCCGGCATTGGCAGTTTAACTGAAAATCTAGGCAACTACGTAGATTACTTTCTCAGGCCATTTTTGAGTACACTACCATCGTACATCCTGGATACGGCAGACTTCCTAAGGAAAATCGATAACCTGTCAGTCCCTCCAGGTGCTATTATGGCCTGCTTGGATGTGGAAGGATTATATTCGTCCATTCTACACAATGTTGGATTGAAGGCATGCCACCACTTCCTTGCGATGAGAGGTACACAAACACAACAGCACACTGACTTTGTCATGGAACTGTTGGAGTTAATTTTGACAAATAATGTGTTTCTTTTCGACAATAAAGTGTATGTTCAGCAGCAAGGGACAGCTATGGGGGCAACATGTGCCCCCACATATGCTTGCCTCCATTTGGGAGCCTGGGAGATGGAGGATGTCTACCAGAGCCCTCTCTTTGAGGAGAACATCCACATATGGCTTCGATATGTGGATGACATCTTCCTCATATGGGAGGGCTCTGAAATAGGCCTTTCTGCTTTTGTAGAAACTTTGAAAAAAATTATAAAAATATCTATCTCACACTGCAAAGCAGTAAGGAGGAAATATCCTTTCTGGATATCAAGATCAACCTCAACCAGGGCTCTATTGTGACTGAGAATTTTCGCAAAACTACTGCAACTAACAGTTTGCTTCTTGCGACAAGCCACCATCCTGACCATCTTAAGAAGGGGATACCTAAGGGGCAGTTCCTTAGACTACGTCGTAACTGCTCCACTAAAACAAAATACTATGAGCATGCCATAGAGATGCATAAACGTTTTCTAAACAGGGGGTACTCTAAAAGAGTTGTAAACAGAGCTCTAAATGAAGCAGCTCATCTGAACCGAGAGCAACTTCTCATACCCAAACAAAAAGCCAAACAGGGTCCAATTAGACTAATAGCGGATTACAATTGCCACTGGAAAGCCCTGAGAAAGATACTGGAAAAAAACTGGCACGTCCTAACGAGTGATGAAGGGGTATCTAGAGAAGTAGGAGATCACCCCACAATCACTGCCAGAAGAGCACCCAACCTGAGAGACAAATTCGTGAGAAGTCAGTATATGTCACTCAAAAAACAAACAGATTGGCTTACCACACATAGGTCCACTGGAAACCATCCCTGTGGAAGATGTGTGGCGTGCAAATACATGGTGAAAACTAAAATGTTTTCAACCCACACAGGCAAAATATACAAACTAAAACACCACATTACATGCAGTACTGAAGGGGTTATTTACCTCCTCTCCTGTAGTTGCCCACGTTTTTACGTGGGTAAAACCAGGAGAACCATAAAGGACAGGATAACTGAACATAGGGATGACATTAAATATAAAAATCCCAAGAGTAATGTGGCCAAACATTTTGAAGAAATTCATGCCTGCAATCCTGACTCCCTCTCATTCATTGGTATTGACAGAGGCATTACCAATAACAGAGGGGGTGACAATGATAAAGTCCTCCTCCAGAAGGAATGTAGGTGGATTACGATCCTACAAACCCAGACACCCAATGGGTTGAATGACAGGATAGACATGGCCTGCTTTCTATAAGGCATGGATGTCATCTTAACCCTACTCCTATTCCTCGCTATCAGACATATGTTTACCATACAGTGATATAACAATTACTCCATTGAGTACTTTCTTAAGGAAGGGATATATCTGTAATCCTTTCTTACACTTCTATATTAGTCTTTCACACTTGTAATATAACACATCTCTTTCAATTGAGTATTCTAAATTTAGGGCCCCTATTGCCGTAGGCATCACTTGGTAATTTTCTTAAATTTACCTTGCAATATACATGACCAAATTATGACTTATTCTGTACATATACCTATATCTTTCCATTTAGGTTTATAAGCCAGGTTTGCTATGTTTTCACTATTAGTAATGTTAGAATTCAGACACTATATAGTGAGTTCACTTGTTTTTAATTATCTTGGTTAGCACCATTGAGCTTTAAAGCTTTTCAACAGGGGCGTGTATCCTTCTAAGTTTAAAAGGGAGAGGAGATGCTCCCTACGTCATTACGCCCTGACGAAGCCCGACACACCCAGCGGGTGAACGCGCATCGGCATTGGACAAGCTGACACGGAACATGTGGTTTGTGTGAACGCCACTGAACACAGAAGCTTTGCAAGCTAACGCTCACGAAGGATCTCTTGTAAGATGTTCCTGGGGAACCACCAAGGACTACCTACCATATATTAGTCCTAGGACTGTACAGGAGACAGGTCGTATGCTATTATATCTCTTGCCTGATAGATAGGCACATCTATATCTGATCTGGATATCGCTACCCGGTTGCGAGGGTTAAACTACAAGTCTCAAAATAGAGGATGAGATTGCTATCTTTATGGTTAAAGAAACACCAACACTATGCAAAACTAACAAGCAGTTCTTTACTTTGCACTTATGCTTGCCATCTTTATCATGAACTTTCCATCCTCATGCATTAAAGACTTCTTGCAAGGGACTGTCTAGCGACTAACAGAAATATACGCTACTACCTGCTTATCACTCATTTCTGCTGAGTTATTTTCCTTGCTTACGTTTACACTGTTTGCTGCTTGCCTACTAACAGACGAATGTACATATTTTGAGATACATTATCAATAACTACTTAGATCCCATCAATATACCTGCTCGGCATTAAGCCTTATGTAATAAGGTGCCGTATGCAGCAGGGTGTAGTAGTTTGATAAGTGTGTCTTATTAATATATCTCTGCTTATATATGTATGCACATTTCTAAGAATATGCCTTTTATGTACTGCCCATAGTTGTACTATATTTTTTTGGGCGCAATGTCAGTACCTACTTAGATCCCATTCCTATACCTGCCCGGCAATTAACCTTATATTTGAAGGTGCCGTTGGCAGCAGGGTGTAGTAGTCTGACAAAGGCTTCCTATGAAATATATTCACTTTACTGTTCATACAATGAGATATCCTTGTCTGTCATGATAACAAACAGCAGATTAAGCTATCTGCTGTAACATTGGTATACCTTTCTAACTCTAGGTTAGTAAATGTATCAGGTTCATGCATTCACATTAACCCCTGACCGGTCAGGTTTGTATATTAATTTTGTGTTTATTAATTTTCTTTTTGTACATTTTTTGGTCCATTGTATATAGACATATTGTATGTGTATATCTGAGACAATAAGTCTCGCTATATCAGTGCCAGAGATTGTCCTCTCTTGTTGCCACATAAGCTTATTTTTTGGATACTCCTTATTTTACTTTGATGAGCTAAATAAAACATATTTTGAAAAGAGTGCTGAATTCCCTGTCTTTCATCCTGATATACTTTGTTCAGGATTCCTTCTCTCTCTTAAATCTATATCTATATATATATATATATATATATATATATATATATATATATATATATATATGTATTTAAAAAATGTACTTTAACTATATACCCCAAGTTAGCCAACATTTGAAATAGCAGGCAATTGTTCAAATATGGGTCTTTGGGGTTTCTTTTCTTAAACCCTCTACTGCAACCCATGTTCTTGGGGCCAGTATCCCAGGTAAGAGAGGGGGACATGATGAGCTCCAAAAGCACCCCATTAGAGATAATGAAATGTGGTTGTCATCCGCTCTAAAAGCATTGTTCAGATGACAACCATGTGTCGTCACATGTAGTAAAGGGGTTGATCAAGCTATATAAGGAGAGATCCCTCACTGAATTGAGTGTTCAGCATTCATCTGTCAAATTTCTTCAGGTTAGAAGGCCTATCTGTTTTTTTCTTTTCAAGCTAAGAACCTACTCCCAGGGGGTAACTGGGCCATAGAACAAGCCACTGAAAGATTGCTTCCCTTTCTGTATGTATTTGTAGTACCACCCTTGGGAAAGACTACCTAAGGGTGATGGGGGAAACCAGATGTGAACTCCTTGTCCAATGTGCCTAGAGAGATATGGTTGCACCTGACTGGCAAGGCCCATAGGAGGATGAAACCTTCATCTAGGGTTGCCATGTCACTTGTTCAGAAGCAAATTGCCTGGTATTTTGGGACTGAACTGAACTTGCTAGGCGGGATCAGACTTAGATACTTCAGGAAAGTTCTCCTCTGTGAAAAGCACATTTGGACTAAAAGAAGCTACTCTTAAATGTAACTACCTTTTTTTCTAGACATTACATTTTTGCAGCAGTGCTACCAATACTGAGGGCTCCAAACATCCTGCATTTTTTTTACAATTCCCACAGTATGGTAGCTTTCCTGTTATCTCGCCCATAGCTCCCCAGGACTGCCTAGTCTTGTCCCTGCTCTGCCCAACTCTTATGCAGCTTCATGAGGACACACCCTGTTTATTAAAAATTCCCCTGACCTCCCTGGCTAATTTCTGCCCTATCTGTTCTGCCCCAAAAAAGCTATCTAAATGGCTCACAATATGCAGAAAATATTATGCATTGTATTATCTTAAGTAATCTGTGAATTGCAGGAGATTCAAAGATGTTATATATATGTACATAAGACCTACAAACTTTTCAGAGTTATAAAACAGGAAAAAGGTGCAAAACAGACAATGCAAAGTATTTTGCAAATTTGTTATACTAGATATATTTTAAATGTTTCTATTACAATATCAAATTGTTCAGTGTCCCTTTAAACGTTTACATATTCCAAAAGTGAACTCATAAATTGGCCTTATGAATCAATCAACAGTCAATTTAATTGACAACAACACATTAGAGGATAATAGGCAAATACAAATTATAAAAGTAATTTTTATTGTAATTTGTCACAGTGGCATTAAATGAGCTCTGATTACAGTAAAAATTGTATTCCATGGGTAATAATGTCAAATGAGTTTTTAAGTGACTTTATAGCATGTATATCTATATATTATAGAATTATTGATCATCCATAGACATTTTGTCTGGGAAAATATGTAATTCAATCAATGCATACAAATATTTCAATGAAACAATCTGAAAATAGGCATATGTATGTAAAAGTATATCCCTTTCACCATACAGTTGTTGTCTAACTGATTTTATTAAAAAAAAAAAAAAAAAAACGCTTACAAATTTCAGAGTTAAATCCCTTTGTCAGGTCAAAGAACAATGTAATTCACTCATTGTTCTCTGACCTAAACAACTAGCTTACAAAAGGTAGTGGAAGCCTTTCATGTTTATCCAAAAATGGCTAACTGGCATTTATTTTCACAAAAGTTTGTAAAACCGTATCACATTCATATTTTTAATTATTTAAATAAAATGCAATTAAACAGAATGTAACTAAGCTGCTTTTACAGATTGTGTTTCCCCTATCATATATACCTGTCAGGTACCAGTCCATTAACTTGGAATGCTGTGTGTTTTATTCTGCAAAATACCACAACTTGTGATTTTTGTTTTAGTTTTAATTCTCTAAACAGTTTGTTTATGTGATATAATGCACACACAAATATAATTTTTAAAGATTAAAAAATTAATCCCCTTAGATAATATAGTTTAATTTACGTATCCGAATGATGTCATTTCATGCACAAATTGGCCTTTATGACTTACAGCAATCTTGCTTTTTAAGTTATCATTTTGAGAACAAGTGTATTTGCATTAAAATTACACAGAGAATAGCTTTTTTTCATTAATTCCCTTTCATCAAAACAAACAATTGTGAGCATGTATAAGCGCCAACATCAGACGCACCTGTGCCTTTTGTTAATTCATCTGGCCACCAATCACCATTGTTAATCATCAATACGTTGGTACTTCGGTCTGCATCCAACATGCTATTGTTACTACAGTGGAGGTATGAAAGAGAAAATTAGCAACACTTACTATTTGCCAGAAGATACACAAGAACTCCCTTACATCCAAGATTATATTTTTTTTCTTCCCGTGTGTAACTTGATGTAATCATATTCCACTTTTTTCATTAATTAGTGCTAGTTTAGAGTGATGCAAGGTGTGTGTTCCATTCTTGACAATAGTACTTATTTATGACATTATACATGGACCACTTTATAGTATTTTGTTTATAGATATTTATTTATTAAGCTTTAATCATATAACAGATATGTTGTTTTAGATGCTGTGAGAAACCCACATATATTATATATTGTCTTTTTTCCAGCAGACCCAGCAGATTCAAACCATACCATTATGTAGGTATATATCATAATATGTGAGAACTCTACAAGAACAAGTATGAAAACAATGTATTTTTTATTTAAATTTTAATACACAAGGTTGGGTCAATCTATCTCAAGTGGTCCAACATAGGTTGCTTGACAATTTTAAATGTTCCTATGTTTTTGAGTGATTACCTCTATGTATTGGTATTGCAATACCACCATTTTTTTAATTTTATTCTACTTGGTTTAACCAAAGTGGCCATCTTTGTGCATGGCGCACAACAAATTTTGGTTATACAGATGTTTACTGATACCTCAATATCTCAGCTCAAGATGGGACTAGCTCCTTGGAACAAATACTGATCTGTAAAGCCCATTACATCGAACATGTACATATATAAACATTTTGAACATTCTTGTTCCTTAAACTTAGAACTTAAGTCCTAATGCAATGATCAAGATCGCTGAAAGCTCAACGTTTGAAGACTTGAACACTTAACCATGGCAGTACAATCTGTATAAAGTTAAAAAAGTCCCCATATTTAGTTCAACTGGGAATCTATGTATACTTACATAGTATTTATAAACGTATTGCATTTTTCTGTATTTTGTTGTAAACATACATATCTCTGCCCTGACTAAACTGATACGTTCTTGCAGTGGTTTGTCTCTTATTAGCCAATGAACATTGTTATGTAGCATGCGACTGATACCTGATACTGCTGTCTTAATTATAATTAAAAACGTTTGGAACAAAATAAGTGGTGGTAAGAGTTTGTCCATCTGAAAACAAGTACAGCAAAAAAAGTGTTAATTTATCCTTTTTTTTTTTTTTTTTTTTTTGCAAGACTACATAAACGCCTTGTAAATACCATTTTTTTCTAATATGAAAAGTGTTTTCATTGTGCCTAAATATTCATGATAGAAATATAGCACAATGTCTCTTTACACTTCTGGGTGTTTCTGCTTGTATCAACATATACTGTTATTAAAAAAAAGGCATATTATAAATTAAAATGTGTTCAAAAGACTTTGAACTCAAAACCTTATCAACATTAGTAGTTCATTTTATCTACTAGAGTAACTGGGTAGATCGGCATTAGATTTAACCAGAAGAAGGGGCGTGGCCTCACAACATGTAGTGTGCAGCAGACATTGAGCCGGCCGGTACTTGTCACTTGAGTTCTCTCTTGACGTTCTTACAGTGATCATCTATTTTGGATGTTAATCACATCTTTGAGTGCAAGTATTTGTTTTATATTGTCCATTTTGCTATTGGATATATGTTAATACTTTATGTTGCTATGATTTTATAATATTAGAACAGATTTTATTTTGAACTGTGTTTTTTTGGTGTTTATATCTACTGTGAAGTGGTGCTGTCTTTTAATATATAATATATTCTGTGTTGGTTCTTTAAGATGGCAGCCACTCACAAAGTATTTTATAAATACTTTTTCATTTTATGGTATATTTTTTAATAGTTTAATATATACATTTCTATAGTTGTAACATCTATATACAAATGTAGGTAGTACCATTGACCCTGAATACATTATTTTCATGGATATAATTCTGATTCAATTCACAAAGGGTGCTCTTGTTTTAATATTTTACAAGATTTAATGCTTTTAATATGTGACAATTATTGCAGGTATTTTTAAGTGCAATGTGTGTGGAGACAAGGTCAGTATAAATAGTTAGTTTCATCTTATTCCTATTTATAATAAAATTAAGCACATAAAAGTGATTAAACTTTACATTAATTATTATTATTATTATTATTATTATTATTATTAACCTTGTCATCATCATAATGTAGCTATTTTCAACAAAACATATCCATTGTACAGCCTTGGACTTAACCAGTTAGCAGCAACTGAAAAATAACAGTTGTCGTTATCACCCAACTAAATGTAACTCATTTGTCTACATCAGAAAGATAAAATGCTGAGTTGTACATGACCCTGAGTTATGAACAGGTACTATAAGCAAACTGGTGCATTACACAAGGTTTCAATAGTTGTTAAATTTCTAGGTTAAAACAAGAGGTATACGTTAAATGAACACAAATGTGTTATTGTTTTTTCTGTCTAGCTGCTAAAAGAGAGTATATATAAAGTGCTTGTTTTCTGTAAAACAGATGTTCCCGTATTGAGGAGAAAAACATAATTTATACTTACCTGATAAATTATTTTCTTTCCTGGCATGGAGAGACCACAAATCCATTCAATTACTAGTGGGAATTCAACTCCTGGCCACCAGGTGGAGGCAAAAAACACCCCAGCAAAGTTTCAAGTATACTCCAACTACCCACAATCCCCAGTCATTCAGCCGAAGAATTATGGAAAGAGAAGACACAAAGGGTATAGCGGTGCCTGAGGTTTAAAAAAATGACAAAAAGCCATCTTAAAAATAAGGGTGGGTCGTGGACTCTCTATGCCATGAAATTAAAAGAACTTAAAAGGTAAGTGTAAATTAAGTTTTCTTTCCAATGGCATGGAGAGTCCACGAATCCCTTCAATTACTAGTGGGAACCAATACCAAAGCAAGAGTTCACAGAATGGAAGGATGGGATACACAAGACAGGCAAACCTAAACAGAAGGCACCACCGCTTGAAGAAATTTCCTCCCAAAAGAAGCCTCAACTACGGCAAAAACATCAAATTTGTAAAATTTGGAAATAGTATGCAATGATGACCAAGTGGCTGCCTTGCAAATCTGTTCCATATAAGCATCATTTTTAAAGGCACAAGAGGAAGCAACAGCCCTAGTGGAGTGAGCATAATTTTCTCTGGAGGCTGCTGTCCAGCTGTCTCAAAAGCCAATTGAATAGCACTTCTCAACAAGAAGGAGAAAGAAGAAGAAGTGGGCTTCTGACCTCTCCATTTACCAGATAAGACAACAAAAAGAGCAGAAGATTGACGAAAATCTTTCATAGCCTTAAAATAGAACTTTAAAGCATGGACAACATCCAGATTGTGCAATAACCGCTCCTTCTTATAGGAAGGATTAGGACAAAATGAAGGAACAACAATTTATTGGTTAATATTGCGTTCTGAGACCACCTTAGGTAGAAATTCTAATTTAGTACGGAGAACCCCTTATCCGCATGAAAAATAGAATCACACTGTAGAGTTGAAAGCTCTGAAACTCTACGGGCAGAGGAAATTGCCAGCAGAAACAAAACCTTCCAGGACAATAACTTGATATCAACAGAATGCATAGCCTCAAATAGAGCCTGCTGCAGAACTTTAGGAACCAGATTAAGACTCCAAGGAGGAGGGAAATGACGACATCCTCACTAGGTCCGCAAACAAAGTTCTGTGAGGCCACGCTGGAGCTATTAGAATCACCAAAGCCTGCTCCTGTTTGATACAAGCTATCACAGAGGAAGGAGGGCAATCGAAGGAAACAGATAAATTAGACCTAAAACCCATGGCTCTGACATGGTGTCTACCAGACCTGCTTGAGGATCTCTTGATCTTGCTCCGTATCTTGGAAGCTTGGCATTTAGATGAGATGCCATCAGATCCAGCTCTGGAACTCCCTACTTGAGGGTTAACATTAAGAAAACCTCCGGATGGACAGAACGGGTTACGGGGGGTGGAGCTAGCAGTGGCATGGAGTGCTAGCACAAGGCTCTATACTGAAGGGAACTTTTTGATCTCCCCAAGCTGCCCTGTTTCCTTGGCCGGTATTGAGTGTACTTGCCATGGATCTCTTATTGGCAGTGCCAGAAGCCACACATCGCAGACAGACTCACGTGTGGAGTCATTACGCCTATGGGCGTTCAACTACATACCCAGCTCCAGTACCTGTCCCTCCTGCTGGCTAAAGATAAGCCTCCCGAGTAGCGGCAGCTAAAGTTTGGCTGAAGGATCCATCCGGAGCTAAAGTGAAGGTGAGACTGGGGAAGCAGAGGAATTGGTGCTGACCACAGCATACAGTTGAGTTTAAGCACCGCTCGCGGCCGGCTAAGCCCGCAGCCCCTCGCACCAAGCACCAGATCATCACAAACATCTGGGAGTATGAAGCGGAGGAAGGAGGCTGATGGAAAACCGGGACTCCCCAGGTACAGCAAAGACCCGCTAGCACCACAGAGCTGATATGTGCTATTAAGGTACCAGGTAATCTGTGCTTAAAAATAAAAACTGTATCTGCTGTCCGGATAAGTAGGGGGAACAATCTATAAGTACTATGCCTATATTGTAGTCTGGTCATGACAGAAGCTGTTTGAGGGGAGCAGACTGGGTATATTTAAAAAGCTGTTGTCTGTGCAAATTTGAAAAGTTAGCTGCCATTTAAGTACATCTCAAAGAGCTGGGGGTCTCTATTACAGAATTGTCTGTTTTAACAATAAAAGGACCCAATAAAGGTGATAAGGTGTTGCTGACTGATGACATATCTCACTTTAAACTGGGCTAAAGGAAGGCTGCCGAAGTTGATCAGCCATGTAAGCTCAAAAGCACGACACCTGTTGGGATATAGAGACCTAACAAGCTGTAGCTTTTGCTTGTGCACTAACTTTGGCTTGATGAACTCCGACCATAACAAGAGACTGCTCTATAAATAACAGGAGACTGTACCTGACAAACTAAAGTGGGCAACAACAGGACATTGGCATACGTGGAGTGTGAATACAATTCTGAACTGGGCCTCTGAGAGTTGCCTAGGCTGAATAGCCTTCTAACAAGCCGCATCTTTTTGGCTTGACGAACCCTGACCACAACAAGAGACTGCTCTACAAATAACAGGAGACCGTACCTGACAAACTAAAGTGGCCAATAACAGGTAATTGGCATTTGTGGAGTGTGAATACAATTTGCTCTGAACTGGGCCTCTGGGAGTTGCCCAGGCTGAATAGCCTTCTGAATCGAATAGTGAAAACTGCTGTGACATGGAATGTCAGGGGAATAACAGCTGTTTAATTTGCAAGACTTTGCACTAACCTGGCTACTAACTCTTGCTAGTCTAATTTGCTACAGTGGGACTATGGACAAGTGTTAAAATTAAACAAAATTTAATGACACCACCATTACTTATGTTAATGCTTATTCTGTGCTGCCCTCTTGTCTGCTTGCTCCCCCTTTGGTTCCCCCGCAGTATATAGCATACAGCTATAAGCGACCTACTATTGTTACTTAGATATTTAAAGTTACTTATTAGAAACCATTGTTACTATTGCTGAAGGCCTGATAAGACCAAAGGGTAGATTGAAAGGGGATATGTTACCATTGTCTTATTTCTGGGGCCCATCTTTGGTCTGAGGCAGAAAGGCTTTGATCTAGGAAACACAAATATATATCTATTCTGTGTTGTATTGGTCTGTGTGACGAGAATACAATAGCAGGGGAGGTATAAGAGTGAAGGCTGTTCAGTATCAGCCGTTTCAGTTATTGTGAATATTATCCAGGTGTAATAGCCGATAGAAAAATGTGACACATACCACCTAAAAACTCTACAATCTTCAGTACTATATGTGCCTTATTTTTATGCTCTCTCTGGTTCCCCTCCCTCTTGTCTATAAATGTTTGCACTTTATGTATTTTTATTTCTTTGGAAAGCTAAAGTGATATGCTCTCCTCTTTATTTGAATTTCACTAAAGATAGGTAGGCTCTGTAGGATTTATACCTCCACAGGCAGTAACTGTCAGGCTTTACACAGTTAGATTCACAGTTATAATATAAAACACAAGGTGTGTTATTTGCTTTGTTTTCTTTAATACACTTTTAATTTGTATACTAGATTTTTGTAGATTATTTGATCTTTTTGTATCACTATCACATAGAATACAATAGTGGCGAGATCCACTATTCCTTTTTTTTCACTAGTGATTCCCTATGGGAAGGTTTATCTTCCACTCCAAGTCCAATTTACCTACCATGCCACCCAAGTAGAGAGAGAAGAAATCTAAACCCAATGATAGTACCTCAGAGGTACACAATGAAATAGGTATGGGCACTCAGGATAACACACTGTTATTACAACAGATTTCAGCACTTATAACCCCACAATTTGATTCTTTAACACAGGAGATGGTCACATTGACCAATGAAGTTAAACAGTTTTCTGCCCGGATGAATGAGCTAGAAACAAGGGTCTCAGACCTTGAGGATAGATCAGTAGTTATGGACTAAGCAATTAACTCCCAAGAGAGCAAACTAAGCTCAATTAATCGAAAATTGGAAGAATTAGAAGATAGGTCTCGGCGTAACAACCTTAGGGTTATGGGATTACCTGAGACAGGGGAGTTCCAGGATTTAATCAGTTTTGCCTCCACTAGATTACCCCAGTTGGTCAGTAGTAACTCTGATAATATAAGGATACCAATAGAAAGAGCCCATACAATGGGAACAGCAAGAAAGAACCTTGATGGATCAATTAAACCTAGAGTGGTGATTATCAGATTTTTGAACTTCCAGGACAAGTTCCACATATTGAGGCTTTATCGTAAAAACAATAATATTATGATGGGGCCACATAAGATTCTGTTATTTCAGGACTTCTCTATCAAGACTCAGAATAAACGTAGGGAAATGGCACCATTCTGCTCTAAATTGATCAAGGCCAATTTTAAAGCTAGACTGGTTTATCCGGCTAAGATCATTGTTGATAGGGAGGGTGAAATCAATATTTTCAGCAAAGTTGAGGAAATTCAGGCATTTTGTCAGAGTTTTGGAGTTGAATAAGATTTTATGTTAGAATGTTTAGATGTTAAATAGTGTATTTAATGAGGAGGAAACCTTTTGCATTTTCAGCGTATATTAAAGCCAAGGTACGCCATATATTGTATAGAAGAGTGGAGTTTTACTTGTCTTTAGGTCCTATAGGGACTAGCTGTTTGCAGGTTAACAGTAAAGTAACTGTGTTGAACTATTGCCCTAGTCATATAATCTCAATTTTGCCCTTGTTAGCAGATATATGTTCGCATCCCTGGAGGGGTGAGGAGGGGGGTAAATTTTTTTTTTTTTTTAGTTAAATGGTTAAACTGATGTTAGCATCCTGAAATATAGGAGGGATTTTATCCCCCAGGAAAAGGAAGTTAATGATTAGACATCTGGGAGCTAAAAACCCAGATATAGATTTTATTTAAGAGACACACCTAAAACCTGTAGAAGCCGCTAAACTTAAATGTAAGTGGGTTGGAGAGGTAGTCTTTACCCCATATGACAAGGCAAAAAGAGGCTTGGATATAATGTTTCATAAACAGTTGGAATACCATATAGTTTCAGTAGACAACAATCTAAATGGGAGATACCAAATTATAGAAGTAGATATAAAGGAGAATACCTTTATATTCTGTAACAGCTATGGGCCAAATATAGTCGAGGTAGAGTTTTGGGAGAACATTAGCTTGAAACTGTTTCCCTATATAGGGAAAGACATTGTGATGGTAGGTGATTTTAATATGGCCTTCTCGCACATTGTAGACAGATCCAAAGTAAGAAATACTGCTAGGAAAACGCGAGAAACAAGAATATTATGGAGGCTATGTCAGAAGCTTGCACTCCAGGACATATGGCGGGCACAGAATCCAGATAGTAGAGAGTACACGTGTGTCTCTGGGGTGCATAAGTCTTTCTCTAGAATAGACTTTTTTTTGGTCGCCAAACATATGATGAGGATGGGGATCAAGTCAAATATACAGGAAATAGTCGTATCTGATCATGCTATTATTATATTGGAAATAGGATTAAAAGATCCCCTCTCAGCATGTAATTCCAGGCTGTTTTTCCCACAATATCTTGCTAATAATGTTCATTTCAAAACATGGTTACAGAATAGATGGAGACAGTTCTATGAGGAGAATGTTGAGTATCGGCACAAACCAGAGATATTCTGGGAAACTGCCAAGGCAGTATTTAGAGGGGAGATCAAAGCATATTTGGTTAGGGTTAAGTCTATAAGGAATAAGAGGGAAGAACAACTCTCTAATACCCTTAGAAATAATTATAGGAACTATATCAATGACCCCTCTACGATCGCATGGAATAAATATAAAGACAGTAAGACAGCACGGGATATCTACTTGAAACAATATTCAATACTGGAAGATAAAAAGCAGAAAGCATTCTTTACAGGGGTACAAGGGAATTTGGCTAAGTACTTAGCGAGAATTTCTAAAATTAGGCAAGCAAAGAACTTTATTACAGCCTTGAAGTACAAAAACAAGAGATTTACTGAGGTCTCAGAAATTAGGGAGGCTTTTTTAGAGTTTTTTCAGGAACTTTATTAATCTAAACAGATTGATGGTCTGAGTAAAGAGCAGTTCTGGCAGAAGATTAACCTGCCACAAATAGATCAGACGGACTTGCAGAAGATAGGTGAGCCTATCACGATAACAGAAATAGTGAAAACGATAAAAAAAATTAAATTAGGAAAATCCCTGGGGCCAGATTCATTACCAGCTGAGTTTTACAAATTGCGTATTGACTCGATCCCCCCCAGTGTTTGTGGGCTAATTAACGATTACTATATCAATAATCATCCGCAGTCACCACTATTTGCGGAATCTACTATAGTATTGATTCTTAAGAAAGGGAAAGACCCAGAGCTACCTACATCGTACAGACCAATATCCTTACTAAATCAGGATTACAAGATCCTCACTGCTATTATAGCAAATAGGTTGAAATCCTGCCTAGAACACATTATACATATAGACCAAACAGGATTCATGGTAGGCAGGAATCCAGTCAAGAATTTGCGTAAAGCTCAGCTGGTGCTGGATGCTTTTTGGAATAAATCAAAGGGTCTCATGTCAAGCCGGACCTCGCCATTCTTACAGTGGACGCTGAAAAAGCATTCAACTCCATTATATGGGACCATCTCTTCACATCTTTGGAGAGGTTCGGCTTGACAGGAGTCTTTAACATTTTATTCACCAGTTATATTGTGCCCCATTCTCTGCGATCATTGTGAATGGTGGTACCATGGATAGGTTGCCATTAAAAAGAGGTACTAGACAAGGCTGCCCACTGTCACCATTACTCTTCAATGTAGCCCTTGAACCACTAGCGATCCTTTTGAGACAAGAGCTACAAGGCATCTATATAGGCAGGCAAAAGCTAGTATTGTCCCTTTTTGCAGATGATTTACTTCTCTATCTGAGTAATACAGCAGTTGCGGTTCCACGGGTGTTATGTCTTTTTAACTTATTTAGCTCCTTTTCAGGTTATAAAATAAATTATAAGAAGTCGGAACGTTTATTGATAAGTAAACTTCCAAACCCCATTTTGCACACATTTCAGAAAATGGAACAGATTAGGTACCTAGGGATCACTCTGGCTTGTAACCCAAAACTATGGTATGGCTTAAACTTTGTTCAGTGTATTAGAGGTATGGCAGAGAAACTACATACATGGGGTGATCTTCCACTATCACTAACGGCTCGGATCATGCTAATTAAAGTAGTCCTATTTCCCAAACTGCTCTACTTTCTTCAGAATCTTCCCCTTCTCTTGTATAAAAAAGATATTACCTATCATAATAGGATCTTTACTAAATTAATTTGGAAGGATAAAAAGCAGCGTATATCTCTCCTTAAATTAACCTTACCCAGAAGATATGGTGGTATGGCTTGCCCAAATGTTAAGTTTTATAACTATGCTGCCCTTTGCAAATATGCCCTAGACTGGATCGCAGGAAAAGAGCGGGTGACATTCTATGAAATGGAAGCCAGTCTGATAGCTCCTTTTTCATTACAATCAATTTTACACTATCCTGCTGCTAAACTCCCCAGTAACATCGCTCAATTACACTCATGTATATCCACATGGCAGAAAACATGTGGGGAGATTAAACTAAACTTTGCTAAGTCACAGTTTCTCCCATTGTTAGGCAACCCAGACTTCCCTCCTGTAGTGGGTACAACTGTCTATTCATTATGGGCTGAGAGGGGATTGAAATATGTGGTGTAACTATGCGAGGAGAAAACCTTGACAACGAAGAAGTTTTCTGACGTGTCCCAAGAATTTGGTCTCCCAAAAACCCATTTTTATGCTTATCTCCAGGCTAGACACTGGATTGGGCAGTTAAGACAAAAAACAGGGCCAGGTCTAGATACTAGAGAATTGGGGTCACTGATTAGGCAATATTAGGGAGGGGTGGGGACCATCTCCTCAACCTATAGGACATTGCTGAATTTTTCTGGAGAAAGCAACATTTTGGATATCAAGGCAAAATGGTGCAGGGTAAGAGTAGAGGTAGACAGAGATATGTTAAGGCAAAGCATGGTACTAGCCCCCAAGGCAGCAGCATTAAGTAGCTATAAAGAATCACATTTGAAAATTATAAATATGGCCTATCTTACCCCAGATAGAATGGTGAAATGGGCACAGGACCAAGGAAACTGCTCTAGATGCGGTTTTGCTAGAGCAGATATTGCACATTTTTGGTCATGCCCAAAAATCTTTAAATTCTGGCAAAAAAATACTTTTTGGAGTAGCAGGATCCTGGGAATAAGATTTAAACTGGATTTGCACCAGATGTTTTTTCTACGTAAATACTCCCCGGAACTGCCCTACGATTTATTAATTTACTTATATTGATTGGGAGGAATTTAATATTAAAGACTTGGAAGGGCGAGAAAGGCCCTAAACTGATAGAGTTTCTTAATGCTGTCCAGTATCAGAGTATTGTGGAACAACTCAATTTAAGAAATACCAATTCTAAACAGATTGCTAGGTTCTTTAACAAATGGAAGCATTATATTAACTCCTTACCGAGACGAGTCCAATCTCAACTCACCCTTGCCTTTAAAACATCTAGATGGGTTCATCAGCAGATAGAACAAGGGTTACTCCCTAGTACTTGGTTTACAGTAGAATAGCTACAGCTGAATATATAATATTATTATTAATAATATTATAAGCCCCCAGGAGAGCCCATTCCCCTGGATCTGCCTTCTCAGATAATCCGCTTCTCAGTTGTCCCCCCTGGAATATGAAAGGCAGAAAGATGATGATTGTGAGACTCTGCCCACTGAAAAATGCAAGTCACCTCCTTCATAGCTAACAAGCTCAGAGTTCCTCCTTGGTGGTTGATATACGCCACAAAGTGATGTTGTCCGATTAAAATCTGATTTTAATCTGATAAATTAAGAATTGCTCTCAATTCTAGGATATTTATAGGGAGGGCACACTACTCCTGAGTCCAAATTACCTAAGCTCTTAGGGACCCCCAAACTGCTCCCCAGCCTAACAGCCTATGCACGCCTATTCCCATTTCCTTGCATTAAACTCCATCCTTGACCCACTGCAATCTGGATTTCATCCCCATCACTCCACAGAGACAGCAATCATTAAGGTTTCAAACGATCTACTTACAGCAAAATCAAAAGGCCACTCTCTGCTTATCCTCCTTGATCTGTCCGCAACCTTGATACTGTTGACCACCCTCTTTTGCTCCAAACCCTGCAATCCTTCGGCATCTGTGACACAGCCCTCTCATGGTTCTATTCCAACCGGTCAAACTGTACCTTTAGTGTAGCCTTCTCTGGGGCCTCCTCTGCCCCGTCACCACTTTCTGTCGGGGTACCGCAAGGCTCTCTCCTCGGTCCCCTTCTCTTCTTAATCTACACGTCATCATTAGGTTCCCTAATAAAGTCCCATGGTTTCCAATATTATTTGTATGTCGATGACACCCAAATCTACTTCTCTGCACCAGACCTATCTCCTTCCATGCTAACCCGTGTCACTAACTGTCTTGCTCACATCTCTTCCTGGATGTCCTCTCACTACCTCAAACTAAATATCTCTAAAACTGAGCTCCTTATTTCCCCCTTTGTTCCAAAATCTCCACCCCCAATCTCTCTATAACTGTCGGCAACTCCATCATTACCCCTACCCCACATGCCCAATGTCTCGGGGTCATATTTGACTCAGATCTTTCTTTCACTCCTCACATTCAATCCTTGGCTAAAGCCTGCCTCTTCCACCTTAAAAACATCTCTAAAATTAGACATTTCCTTACACAAGACACAACTAAGATTTTAATCCACTCTCTCATCCTTTCCCGCCTCGATTATTGCAACTCTGTCCTCTCTGGTCTCCCCAGCTGCCGCATAGCTCCTTTACAATCCATAATGAATGCCTCTGCCAGGCTTATCTTCCTTACACGTCGCTCTTCATCTGCTGCACCTCTCTGCCAATCCCTTCACTGGCTTTCTCTTGCCTCTAGGATTAAACACAAAATTCTCACTCTGACATACAAAGCCCTCAACTGCACTGCTTCCCCCAATATCTTAGACCTTGGGGCCAATTTATCAAAGGTCTTGCAGACCTGAACTGACAGTGCGGATCAGGTCTGCAAGACCTCGCTGAATGCGGAGAGCAATATACTCTCCATATTCAGCATTGCACCAGCAGCTCACAAGAACTGCTGGTGCAAGGACTCCCCTCATAACTGCTGTTTCTGGCGAGTCTGAAGACTTGCCAGAAACACGGGCCCACAAGCTCCGTTTGGAGCTTGATAAATGGGCCCCCTTGTCTCCAGATACTCTCCCCCTCCTGTCCCCTTCTTAAGAGCTGACTACAACAGTGCGACTCTTGGCAGGGCCCTCTACCCATTTGATCCCTATAATTGTTTTGTTGTACTCTGCCTTTGTTTATAGCGCTGCGGAATCTGTTGGCGCTCTACAAAAAACTGATAATAATAATAATAATAATCTGTGGTAACAATCTCCCAAGAAGGTCTCAGGAAACAAGTTCCCTGAGACAAATGGTCCTGGGAGATCCACCGAGACAGAGACATCCTTGTCTGAGGGTCTAAAACTATCCTCTGAGAGAGATCTGAGTGGGCTCCGTTCCATTGATTGAGCATACATAACTGTAGAGGTCTCAGATGGAAGCGAGCAAACAGAACAATGTCCATGGATGAAACCATGAGACTAATTACTTCCATGCCACCGATGGACCAATAAAGGACTGAAGAGAATGACAGACCTCCAGAAGCTTGAATTTTCTGACCTCTGTCAAAAAAATCTTCATAGATACTAAAACTATGATTGTCCCATGAAAACATACCCTGGTACTTGGCACCAAGGAACTTTTCCCTAGATTCACCTTCCACCCATGAGAGCGAAGAATAGCTAGAAGAGAATCTGTATGGGATCTTGCTAACTGAAAAGATGTAGTTTGGACAAAGATATCATCCAGGTAAGGAGCCACCGCAATTCCTAGAGATCTGGCCACAGCCAAAAGAGCCCCTAGAACATTTGTAAAGATTCGAGGAGCAGTGGTGAGGCCGAAAGGCAGGGCTACAAATTGGAAATGTTGATCCAAAAAAGCAAACCTCAGGAACTTGAAATGTTCCCTGTGGAAAGGCTCATGAAGATACCCATCCTTTAGGTCTATAGTGGTCATAAACTGACCCTCCTGAACTAGAGGGAGTATAGAATGAATAGTCTTCATTTTGAAGGATGAACCTTGAGAAACTTGTTGAGAGACCCTAAGACTAAAGTGGGTCGAATAGTTCCCTGCTTTTTGGGAACTACAAAAAAGATTTGAATAAAATCCCGACCCTGTTCTGCTAGAGGAACTGGGATAATCACTCCCAGAGAGAACAAATCCCTTACGCAGTTTAAGAAGGCTTCTCCATTTACCTGGTTCACAGATAATTTTGATAATAGGAATTTGTCCCTGGGGGGACAAGACTTGAATCCTATTCTGTATCCCTTTGAGACTACATCCACTGCCCAAGGAACTGGAATGTCGCAAATCCAAGCATGCTAAAAAAAGGAAAGCCTGCCCCCTACCTGATCCAGAAATGGATTGGAGGAGGCTCCTTCATGCTGACTCAGCCGAAGGCTTTCTGGATTGCTTACCCTTGTTCCAGGGCTGGCTAGCTCTTGAAGAAGTCTGGCTTGCTCATATTTAGAAGACAAGGAAAATCTCTGTCCCTTGAAGTTACGAAATGAATGAAAATTAGAAGTCGGATGACCCTTGGGTCTATTCTTCTTATCCTGTGGTAAAAAAAACTCTCTTTCCACCAGTAACCATGGAAATGATCTCTGCCAGACCAGGACCAAATAAAGTCTTACCCTTAAAAGGTAGAGACAGAAGCTTGGATTTAGAAGTCACATCCGCAGGCCAAGTCCTTAACCAAAGGGCTCTGTGGGCTAGTATAGCAAAACTAGAAATCTTGGCTCCCAGCCTAACAACTTGCATACTGGCATCACAGATAAAAGTATTAGTCAGCTTTAGAGCCTTGATCCTATCCTGGATCTCCTCTATAGTAGTCTCCTCTGAAATTAGATCAGACAAAGAGTCACACCAATAAGAGCCTGCGCCAGCAACTGTCGCAATACTAGCAAATGCTTGCCACTGCAAACCCTGGTGAAGAAACATTTTTCTTAAATAATCCTCCATAGGGTCTCTAAAAGAATAACTTCCCCAAGAGGAATAGTAGTTCTCTTGTCTAAGGTAGATATAGCACCCTCTATACTAGTATCAGTGCGCCACAGATCTTGCACTGAATCAGCCGCAGGAAACATCTTTTTAAACACAGGAGGGAGGGTTAAAAGGAACACCGGGCTTCTCCCATTCCTGAGATATAATGTCAGACATGCGATCTGGAACAGGAAAAACCTCCACAGATTTAGGTTTGACAACACAAACTCTATTCAGTTTAATTAGCCTTTTTAGGAGCCTCTGCAACAGTTTCAGAGTCATCCAAAGTAGCTAAAACCTCCTTCAAAAGTAAACGGGGATGCTCCAGTTTAAATCTAAAATTAATCTCAGAATCTATTGTACTAGGAACTGCAAATTCGGAATCAGAGATCTCGCCCTCCGAAGCTGCAGAGGAATGATCCTCACTAGATAACTGAGAAAGACTAACCAAATCAGTCTTGGTGGAATCAGAACCCATAGAAATGTTCTTAGATTTCCTCTTCCCTTTACCAAAACTAGGTAAAGCACTTAGGGCTGCAAGACTTACAGAAGTCAACAGTGCAGCAAAATCTTTAGGTAAACAAACACTCCCAGAGACTGATTAAGAGAAAATGCAGGGTACTGCATGTGAATCAGTCAAAGACTGGGACATGTTAACAGAAGGCTGAGACAACCCCTGAACAGCATTATCCTGAGAAAAAGAAGGCTCAGATAAGGAATCCTTATCCTTAGATAACAAAAACCTTATAAAGGCAAGGGGAACAAAATTGCACAGGGGTTATAACCTGGGCATCTGCACAATAAATACATTTATCAAATGACAGAGAAAGCTTGGGATTGGCTTCCATAATAAATAAAATAGCACTTTATTTCCCTTATACTCTAATTTCAATATATAAGATTAGAATAATAATATAATAATAATATCTAAGCATAGATAGAGGATACTTGAAGCTTTGCTGAGGTGTTCTTTGCCTCCACCTAGTGGCCAGGAGTTGAATTCCCACTACTAATTAATGGATTTGTGGACTCTCTATGCCATTGTAAAGAAAACACTACATATCACCGAGGCCCGATGATCGAAAGTACCACGAAGTGGCGAGATATTCAAAGGGATCTGCCGCTATGTTGAGTGTGCTTGACGGAATATTCCAAGCTTCTGACATAGCCACATCACAGAGAGGCGTTTACTATACAGGCAGTTTAGTGTTAGGTATAATTATTATTTTTTGGATAATGTAGTTTATTAATAAACTATTGAATCCATTTCAAAATATCTACAATACTTTAAATAAAATACATAGTACATGACATTTTGTCATGGAGATGAGGTAAATGCTGGAGGACTGGCAAAACCTCCTTGGCCTATCTGGGCTCCTGGAACTTAGTGCTGGACCGGAATTAACCCCTGTACCGCTGGCAGTGGAGGAGGAACGGTAAAGACTCCTCAGCCGCCGGCGGTTCATGGTTCAATTCCGGTCCGGCAATGAGTTCCAGAAGCCAGGATAGTCCAAGAAGGTTTTGCCAGTCCTCCGGTGGTCAGCCACCACCAGTGGTCTGAGGCTCAATTCCAGCGGTCGGCCACCGGGGTTTTAGCGCATCATTGTGAAACATTATTTAAACATTGATGATAACTTTAGCTAGATAGCTTCATAATAAAGAGATTTATTGCTTATAGTATGATTTATTATAGTCAGTTATTTTTTGACAGTAGGCAGTTAACTGGGGCATTACAGGGGAGTGTTGTTTAGAAATTACATTAGTGTAGTCGGTATTAGGGACTTAGCTGGACTTTCTGGCGGTAAGTAGGTTAGGCGTGATGTAGTTGTAGGTAGTCAGGGGGGGTTAGCTGGGCGGTGTAAGGGAATGTAGGTTAGCAGTGACGTAGGTGTAGGAGGTCGGTGGGAGGTAGTGAAGCTTAGGCTTGACGTAGGTATAGGCATTCAGGGGGAGTTAGCGAGGCATGCTAGTGGGAGTAGCCTGCACTTTGCTTTGGACACATCGTTACAAGATCGATATGTTCAAATCAGTGAAGTGCAGGTTGTGTGGAGGGTAGCGGTCATGTTTGTCTCGCCAGCTATCAGCTGCTGAGATAACATCACCTGAGTTAGTTAGAGTAGGTGTTTTGAAACTTAGATCCCCACTGCAATATTTGAAGAGTGCCTACACTGAAACTAATTTTAGTTTCAGTAAGCGCACTGTTTGTGCCAAGTAAGCACACTTCAAATAGCCCCCCCCCCCCCCGCGCAGTAAAATGCTGACGAGCGGCAATGTGGGTGGTTAAGTCACGCTCCCATTGACTTCTCTTTACAAATTTCATAACAAGAGGGTAATAGTTAGATGTATTTAGTTGCTAAGCACTTTATCTAATAAAATTGTTCTCTTGTCATATTTAAAGTGCCATTAAACACAGCAGAATTGCAGAGTTAACAAGGGCATAATAGAAAGGCATTGCAATGACACTTATTCTGAATTCCAAATAAGAAGTAGATTTTTTTTCTAACAAATTTATTTTCCCCCTTTCTGCCATCCACTGTATCATGTGACAGTCATCAGCCAATCGCATACAAGTATACACTGTGAACTTATGTACATGCTGAGTAGGAGCTGGTGCCTCAGAAAGTGTGCATATTAAAAGATTGTGCAGAAAGTAATGATGGAAGTAAATTGGAAAGTCTCTTAAGACTGGCATGTTTTATCTGAATCAGGTAGTTTAATTTTTACTTTAGTATTCTTTTAAAGGGACTCTCAAGTCAAAATTAAACTTTCATGATTCAGATAGATCATGTAATTGTAAACAACTTTCCAATTTACTTCCATTAACAAAATGTGCACAGTCTTTTTACATTTACACTGTCAGCAGCTCCTACTGAGCATGTGCAAGAAATCATAGAATATACGTATATGCATTTGTGATTGGCTGATGGCTGTCTGATGACAGCTGCTTGTTAAATACAGCGTGCAGGTTCTCTTGTGAGAACCTGCAGTCGTATGGGGTCGAAATGCTTGCGAAGCCTTTGATAAATCGACCCCTAAGTGCTATTGCATTGTCTCTTTAGCATGCATTTGTTAATTATGCAAATATCCTGTGTTTACGGGTCCTTTAATACTGTATATCTATTATAATATGTAAAGCCATACTTTCTTATGTATTTTGTGTAATCACTGACTTTATTTACCTTACAAATGTATATTTATATAGACATGTATATATCTTATAATTTTTCAATGGCATGTGAATGCGAAACCTATTTATTTTTCCCTATAAATAATATGCTTTTCTCAATCATAATTTAGGCTTTATTATTATGATTTTTAAGGTAACAAATAAAAAGGTACAGTACTTTCCCAAAAGTAAATTATTTACATATGGCCCAGAACATTGATTAGAAACATTGACTAAAATAGCCAGATAGAGAAAGTGGCTGTGTTTCAAATAGTTAATCATAAACCAAATGAGCAGCCTTGGTTACATTATAAATGTACAAACATACATGCAGTTTGTGGCATATGTATCAATGTATTTCTAAATATTATCCGTTTTGTTTTGCTCTAAATCATGTAATTGTATTAATCTGCATATTAATAGAATATTTTCTATATAACTCAGTGTTTTGCAGAAAAGAAACAGCAAGGAGTAGGAAGATATAATCAATTGCTTCAAATTGTATATACATTAAAGGGACATGAAACCCCCAAAGTTTAATTTTATGATTCAGATTGAGCATACATTTATACACAACATTCCAATTTACTTCTATTATCTAATTTATTTCATTATTTTGGTATCCTTTGTTGAAGAAGCAGCAATACACTACGGGGGCTAGCTGAACACATCAGGGAGCAAAAAATATGAGGCATATATGTGCAGCCATCAACCAGCAGCTCCTGGGCAAAGGATACCAAGAGAACAAAAAAATTAGATAATAGTTAATAAGTAAATTGGAACGTTGTTTAAAATTGCATGTTCTATCGGAAATGGGTTTCATGCTCCTTTTACTCTTTTCTATAAAGCAAACTACTGTATTTATTGTGTGTAACAGGACTGTTAAGTAATCAATTAAATTATCTCTCTAAATTAAACTTTCGTGGTTTGGATAGAGTTTCCAGTTTTAAGAGATTTTTCAATTTACTTCTGTTATCAAATGTACTTTGTTCTTTTGGTATTCTTTGTAGGCTCAGGTTCAGCAATGAACTACTGGACATAAGCTGCTGATTGGTGGCTTACCCTCATATGCCTCTTGTCATTGGTTCACCAGATGTTCAGCTAACTCCCAGTGGTGCATTACTGCTCTGGTGTTAACTTTAACTATGTATTAACCCAGTTATATGAAAACAACATTGCAATAATAAAATGCTCTAACACATTGTATTATACCCTTTTAATTTTCTTAACTGCCATCAATTCATATGTTCATTTAGATAACTACTGTTTGGAACGATGGGAACATGCTTAACATATCTTGTTTCCAGTTCTTGTTAAAAAGGAGTTGAGAGAAAGCTGGTATAATATTTAGTAAAAATGAGCGGAATGACTAATTGCAAGGTCAGAAAATATCTTTTATCTTAAAGTTCAGTGATTAACCAGACAATTCAAGGCCACTGTGCTGGATTTAAATACCTATTACATAATAACTCACTTTAATTGCAGCATGCACTATTTTTCTATAAATTATATTGTTATATGATTATAAATTGTATATTATTTAAGACAATTAAAAGATGCTAATATAACTTATTTATTGTTAAAATGTTATGTTTTGTTATTAGTATAATTATTATTATTACAGACTGTACAATAATTTATAATTATATTCATATTTTTATATATAAGTCAGCCATGATATAATGTAATTACAAGAATCTTGTGAGTAGCTTCAATTATATTGCAGAATATTTGCATTTAATTCATCGGGGCCCATTTATCAAGCTCAGTATGGAGTTTGAGGGCCCGTGTTTCTGGCGAGCCTTCAGCTCTCCGCATTTAGCGATGTCTGTTGGACATGATCCGCTGATCAGATCACATAATATCAGAGCACATAATAAATAGGCCCCATCATGTGTATTTGGAGGTTTCGGATGCCTCAGAACATGTAAGAAGAAGGCTGCTAGTGGCATTCAAGCTCTTTTCTGGGCCCTTTTTTTCCTGGGAAAGTACAACAATCTATTATCTGTGCAAATCCAGATCTTAGCGTGTTTCATTTTCACAAGAAGAAATCCCGTTCTGAAAAGAGAAAAATGCTGCGGCTATTTCCACATTCTTAAACATCCGAAACCGCTGAATGCGCATGACAACTTTTTAGTCTCCCAGGATTAATTACATTAAAGGGACAGTCAACACTAAAATTGTTATTATTTAATAAGATAGATAACGCATTTACTATCCATTCCCCAGGTTTGCACAACCAACATTATTATCTTAATATACTTTATAATATTTAAACCTCTAAGGGGATTTTTTTAAGGCGTCAACTATGCTGCATTCGCGGGCAAATATGTAGAAATAATATTGTGCCCTTTGATTTGTAATGAGAGACAAAGTTGTAACATAATCCATCAGTAGTAATGTATTTTTTATTTTTACCCCTATATCTACTAGTGCACCAAATGTGGAGCAATAATATTGTTTGATTTAGAAAAGGTATACAATTTTAATAAAGTTTCTAATTTACTTTTGTTATGTAATATACTTCATTCTCTTGCAGCATCGAACATAAGCTTTCTGTGTTTTCAGACTCCCATTAAGTTCTACGGCATCCACGACCTGAAGGGTGGCGGATTGAAAACCAGGTTTGCTGAATCGGAAAAGACGTGAGCATAACTGTAGAAATTTTGATAACTTCGTAAGAGCTTCAAATAGTGTTGAATAGGAGGGCGAATGAACACAAATCCACTCGAATTCCACTGGTTTTCAACTCACATCGATGTGCATTGGATTGAGATCGCAGGATCGTATGTTACGTCATAAATTTCAACATTTGCGGATCTTGGCGCTTTGATAACTATTGCGGATCATTCTCAATGCGGAATTCCAGTGTATTTTCAGTTGACGCTTTTGATAAATATCCCCCTAAATGTCTGCCTGTTTCTACGCCACTACAGACAGCCTCTTATCGCATGCTTTTTTATTTGCTTTTCACAACAGGAGACTGATAATTCATGTGAGCCATATAGATAACATTCTGCTCACGCCCATTGAGTTATTTAAGAGTCAGCACAACACAGCACTAATTGGCTAAAATGCAAGTCAATAGATAATAAATAAAAAGTCATGTGATCATGGGGCTGTCAGAAGAGGCTTAGATACACTATAACTCTGTTGGTTATGCAAAACTGGGGAATCTATACTATAATCGTGTTTGTAACGCGTCCATCGCCATCGGCAGTGGTGCACGCATCCTCAAAGGAATGTTGGCAGTGCGAGGCAGCAAAGCTGCATCCAGGTGGATTCCGAAAATGGCAGGTGGGGTGAAAGAATCCACTGGTGGATTCTTTCACCTCCCAGCCATTTTTGGAATCCACCGGGATGCAGCGAAGGCAAATGGAGCATTACAACAACAAAAACCTAACCGCCCGCAATAAGTTTTTTTTTTAAAAAAAAAACTAACCGCCCACTTGAAGTATTAAGAAAAACAACAAAAAACCCAAAATACCTAATAAAATTATAACTCCTAAATGCGCAAAACCCAACATCGCAAACTACCTAATACATCTATTAACCCCTAATCCGCAACCCCTCAAACGCATTAAACCTAATTTACCTATTAACTCTTAAACCGCCAACCCCCACAACGCAAAAAAATTATTTAATGACAAAGCCCCCTAACCTAACAGCCCCTACATTAACCCCTTATTACATAAAAAAATAAAATACTACATTACAATTAAAATAAAAAATCCTAACAGTACTTAAAAAAAAATTACTTTAAATTATTCTAAAATTACAGAAACTAAAAAAGGCTAACATTACAAAAAATAATAAACCACATTACCCAAAATAAAAAAATTAAACCTAATCCCTATGAAAATAAAAAAGCCCCCCCCCCAAAAAAATAAAAAAACACCCCCTAATCTAAGAATAAACTACCAATAGCCTTAAGGGCTTTTGTAGGGCATTGCCTTAAAGAAATCAGCTCATTTACAGGGAGTGCAGAATTATTAGGCAAGTTGTATTTTTGAGGATTAATTTTATTATTGAACAACAACCATGTTCTCAATGAACCCAAAAAACTCATTAATATCAAAGCTGAATAGTTTTGGAAGTAGTTTTTGTTTGTTTTTAGTTATAGCTATTTTAGGGGGATATCTGTGTGTGCAGGTGACTATTACTGTGCATAATTATTAGGCAACTTAACAAAAAACAAATATATACCCATTTCAATTATTTATTTTTACCAGTGAAACCAATATAACATCTCAACATTCACAAATATACATTTCTGACATTCAAAAACAAAAACAAATCAGTAACCAATATAGCCACCTTTCTTTGCAAAGACACTCAAATGCCTGCCATCCATGGATTCTGTCAGTGTTTTGATCTGTTCACCATCAACATTGCAGCAGCAACCACAGCCTCCCAGACATTGTTCAGAGAGGTGTACTGTTTTCCCTCCTTGTAAATCTCACATTTGATGATGGACCACAGGTTCTCAATGGGGTTCAGATCAGGTGGACAAGGAGGCCATGTCATTAGATTTTCTTCTTTTATACCCTTTCTTGCCAGCCACTCTGTGGAGTACTTGGACGCGTGTGATGGAGCATTGTCCTGCATGAAAATCATGTTTTTCTTGAAGGATGCAGACTTCTTCCTGTACCACTGCTTGAAGAAGGTGTCTTCCAGAAACTGGCAGTAGGACTGGGAGTTGAGCTTGACTCCATCCTCAACCCGAAAAGGCCCCACAAGCTCATCTTTGATGATACCAGCCCAAACCAGTACTCCACCTTGCTGGCGTCTGAGTCGGACTGGATCTCTCTGCCCTTTACCAATCCAGCCACGGGCCCATCCATCTGGCCCATCAAGACTCACTCTCATTTCATCAGTCCATAAAACCTTAGAAAAATCAGTCTTGAGATATTTCTTTGCCCAGTCTTGACGTTTCAGCTTGTGTGTCTTGTTCAGTGGTGGTCGTCTTCCAGCCTTTCTTACCTTGGCCATGTCTCTGAGTATTGCACACCTTGTGCTTTTGGGCACTCCAGTGATGTTGCAGCTCTGAAATATGGCCAAACTGGTGGCAAGTGGCATCTTGGCAGCTGCACGCTTGACTTTTCTCAGTTCATGGGCAGTTATTTTGCGCCTTGGTTTTTTCTACATGCTTCTTGCGACCCTGTTCACTATTTTGAATGAAACGCTTGATTGTTCAATGATCACGCTTCAGAAGCTTTGCAATTTTAAGAGTGCTGCATCCCTCTGCAAGATATCTCACTATTTTTGACTTTTCTGAGCCTGTCAAGTCCTTCTTTTGACCCATTTTGCCAAAGGAAAGGAAGTTGCCTAATAATTATGCACACCTGATATAGGGTGTTGATGTCATTAGACCACACTCCTTCTCATTACAGAGATGCACATCACCTAATATGCTTAATTGGTAGTAGGCTTTCGAGCCTATACAGCTTGGAGTAAGACAACATGCATAAAGAGGATGATGTGGTCAAAATACTAATTTGCCTAATAATTCTGCACTCCCTGTACATTAAAAATAAACCAAGTCCCCTCTAACATTAAAACCCGCCACCCACCAAACCCCCCAAAATAAAGAAACCTAACACTAATAAACCTAAACTGCCCATTGCCCCTAAAGGGGCATTTGTATGGGGATTGCCCTTAAAAGGGCATTCAACTCTTTTTTGCTTCCCTTAAAAGAGCATTCAGCTCTTTTTCAAATTGCCCAAAAAACCCTAATTTAAAAAAAATAAAATAAATAACACTAAAGCCCCAAAGATGTACTCATAGTTCCTGAAGTCCGGCAGATAAGGTCTTCTTCCAGGCGGGTCAATCATCTTCATTCACAGTGAAAGTGGCACAGAGCGGAGATGTAGAGCGGTGTTCCCAGATGTGGCGATCCTCGGCAGCAGCCTTACACTGAAGATTAAATGCAAGGTACCCCATATTTATTGGGGTATCTTGCATTCCTATTGGCTGACATTTTCACATCAGCCAATAGGATGACAGCAACTGAAATTTTATTGGCTGGTGAACAGTTTCAGCAAATAAGATTTCAGTTGCTCTTATCCTATTGGCTGTTCACCAGCCAATAAGATTTCACTTGCTCTCATCCTATTGGCTGATGTGAAAATGTCAGCCAATAGGAATGCAAGATACCCCAATAAATATGGGGTACCTTGCATTTAATCTTCAATGTGCAGTGGACGATCACATGAACACCGCTCAACATCTCTGCTCCGCGCTGCCTTCGCTGTGGATGAAGATGATAGACCCACCTGGAAGAAGACCTTCTCCGCCGGACTTCAGGAACTGTGAGTACATATTTGGGGCTTTAGTATTGTTGTTTTTTTTTTAAATATTTTTTTAATTAGGGTTTTTTGGGCAATTTGAAAAAGAGGTGAATGCCCTTTTAAGGGAAGTAAAAAGAACTGAATGACCTTTTAAGGGCAATGCCCATACAAAAGCCCCTTTAGGGGCAATGGGTAGTTTAGGTTTATTAGTGTTAGGTTTCTGTATTTTGGGGGGTTTGGTGGGTGGGGGGTTTTAATGCTAGAGGGGGAATTAGTAATTGTTTAGGTAAAAGAGCTGTTTAACGTAGGGCAATGCCCTACAAAAGGCTATTTTAAGGGCTATTGGTAGTTTAGATTAGATTAGGAATATTTATTTTGGATAATGAAGTGGGGGTTTTTTTCAGTAATCTTAGATTTTTTTTATTTTTTGTAATTTTAGTCATTGGAAAGGGCGATAGTGACAGGGGGAAAGGGGGATAGGGATAGGGGCACAGGGGGATAGGGGAATAGGCAGAAAGGGGAAAAGGGGGATTGGGGTAAAGGGGGATAGGGGAATAGGGACAGGGGGATGGGGACGGGGGATAGGAACAGGGAATAGGGGGACAGGGGGATAAAGGGATAGGGTATAGGTATATTTATTTCATTAAACATTTTGGCCCGTGTACAAAGGCTTTATCACTAGTGGTTAATAATTATCTTTTAAAACAATAAAAATCTTTTAAGATCCACAAATGGATTATAAGAACAAACATTTTTAAAAGAATATTTTTGCCATTGCAGGCATTTTTTTGGCAAATATTTTTGTTCTAATTTTATATTCATTTTACATACATCCATGTACAATTTAAATTGTTTAGTATGTATAAACATGAATGTAATTAGATTACTTTTACATATGTTTAAATATTAGATATTTTATTAGTTACTTCATCAATACAACACTCTTAAACTTCCAGAGTATCTGGATTAGCATAACACAGTATATATAATTCTTTTTTTTTACTCAATTTCTGGTTATTCAAGTGGGATACATATTGTTTATACTGTTTGTTTTTTCTTTTATTATTTATGTGTCATTTTAATAGTGATTAACAAACACTATAAAGATGATTATTTTTTTAGATGAATCACTTCAGTATTTTTGGTTTAGATAAATTAAGTAAAATAAAAAGATACAATTTAGAAGGAATTAAACACAATTAAAACAATGTATGCTGTTAATATAAAATAGACATCTATACCTATATTTCTATAAGACTGCATATACAGGTATAGGTAGATAGATAGATAGATAGATAGATAGATAGATAGATAGATGATAGATAGGTAGATAGATAGATATATATAAATAAGTATTTACAATAAAAAGTACATTGTTCTGTAAGTGTAGAACATTGGAATGTGAAATATATACAGTAAATATGCAGTAAAACACATAAATACTTAAATACATATGTACACACACACACACACACACACACACACACACACACACACACACACATATATATATATATATATATATATATATATATATATATACCTACACATGTTTAGACATATATATGTATGCATATATATATATTAAAGCCTTTGCAGCCCTTTTTTGTCAAACACCTTATACAATATATCTTTGAGCCTTATAACATTTGCAATTATTTTATTTTTAAATAGTTTTTATAAGATAGTGTTTATATGAGTGTAACTGTATGTTTAAAGGAACAGTCTACACCAGAATTGTTATTGTTTTAAAAGATAGATAATCCCTTTATTACCCATTCCCCAGTTTTGCATAACCAACACAGTTATATTTATATACTTTTTACCTCTGTGATTATCTTGTATCTAAGCCTCTGCAAACTGCCCCTTTATTTCAGTTCATTTGACAGACTTGCAGTCTAGCCAATCAGTGCCTGCTCCCAGATAACTTCACGTGCACAAGCACAGTGTTATCTATATGAAATACGTGAACTAACACCCTCTAGTGGTGAAAAACTGTTAAAATGCATTCTGAAAAGAGGTGGCCTTCAAGGTCTAAGAAATTAGCATATGAACCTCCTAGGTTAAGCTTTCAACTAAGAATACCAAGAGAACAAAGCAAAATTGGTGATAAAAGTAAATTGGAAAATTGTTTAAAATTACATGCTCTATCTGAATCATGAAAGTTTTTTTTGGCCTAGACTGTCCCTTTAAGTGTATTTATGTTGTTTTTAATGCAATTTCTTTCCCCTATATCTTGTGTGTAAACGTTAACGCGCCACTCGTAATCTAGCCCATAGATGAGATTTTCGGCTCTTCAATTTTCTAAAATCTAATTAAAATAACAAAATTAATAAATTCAGACCTCTCTTTATATTTATTCCCATCAACCAGAAAAATAATTTCCATTTGTTGAAGCCCAATACCTTTTTAAACAGAGCTCAGCCAATAGTTAAATTTATGCTTACATTTTTTTAATTCTAGGATAATCTAATAGACAATGCTTAGAATTACATTTCCAACAGTTACCCTCAGAACTTCCTATCTTAAACATTCTGGGCTAGATTACAAGTGGAGCACTATTGTTTGCACGTAAGCAATATTGTGTTTTGGAGGCCATTAGCACGCAAGTTAAATTCTGCCTGTATTACAAATTAAAAGGAAATACAAATGCGTGAGTGCAATACTAATTTACGTTCTAAATGATTACACAAAAATGTCAGAAAACACATCACAAATATATTAAAAAGTACAGTTACACTCATAATAACACTATCTAATAAAAAATATTTTTAAAAAATAGTTATAAGGGCTCAAAGATATGAGATGTCAGGTGTTAGAAAAACAATGGGTCAAAAGTACTTTTAGAAATGCAAACAGACAGCTCGGACTGTGCAATTCAATACAAGGATCAAAAGCAAAAAATAATGTTAAATGAGCAGCACATTATATTCGTGTGTGCTAGCTGAGACAATGTATCGCTTTGTCCAATTATGAAACAATTGTAGTAAACCTGTGTTGATTGTTGCAATTGATTACCAAGACCGTTAACCCCTTACATTCGCAAGACTCATCGTTATGAATAAAACATAAGCTAGACAGTTCTAGCAATAACAAACTCACTTGATTCTGAGAATGAAATCCAATGTCAGATGAGATCCAGGAAAACGGAACTGTTATATTCACTGTTAGTAGCGCAATTTGTAGCAACAGTCACAGATACTGCCTGTATTCATAGCAGCATCACGGCTTGTTACACAGGTGTTGAGAAGGGCTCCCCTGCTAAGCCCTCGTTTGTAATGATAAGTAAACAGAAATTAGTTCAACACCTCTGATTGTAACAAAAATAGAACCCAATAATCGAAAAAACAGAAAGGCTGATGAAATAAGTGTTAAAACTAAATATAAGAAATATGGCAGAGATTGCAAAGATTATGATTTGGAAGTTGTTTATAATTGGAACACCACAAACAGAAATTCTAACAATAAATCCAGTAACAATGGCAAAAAGAAGAATGGCAAAAAGGATAAAGGAAAGAACAAAAAGGTCACTTTTACAAGTCTGGATACCATGGACTCACATAGTGAAAGCACAAATAGTGTGGCTTCTAGTACACCTAAGTTGACATCTACACCTATTAAAACAAAATCGAGATCTGAAGAAGAGATGGGAGCACGGCCAAAAAACGGGGAGGTGATATCACTATCAACAGAAGACAAGAGCAAAGTGCCTATCCCTTCGCAGGCACCAAGGTATCCAAGCCGTCAGAAATTCAAGAAGAACAAAAATTACAAGAACTAAAGATCATCAACCTTTCGGACCATCCATTAAATGAGTTTGAGAAAGTAGTGTTATCTAAAGGTCTGGGCTTTTCACCTACACAAGACTTTAATCTTTTTGACACCATTATGGATTTGAACAAATTTGTCCGTAAGATAACACTAAAGAAACACTTCAGCAAGGACCCAACATTGGGTAATGATGAGAGTCCACTAGATCCTCCTGTAACTATGTCTTTGAATGAAAAATGTAATTTCTCAGAGTTATGTGACATTGCTTCATTATGTGATCTTAATATGGATAATGAGAATGAGACAAATAAAACTAAACAACAGGTAGTTAAAAATTTAAAAAAAAGTACCTTTTATCCAGTAAATTCTCGTACAGACCTCATAGAGGTTTTTCATGCCATAGTGGAACAAGATTTAACAGAACTAGCTGAGAAGAATTTAAAAAGTAGTTCAAATAAACATAGAAACTTAAATAAGAGGGAATGGAATGCTCTAAAAAAAATAACTAACAATAAAGATCTGGTGATAGTGGATTCTGATAAGGGAGGTTCAATTGTTGTTTTAAATAAAGAACAATATCTTAAAGAAGCTATGAGACAGCTGAGTGACATCGATACTTATAAAAAATTAACCTTTAATCCCACAGTCAAATTTCAAAGGGAACTTTCTTCTTTGTTAGATGATGGTATAGAAAAAAACATTTTCACTAACAGTATATGTGATACATTATATGTAGAACACCCTAGAATCCCAATTTTCAAGTTCCTGCCTAAAGTACATAAAAGCTTAACCAATCCCCCAGGGAGACCTATTATATCTGCCATTGGCTCTCTGGGGGAGAGGTTGGGGGAATGGTTGGATGCACAATTACAGCCAGTTGTCCAATCTTTACCAGGTTTCTTACGTGACACTAAACACCTGATCAGATCTTTGCAAGAATGTAAATGTGATACAGATTGTAACTTTGTAACAATAGATGCTGTGTCCTTATATTCTTGTATACCACACGATAAAGGTTTATTGGCTATGAAAGCTATGCTGTCAAAATACTCGAACTATGATTCAGGCCTAATAGAATTTATGTTGCAAGTAACCAGCTTTTTGCTACATCATAATTATTTTATTTTTGATGGCATGTATTTTCTACAGCAGAGAGGCACTGCGATGGGGGCTAAATTTGCCCCCTCGTATGCTAATCTCTATCTAGCTGAATTTGAGGACAAGAAATTGTTCAATGTTGCAAATCCATTTAAGAAGCATATCACCTATTATACACGTTTTATAGATGATATGCTTTTATTATGGAGTGGAGATGATAGAATCTTAGATGAATTTGTGCAATATCTAAATCAGAATGATGCTAACTTAAGTTTTACATTTAGTCACTCTAAGGATGCCATACCATATTTAGATGTTAAACTTAGTCACAGTGCAGAGGGCATTGTTACTGAGGTCTTTAGGAAAGAGATCTCTGGTAATACTATTCTTAGAGCAGATTCTTGCCACCCATTTCACTTAAAAAAGGGGATACCAAAAGGTCAATATATCAGATTACGGAGGAATTGTAGCAACATAGAGAGTTATAAGAAACATGCAGAAGATCTAACTATTAGACTGAAAGAGAGAGGCTATGATGAACAAAGTTTGTTGAAGATATCGGAACAAGTGAGTAATTTTGATAGAAATAGTCTACTGAAAGATAAGGTTAAAGATATTGGATTAAAAGATGGTGTGAATTTTATTACATCTTACAGCAGACAATTTGATGACATCAGTAGAATTATTAGGAATAGATTACCAATCCTAGATAGGGATTCAGATCTAAAACACATCTCTAGTAAATGTAATTTTATCTCTCGTAAAGCTAAAACCATTGGTGATATGGCTAGAAAGGATTTTAGCAAGAAGAGCTCACACACCACACAGTCAACGAATTGGTTAACATCTAAACCAGGCTTTTATAAATGCAATGTCAGACCTTGTAAGAGTTGTAGCTATGTCACATGTGGCGATACTTTTACCTCGACTTGTACAGGTCAAACATTTAAGATTAAAGAGCATATTACTTGCACTTCTACTTTTGTTATATATCTTTTGACCTGCAAGTCTTGTAATTATCAATATACAGGGTTAACATCTAGAATGCTCAAAGATCGCATAAGAGAGCATTTACTTTCCCTGGAAGCAGAAATTCCCAAAACCCCTGTGGCCAAGCACTTTGCTTTACATGGAAATAGTTCAGCTGGTTTTACATTCCAAGGGATTGAGGTAGTTAAACTAGGACCCAGAGGAGGCAATAGATATGCAGCACTGAGTAAACGAGAAGTTTACTGGATTCACACTTTAAAAACCGGTGCTCCTTTTGGTATTAATAAAATAAGTGACATCAAATTGTTCATTGACAATTCATAGACCTAGGATCTGGAACTTATAATAGATATAAATTCTGATATCGCCCAGATTATTTATAAAATCTTAGTGATAAACTATTCAAGTTTGGTCACCCGGAGAGCAGGCAGTATATGTTTTTTGAATGTGTTTATACTTTATAGCATTTGATTTTTATATGATGTAATACACATTGGTAAACTTAACTGCTTATGATCTCTGTGTGTTACCTAATACATGTATATACAATGTACATTTCACATCGTTTATTTACTAAGGTTTATTAGAATGTCAGTTCCCTCTTTGTATTTCCATATTATATGTTTTCAACATGTTTAAATTAACTTCAGTACACTGGGATGTTATTAATTGACGAATATTCATGTATTTAGTTACAGTAAGAATTGTTATCCCCCACACATTGAATTGTACTATCGTTTCTAATGTGCCTATTGAATGATACAATTTTATATGAAAGCATAGTCTTAGTGTATAATAATGTATATATTTTTTGTTTATGATCGATATTTTCAAGTTTATTTATTATGCATAATGTTTATTATTGTTTTACACGTTGGATTGGATGTTTATTTCACAATACACACAAAATTTCCATTTTTTGTTATAATTAATTATGCAGCAGGTGTGCAGGGCTTACATCCTGTTTTTAAGGAGTCCTTACACACCTGTTAGGTAGCTCTGATGAAGTGCCCAATAGGGCAGGAAACGCGTCAGCGGTAGTCAGGTCTGTGTGCTGTGCCTTTGTTTTTTACTCACGGATTTTCAATTAAAGGTGAAGTTTTAACACTTATTTCATCAGCCTTTCTGTTTTTTCGATTATTGGGTTCTATTTTTGTTACAATCAGAGGTGTTGAACTAATTTCTGTTTACTTATCATTACAAAAGTACTTTTACATAGGGATCCATAGGAACAAACAGAAAAAAATGGGCCAAAAGTATTTTTACATAGGGATCCGTAGAAAAAACACATGAATAAATATAGAAAAAAGATGTATCCGTACTCAAAAGAAAATCCAATCCAATGGCTCAATAGGTTAAAACTTGAAGTTTATTCGAAAAACTTAAAAATTGCATTAATTGCAATACTACACATGTTATATATATCTTCTAACCTGCAAAGCGTGCCAGAAACAGTACACAGGGCGCACTAATAGATCTATGAAAGATAGGTTCTTACAGCATCTTAGATCAATTGAGGATCCAGACACCAAAACACCTGTAGGTAGACATTTTAGGGACAAACATGGAGCAGATACTAACCTTATACAAATTTAAGGAATGCATTTTATATATAAACCAATCAGGGGTGGAGATTGAGAGAGGCTATTGAATCAGAGTGAGGTCTATTGGATCTTCGATCTTAATACTAGATCTCCACTAGGTTTAAACTCATATATGGATACCAATTTGTTTTATTAAATGTCTCTAGGTCAGCATAAATTGAGGGTGATGTTTATCAATGAATTATTAATATAAGAAATAAACTTTTGTCATAGCAAGAGTTATTGAATTATTTGATTCATCACAATATTTATACATCTCAATATTTAGTTTATTGTTAGAATGAATTTTCATTAGCACTTTAGTGTATATTCGTCAAAGGTAATGAATTATTGTATTTATATTAATTGTATATATTGATGTATAATCATGAGTGTTGTTTTTGTGTGGGGGTATACCACTTTAAAACAATCAGGAATGTATCATTAAAAAGTTGTATATAAGAATGTTTAATCAAAGTAGAAGCATGCATCTGGTTAGCAAGGGCTAGGTGGAGCCCGAAACGCGTACAGCTATGCACTTAGTGTACACCTTGGTCGTTACCATTTTTTGTTTTTTTCAGATCCTATGATTTTAAGTTTTTTGAATAAACTTCAAGTTTTTACCTATTGAGCCATTGGATTGGATTTTCTTTTGAGTGCGCAGTCATCTTTTTTCTATTGGATACGTTACCGCTTGGACAGAGGCGGTCTCCTTGCACCGATCACGTGACTGCCCTCTCAGATTGTGTGCCGATGCTGAAGAGCGCAACAGGAAAGGATCTGAGGTCTGAGCACTGCGGGTTTGTGTTTACCCTGTTTGTGAATATCCGCTATTAGCGGTAAGCAGCTGGATCTTATGGTAGCTTTGTAGATGCATCTATGGAAAGCATTGCCTGTTATGAGCGCATAATGTGCATGATTTATAATTATATTCATTGATAATTACACTTATTTTCAGTCACGATTAATCCTAATCTGAGAGAAAAGAAAGAGAGGAAAAGAGTCTTTTCATTAACTTTATGGTTAAGAATGTTTTCATTGTGGCTTAAAGTAGCTAATTTGGATCCGGGACATTGATACATTGTTTACCATTTGAATGTGATACATTTCCTGATCCTTTTTTGCACCTTACAAAATGGAGTCAGAAGGTTATGTTTTCAGAGACATTACGCTAGATGGCCGATTCATAAAGGATGTAGAATTAACTCTTGACAATCTCTTTTGGATAGTTTTAGAAAGAGGGACATTAGATTGGAACTTGATATAAAGACTTTCCAACAATACCAGCAAAAATCACACATCCAGGGGGGTATTTAGGTTTTGTGCTGCCCTAGGCATATATTAAGACATTATTTTGCAAGTCAGATGATTAAAGTGTTTATATCAGAAAAAAATATCTTTCACTGTATGATAGTTTGTCAGTAGGTAGTTGTTTAACCTTAAACATCTTCTTTGGTGATTGACAGTTATTTAAGCAAAATATCTGCTTGGATAAATATGTAATGAATATACAAACTGGCCTTTAAAAGTACTTAAAAAATACAACAGTAGTTATGATAGGTTTAGGAATTGTATCCTAGGGGATAAAGTCACATGATACAATCATAATAAAGTATATACTTGTATTGTTTCTGAATGTATTAAATGCATACAACATATTTTCAGTTGTGTTTTAAGTCACATAGTTGTATAGATTCAGCAATAAATAGTTATTATTTGCATGTATGACAGATAGACAAACAGTAAATGTACAAGTATTTAGTGACTAATCAGTTTAAGTATTTTAATGCCTAATGAAGATGTATTGAAGGGAGAAAGGCATATGCTGTTTCACAGTGGTCACATTGTAGTGCACACTGCACTGTGTAGGCTGTGTGAGTCTCAATCACACAGTGGAGCCAGGAAGAATACCGCATTCCCTCTCAGTCAGGCCAGGCTGCACAAGTGAGCTCCGCCTCCACTGTCACCACGTCATGCGCACCCACATACAATCCCATAGGATAGCAATAGCCGGGCCAGCCATTTAAGTCATGAGTAATTGGTTGATTTAGCCACCCAGCCCTGAGTTCAGTAGAGTGGCCCTAGGGACTCAAAATTCTGCTGCCCCTTAAAAATCTGCTGCCCTAGGCACCGGCCTTGTTGGCCTATGCCTTAATACGCCCCTGCACGCATCCCTAGGGGGTTAAGAATATCTAATTTCCCCTCCTTTCAAGTAACTTGTCAGGACTTTATTACCAAATGGAATCAGACATTAACAAAGTTTAATTAATTTATTAATTGATTATAAAAAGAAACAAAGGTTACTTTTGATACAACAAATGCAAGATTTTCAGTAAGATTTGAAAAAATTGCAGCATTTAGCTGAGTTTAAAGAATTTGATAAGACCTTTGAGAATAATATGCAGTCTTTTAAGATAGATCTTTGGTTGTTTAGGATGTAAAAGATAAACAGTGACAAAAGTGACTATGAAATGGATAGGGTATATAGATGGAAACAAAATGCATAGTCTTATAGAAATGCATCTGCTAGGGGTTATCAGAGGGGGAGACAAGGTGGGGATAAACCTAATAAAAACAGAAATGTCTCTTTTAGTGAAACAGAATATAACTATGATTCCTCTGATATTGAGGTCAATTCTGTGAATCAGGAAGAAACTAATATGGAAGAGTCTATTTCTGTTTTAGAGGTTCCCAGTGCACCTAACAAAGGTGCAATGTCAAGTCAAGGAGGTAAACAAAAAGCTTCAAAAAACGGGGACCCTATGTTAAATCCAATCTTGAAGGGCCCCAAAAAAGACATTACGTAGGGGCAGGAGAGGGAGGAAGCGCAAGACAAAATCGATACCCACAGAGAAAGAAGTTTCAAAACAAAAAGAATTGATTTTTAAAAAAAAATGTTAATTTGTCACAAAGAAATTTGACTCAAGCTGAATGTAGTGTGTTAAAGGGATTATTCCACCCAAAATTGGAGACCCCATGGGTGCATTTCTGTATTGAACAGAAGCAATTTTGTAATATACATGCATTAGCAAACATGTTTCTAATAAAAGCTATAGCTGTTTCAAAAGTGTATTTAAGTATGCACCGTGCACCTGCATTTTAAACACAACACTTGTTTGGAGAGCCTAAGGTGCTTGTACCATATAGTAATGATTCAATTTGTTAATTGCTGACTTGATACAAGCCCCACTGATTATCTGAGCAGCTGCATTATTTAAAATGTGGGTGCAGTGAAAATATCTAGCTATGCTTCACATGCACGTGCAAAGAAAATTGTTAACACTAAAACAGTGATAACTTTTACTAGAAGCATTTTTGCCAATGCATGTATATTGCAAATATGTTTCTATTCAATGATGTAATAAATCTATCTGCATTTATATTTTGACTGGAATGTCCCTTTAAGTAAAGGCTTGGGCTTCTCTCCTATGTGTAATTTTAACCTTTTCTCTACTGTCCTGGATGTCAATAGGTTTGTGAGGAGTCTCACCTTAAAGAAACAAAGATATCCAGAACAGTGAAGAAATTAGTGTTAATAAGGATTTGTGTGAAAATTTTAATTTTCAAGATTTTGCATCTGTTTGTGATCTCCAATCACTTTTGATTGAAAGTTAGCGTATTGTAAGAGTAAGAACAGGCCCCAGTAAAGAAATGTTAGATGTGTCTAGAATGAAATCCAAAAAGTGATTTTTATCCTGTACATAGTAGGGGTAAACCTCTTGAAGTGTCCCAGTCAGTTGTGGAAACCAAATTAGCAAACTTAGATGAAAGAAATAAACTTAATTAAATAAAAAGGAAAAAAAATGTCAGGGATAAGCTTACTCCAGACGAGAGAAAGGCTATAAAATGTTTACAAGAAGATAGAAATATTGTGATACGTCATTCAGATAAGGGGGGCAACGTAGTAGTGTTGAATAGAGAAGAATATCTTACAGAATGCATAGTCTTATAGAAATGCATCTGCTAGGGGTTATCAGAGGGGGAGGCAAGGTGGGGGAAAACCTAATAAAAACAGAAATGTCTCTTTCAGTGAAACAGAATATGACTATGATTCCTCTGATATTGAGGTCAATTCTGTGAATCAGGAAGAAACTAATATGGAAGAGTATATTTCTGTATTAGAGGATCCCAGTGCACCTAACAAAGGTGCAATGTCAAGTCAAGGAGGTAAACAAAAGGCTTCAAAAAACAGGGACCCTATGTTAAAGGACCAGTAAACACAGTAGATTTGCATAATCAACAAATGCAAGATAACAAGTCAATACAATAGCATTTACTCTGAATTTCAAATGAGTAGTAGATTCTTTTCTAACACATTTCAAAGTTATATATATGTCCACTCCCCTCCTACCATGTGATAGCAATCAGCCAATCACAAATGCACATACAGGTATACCTCACTTTACAGCGCTTCACTTTACAGCGCTTCGCTAATACAGCGCTTTGTGGAGCTGAAGTTCAACCTCCAAGGATTTTAAAACAATGCTGTAATCTTCGTGAGATTGCAAGAAAAGTGACTGGCACCATTGTATTATGCTTAGTTCACTCTGTTTACAGCATTGCAGTGCAATCTGTGTCTCAGTGCTATACTCTGGCATATTGTACTACAGTGATTGTCACTATTTTACAGGTACAGTATTTATTGAATACTGTGCTGTGCAAGTGTTAAAATAAACTTAGCACTATTGCACACCTAATATAAGTTAGTGAAAACATGCTTTTAGTTTTTAAACACACTGGCAAGTGAAAAGAAAGCTAAAACTGCCTTGTTTCACTTTAAGGCGGTTTTCACTTTACAGCGGGGCTCCGGTCCCTAACCCGCTGTATGAGCGGGGTATACCTGTCCGTATAGTCTGAGTTCTTGCACATGCTCAGTAGGAGCTGGTGACTCAAAAAAAGTGTAAATATAAAAGACTGTGCAAATTTTTTTAATGGAAGTAAATTGGAAAGTTGTTTAAAATTACATGCTGTATCTGAATCATGAAAATTTAATAAAACTTGAGGGTCCCTTTAAATCCAATCTTGAAAGACCCCAAAAAATACATTATGTAGGGGCAGAAGAGGGGGGAAGCGCAAGACAAAATCGATACCCACAGAGTAAGAAGAATATCTTACAGAGGCAAGTAGACAACTTAATGATAAGGAGGTTTATATGCGACTCCCTTCAGACTCCATTTCAGCATATTCAGCTATTTTATATGACCTTATAGACACCTTTGTACATAAGGGAGTACTAACTGAGAAATTGGGAGAGTCTATTCTACCATCGAATCTGGTCATGCCTATTTTTCATTATTTACCGAAACTTTACAAAGATGGTATAATGCTAGTGGGATATTCCACTATCAGACCAAACTTGGCCAGTAGTTTTCTTATCCCGGCATCAAGCTGGAATGATAGGGAATATCCCAGAGCAGAGAAAGTTCGCAAAATGAGGTAAGCAGTACTCACACTATGCAGGGTAGTCTTTCGCTGCAGCAGGTAGGAATCAGCGGTTAGGCAGCTCAAGGGTAAACCACTTGAAGGACTGGAAACAGACAGGATAGTCTTTGACGGAAACAGGCAAGGAATTAGCGATTAGGCAGTTCAAGGGTAAGCCACTTAAAGGACTGGAAACAAACAGGATAGTCTCTGATGGCAATAGGTAGGAAATCCAGCGGTAAGGCAGTTCAAGGGTAAATCAATAGAATGGTCAGGCAGGCAGAGTTCTGCAACAGAATGGCAATCCAATATTTTAGGGTTAAGGCAAGCAGAGAAGTCAAAACAGGCAGAGTTCATCAACGGTAAAGCAATCCAGCAATTCAGGGTTTAAGGCAAGCAGAGAAATCAAAACAGGCTGAGTTCATCAACGGTAAAGCAATCCAGCAATTCAGGGGTTAAGGCAAGCAGCATAGTCAAACAGGTAGAGTTCATCAACAGTTAAGCAATCCAGCAATGCAGAGTTTAAGGCAAGCAGCGCAGTCAAACAAGCAGAGTTCATCAACAGTTAAGCAGTCCAGCAATTTAGGGGTTAAGGCAAGCAGCTTAGTCAAAGAAGCAGAACAGTGAATCAATACAGCAATACAGCATACAGATATACAGCACCCAGAAGCACAAGAAGTAAAACCTATACTTGGGCACAGGTGAGAGAGACTGAGGCCTTTACATAGGGAAGACAGGGCGCGCGGTGATGATGTCATCACTGTGCTGCAGTTACACTGCCGTATCCCTAGCAACAGGAGGAGTGCCTGTGTCCATGGCAACAGCCACAGCAGAGCAGAGTAGAGGAGTAGCGTGACAGATGATAGGAAACCACCAGGGAGACCCATCGTTGCTGGAATAGACTCTCTCAATGAAAAACTGTCAGGCTTAGTAGACATTTATCTTCAACCTATAGTAAGACATTTACATGGATATATTCAAGATACCACCTCTTTGATCAATCAGGTTGAACAATTGACGTGGTGTGACCAATACAAATTGGTTACCATTGATGTTTCATCTTTGTACACCTCCATTCCACACCATTTGGGCATTAGAGCAATTATTTTTTTTAGATAATTATTCTCAATATGATGAAAATTTGAAAAAAAATATTGTGCAATCTATTGAATATCTACTCTCTCATAATTTTTTATGTTTGAAGGAGTTTGCTATCTCCAGAATTAATTTTCATTAGCACTTTAGTATTTATACTTTAAAGGTAATGAATTATTGTATTCATATGAATTATGTATATTAATGTATAATCATGAATTGTGCTTTTGGATCTGTTATAATGTAAATAAGGTGCTTGTGTTTTTGTGTGGGGTATACCACTTTAAGACAATCAGGAATGTATTATTAAAAAGTTGTATATAAGGATGTTTAATCAAAATAGAAGCATACAGCTGGTGTGCAAGGGCTAGGTGGAGCCCAAAATGCGTACAGCTATGCACTAAGTGTACACCTTGGTCGTTACCATTTTTTGGTTTTATCGGATCCTATGATTTTAAGTTTTTCAAATAAACTTCATTTTTTACCTATTGAGCCGTTGGATCTCTTTTGAGTGCAGTCATCTATTTTCTATTGGATACTTTACCTCTTGGACGGAGGCGGTCTCCTTGCACCGATCACGTGACTGGCCTCTCAGAGTGTGTGCCCACGCTGAACAGGATAGGAGCTGAGGTCTGAGCGCTGCGGGTTTGTGTTTACCCCATGTATAAATATACGTACAGTATGTATATAAATATAAATGCATGTATTTCTATACATATGTATATCTGTATTTATATTTGTATATATGTATTTATAGACATATATACACATATTTACAGACATATGAGCTTGGTTTTGCGCAAGCTGGCTGATCATACCGTCCATAGCATAAGAGATAAAATTTGCTGGGCCCTGTTGTCAATAATGTATAGTCTCGATATATACAACTACATCATATACTTCTATCAGGCACAATAATATGCCTAATATTCTCTTTGATCTGTTTATTTGTTAATATTTTGTTTCATTATTTTAACATTAGAACAACTTCTAATACATTCAACAGTCAGTTATATGTTCTTAATGCCTAATATCATGATTTGTCAAAATGCATTTCACTGACAACAACTAAACTACAATGTATTACAATAAATGTGATATCTGTATATTTAATTATTTATAATAAAAAGAAGATTAAAAAAATAAACATTTTTAAAAATACTTTATCCCCGTGAAAATGTGATGTAAAAATTACTTTTTAATATGGTTACAAAACATTAATTTGTGCATGAATAACTTGTAAAGCAGTTTTAAATGTCGTACCTTTAAGTATAAATTTCACATAGTTTTGTGCACAAGCAGTATAGTTTTATTATGATTTCTACTCTGTACACTGAATTATTTTTCTGTGTAATTTCAATATTCATTTTAATTATTTCATAAAATAAAATGTTTGCAGAACAATTTTGTTATGATTTCAATCAGATTTAACAATATAATTGTTTGCTGTATCTTTTTATTTCAATATCCTATTTATTTCTTTTATACGATTCTTAAATTACAATTTTTTGTGAGGCTTATTGTAATATATTCACTTCGACATATTTAAATACAATGAATACACCTTTGTGATACGACAAGCTAATTCTAAAGATGCAGATGTCACATTAAACACTACGCATGCATCTTCGGGGGGGGGGGAATAGCAGCTCCTCAAGAGGAGGAGAACGCATAGAGCCAGGACAAGAGGAGGGGCACCATGAGTAGCCCATTCCAGTCACAGTACAAAAAGAAATAAGAACAATGTAAGGAATCTTTCTAGTAAGTCATTAACATTCTGCGTTGAGCAAAGGCCTCTTTTTGAATTGGACATTCAGAGATTGTTTAAAGTGATTAAACGTAAGTAATACATCTGGGTTAATGATAACACAGTAATGACCAATATTGTCTTGGAGCGAACTTTAAACACCACTGATTTATCTTGTTGGGTAACATCAAAAAAGCTAATTTACTCCTACTGAATGTAACCATGAATTGATACCTTAATGCATTTATTAAATAATATATTATGCCCAGTATCTCCCAGCATTCCAGTTCCCTGCTTGTTTCTGATTCTGTCTTTGACCCTAACTTGTTACCAGCTTCTCTCCTGCATATGTTCCTACTCAAACAATCTCATGTATAAACCTTACTCTGCTGTTCTCTGCACTCCATTCTGTTCAGCTCCATATTGTTGGTCCACCTTCTGCTTTAGGGACCTTTGCTTCTGACCTTCTAGCTGCAACTCAGCAGGATATTGTGCCACCTTCGCTCTCATACTGTTGATCTTTACTAAGCCAGTTCCTGAATTTAGCTTTCCTAGCATAGTGAACTTGTGAGTTATAATGGAAATCTGCTTCCAACCTGTACATACAAAGTAAGCTGTTTTACACATCTACAGCTATTACCTTCTGACAGTGGGGGTGGTATCACTTTAAATAGGATACTTAGGTTATTCTTTTTCACCAACTACATTTCTTTAAGTCAGAGAGTACATGTGATAATCTACAGGAATTTGTTCATTTTGCATGACTCCATGTCTGACAGAGGAATTTCAATAACATGCATATGCAGCATTTATTAGCAGTAATTCTATTGGGAAACAGTTGGTTAAGGCTGAAAGGGACATACAACAAGTTGGGATTGAGACAAAATAATATAATATGTACTTTAATTACTTTACCTGCAAGTTTATAGTTTATAGTTTTTTTTCGTTTCTGAATTGTAAAGCTCTAACTCTCCCCACACAATTCCTTTTATGACTGTATCTATGTTTACTGTTCTTTTGGTAAAATGCAAAAGTGAATAGGGATTATCTGCTGGAGCATGCCTAGAAGCTGTGAACTCAGTTGAAATACAATGCCTGTGTCTAAACACTGATAATAGGGGTGGAGTTTGCTGCTCCCAGCAGTTTAGCTATGTAATTCATGTTGCTTATTTTTTAAAATCATTTTAAAATAACAGCAATTTTTAAACATTTTTTTTATGCAAACTATTTTAAATTAATTAGCCCTTTTAGGATATGCACAGATGTTAACCTGTTTTATGGCACTTGAAGTAGCAAGGGAGATAGACAAACAGATGGTACTACAACCACAGAAATCATGGTACTATTCCCTGCCTTAATTGGCCACATTTTAATATTATAATTAAGGGAAATCATACTTGTCATTTCCATACTATAAAGTAATTTGAGTTTTAAAAATTATTTTACATGTCCTTTCCACATGTGGTCTATGTGCTCAAGTGCCCACTTGTCCTTTCATACATTGGTGAATCCTCGCAAAAAGTAATGTAGTACATAGGCCAACACATGGCTATGATCTATACTCCTGAACTTATAAATCTACCAGTCAGGTCTTTCTTTTCTTTTTTCTTTTTTATGAGAAAGGACACCAGACTAAACAACTGAGATTTATATTTCCTTACCATGTGCCCAGTAAATATAGGCATGGCAATAGGAGTACAGAACTCTTGGTGAAGAAAGCAAAATAGATAAATAAGCTTAAAACTTTGAGTACCATACGACTTATTAATAGGGTGTCAGGGTTCTTATAAAAAAATATTTATTTAAACATCCTTGAAAACAGCTCTGACATATGTATTTTTCATATTTGTCCCTTCTTAAAGTGGCAATATGGTCACCCTACTTATTAAGGAATATAACTTTTTTTGTTAAAAGATATAAAGTTATTTTCCATTCTGTTAACACTTTTCATCTGACTGGTGTCATATGTTTTGTGGTTTGTGTTTATGATGGGATATACTTTTTTTTTTTATATATTTATGTTTTACCAAGATGTTATTTTGTATTATGATATTGGATAATAGTGTTGGATGATAAAGGAGGGGCTTATATTAATACTCTATAAGTAGGTGATTATTCTTATATACTATATGTTATATGCTTAAATGGATACTAAATCCAAAAATGTTCTTTCATGATTCAGATAGAGCATGCAATTTAAAGCAACTTTCTACAGGGAGTGCAGAATTATTAGGCAAGTTGTATTTTTGAGGATTAATTTTATTATTGAACAACAACCATGTTCTCAATGAACCCAAAAAACTCATTAATATCAAAGCTGAATAATTTTGGAAGTAGTTTTTAGTTTGGTTTTAGTTTTAGCTATTTTAGGGGGATATCTGTGTGTGCAGGTGACTATTACTGTGCATAATTATTAGGCAACTTAACAAAAAACAAATATATACCCATTTCAATTATTTATTTTTACCAGTGAAACCAATATAACATCTCAACATTCACAAATATACATTTCTGACATTCAAAAACAAAACAAAAACAAATCAGTGACCAATATAGCCACCTTTCTTTGCAAGGACACTCAAAAGCCTGCCATCCATGGATTCTGTCAGTGTTTTGATCTGTTCACCATCAACATTGCGTGCAGCAGCAACCACAGCCTCGCAGACATTGTTCAGAGAGGTGTACTGTTTTCCCTCCTTGTAAATCTCACATTTGATGATGGACCACAGGTTCTCAATGGGGTTCAGATCAGGTAAACAAGGAGGCCATATCATTAGATTTTCTTCTTTTATACCCTTTCTTGCCAGCCACGCTGTGGAGTACTTGGACGCGTGTGATGGAGCATTGTCCTGCATGAAAATTATGTTTTTCTTGAAGGATGCAGACTTCTTCCTGTACCACTGCTTGAAGAAGGTGTCTTCCAGAAACTGGCAGTAGGACTGGGAGTTGAGCTTGACTCCATCCTCAACCCGAAAAGGCCCCACAAGCTCATCTTTGATGATACCAGCCCAAACCAGTACTCCACCTCCACCTTGCTGGCGTCTGAGTCGGACTGGAGCTCTCTGCCCTTTACCAATCCAGCCACGGGCCCATCCATCTGGCCCATCAAGACTCACTCTCATTTCATCAGTCCATAAAACCTTAGAAAAATCAGTCTTGAGATATTTCTTGGCCCAGTCTTGATGTTTCAGCTTGTGTGTCTTGTTCAGTGGTGGTCGTCTTTCAGCCTTTCTTACCTTGGCCATGTCTCTGAGTATTGCACACCTTGTGCTTTTGGGCACTCCAGTGATGTTGCAGCTCTGAAATATGGCCAAACTGGTGGCAAGTGGCATCTTGGCAGCTGCACGCTTGACTTTTCTCAGTTCATGGGCAGTTATTTTGCGCCTTGGTTTTTCCACATGCTTCTTGCGACCCTGTTGACTATTTTGAATGAAACGCTTGATTGTTCAATGATAACGCTTCAGAAGCTTTGCAATTTTAAGAGTGCTGCATCCCTCTGCAAGATATCTCACTATTTTTTACTTTTCTGAGCCTGTCAAGTCCTTCTTTTGACCCATTTTGCCAAAGGAAAGGAAGTTGCCTAATAATTATGCACACCTGATATAGGGTGTTGATGTCATTAGACCACACCCCTTCTCATTACAGAGATGCACATCACCTAATATGCTTAATTGGTAGTAGGCTTTCGAGCCTATACAGCTTGGAGTAAGACAACATGCATAAAGAGGATGATGTGGTCAAAATACTCATTTGCCTAATAATTCTGCACTCCCTGTAATTTACTCCTATTATCGATTTTTCTTCATTCTCTTGCTATCTTTATTTAAAAATCAGGAAGTAAAGCTTAGGCGACGGCCTATTTTTGTTTCAGAATCTGTGTTAGGCTTGCTTATTGGTTGACTGAATGTAGTCACCAATAAGCAAGTGCTATCCAGGGTTATGAACCTAAAATGGGCTGGATCCTAAGCTTTACATTCCAGCTTTTTAAATAAAGATAGCAAGAGAATGAAGAAAAATTGATAATAGAAGTAAATTAGAAAGATACTTAATATTGCATGCTCTATCATGAATGAAAAAAATTGGGTTTAATATACCTTTAAGGAAGAGACAGGAGCTTGAAACATTGTTTTTGAATATATTTTTGTGTACCAACCTTTTTACTGATTATATAGTTTTGAAATATATTTTTAAAAGCCTTGTGTGAAAAATTATGTAAATAAACAAGGGAATGAGGTCCAAATGAAGTCCATTAGAGTAAAGTGGTCCTTTATGGCTGAAGTTTTGAGAAAATTTGGATTCGAAGGCAGGTTTGTGGTGTTGATTGCCAACATTTATTCTGACACAAGGGTGTCTCCTTTTATTAATAATGGTATCTCAGATTCTTTTACATTGTCAAGGGGTACCCGTCTGTCCCCTCTTCTATTCAATCGAATACTGGAGCCATTAGCTATCAAATTAAATGGAGATCTTGCCATGAATTAGTATAGGTAAGACTGCACTTAAAACCTTGTTATTTGCGGACGACCTCCTTCTGTTTGTATCTAACCTTAAAGATTATATTGAAGCTATTATTAACCTTCTGGAACAATATAGCTTAGTTTCGGGCTATAAAAAAAATCTAAAAAAATCTAAAATATTGTGGCTAAAAAAACCAGGCAATTCTCAACTGTATCAATTTATAGAAACTGAGTCATTGGAGTATGTAGGCTTAAAAATCTCAGCCAATCCCGCAAACTGGTATGGAGACAATATCTCTGCCATCTTGCGGGATAACAAAGAGAAGATGAAGAGCTAAGCAGCTTTGCCAGTTTCACATGGATTCCAATCAATATCAGCAGATACTTGAGAATAATGTTGAGGAAGCAGTCACAAATTTGAATTTACGCCGAGGCTGGATATTTCAACAAGACAACGACCAAAAACACTGCTCAAAATCTACTCTGGCAATTATGCAGAGAAACAAGTACAATATTCTGGAATAGCCATCCCAGTCCCCAGACCTGAATATCATTGAAAATCTGTGGGGTGATTTCAAGCAGGCTGTCCATTCTCGGCAACAATCAAACCTAACTGAACTGAAGATGTTTTGCAAGGAGGAATAGTCCAAAATAACTTTATCCAGAATCCAGACACTCCGTACAGGCTATAGGAAGCATCTAGAGGCTGTTATTTCTGCTAAAGGAGGCTCTACTAAATATTGATGCAATATTTCTGTTGGGGTGCCCAAATTTATGCACCTGTCTAATTTTGTTTTGATGCATTTTGCACATTTTCTGTTAATCTAATAAACCTCATTTCATTACTGAAATATTACCGTGTCCTTCAGTTATTTGATAGATCAAAATGAAATTGCTGATCCAAACACCCAATTATTTATAAATGAACATCATGGAAATTGTCAGGGGTGCCTAAACTTTTGCATACGACTGTATATCAATAAATTCTAAATGACTGCCAGTACAGGGCAACGGACATTTCCCATTAGGAAATACACGGCTAGATTATGAGTTTTGCGTTATGAGTAAAAAAGCAGCGTTAAGCCTCATAACGCTGCTTTTTTACTACCGCTGCTATTAGTCTTGTAGGTACAGCTGTCCCGCACACTTTTTTGGCCTTACCGCAAATCAACGTACGCAATTTACGTATAGTCTTTTTTCAATGGAACTTCCATAGCACCGGTATTACAAGCTATTTTTTTTACTAACACCCATAAACTACCTATTAACCCCTAAACCGAGGCCCTCCCGCATCGCAAACACTAAAATAAAAATATTAACCCCTAATCTGCCGCTCCCGACATCGCCGCCCCTAGAATAAACATATGAACCCCTATATCGCTGCACTCCCGCATCATAAACACTAATGAAATATTATTAACCCCTAATCTGCTGTCCCTAATATCGCCGCCACCTACCTACATTTATTAACCCCTAATCTGCCGCCCCCAACGTCGCCGCCACTATACTATATTTATTAACCCCTAAACCTAATTCTAACCCTAACACACCCCCTAACTTAAATATAATTAAAATAAATCTAAATAAAACCTACAATTAATAACTAAATAATTACTATTTAAAACTAAATACTTACCTGTTAAATAAACCCTAAGCTAGATACAATATAACTAATAGTTACATTGTAGCTAGCTTAGGTTTTATTTTTATTTCACAGGCAAGCTTGTATTTATTTTAACTAGGTAGAATAGTTACTAAATAGTTATTAACTATTTAATAAATAACTAGCTAAACTAAATACAAATTGACCTGTAAAATAAAACCTAACCTAAGTTACACTAACACCTAACACTACACTACAATTAAATAAATTACCTAAATTAAATACAATTAACTAAATTAAATACAATTACCTAAATTACAAAAAACACACAAAATAACACAAAATAAAAAACAAATTACAAACTATTTAACCCTTTAAGGACACAGCTTTCAGTTTGCTCAATTGTTTTATGACGGAAAAATTCCGTCATATGTCCTTAAAAGGTTAAACTAATTACACCTAATCTAATAGCCCTATAAAAAAAAAAGTTCCCCCAATATAAAAAAAACCCTAGCCTAAACTATACTCCTATCCTTGGCTCATCTCACAACCTGCCCACTTGACCCTATTCCTTCACAACTTATTCCCTCTCTCTCTGCTTCACTAACCCCTACCCTAACTCATCTCTTTAACCAATCTCTCACCGCTGGCATATTTCCTGACACATTCAAGCATGCATCAATCATATCAATCATAAAAAAGCCCTCGCTTGACCCCTCTATGCCTTCTTACTATCGACCGGTCTTCTTACTTCCCGTTGCTTCAAAATTATTGGAACGACTAGTCTATAATCGGCTAACTCAATTTCTCACAACTAACTCCTTACATGATCCACTACAATCTGGTTTCCGCCCTAAACACTCAACAGAATCCGCTCTTGCTAAAGTAACAAATGACCTGTTATTAGCTAAAGCAAAAGGCCATTGCTCCTTACTAATTCTTCTTGACCTGTCCGCAGCTTTTGACACAGTTGACCATCCTCTCCTTTTAAAAATACTACATTCATTTGGCATCCGAGACACAGCCCTCTCCTGGTTTGCATCATATCTGTCAAACAGCTCTTTTTCAGTTTCCTTTTACAACATATCTTGTGATCCTATGCCTCTCTCAGTAGGGGTACCACAAGGCTCTGTCTTGGGCCACTTGCTTTTCTCTCTTTATACATCCTGCCTTGGAAAACTTATAGCCTCCTTTGGATTCCAGTACAAATTATATGCTGATGATACCCAAATCTATATTTCCTCTCCTGATATCTCTCCCTCTTTACTCAACCAGATTTCTGACCGTCTCTCTGCAATTTTCTCTTGGATGTCTTCACACTAACTCCAACTCAATCTGTCCAAAAATGAGCTGCTTCTTATCCCCCCCCTCTTCGAGACATCCAACACCTGACATTTCATTGATGGTTGGAGACTCTATACTCAACACCTCACCCCAGGTCCGCTGTCTTGGGGTCACACTAGACTCAGAACTCACATTCAACCCACATATGCAAGCGCTTACATAATCCTGCCGTTCACACCTACGCAACATTTCCAGAATTCGTCCCTTCCTTACTCAAAAAACGACAAAAATACTTATTCATTCCCTGATTTTGTCACGCATTGATTATTGCAATCTACTCCTAAATGGCCTTCCAAAACACCCCCTCTCCTCCCTCCAATTTATTATGAATGCTTCTGCTAGACTCATTCACCTAAGTCGACAATCTACATCAGCTGCTCCGCTCTGCCAGTCTCTACACTGGCTCCCCATATACTCCAGAATACAATTTAAAGTATTAACTCTAACCTACAAAGCACTCAACAGTCTAACTCCCAACTATATTTCCTCTCTCATATGGAAATATTACCCATCCCGTCCTCTTCTATCAACCTCTGACCTACGTCTCTACACTCCTGTTATCTCTACATCCCACTCCTGCCTCCAAGAGTTCGCACGTGCTGCTCCTGTCCTCTGGAACTCTCTATCCCGCTCTCTACCTGTCTCCAACCTTGTATAACTTCAGACGCTCCTTGAAAACTCATCTATTCAGAGAGGCTTACCATCTCTCCTCCATCCCACATCCAAACCAAACTAATACATGTACATGAACTGCCTAACTCACTGCTGCTTATACAACTGATGTAACAAGCTACCCCAACCTTATGTCTCTGCACCCTACACCTATATACTGTGAGCTCTCCGGAGCAGGGCCCTCTTACTCCTCTACTAGATTTGTTTAGTTTTGTTATGTTTTTGTATTTTATCACAAATCTTTGTCATTGTGATTGGATCAGCCAATAGGATTGAAGTTCAATCCTATTGGCTGATTGCATCAGCCAACAGGATTTTTTCAACCTTAATTCCGATTGGCTGATAGAATTCTATCAGCCAATCGGAATCTAAGGGATGCCATCTTGGATGACATCACTTAAAGGAACCTTCATTCGTCAGGTAGTCATCAATAGAAGAGGATGCTCCATGCCAGATGTCTTGAAGATGGACCTGCTCCGCGCCAGATGGATGAAGATAGAAGATGCCGTCTGGGTGAAGACTTCTACCCATCTGGAGAACCACTTCTCCCGGGTTGGATGAAGACTTCTCCCGGCTTCGTTGAGGACTTCTTTCCGCTTCGATGAGGAGTTCTCCCAGCTTTGTTGAGGTGGGATGTCGGCTCTTCAAAACTGTAAGTGGATCTTCAGGGGTTAGTGTTAGGTTTTTTAAGGGTTTATTGGGTGGGTTTTATTTTTAGGTTAGGGCTTTGTGCTGCAATAGAGCTAAATGCCCTTTTAAGGGCATTGCCCATCCAAATGCCCTTTTCAGGGCAATGGGGAGCTTAGGTTTTTTTAGTTAGGGTTTTATTTGGGGGGTTGGTTGTGTGGGTGGTGGGTTTTACTGTTGGGGGGTTGTTTGTATATTTTTTTACAGGTAAAAGAGCTTATTTCTTTGGGGCAATGCCCCGCAAAAGGCCCTTTTAAGGGCTATTGGTAACTTAGTTTAGGCTAGGGTTTTTTTTAATTTTGGGGGGCTTTTTTTTATTTTGATAGGGCTATTAGATTAGGTGTAATTAGTTTAAATATCTTGTAATTTGTTTTGTATTTTGTGTAATTTAGTGTTTGTTTGTTTTTTGTAATTTAGGTAATTGTATTTAATTTAGGTAATTTATTTAATTGTAGTGTAGTGTTAGGTGTTAGTGTAATTTAGGTTAGGTTTTATTTTACATGTAAATTTGTATTTATTTTAGCTAGTTTAAATAGTTAATAACTATTTAGTAACTATTCTACCTAGTTAAAATAAATACAAACTTGCCTGTAAAATAAAAATAAACCCTAAGCTAGCTACAATGTAACTATTAGTTATATTGTAGCTAGCTTAGGGTTTATTTTACAGGTAAGTATTTAGTTTTAAATAGTAATTATTTAGTTATTAATTGTAGGGGTGTGTTAGGGTAAGACTTAGGTTTAGAGGTTAATAAATATAGTATATTGGCGGCAGATTAGGGGTTAATAATTGTAGGTAGGTGGTGGCGATGTTAGGGGCAGCAGATTAGGGGTTAATAATATTTAACTAATGTTTGCGATGCGGGAGTGCGGCGGTTTAGGGGTTAATATGTTTATTATGGTGGCGGCGATGCCTGTAGCGGCAGATTAGGGGTTAATAAGTATAATGTAGGTGTCCGCAATGTCGGGGGCAGCAGATTAGGGGTTAATAAGTGTAAGATTCGGGGTTTATGTTAGGGTGTTAGGTGTAAACATAAATTTAGTTTCCCCATAGGAATCAATGGGGCTGCATTATGGAGCTTTACACTGCTTTATTGCAGGTGTTAGACTTTTTCTCAGCCGGCTCTCCCCATTGTTGACTATGGGGAAATCGTGCATGAGCACGTACAACCAGGTCACCACTGACTTAAGCAGCGCTTGTATTGGAGTGCGGTATGGAGCTCGATTTTGCTCTACGCTCACTTCTTGTCTTTTAACGCCGGGTTTAAAAAAACCTGTAATACCAGCGCTGTAGGTAAGTGAGCAGTGAGAATAACGTGCAAGTTAGCACCGCACCCCTCTTACCGCAAAACTCGTAATTTGGTCGACAACAGTTTATATATTTGGTAATTGGTCACCTATTAAATACTTAACTATTGAAGATCTTTGTGATAGAGATTCCAAAAAAATATATACTTTAGGACAATTTCAAAAAAAGTTTTCAAACAAAACATATGTTCTAATCCATATATTGGCAGAACAATGAGAGATGTGGAGCCACTGTAGTAAAACGTAGAACTTTATTCAAAGCAATTAAAATCCGGGAAGCATCCCACAGTGATAGGTAAAAGTGGTACCACTGCTAACATGTTTCGGCCCTTCCGGCCGTAGTCATAGCATGTGGTACTAGGTTACTAAGGTAGCTTAAAACAGGTAAAGTATTACCTGATTGGCCAATGTTTAAAAAAAAAAAAAGTAGAGAGGGGGGGACATTGAGAGCATTTTGGCCAAGCGTGAGGTGTTCTGGATTTTCCATCTTAAAACCAGAACACTTCAGGGCCTAAACTCCAGGTATGACCTGTTTAATTTTTGGGAGTAAATTGCATGTTTCTTATATATTCTCCTGTATTCCAACTATTACATTTAATACATGGCTAACTTTGCTTTGTGAGAGTTCTTATGCACAGGATTAATAGAGGATAGAATATATATTGTTTATACATTCCTGCGCCCTTAGGATATATGGATTTACTATTTCCCATTATCCTTTTTGTGTTAATAATGCATGGAAGCATAGGAAATATATTTATATTATAAAGGAATATACTAATATAATACTTTCATTGTGTGCTCTAGGTGTAGTGTCTATCCTCCCTGTGTTTTTCTTTCACACCAGGACTAGGTACATAACAGGTTTCTTTGATTGCCTAGTCTTAGCAGTTAGTCAGACTGTAGCAACTGTTTATATTAGGGTACAACATCTTTACATTTTGTATACACATATTGTCTATACACATTTAATCCATATGGTTGTGAACCACAATGGCTCTGTTTCATTATTAGTGGTGTCCAGAATAGTTCGCCGGCGAATAGTTCCCGGCGAACATAGCTTGTTCGCGTTCGCAACGGCGGGTGAACTTATGTGATGTTCGATCCGCCCCCTATTCGTCATCATTGAGTAAACTTTGACCCTGTATATCACAGTCTGCAGACACATTCCAGCCAATCAGCAGCAGACCCTACTTCCCAGACCCTCCCAGCTCCTGGACAGCAGCCATTTTAGATTCATTAAGTAGCTGCTTTCTTAGTGAGAGGAGGGACAGTGTAGCTGCTGCTGATTTAATAGGGAAATTAATAGCTAGGCTAGTGTATTCAGTGTCCACTACAGTCCTGAAGGACTCATCTGATCTCTGCTGTAAGGACAGCACCCCAAAAAGCCCTTTTTAGGGCTGCTTTTTTGTAATCTAATTGCAGTTGCCTGCCTGCCAGCGTGTGTGCCAGGCTCACAACGTATACTGTGCCCACTTGCCTGTTGCCACCACTCATATCTGGTGTAACATTAGTGTAAATTAAAAAAAAAAACCTTTTTGACTGTGAAACATCAGTCTGCTTGTGTAATCTAATTGCAGTTGCCTGCCTGCCAGCGTGTGTGCCAGGCCCACTTGCCCACAGTGCCACCACTCATATCTGTTGTAACAGTAGTGTAAATTTAAAAACAAAACTTTTTTGACTGTGAAACATCAGTCTGCTAGTGTAATCTAATTGCAGTTGCCTGTCTGCCAGCGTGTGTGCCAGGCCCACTTGCCCGCAGTGCCACCACTCACATCTGTTGTAACAGTAGTGTAAATTTAAAAAAAAAAAAAATTTGACTGTTAAACATCAGTCTGCTAGTGTAATCTAATTGCAGTTGCCTGCCTGCCAGCGTGTGTGCCAGGCCCACTTGCCCACAGTGCCACCACTCATATCTGTTGTAACAGTAGTGTCAATTTAAAAAAAAAAAAAACTTTTTTGACTGTGAAACATCAGTCTGCTAGTGTAATCTAATTGCAGTTGCCTGACTGCCAGTGTGTGTGCCAGGACCACTTGCCCACAGTGCCACCACTCATATCTGTTGTAACAGTAGTGTAAATTTAAAAAGAAAAAACTTTTTTGACTGTGAAATATCAGTCTCCTAGTGTAATCTAATTGCAGTTGCCTGTCTGCCAGCATGTATGCCAGGCCCACTTGCCCACAGTGCCACCACTCATATCTGTTGTAACTGTAGTGTAAATTTAAAAAAAAAAAACTTTTTTGACTGTGAAACATCAGTCTGCTAGTGTAATCTAATTGCAGTTGCCTGCCTGCCTGCCTGCCAGCGTGTGTGCCAGGCCCACTTGCCCACAGTGCCACCACTCATATCTGTTGTAACAGTAGTGTAAATTTAAAAAAAAAAAACTTTTTTGACTGTGAAACATCACTCTGCTAGTGTAATCTAATTGCAGTTGCCTGCCTGCCAGCATGTGTGCCAGGCCAACTTGCCCACAGTGCCACCACTCATATCTGTTGTAACAGTAGTGTAAATTTAAAAAAAAAAAACTTTTTTGACTGTTAAACATCAGTCTGCTATTGTAATCTAATTGCAGTTGCCTGCCTGCCAGCGTGTGTGCCAGGCCCACTTGCCCACAGTGCCACCACTCATATATGTTGTAACAGTAGTGTAAATTTAAAAAAAAAACGTTTTTGACTGTGAAACATCAGTCTGCTAGTGTAATTTAATTGCAGTTGCCTGCCTGCCAGCGTGTGTGCCAGACCCACTTGCCCGTTGCCACCACTCATATCTGTTTTAACAGTAGTGTAAATTTTTAAAAAAAAAAAACTTTTTTGACTGTGAAACATCAGTCCGCTACTTTAATCTTAATAGCAGTTGCCTGCCTGCCAGCGTGTGTGCCAGGCCCACTTGCCCACAGTGCCACCACTCATATCTGTTGTAACAGTAGTGTAAATTTAAAAACAAAACTTTTTTGACTGTGAAACATCAGTCTGCTAGTGTAATCTAATTGCAGTTGCCTGTCTGCCAGCGTGTGTGCCAGGCCCACTTGCCCGCAGTGCCACCACTCACATCTGTTGTAACAGTAGTGTAAATTTAAAAAAAAAAAAAAATTTGACTGTTAAACATCAGTCTGCTAGTGTAATCTAATTGCAGTTGCCTGCCTGCCAGCGTGTGTGCCAGGCCCACTTGCCCACAGTGCCACCACTCATATCTGTTGTAACAGTAGTGTAAATTTAAAAAAAAAAAACTTTTTTGACTGTGAAACATCAGTCTGCTAGTGTAATCTAATTGCAGTTGCCTGACTGCCAGTGTGTGTGCCAGGACCACTTGCCCACAGTGCCACCACTCATATCTGTTGTAACAGTAGTGTAAATTTAAAAAGAAAAAACTTTTTTGACTGTGAAATATCAGTCTCCTAGTGTAATCTAATTGCAGTTGCCTGTCTGCCAGCATGTATGCCAGGCCCACTTGCCCACAGTGCCACCACTCATATCTGTTGTAACTGTAGTGTAAATTTAAAAAAAAAAAACTTTTTTGACTGTGAAACATCAGTCTGCTAGTGTAATCTAATTGCAGTTGCCTGCCTGCCTGCCTGCCAGCGTGTGTGCCAGGCCCACTTGCCCACAGTGCCACCACTCATATCTGTTGTAACAGTAGTGTAAATTTAAAAAAAAAAAACTTTTTTGACTGTTAAACATCAGTCTGCTATTGTAATCTAATTGCAGTTGCCTGCCTGCCAGCGTGTGTGCCAGGCCCACTTGCCCACAGTGCCACCACTCATATATGTTGTAACAGTAGTGTAAATTTAAAAAAAAAACGTTTTTGACTGTGAAACATCAGTCTGCTAGTGTAATTTAATTGCAGTTGCCTGCCTGCCAGCGTGTGTGCCAGACCCACTTGCCCGTTGCCACCACTCATATCTGTTTTAACAGTAGTGTAAATTTAAAAAAAAAAAAACTTTTTTGACTGTGAAACATCAGTCCGCTACTTTAATCTTAATTGCAGTTGCCTGCCTGCCAGCGTGTGTGCCAGGCCCACTTGCCCACAGTGCCACCACTCATATCTGTTGTAACAGTAGTGTAAATTTAAAAAAAAAAACTTTTTTGACTGTGAAACATCAGTCTGCTAGTGTAATCTAATTGCAGTTGCCTGCCTGCCAGTGTGTGTGCCAGGCCCACTTGCCCACAGTGCCACCACTCATATCTGTTGTAACAGTAGTGTAAATTTAAAAAAAAAAAAACTTTTTTGACTGTTAAACATTAGTCTGCTATTGTAATCTAATTGCAGTTGCATGCCTGCCAGCGTGTGTGCCAGGCCCACTTGCCCACAGTGCCACCACTCATATCTGTTGTAACAGTAGTGTAAATTAAAAAAAAATAAAAAAATTTGACTGTGAAACATCAGTCTGCTAGTGTAATCTAATTGCAGTTGCCTGCCTGCCAGCGTGTGTGCCAGGCCCACTTGCCCACAGTGCCACCACTCATATCTGTTGTAATAGTAGTGTAAATTAAAAAAAAAAATTTTGACTGTTAAACATCAGTCTGCTAGTGTAATCTAATTGCAGTTGCCTGCCTGCCTGCCTGCCAGCGTGTGTGCCAGGCCCACTTGCCCACAGTGCCACCACTCATATCTGTTGTAACAGTAGTGTAAATTTAAAAAAAAAAAACTTTTTTGACTGTTAAACATCAGTCTGCTATTGTAATCTAATTGCAGTTGCCTGCCTGCCAGCGTGTGTGCCAGGCCCACTTGCCCACAGTGCCACCACTCATATATGTTGTAACAGTAGTGTAAATTTAAAAAAAAAACGTTTTTGACTGTGAAACATCAGTCTGCTAGTGTAATTTAATTGCAGTTGCCTGCCTGCCAGCGTGTGTGCCAGACCCACTTGCCCGTTGCCACCACTCATATCTGTTTTAACAGTAGTGTAAATTTAAAAAAAAAAAACTTTTTTGACTGTGAAACATCAGTCCGCTACTTTAATCTTAATTGCAGTTGCCTGCCTGCCAGCGTGTGTGCCAGGCCCACTTGCCCACAGTGCCACCACTCATATCTGTTGTAACAGTAGTGTAAATTTAAAAAAAAAAACTTTTTTGACTGTGAAACATCAGTCTGCTAGTGTAATCTAATTGCAGTTGCCTGCCTGCCAGTGTGTGTGCCAGGCCCACTTGCCCACAGTGCCACCACTCATATCTGTTGTAACAGTAGTGTAAATTTAAAAAAAAAAAAACTTTTTTGACTGTTAAACATTAGTCTGCTATTGTAATCTAATTGCAGTTGCATGCCTGCCAGCGTGTGTGCCAGGCCCACTTGCCCACAGTGCCACCACTCATATCTGTTGTAATAGTAGTGTAAATTAAAAAAAAAAATTTTGACTGTTAAACATCAGTCTGCTAGTGTAATCTAATTGCAGTTGCCTGCCTGCCAGCGTGTGTGCCAGGCCCACTTGCCCACAGTGCCACCACTCATATCTGTTGTAACAGTAGTGTAACTTTAAAAAAAAAAACTTTTTTGACTGTTAAATATCAGTCTGCTAGTGTAATCTAATTGCAGTTGCCTGCCTGCCAGCGTGTGTGCCAGGCCCACTTGCCCACAGTGCCACCACTCATATCTGTTGTAACAGTAGTGTAAATTTAAAAACAAAACTTTTTTGACTGTGAAACATCAGTCTGCTAGTGTAATCTAATTGCAGTTGCCTGTCTGCCAGCGTGTGTGCCAGGCCCACTTGCCCGCAGTGCCACCACTCACATCTGTTGTAACAGTAGTGTAAATTTAAAAAAAAAAAAAAAATTTGACTGTTAAACATCAGTCTGCTAGTGTAATCTAATTGCAGTTGCCTGCCTGCCAGCGTGTGTGCCAGGCCCACTTGCCCACAGTGCCACCACTCATATCTGTTGTAACAGTAGTGTAAATTTAAAAAAAAAAAAACTTTTTTGACTGTGAAACATCAGTCTGCTAGTGTAATCTAATTGCAGTTTCCTGACTGCCATTGTGTGTGCCAGGACCACTTGCCCACAGTGCCACCACTCATATCTGTTGTAACAGTAGTATAAATTTAAAAAGAAAAAACTTTTTTGACTGTGAAATATCAGTCTCCTAGTGTAATCTAATTGCAGTTGCCTGTCTGCCAGCATGTATGCCAGGCCCACTTGCCCACAGTGCCACCACTCATATCTGTTGTAACTGTAGTGTAAATTTAAAAAAAAAAAACTTTTTTGACTGTGAAACATCAGTCTGCTAGTGTAATCTAATTGCAGTTGCCTGCCTGCCTGCCTGCCAGCGTGTGTGCCAGGCCCACTTGCCCACAGTGCCACCACTCATATCTGTTGTAACAGTAGTGTAAATTTAAAAAAAAAAACTTTTTTGACTGTGAAACATCACTCTGCTAGTGTAATCTAATTGCAGTTGCCTGCCTGCCAGCATGTGTACCAGGCCAACTTGCCCACAGTGCCACCACTCATATCTGTTGTAACAGTAGTGTAAATTTTAAAAAAAAAAACTTTTTTGACTGTTAAACATCAGTCTGCTATTGTAATCTAATTGCAGTTGCCTGCCTGCCAGCGTGTGTGCCAGGCCCACTTGCCCACAGTGCCACCACTCATATATGTTGTAACAGTAGTGTAAATTTAAAAAAAAAACGTTTTTGACTGTGAAACATCAGTCTGCTAGTGTAATTTAATTGCAGTTGCCTGCCTGCCAGCGTGTGTGCCAGACCCACTTGCCCGTTGCCACCACTCATATCTGTTTTAACAGTAGTGTAAATTTAAAAAAAAAAAACTTTTTTGACTGTGAAACATGAGTCCGCTACTTTAATCTTAATTGCAGTTGCCTGCCTGCCAGCGTGTGTGCCAGGCCCACTTGCCCACAGTGCCACCACTCATATCTGTTGTAACAGTAGTGTAAATTTAAAAAAAAAAAAACTTTTTTGACTGTGAAACATCAGTCTGCTAGTGTAATCTAATTGCAGTTGCCTGCCTGCCAGTGTGTGTGCCACGCCCACTTGCCCACAGTGCCACCACTCATATCTGTTGTAACAGTAGTGTAAATTTAAAAAAAAAAAAACTTTTTTGACTGTTAAACATTAGTCTGCTATTGTAATCTAATTGCAGTTGCATGCCTACCAGCGTGTGTGCCAGGCCCACTTGCCCACAGTGCCACCACTCATATCTGTTGTAACAGTAGTGTAAATTAAAAAAAAATAAAAAAATTTGACTGTGAAACATCAGTCTGCTAGTGTAATCTAATTGCAGTTGCCTGCCTGCCAGCGTGTGTGCCAGGCCCACTTGCCCACAGTGCCACCACTCATATCTGTTGTAATAGTAGTGTAAATTAAAAAAAAAAATTTTGACTGTTAAACATCAGTCTGCTAGTGTAATCTAATTGCAGTTGCCTGCCTGCCAGCGTGTGTGCCAGGCCCACTTGCCCACAGTGCCACCACTCATATCTGTTGTAACAGTAGTGTAACTTTAAAAAAAAAAACTTTTTTGACTGTTAAATATCAGTCTGCTAGTGTAATCTAATTGCAGTTGCCTGCCTGCCAGTGGCACCACTTATATCTTGTTTAATAGTATTGTAAGTGTACATTTTTAAAAAAATGACAGGCAGAGGCAGGCCACCCCGCAGGTGCCGTCGTGGTCGTGGTGCTGTGATTCTCTTAGGCCCTAGAATAATGGCCAGTGTTCAGAGGCCACGTACCATGAACTCGAAAAGTTCTGAGGAGGACATAGTTGACTTTTCAACACAGGACACCCAATCGTCTATAGCTTCCGCTACGAACCTTGATGCACCATCCTCCTCCAGCTTATCTACGGGCACCTCTCAAGTTACCACTCTCCCGCCTGCCGCCACCACCAACACTAGCACCAAAGACGTTTCACTTGATCTGGCAGAGGAGTTATTTACACATCATTTGGAAGAAATGAGTGATGCGCAACCATCATTGACAGAGGATGTAGATAACAGTGATATGTCTCAGTCAGGCAGCATTACAGACATGGACGTACGGTGTGATGATGATGATGTTGTACCCGCTGCTGCTTCCGTTGTTGATTTGTCAGATACAAGTGAAGCGGTTGATGATGACAATGCATCCGTGGATGTCACGTGGGTGCCCGCTAGAAGAGAAGAAGAACAGGAGGAAAGTTCAGATGGGGAGACAGAGAGGAGGAGGAGATGAGTTGGAAGCAGGGGGAGGTCGTTGCAAGGAGCTAGTGGCACAGTCAGACAGCATGCATTGGCACCCGTTGTCAGCCAGACAGCACGCCAATCAACGCATGCTGTTGCCACCACCAGAATGCCGTCATCGCAGAGCTCAGCAGTGTGGCATTTTTTTTGTGTGTCTGCCTCTGACAAAAGTGATGCCATTTGCAACCTGTGCTAAAAGAAACTGAGTCGTGGGAAGTCCAACACCCACCTAGGTACAACTGCTTTGCGAAGGCACATGATCACACATCACAAACGCCTATGGGATCAACACATGAGTACAAGCAGCACACAAACTCAAAGCCGCCATCCTCCTCCTGGTCCAGCATCTTCAGCCACATCAACCACTGCTGTCCTCCTTGCCCCCTCTCAACCATCCGCCACTCCATCTCTCTTCCGGAGCATTTCCTGCTCATCTGCCCACAGTCAGGTGTCTGTCAAGGACATGTTTGAGCGTAAGAAGCCAATGTCACAAAGTCACCCCCTTGCCCGGCGTCTGAGAGCTGGCTTGTCTGAACTCTTAGCCCACCAGCTTTTACCATACAAGCTGGTGGAGTCTGAGGCGTTCAAAAAATTTGTAGCTATTGGAACACCGCAGGGGAAGGTACCTAGCCGAAATTTCTTTTCACAAAAGGCAATCCCCAACCTGTACTCGATTGTGCGAAAGGAAGTAATGGCATGTCTGGCACACAGTGTTGGGGCAAGGGTCCATCTGACCACTGATAGCTGGTCTGCAAAGCATGGTCAGGGCAGGTATATCACCTACATTGCGCTTTGGGTAAACCTGTTGACGGCTGACAACCATGGAATGCGTGGCTCTGCAGAGTTGGTGACACCGCCACGACTTGCAGGCAGGCCTGCTGCCACCTCCTCTACTCCTCCTACTCCATCCTCTTCCATAACCTCCTTGGCTGAGTCCTCTTCTTCTCAGAGAGTCACATCAGACCAGCACTCCTGTCTGCCCTGAATGCACAGGTGGATCAGTGGCTGACTCCGCACCAACTGGAGATCAGCAAAGTGGTTTCTGACAACGGAAGTAATTTGGTGGCAGATTTGAAATTGGGCAAGTTGACACATGTGCCATGCATGGCACATGTGTGTAATCTGATCGTACAACGCTTTGTGCATAAGTACCCAGGCTTACAGGACGTCCTAAAGCAGGCCAGGAAGGTGTGTGACCATTTCAGTCGTTCCTACATGGCCATGGCGCACTTTTCTGATATCCGGCAGCGAAACAACATGCCAGTGAGGCGCTTGTTTTGCGACAGCCCGACACATTGGAATTCAACACTCCTAATGTTCGACCACCTGCTCCAACAAGAAAAAGCCGTTAACGAGTATTTGTATGACCGGGGTGCTAGGACAGCCTCTGGGGAGCTGGGAATTTTTTTGCCACGTTACTGGGCGCTCATGCGCAATGCCTGTAGGCTCATGCGTCCTTTTGAGGAGGTGACAAACCTAGTCAGTCGCACCGAAGGCACCATCAGCGACATCATACCATTTGTTTTCTTCCTGGAGCATGCCCTGTGAAGAGTGCTGGATCAGGCCGTAGATGAGTGTGAAGAGGAAGAGTTGTGGTCACCATCACCACCAGAAACAGCCTTATCAGCATCGCTTGCTGGACCTGCGGCAACGCTGGAAGAGGATTGTGAGGAAGAGGAGTCAGAGGAAGAATGTGGCTTTGAGGAGGAGGAGGAAGACCAACCACAACAGGCATCCCAGGGTGCTCGATGTCACCTATCTGGTACCCGTGGTGTTGTACGTGGCTGGGGGGAAGAAGATACCTTCAGTGAGATCACTGAGGATGAGGAACGGGACATGAGTAGCTCGGCATCCAACCTTGTGCAAATGGTGTCTTTCATGCTGTCGTGCCTGTTGAGGGACCCTCGTATAAAAAAGCTGAAGAAGAACGACCTGTACTGGGTGTCCACTCTACTAGACCCCCAGTATAAGCATAAAGTGCCTGAAATGTTACCGAATTACCGCAAGTCGGAAAGGATGCAGCAGTTCCAAAATAAATTAAAAAGTATGCTTTACACAGCGTATAAGGGTGATGTCACAGCACAACAGGAATCTAACAGGGGAAGAGGTGAAAGTAATCCTCCGACTCCCATGACCACGCCGGCAAGGACAGGACGCTTTACAGACGTGTTGTTGATGGAGGACATGCAGAGCTTTTTAAGTCCTATGCATCGCCACAGCCCTTCGGGGTCCACCCTCAGAGAATGACTCGACCGACAGGTAGCAGACTACCTCGCCTTAACTGCTGATCTCGACACTCTGAGGAGTGATGAACCCCTTGACTACTGGGTGTGCAGGCTTGACCTGTGGCCTGAGCTATCCCTATTTGCCATAGAGCTTCTGGCCTGCCCCGCTTCAAGTGTCCTGTCAGAAAGGACCTTCAGTGCAGCAGGAGGTATTGTCACTGAGAAGAGAAGTCGCCTAGGTCAAAAAAGTCTAGATTACCTCACCTTTATTAAGATGAATGAGGGATGGATCCTAAAGGGACTGACATTGGGCGATACATTAGACTAAAAAAGGCCTGATGAGATGAGCTGCCTTGGGCTAAAAATTGTCCACACGCTGCTGTATTTTATCTTCGAATGCCGGATGACTTGCGTGACTTATCCGCCACCTACTACGGTTCAAGCCGCAATGTTTTAGGGCACTTTCTGCCTGGGAAACAAACATCAATTTTTCTGGCCGCTGCTACAGCAGCGGCTGCAACAATACCTAATTTTTCAGGCATGTGTACAATACATGCCAAATTTTTCTGGCCTCGGGTGCTGCACTGTGGCTTCAAAAACCACACCACTCATATCTGGTGGCACAGTAGATTGCACGCGCAGTGCCCCAAATTTGAAGTAGGAGGACCGGCCAAGCATCTTTTTCCATCTCCCGGTTCCTAAAATCCATGCGATATACACGTCCCCTAGCGCCGTAACTGCCTCTGGGAACCTTCCCATGGGTCCCAGACCGCACGTCTTGTAATTCTCTGTCTGGGAAATTATCTATCTATCAAATCTATCTATTTATCTATCAAATCTATCTATCTATCTATCGTATCTATCAAATGTATATTGCATCTATTGATCTATCTATCTAATCTATGTATCTATCTATCTATCAAATCTATCTATCTCATGGCCGGACTGTTTTGTGACAGCCACTTGTGTTTCGGCCAAATGTCCGTCGGACAAATGTCCGTCGGACAAATGTCCATCGGCTAAAAGTCCGGCCACGATTGCACGCGCAGTGCCCCAAATTTGAAGTAGGAGGACCGACCAAGCATCTTTTTCCATCTCCCGGTTCCTAAAATCCATGCCATATACACGTCCCCCGATAGGGGGAGTAACAGGTATTAAACTGATCAGAATAGTACTACTTAACACACCATTCATATCTGGTGGCACAGTAGATTGCACGCGCAGTGCCCCAAATTTGAAGTAGGAGGACCGACCAAGCATCTTTTTCCATCTCCCAGTTCCTAAAATCCATGACATATACACGTCCCCTGGTGCAGCAACTGCCTATGGGAACCTTACCATGGGTCCCAGACGGCACTTCTTGTAATTCTCTGTCTTGGAAATTTTCTATCTATAAAATCTATCTATTTATCTATCAAATCTATCTATCTTATCTATCAAATGTATATTGCATCTATTGATCTATCTATCTAATCTATGTATCTATCTATCTATCAAATCTATCTATCTCGTGGCCGGACTGTTTTGTGACAGCCACTTATGTTTCGGCCAAATGTTCATCGGACAAATGTCCGACGGCTAAAAGTCCGGCCACGATTGCATGCGCAGTGCCCACTACTTAACACACCACTCATATCTGGTGGCACAGTAGATTGCACGCGCAGTGCCCCAAATTTGAAGTAGGAGGACCGACCAAGCATCTTTTTCCATCTCCCGGTTCCTAAAATCCATACCATATACACGTCCCCTGGTGCCATAACTGCCTCTGGGAACCTTACCATGGGTCCGAGACCGCATGTCTTGTACTTCTCTATCTGGGAAATTATCTATCTATCAAATCTATCTATTTATCTATCAAATCTATCTATCTATCTATCGTATCTATCAAATGTATATTGCATCTATTGATCTATCTATCTAATCTATGTATCTATCTATCTATCAAATCTATCTCGTGGCCGGACTGTTTTGTGACAGCCACTTGTGTTTCGGACAAATGTCCGTCGGACAAATGTCCGTCGGCTATAAGTCCGGCCATGATTGCACGCGCAGTGCCCCAAATTTGAAGTAGGAGGACCGACCAAGCATCTTTTTCCATCTCCCGGTCCCTAAAATCCATGACATATACACGTCCCCTGGCGCCGCAACTGCCTCTGGGAACCTTACCATGGGTCACAGACCACACTTCTTGTAATTCTCTGTCTGGGAAATTATCTATCAAATCTATCTATTTATCTATCAAATCTATCTATCTATCGTATCTATCAAATGTATATTGCATCTATTGATCTATCTATCTAATCTATGTCTGTATCTATCTATCAAATCTATCTATCTCGTGGTTGTGCAAATGGACTGTTTGCGGTTGTTTGCGGTGCGTTAAACGGGGAGTTTGGGCTGTCAATGTGAAGCGGGCGTAACCCTTACACTACCTGATCGATACAACATCATACCTGATGTTTTAAAGCATGTTATTCCAAACAATTTAGGAATGTTAGGTGATTTATGCCCTTTATGGATTAAAACCAGACTCTGCATCAACTATGTAATTTTACGTGGGAGCTTTGCCATGGATCCCCCTCCGGCATGCCACAGTCCAGGTGTTAGTCCCCTTGAAACAACTTTTCGATCACTATTGTGGCCAGAAAGAGTCCCTGTGGGTTTTAAAATTCACCTGCCTATTGAAGTCAATGGCGGTTCGCCCGGTTCGCCCGTTCGCGAACAGTTGTGGATGTTTGCGTTCGTCGTTCGTGAACGGAAAATTTTCAGTTCGCGACATCACTATTCATTATAAATTAATTGAAGGGCACACAAATGTGATAACACTTTCTAAGCCAATAACAGTGGGCATAGATATACAAATTTGTTCTATTAGGATATCTACCTTTACACATAAGTGAGCTTTAAGTTGCAATCTATATCTTAATCTATTGCAAGGTTTTGGCTTTTTAGCCACCAGCAATGGATATGGATATACAACTGTAACACTACATATTTATGTATGTACTAAAGAGTGTTTATGGCCACTTTATCTAATTAACATTCAATATGTTGTAATGATTCATCAACTGTATCTTTAATTGTACATTTTCTTTGACTTTTTGTTTGAATATACACACATATAAATTATGCGCCAACAGTGTTATATGCACTTTATATCTTCTTGGCAAATTTGTTTGTTACAAGCAGGTTCATTATGAGTTAATATTGTTCCAGATAATTGTGACAGGGGGCGTTTTTTATTTTAAACATTGGCCAATCAGGTAATACTGTACCTGTTTTAAGCTACCTTAGTAACCTAGTACCACACGCTATGACTACGTCCGGAAGGGCTGAAACATGTTAGCAGTGGTACGCCTTTTACCTATCACTGTGGGATGCTTCCCGGATTTTAATTGTTTTGAATAAAGTTCTACGTTTTACTACAGCGGCTCCACATCTCTCATTGTTCTGCCTTACCACCAGTTGTTTGGAACCGCTGTGCCCGCCTGGTCGGGTTGCTACAGTTCACCAGGTACAGCCACACTTCCCCTCCCCCGTGGATACGTCACCTCGGACGTCACGTTAGGACTACCTCACTTCTGGATACACGGAAACGTGCAAGCGGAGCAGCACCGGGCGACAGCTGATACAGCTACCGGGAGGTACCTGGTTCGTAAAGTGCATGAGAAGAGCCCAACTGCGGGAGTAATCAAGTCCCTAAACCTGAAAGGGATATACGCATTGATCAAGATAAATTCCGGTTTGAGGGAGGCAGGGGAAGGGAGTGAATGTATACACGGTCCTGAGCAGATTAAATCTGAAAGGAACATACGCACTTTTGCAGCTAGCCTTCTATCATTAACTTTCTAATCCATATATTGACAAGGATTTTTCCCCAAATATGGTTAGATCATCCATAAATGGGCCTTTTGAACTCCGAAAAGTGGTCACTTTCGTCAATTTATGAAATCCTCAGGGCAACAGAGGCAAAGAAATTGTTACTAGAGTTGAGGAGTCATTGGGTAAAACTTATAGATCTTACTGATTTGTATAGACTAATCTTGAAAAGTTTTAATAGAACCCAGACTCTATGCATTTCAGTATAGTTAAAGGGACGCTGAACCCAAATTTTTTCTTTCGTGAATATATTTTTGTGTACCAATCTTTTTACGGATTTATATAGTTTTTAAATATATTTTTAGAAGCCTTATGTGAAAAATTATGTGAAAAAAAAAAAAAAAAAATGAGGTCCAAAGCAGTTTTAAACCAGTTTTTTTTTTCTAAGATAATGATATAGTTCTAAATATGAAAATGACTTATCTTAGTGCAATAACTTTTTGAGAGGGATGGAATACACCAATTCATTATAACAGATGCCTGAATGAATGATGTAATAAACTAATGTATGAGTGTTTAACAATGTAATTATACAAAAAATATTTTTGTTTGTTTGAATTTCAAACCTTAAATCTATAAAAATTAGTGAATGTAAATAAAAAAGATATTAACCATAACCATTTAAGGACATAAAATAAGAAAAAATGATTTAGAAAATAGTTTATTATTGTGATGTTTATTTGCTCTGAAACAGGAATTTAAGATCTTGCTTCTGAGCTTTTAGGTGTCCAGATATTAGTCCCAATTCCGAAGATCTTAAAAACCTTATAATGCAACTAACTAAATGTTTTTATTTTTTTTATTCAGTGTGAAAAGATGATAATTTAAAGTTGAAAAAAGAAACATTTAGATTTAAAAACAATATAATAGCAAAATCTAGTTAAACAAATTAAAAACAATCTACTTTTTTTTTTTACAGGAACATTGTGCTCCTTTAACTTTTATTTTATAATTTGAAGTAGCTGTTTTCCCACTTACACTGAAAATGTCAATACTTCAATATTGACTTTAGAAAAGAGGAGGCCACAGCAGACATTTTTCTCCCAGGGCTTAATTCTATAAAGCTCTCTGGGCTGGTGAGATTCTATAAGAATGCTTGCCAGTACTTCTATTTCCCTGGTGGAATTCTATAAAACCACTTTTTATATGCTGCATTTTCGTAAAAAAATGCACAATGAAAACAGTAAAAAAATATTTTTAAGGCGCATCACAAATTGTAACAAAATTGTTTGCCAAAAACGTAAACTTTGTATGAAAATACAAAATATCTACAGTGTAAATCGTAATTTAAGTACACAGTATGTGCAACAACACATAGAAATTTGTACTTAAGTACAAAATACAAAGCGTAAATGTTGTTTTTTTCATAAAATAGGCAGAACATTATATGGGCATTCCATGTGTGTATATGAAATTGACTCTTAAATCCCAACATTATTCTGTAAACATTTTCGCCATACAGATCTCACAGTTTTTTCTTGCATCTTAAAAGTTTACAAAGCTTTTATCAAAATATTTAAAATGCTAATTACTCTGAAAGGAAAATCTATGCATTCGAAAATAACAGCAATTTGATGGTACAGTGCACTGAAATTAGCGTAATTTGATTTGTATTCAGCGTTATAGTCAAGTGTAAACATACGCCGGGTTCTCCCTGTGTACTTTGTCCTCCATTATGAACTTTTACAAAGCAGATAGCTCTCAGTATTTCTATGGAGACAGCTAGCCACTCGCAGGTACAGACCAATTTTTTATAGAATTCTATAAGGGCTGCTTCTGCGAGTGTTGACATTGAAAACCACTCTAGACAAGCAAATGCATTTTTCTGCAGCCAGGATGGGGGCCCTTTTTTAAAGGGCCTTATATGGCGCAGACAGCGTGCTAACTGAAACTAAAAATAGTATCCATTTAGACACACTCCAAATATTACCGGTGGGACCTAAGTTGTACTACACCTATGCTAACTACCTCAGGCGATGTAAGTCTTGCAAGCTGATAGCTGGCGAGACAAATATGCCAGCTGCCCTCCTAACAACCTGCACTTTTCTGATTCAAACATATCACACTGGTGGCGATATAAATTAATAAAAGTGTAGCCTACTCCCTGTAGCATGCCCCGCCAACTACCCCTGAATGCCTTTACCTACATAACACCTAACCTACACTCCCCTGCATCTCCGAGCTAACTTCCACTGACCACCTACACCTACGTCATGCCTAATCTACACACCCCTGGAACGTCTAGCTAAGTCCCTAATACCGCCTACACTTACGTAATTTCTAATCGACACTCCCCTGGAATGCCCCACCTAATTCCCACATACTACCTACTGTCCTACTACCTACTATTTACAAGACTATTTGAAAGAAGCAGAGAGAATTTTAGGAGACATCGAATATTATTACAAGGAGATCCCACCTCTAGCTATCTTCTAATATATTCCACCCTAATATAAAAAGGTTCTAATTTGGGCATTTTGAATAAGAGAGAAAAATAATTTCTAAAAACATCCAATCCAACTATAGCACATTATTACCATTTGACCAAAATACATAAAAATATACAAAATCCACCTGGCCGCCCAATAATTGCGGGTATTGGAAATTTAACATATAACTTATCTTATTACATAGATTAATTTTTACAAAAAATTGTGATTACACTCCCATCCTATATTAGAGACAGCAGTCATCTATTACAATCAATCAATCAGATTCCCATCCCAAACGGGGAACTTTTATGGATCACATGCGATGTGACTTCATTATACTCTAACATTTCCCATGAATTGGGTATTAGGGCTGTATCACATTTTATAGAACAGGATATAATTTTTCCAGATTCACAACGAATGTTTATTTTAGAAAGTATTTAATACATTTTGCAACACAATTATTTTATTTATCATCAAGATAAGTTTTATTTGCAAGCCAAAGGTACGGCCATGGGGACAAGGTTCGCTCCCAGTTTTGCAAATCTCTTCATGGGTTTTTTTGAAGAAAATTACATCTATCGTAGCGTATATGGGGCGAACCTGGTCTTCTATGGCCGCTACATAGATGACCTGATTTTTATTTGGGATGGGGACAGAACATCAGCAGAATCATTTATCACTCATCAAAACCAGAATAATTTAGGGATCAGTTTCACAGCTAACATACATACTGAATCAATCGAATATTTAAATCTTGTACTTAGTTGGGGCAAAGATAATTGTATAGAATCCAAAACATTTTTTAAAGAAGTAGACAGCAATAGCTTTTTGGAATACAGAAGCAATCGCCACAAAAGTTGGATCCGAAATATACCATATAGCCAGTTTAGGAGGATCAGAAGGAACTGCACTAAAATAGAAACCTTTTTGGAACAAAGTAAAGTCCTATATCGCAGATTTTTCGACAAAGGCTATCCCGTCCATCTTTTAGATCAAGCATTAACCAGAGCCAAAAATTTGGATAGGACAACTTTCCTTCAGACTGGATCCAACACATCCAAATCAAACATTAGTGGCAATAATGACATAATGTTCATTACACAATATAACAACGACTATCAAAAGATTCAAAACACTCTCAATAAATACTGGTATATTACCCAGAGAGACCACATTCTTGCAAACATTGTTAAAGAAAAACTGAGAATGGTTTACAGGAGAGCCCCTACTCTTAGAAACAAGTTGGCCCCCAGCAAAAGAGTCAAGCATGTAAATTTCAAAACATCAAGCCAGAAAACCAATGCAACTGGTATATTTCGGCTTAAAGGAATATATAGATGTGGTAACAATGGGTGCAACTTGTGCAATTTTATCAAGTCAGGACAGAATTTTTTTTCATACAATGTCACAGGGGAAAATTAAAAAGTATTCCCAACCATTGTTTAACTAAACAACAGTAAAACATCTATTTATCGTTTTTTACCTATTGACTTTGTTCCAAAATCATCTGAATATAATCGATTGACAAGACTAAGACAACGTGAAACTTTCTGGATTTTCAAGCTGAAAACCCTACATCCTTTAGGTCTCAATTCTAACCTTGATCTGGCAGCTTTCAATTAGTCAACTTTTTAGTAGTTTCATTATCAAGTTATGATCTGGTTATGCTTTGGGTATTGTATCCACAATATGTTCCAGTTTTCCACTTCCTTTGTCCCATATCCCATCTAATCCAGCAGGACACAGATCAATACAATACAACCACACAAGACAAGGTTCCATTACCCCAGTGGAATAATCTACATTGTTATATTCTATAAATTAAATAATAGACTATCTTGCATTGACACCATTTTAGATAAGGTAACTAACTTGATATAGATAAGGGTACATCAAACTATATTTCTCACAAACATTACACAGAGCACAATATTTGAATACACTAAAGCGGATTTGTATGGTAGATGCGCTACCTGCGCCCATGTTCTTTTAGCATACATTTTGCACAACTTTATATAGAATTAATTTTTTTTAACAGTTTATGTACACCTAAACATCATTCATATTCTAGCATAGGTATTTGGTAGGTACACAACTTGCGTCTGTGTTCTTTCATACATATGATAATTAGATCTATCGATCAAAACACATAAGTTAGGCACAGGAAATATTAATTTCTGTAGGATAAGACAGTCCAGCTATAAGAGACGATGGCCCTTTAACTGGTGAATACCATTTGTTAAACATGCACATTTTCTACACATCGGTAGAGAAATATAAAGGTTTTTAGTGATACATAAAAGAAAAGCTTTTTTCTTATTATCTTTTGCTCTTATACAGTGGGATCTTCAACTAAGAAGGACAAAAATCAGAGATTGACCGATAATTAATGCACATATCTAACTGTATGTTGTTAGATTTTCAGCCCTTTTCTTTCACACAAGTGGATATCATTACGAAAAGACACAACAAATTACACAACATTGTATTCACACATTTATTCATGCAGTGCGACTACAATATGGGCGACAAACCATGTTGTTCTTAAGGTTTATCTATTGCATTTTTAACAGTTTTTGTAAATATTATTTATAAAAGAAAGCTAATGAATATATCATACATTCTATCGGGTTCACGATTCTCTTTTTGTTTTTATGTATCCATTGTTGGATTTTATAATGTGTGACTATTGTATATAAATGTTTTTATTAGTGTTGAAAAAGCAACACCTAACGCATTGCAACATCTATATTACCTAGACTTTGTATATTCCCATTGGTTCCTTTTCTAACTTGACAACTTCCTGTTATACCATTACATGTGTATTTAATGATGCTAATGAAGCAAGCTTGTATCCATTTTTTGCATTTGCCAGAGGAAACGACCACTGAGTGGTCGAGAAACGCGTTGCAGCAAAAAGATATTAAAGTGTTTGTTTTAATAACATTCTGGAAGTTGTCTTTTATATGCTGACCCAGCTTCAGCTGATCTTCTTTCTAATCGGCAAGAAATTCCGGTTTCAACGAGTACCTAACAAGAGATAATTCCAGTATTCACAGCAACCCCCAGCTAAGGAACAGCTGCCAGTGTATTAGCCGCTGTATTAAGTGCTAGCCTGCATTAAAGCATCGGCCCCAGTACGGTGCAACTTTTTCTGGTGAGCATATTACCTTCTGTGTGCTAAACAATCTAACTATTCGTAATACACTATGAGGCGCCCTCTTCTTTTTTCTTCAGTCTTTTAGATAATTCCATACACCGTAATTGTGACCGGAGCAGCCTTTTGTTATTTTCACTGAGGAATTACTTACTAAAGGCACATTGTACTGCGAACAGCAGCTGATAATTCGAACATTGGACAATCTGTTTTAGACTTTTGGATTCTACATCATCATTAACTTAAGTACCCTTTTATATCACATTGGAACATATATATCATTTTAACACAATTATTTATCATTTATTATTATTTATTTTCATTTATTGTCATTTATATCAATCATATAAATTAATATTTATACGGTGCACCCCCATTGTTGGACACCCCCTTGGGTATCCTTGTTTTAATTAACATACACCTAGATTATGTTTTTTGCGCCAAACAGGGTGCAAAACGAACGCAACAAAGTTGTGTTATTTCACCCCCCCATAGCGCTGCCGTTACGAGTTTCTGAAAAGCCTACTTGTGCTTGCAAAATGGTGGCATTAAGCTCCATACCGCACAAACTCCAAGGGCTGCTTTGACGTGCTCGTGTACGCTTTCCCCCATAGACATCAATGACAAGAGAGTGTTAGAAAAAAAACTAACACCTGATGTGCGGAATGGTGATCTCCGTAACGCAACCCCATTGATGTCTATGGGGAAAAAAAGTTACGTTTAAACCTAACACCCTAACATAAACCCCAAGTCTAAACACCCCTAATCTGCCGCCCCCGACATCGCTGACTCCTCAATAAAGTTATTAACCCCTAATTTGCCGCTCCCGACATCGCTGCCACTAATAAAAGTTATTAACCCCTATTCTGCCCCTCCCGACAACGCCACCACTATAATAAAGCTATTAACCCCTAATCCGCCGCTCCCCAACATCGCAGCCACTAAATAAAGTTATTAACCCCTAAACCTACGGCCTCCCACATCTCCACCACTAAATAAACCTATTAACCCCTAACCCTCCCGACCCTGACATCGCAAACCACTAAATTAAACTATTAACCCCTAAACCTAACACCTCCCCAACTTTAAATTAAAATATAACTATCTTTAAATAAATAAAAACTTACCTTTGAAATAAAAATAAATCTAACATTAAACTATAAATTAACCTAACCTTACTATTCTAATAAAATAAAAAAATACTACCAATTAAAATATATAAATTACAAATTTAAAAAACCTAACACTACAAAAAAAATAAAAAAATCTAAATTACAACAAAAAAATCAAATCCTAAGAAAAATGTTAAAAATCTAACGCCTAGATTACAAGTCTTGCGTTAGGGTTAAAAAGCAGCATTGAGAGGTCCCAACGCTGCTTTTTAACGCCCGCTGGTATTACGAGTCTGGCAGGTACAGGTGTACTGCTCACTTTTTTTCTACGTAAATTGCGTATCCTATCTTTTTAATGGGATTTTCCAAATGCCGGTATTACGAGTCTTGGAAAAAGTGAGTGGTAGACCCTCTCGTGTCAAGACTCCTACTGCATTTAAAAGTCAGTAGTTAAGAGTTTTATGGGCTAACGCCGTAACATAAAACTCTTAACTAAAGTGCTAAAAAGTACACTAACACCCATAAACTACCTAATTACCCCTAAACCGAGGCCCCACCCACATCACAAACACTTAAATACATTTTTTTAAACGCTAATCTGCCGACCGGACATCGCCGCCACTTCAATAAATATATTAACTCCTAAACCGCCGCACTCCCGCCTCCCAAACATTAGTTAAATTTTATTAACCCCTAATCTGCCGTCCCTAACATCGCCGACACCTACCTACATTTATTAACCCCTAATCTGCCGCACCCAACGTCGCCGCAACTATATTAAATGTATTACCCCCTAAACCTAAGTATAACCCTAACCCTAACACCCCCCTAACTTAAATATAATTTAAAATAATCTAAATAAAATTACTACAATTAACTAAATTATTCCTATTTAAAACTAAATACTTACCGATAAAATAAACCCTAAGCTAGCTACAATATAACTAATAGTTACATTGTAGCTAGCTTAGGGTTTATTTTTATTTTACAGGCAACTTTGTATTTATTTTAACTAGGTAGAATAGTTAGTAAATAGTTATTAACTATTTAATAACTACCTAGCTAAAATAAATACAAATTTACCTGTAAAATAAAACCTAACCTATGTTACAATTACACCTAACACTAAACTATCATTAAATAAATTAACTAAATTAATTACAATTAATTACAATTGAATTAAATAAACTAAAGTATGAAAAAAAACACTAAATTACAGAAAATAATAAAATAATTACAATTTTATTAAACTAATTACACCTAATCTAATCCCCCTAATAAAATAAAAAAGCCCCCCAAAATAAAAAAAGCCCTACCCTATACTAAATTACAAATAGCCCTTAAAAGGGCTTTTGTGGGACATTGCCCCAAAGTAATCAGCTCTTTTACCTGTAAAAAAAAATTACAACCCCCCCACAACATTAAAACCCACCACCCACACACCCAACCCTACTCTAAAACCCACCCAATCCCCCTTAATAAAACCTAACACTAGTGGTCCTCCAGACGGTCCGAAGTCTTCATCCTATCCGGGCAGAAGAGGTCCTCCAGATGGGCAGAAGTCTTCATCCAGACGGCATCTTCTATCTTCATCCATCCGGAGCGGAGCGGGTCCATCTTTAAGACAACCGATGCGGAGCTCAATCCTATTGGCTGATTAGATCAGCCAATATGATTTTTTCTACCTTAATTCCGATTGGCTGATAGAATTCTATCAGCCAATCGGAATTGAAGGGACGCTATCTTGGATGACGTCATTTAAAGGACCCGTCATTGTTCCAGTCGCCATCGAACGAAGAGGATGCTCCACGTTGGATGTCTTGAAGATGGACCCTCTCCGCTTTGGATGGATGAAGATAGAAGATGCCGCCTGGATTAAGACTTCTGCCTGTCTGGAGGACCTCTTCTGCCCGTATAGGATGAAGACTTCGAACCGTCTGGAGGACCACTTCTGCCTGGTTGGGTGAAGACGTCTTAAGGTAGGCTGATCTTCAAGGGTGTAGTGTTAGGTTTTATTAAGGGGGGATTGGGTGGGTTTTAGAGTAGGGTTGGGTGTGTGGGTGGTGGGTTGTAATGTTGGGGGGTATTGTCTTTTTTTTACAGGTAAAAAAGAGCTGATTACTTTGGGGCAATGCACCGCAAAAAGCCCTTTTAAGGGCTATTTGTAATTTAGTATAGGGTAGGGATTTTTATTATTTTGGGGGGCTTTTTTATTTTATTAGGGGGATTAGATTAGGTGTAATTAGTTTAAAAAAACTTGTAATTATTTTATTATTTTCTGTAATTTAGTGTTTGTTTGTTTTTGTAATTTAGTTTATTTTATTTAATTGTAATTAATTGTAGTTAATTTAGGTAATTTATTTAATTATAGTGTAGTGTTAGGTGTAATTGTAACTTAGGTTAGGATTTATTTTACAGGTATATTTGTATTTATTTTAACTAGGAAGTTATTAAATAGTTAATAACTATTTAATAACTATTGTACCTAGTTAAAATAAAAACAAAGTTGCCTGTAAAATAAAAATAAATCCTAAACTAGCTACAATGTAACTATTAGTTATATTGTAGCTATCTTATGGTTTATTTTATAGGTAGGTATTTAGTTTTAAATAGGAATAATTTATTTAATAATAGTATTTTTATTTAGATTTATTTAAATTATATTTAAGTTAGGGGGGTTAGGGTTAGGGTTAGACTTAGGTTTAGGGGTTAATAACTTTATTACAGTGGCGGCGACGTTGTGGGCGGCAGATTAGGGGTTAATAATTGTAGGTAGGTTGCAACGACATTGGGGGCGGCAGAATAGTGGTTAATAACTATAATGTAGGTGTTGGCGATGTTGGGGGCGACAGATTAGGGGTTCATAAGTGTAATGTAGGTGGCGGCGGTGTCCGGAGTGGCAGATTAGGGGTTAATAATACACCCTGTTCCAAATTATTATGCAAATTCTATTTCAGTGTCACAAAGATTAAATTTTTTTTTTTTCAGTTTAACTCATGGATGGCATTGTGTATCAGGGCTCTTTTGATCACTGAAAACAATCTCGGACACCTGTGATAATTAGATTGCCAGGTGAGCCAATTAAAGGAAAAACTACTAAAGAAGGGTGTTCCACATTATTAAGCAAAGCACCATTTTCAAGCAATATGGGGAAGAAAAATTATCTCTGTGCTGCCGAAAAGAGTGAAATAGTTCAATGCCTTGGACGAGGTATGAAAACATTAGATATTTCACGAAAACTTAAGCGTGATCATCGCACTATTAAGAGATTTGTGGCTGATTCAGAGCACAGACGGGTTGGTGCAGATAAAGGCACATTGAGGAAGATTTCTGCCAGATCCATGCATCGGATCAAGAGAGCAGCTGGTAAAATACCATTACATAGCAGCAAACAGATATTTGAAGCTGCTGGTGCCTCTGGAGTCCCACGGACATCAAGGTGTAGAGTCCTCCAGAGTCTTGCAACTGTGCATAAACCTTCCATTCGGCCACCACTAACCAATGCTCACAAGCAGAAATGGCTGCATTGGGCAGAACAATACATTAAGACTAATTTTCAAACAGTCCTGTTCACTGATGAGTGACGTGCAACTCTGGATGGTCCAGATGGATGGAGTAGTGGATGGTTGGTGGACGGCCACCCTGTGTCAACAAGGCTGCGACGTCAGCAAAGGGGTGGTGGAGTCATGTTTTGGGCCGGAATCATGGGAAGAGAGCTGTTCGGCCCCTTTAGGGTCCCCAAAGGTGTAAAGATGACCTTTGCAAAGTATGTGGAGTTCCTGACTGAACAATTCCTTCCCTGGTACAGAAGGAAGAACTATGCTTTCCGTAATAAAATTATCTTCATGCATGACAATGCACCATCTCATGCTGCAAAGAATACCTCTGCATTAATGGCTGCTATGGGGATAAAAGGAGAGAAAGTCATGGTGTGGCCTCCATCCTCCCCTGACCTCAATCCTATTGAGAACCTTTGGAGCATCCTCAAGCAAAAGATCTATGAGGGTGGGAGGCAGTTTACATCCAAACAGCAGCTCTGGGAGGCTATTCTGACATCTTGCAAACAAATGCAAGCAGAAACTGTCCAAAAACTCACAAGTTCAATGGATGCAAGACTTGTGAAGCTGCTATCAAATAAGGGGTCCTATGTTAAAATGTAACGTGACCTGTTAAAATGTTTAAAAAATTAAAATGTTTTTCAAAGTTTGATTGAAATAGCTTTTGATTTCAGTAAATATGCTGCAAACACAACAAATGACAAGTTTCAGTTCTTTACAACCTATAAAGTGTTTTGAAACTTACTGTGCGTAATAATTTGGAACAGTGCATTGTACGTTTTTTATTTTGAAAAAAAAATACTGTTACCATTAGGAGGTTTGTTCAATAAAATTTGAATTGTACTCTTAATAGTTGATAACATGAGAATTATGCTGACTGTTGTTTACATCAATTATTTAGGTAAATGAGAAAGATATCATTGGCATAATAATTTGGAAAAGGGTGTATAATGCAGGTGCCGGCGATGTCGGTAGGGGTTAATAAGTGTAAGATTAAGGGTGTTTAGACTCGGGGTTCATGTTAGGGTGTTAGGTGTAGACATAAAAAGTATTTCCCCATAGGAATCAATGGGACTGCGTTAGGAGCTGAACGCTGCTTTTTTGCAGGTGTTAGACTTTTTTTCAGCCGAATCAGCCCCATTGATTCCTATGGGGAAATCGTGCGTGAGCACGTTGAGCCAGCTCACCGCTACCGTAAGCAGCGCTGGTAGTGAGGTGAGATGTGGAGCTAAATTTTGCTCTCCGCTCACTTTTTTGCAGCTAACGCCGGGTTTAAAAAAACCTGTAATACCAGCATTGTTTGTAGGTGAGCAGTGAGCATATACTGCGCGTTAGCACCGCACCCCTGTTAACGCAAAACTCGTAATCTAGGTGTAAGTTTACCAAAAATAATAAACACTAAAATCACGGAAAATAAACACTAAGATTACAAAAAATAAATGACAATTACACCTAATCTAATAGCCCTATAAAAATAAAAATCCCCCCAAAATAAAAACACCTCCTAGCCTACAATAAACTACCAATACCCCTTAAAAGGGCCTTTTGTATGGCATTACCCTAAGTAAATCAGGCCTTTTACCTGTAACAAAATACAAAGTCCCTCAAACAGTAAAACCCACCACCCAACCAATCCCCCTAAATAAAAAACCTAACTCTAAAAAAAAACTAAGCTACCCATTGCCCCTAAAGGGGCATTTGTATGGGCATTGCCCTTAAAAGGGCATTTAGCTCTTTTTTTAAAGCCCAAACCCTAAACTAAAAAATAAACCACCCAAATTTTTTTTTTAAAAAACCTAACACTATTTCCAGAAGATCTACTCACGGTTTCTAAAGTCCGGACATCCAACTCCATCCAGGGGGCGAGGTCTTCATCCAGGTGGCGAGGTCTTCATCCATCCCAGGGGCGTCTTCTATCTTCATCCCTGTGGCGCGGAGCAGAGTCATCCTGGAAGCTGATCCCATCCTGCACGAAGCGTCCTCTTCATACGGTCGCCGCCGTACACTGAAGTTGAATAACAGGTAGCCATTTCAAAATAGAGTCCCTTGCATTCCTATTGGCTGATTTGATTCTTCAAATTAAAATCAGCCAATAGGATGAGAGCTTCTGAAATCCTATATGCTGTTCAAATCAGTCAATAGGATTTCAGTAGCTCTCATTCTATTGGCTGTTTTAAACAGCCAATAGGATTTCAGAAGCTCTCATCCTATTGGCTGATTTGAATTTGAAAAAACGGTTACCTTGCATTCAACTTCAGTGTACGGTGGCGACCGCATAAAGAGGACGCTCCCCGCAGGATGGGATCAGCTTCCAGGATGGCTCCACGCCGCTGGGATGAAGATAGAAGACGCTCCCAGGATGGATGAAGACCTCAGCACCTGGATGAAGACCTCGTCGCCTGGATGGAGATGGATGTCCGGACTTCAGAAAACGTGAGTAGATCTTCTGGGGTTAGGTTATTTTTTTTTTTTTTATGGCGGGTTTTTTTTTAGATTAGGGTTTGGGCTTTGAAAAAGAGCTAAATGCTATTTTAAGGGCAATGCAAAAGAGGTAAATGCCCTTTTAAGGGCAATGCCCATACCATTGTAATTGTGGTGGGTATGTGGCAGTATAGCGATTAATAGTTTAGATGGGTACTTGCAGTGGGTATGTGGCAGTATAGCGATTAATATTTTAGATGGGTACTTGCAGTGGGTATGTGGCGGTATAGGGGTTAATAGTTAAGATTGGTACTTGCATTGGGTATGTAGTGGTATAGGGGTTAATAGTTTAGATGGGTACTTGTGGTGGGTATGTGGTAGTATAGTGGTTAATTGTTTAGATGGGTACTTGCGGTGGATATGTGGTGGTATAGTTGTTAATAGTTTAGATGGCACTTACGGTGGGCATCTGGAGGTAAAGTGGTTAACAGTTTAGATTGGTACTTGCGGTAGGTATGTGGCAGTATATCGGTTAATATTTTCGATGGGTACTTGCAGTGGGTACTTGGCGGTTTAGATATTTATTAATGTAGTGGTAGTTTCCGATCGTGGGGTACTTCAGTTTAGGGGTACTGAGAATTAGTGGTTAGACACGCCAGCTATATTCCAACGGATCATTTACTATACATCGCCAATATGGGTAGTGATGCTGGTTGTTATCGATCGCCAGCATCGCTGACCAATCGCATGTATAGTAAATGCCTCTCGGAGATGCCACCTGTTAGCATCTTTGTCGGGGGCTTGGAATATTTCCACAGGCTCACTCGACATAGCAGCAAATCTCTTGGAATATCTTGCCACCTCGAAGCACTTTCAATCATTGGGGTCAGTGTATTTTAAAAATAGATTTTCCCATAATGTGTTTGCAATTACTTGTTATACCAGCTGCAGAGTATAAAATATGAAAATGTGCTCCTTTTGAATGAAATAGCTGATTGTGTGCTTTGAAACCACAACCCATTAATATAGGTTGAGCTTGCAGGGTAATCAGATCTTATTTTAGCAATTTCTGCACACACACATATGCTTCTTTATATTATCTCTGTCTGTAAGCCTAAACCCAATACTTACGCACGACATTCAAAGCATCTACATTTTCTAAAAAAGGGGGCAGACCCGCGATTGGCAATGTGTCTCCAATAGGATATAATGAGGAGCGCTACGTCAGCTAAATATCGCAGACATTGCCACTTGTCTTCACTCTCTGTGGGCGGGTGGCCATATTTAAAGTGTTCCAACATAGCGCAGACAGTGTACTCACTGAAACCCAATACGGAACACTTCAAATAATGTCTGTGTGACACCTACACTACCTGCCTCACACTGTAAAGTCTTGCCACTATAAAGGTGGTGAGACAAACATGACTGATACCGTACTCGCAACCTGTACTTCAGAGATAATATATCACACTGGAATGCCTGGCTAACTCCCATAGAACACCTACACCTACAGTGTGTAATGCCTGAAATCTACCTGTCTAACAAAGTATACAAAAAACCTCCCTATAACTATAGAAGCTATGGCCTAGATTTAGAGTTCGGCGGTAGCCGTCAAAACCAGCGTTAGAGGCTCCTAACGCTGGTTTTGGCCGCCCGCTGGTATTTGGAGTCAGTGATTAAAGGGTCTAACGCTCACTTTTCAGCCGCGACTTTTCCATACCGCAGATCCCCCTACGCCATTTGCGTATCCTATCTTTTCAATGGGATCTTCCTAACGCCGGTATTTAGAGTCGTTTCTGCAGTGAGCGTTAGAGCTCTAACGACAAGATTCCAGCCGCCTGAAAATAGCAGGAGTTAAGAGCTTTCTGGCTAACGCCGGTTTATAAAGCTCTTAACTACTGTACCCTAAAGTACACTAACACCCATAAACTACCTATGTACCCCTAAACCGAGGTCCCCCCACATCGCCGCCACTCGATTAAAATTTTTAACCCCTAATCTGCCGACCGCCACCTACGTTATACTTATGTACCCCTAATCTGCTGCCCCTAACACCGCCGACCCCTGTATTATATCTATTAACCCCTAACTTGCCCCCCACAACGTCGCCGCAAGCTACTTAAAATAATTAACCCCTAATCTTCCGACCGCAAATCGCCGCCACCTACGTTATCCCTATGTACCCCTAATCTGCTACCCCTAACATCGCCGACCCCTATGTTATATTTATTAACCCCTAATCTGCCCCCCTCAACGTCGCCGACACCTACCTACACTTATTAACCCCTAATCTGCCGAGCGGACCTGAGCGCTACTATAATAAAGTTATTAACCCCTAATCCGCCTCACTAACCCTATCATAAATAGTATTAACCCCTAATCTGCCCTCCCTAACATCGCCGACACCTAACTTCAATTATTAACCCCTAATCTGCCGAGCGGACCTCACCGCTACTATAATAAATGTATTAACCCCTAAAGCTAAATCTAACCCTAACACTAACACCCCCCTAAGTTAAATATAATTTTTATCTAACGAAATAAATTAACTCTTATTAAATAAATGATTCCTATTTAAAGCTAAATACTTACCTGTAAAATAAATCCTAATATAGCTACAATATAAATTATAATTATATTATAGCTATTTTAGGATTAATATTTATTTTACAGGCAACTTTGTAATTATTTTAACCAGGTACAATAGCTATTAAATAGTTAAGAACTATTTAATAGTTACCTAGTTAAAATAATAACAAATTTACCTGTAAAATAAATCCTAACCTAAGATATAATTAAACCTAACACTACCCTATCAATAAAATAATTAAATAAACTACCTACAATTACCTACAATTAACCTAACACTACACTATCAATAAATTAATTAAACACAATTGCTACAAATAAATACAATTAAATAAACTATCTAAAGTACAAAAAATAAAAAAGAACTAAGTTACAGAAAATAATAAAATATTTACAAACATAAGAAAAATATTACAACAATTTTAAACTAATTACACCTACTCTAAGCCCCCTAATAAAATAACAAAGCCCCCCAAAATAAAAAATTCCCTACCCTATTCTAAAATACAAATATTACAAGCTCTTTTACCTTACCAGCCCTGAACAGGGCCCTTTGCGGGGCATGCCCCAAGAATTTCAGCTCTTTTGCCTGTAAAAAAAAACATACAATACCCCCCCCCAACATTACAACCCACCACCCACATACCCCTAATCTAACCCAAACCCCCCTTAAATAAACCTAACACTACCCCCCTGATGATCTTCCTACCTTGTCTTCACCATGCCAGGTTCACCGATCCGTCCTGGCTCCAAGATCTTCATCCAACCCAAGCGGGGGCTAGACATCCACTGAAGAAGTCCAGAAGAGGGTCCAAAGTCTTCCTCCTATCCGGCAAGAAGAGGACATCCGGACCGGCAAACATCTTCTCCAAGCGGCATCTTCTATCTTCTTCCATCCGATGACGACCGGCTCCATCTTGAAGACCTCCAGCGCGGATCCATCCTCTTCTTCCGACGACTAGACGACGAATGACGGTTCCTTTAAGGGACGTCATCCAAGATGGCGTCCCTCGAATTCCGATTGGCTGATAGGATTCTATCAGCCAATCGGAATTAAGGTAGGAATTTTCTGATTGGCTGATGGAATCAGCCAATCAGAATATAGTTCAATCCGATTGGCTGATCCAATCAGCCAATCAGATTGAGCTCGCATTCTATTGGCTGATCGGAACAGCCAATAGAATGCGAGCTCAATCTGATTGGCTGATTGGATCAGCCAATCGGATTGAACTATATTCTGATTGGCTGATTCCATCAGCCAATCAGAAAATTCCTACCTTAATTCCGATTGGCTGATAGAATCCTATCAGCCAATCGGAATTCGAGGGACGCCATCTTGGATGACGTCCCTTAAAGGAACCGTCATTCGTCGTCTAGTCGTCGGAAGAAGAGGATGGATCCGCGCTGGAGGTCTTCAAGATGGAGCCGGTCGTCATCGGATGGAAGAAGATAGAAGATGCCGCTTGGAGAAGATGTTTGCCGGTCCGGATGTCCTCTTCTTGCCGGATAGGAGGAAGACTTTGGACCCTCTTCTGGACTTCTTCAGTGGATGTCTAGCCCCCGCTTGGGTTGGATGAAGATCTTGGAGCCAGGACGGATCGGTGAACCTGGCATGGTGAAGACAAGGTAGGAAGATCATCAGGGGGGTAGTGTTAGGTTTATTTAAGGGGGGTTTGGGTTAGATTAGGGGTATGTGGGTGGTGGGTTGTAATGTTGGGGGGGGGGTATTGTATGTTTTTTTTTACAGGCAAAAGAGCTGAAATTCTTGGGGCATGCCCCGCAAAGGGCCCTGTTCAGGGCTGGTAAGGTAAAAGAGCTTGTAATATTTGTATTTTAGAATAGGGTAGGGAATTTTTTATTTTGGGGGGCTTTGTTATTTTATTAGGGGGCTTAGAGTAGGTGTAATTAGTTTAAAATTGTTGTAATATTTTTCTTATGTTTGTAAATATTTTATTATTTTCTGTAACTTAGTTCTTTTTTATTTTTTGTACTTTAGATAGTTTATTTAATTGTATTTATTTGTAGCAATTGTGTTTAATTAATTTATTGATAGTGTAGTGTTAGGTTAATTGTAGGTAATTGTAGGTAGTTTATTTAATTATTTTATTGATAGGGTAGTGTTAGGTTTAATTATATCTTAGGTTAGGATTTATTTTACAGGTAAATTTGTTATTATTTTAACTAGGTAACTATTAAATAGTTCTTAACTATTTAATAGCTATTGTACCTGGTTAAAATAATTACAAAGTTGCCTGTAAAATAAATATTAATCCTAAAATAGCTATAATATAATTATAATTTATATTGTAGCTATATTAGGATTTATTTTACAGGTAAGTATTTAGCTTTAAATAGGAATCATTTATTTAATAAGAGTTAATTTATTTCGTTAGATAAAAATTATATTTAACTTAGGGGGGTGTTAGTGTTAGGGTTAGACTTAGCTTTAGGGGTTAATACATTTATTAGAATAGCGGTGAGCTCCGGTCGGCAGATTAGGGGTTAATAATTGAAGGTAGGTGTCGGCGATGTTAGGGAGGGCAGATTAGGGGTTAATACTATTTATGATAGGGTTAGTGAGGCGGATTAGGGGTTAATAACTTTATTATAGTAGCGCTCAGGTCCGCTCGGCAGATTAGGGGTTAATAAGTGTAGGCAGGTGTCGGCGACGTTGTGGGGGGCAGATTAGGGGTTAATAAATATAACATAGGGGTCGGCGATGTTAGGGCAGCAGATTAGGGGTACATAGGGATAACGTAGGTGGCGGCGGTTTACGGAGCGGCAGATTAGGGGTTAATAATAATATGCAGGGGTCAGCGATAGCGGGGGCGGCAGATTAGGGGTTAATAAGTGTAAGGTTAGGGGTGTTTAGACTCGGGGTACATGTTAGAGTGTTAGGTGCAGACGTAGGAAGTGTTTCCCCATAGGAAACAATGGGGCTGCGTTAAGAGCTGAACGCTGCTTTTTTGCAGGTGTTAGGTTTTTTTTCAGCTCAAACTGCCCCATTGTTTCCTATGGGAGAATCGTGCACGAGCACGTTTTTGATGCCGGACGCGTCCGTAAGCAACTCTGGTATCGAGAGTTGCATTTGCGGTAAATATGCTCTACGCTCCTTTTTTGGAGCCTAACGCAGCATTTGTTTGAACTCTCGATACCAGAGTTAAATTTATGGTGCGGCCAGAAAAAAACCCGCGGAGCGTTAACAGCCCTTTTACCGCCGAACTCCAAATCTAGGCCTATGTCACTACATTTATATCCAATGTTAAAACAATATGCATTATCATGTATAATGCATATTATTTTAAGTATTGTATCTAATTTAAAAAAGTAGTTATTTCTCCTGTTAAGTGTAGTCAGTCCACGGGTCATCATTACTTCTGGGATATTAACTCCTCCCCAACAGGAAGTGCAAGAGGATCACCCAAGCAGAGCTGCTATATAGCTCCTCCCCTCTACGTCACACCCAGTCATTCTCTTGCACCCAACTAATAGATAGGATGTGTGAGAGGACTGTGGTGATTATACTTAGTTTTTATATCTTCAATCAAAAGTTTGTTATTTTAAAACAGCACCGGAGTGTGTTGTTCCTTCTCAGGTAGAATTTGAAGAAGAATCTACCTGAGTTTTTGTATGATCTTAGCCGGCGTAGCTAAGATTCATTTTGCTGTTCTCGGCCATTCTGAGGAGTGAGGTAAACTTCAGATCAGGGGACAGCGGGCAGGTTCACCTGCAAAGAGGTATGTTGCAGTATTTTATTTTCTGAGGAATGGAATTGACTGAGAAAATACTGCCAATACCGATATAATGTAAGTTCAGCCTTAAATGCAGTAGTAGCAACTGGTATCAGGCTGTTATGTATATATGTTTACACTTCAGTATTCTGGGGAATGGCACTTCACTGGGATAATACTATATGCATATAACTTTTAGCCTACTTGCAGTGGGAACGACTAGCAGCAGGCTTTTTAATAACATTTCATATTATTTGATTTTAAACGTTTTGCTGGCATGTTAAATCGTTTAATTATCTGAGGTACTGGGTGAAAAATTGTTTTGGGCACTGTTTTTCCACTTGGCTGTCGTTTATTTTAATTTAAGACAGTTCACTGAACTTCCCTCACTGTTGTGTGTGAGGGGGAGGGGCCTATTTTGGCGCTTTTGCTACGCATCAGAAATTCAGTCACAAGTCTGTTTCTCTCCCTGCATGATCCGGATCGTCTCTACAGAGCTCAAGGGTCTTCAAAAGTTATTTTGAGGGAGGTAATCACTCACAGCAGACCTGTGAGATTGTGCTTTGACTGTGATAAAAAACGTTTATATTTTGTAAATTTTTTTCTGCTATTAAGGGTTAGTTATCCATTGCTAATGGGGGCAATCCTTTGCTAAATTTATGCCTTTACCGGGAAAAATTTGGTTGTTATAATTTCTCCGGTTCATTGTTATTCAACTGTCATAGTTTTTTTCTGTGCTTCTTAAAGGCACAGTACGTTTTTCATATTACTTGTAAATTGTGTTGAAAAGTATTTCCAAGCTTGCTAGTTTAATTGCTAGTGTGTTAAACATGTCTGACTCAGAGGAATATCTCTGTGCTATATGTGCAAAAGCCAAGGTGGAGCCCAATAGAAATTTATGTACTAATTGCATTGATGCTACTTTAAATAAAAGTCAATCTTTACAAACTGAACATCATTCACCAAACAACGAGGGGGAAGTTATGCCGACTAACTTGCCTCACGTGTCAGTACCTGCATCTCCCGCTCGGGAGGTGCGTGATATTGTGTCGCCGAGTACTTCAGGGCGGCCATTACAAATCACACTACAGGACATGGCTAATGTTATGACTGAAGTTTTGTCTAAATTACCAGAACTTAGAGGTAAGCGAGATCACTCTGGGGTGAGAACAGAGTGCGCTGATAATAATAGGGCCATGTCAGATACTGCGTCACAATTTGCAGAACATGAGGACGGAGAGCTTCAATCTGCAGGTGACGGATCTGATCCAAATAGAGTGGATTCAGACATTTCAAATTTTAAGTTTAAGCTAGAAAACCTCCGTGTACTGCTAGGGGAGGTATTAGCGGCTCTGAATGATTGTAACACCGTTGCAATCCCAGAGAAATTATGTAGGCTGGATAGATACTATGCGGTACCAGCGAGTACTGACGTATTTCCTATACCTAAGAGGCTTACAGAGATAATTACTAAGGAGTGGGATAGGCCCGGTGTACACTTTTCCCCCCCTCCTGTATTTAGAAAAATGTTTCCAATAGACGCCACCACACGGGACTTATGGCAGATGGTCCCTAAGGTGGAGGGAGTGGTTTCTACTCTGGCTAAGCGTACCACTATCCCGGTGGAGGATAGCTGTGCCTTTTCAGATCCAATGGATAAAAAATTAGAGGGTTTCCTTAAGAAAATGTTTGTTCAACAAGGTTTTATATTGCAACCCCTTGCATGTATTGCGTCTGTCACGGCTGCGGCCGCATTTTGGTCCGAGTCTCTGGAAGAGACTCTTGACTCAATAACTATAGATGAGATTTCAAATAAGCTTAAAACCCTTAAGCTAGCTAATTCATTTATTTCAGATGCCGTAGTACATTTAACTAAACTTACGGCTAAGAATTCCGGATTCGCCATTCAGGCACGTAGAGCACTGTGGCTAAAATCCTGGTCAGCTGATGTTACTTCTAAATCTAAATTACTTAACATACCTTTCAAAGGGCAGACCTTATTCGGGCCCGGGTTGAAAGAAATTATCGCTGACATTACAGGAGGTAAAGGCCATGCCCTGCTTCAAGACAGAGCCAAACCTAGGGCTAGACAGTCTAATTTTCGTGCCTTTCGTAACTTCAAGGCAGGAGCAGCATCAACTTCCTCTGCTCCAAAACAGGAAGGAGCTGTTGCTCGCTACAGACAAGGCTGGAAACCTAACCAGTCCTGGAACAAGGGCAAGCAGGCCAGAAAACCTGCTGCTGCCCCTAAGACAGCATGAATTGAGGGCCCCCGATCCGGGAATGGATCTAGTGGGGGGCAGACTTTCTCTCTTCGCCCAGGCTTGGGCAAGAGATGTCCAGGATCCCTGGGCGTTAGAGATCATATCTCAGGGATATCTTCTGGACTTCAAAATCTCTCCCCCAAAAGGGAGATTTCATCTTTCAAGGTTGTCAACAAACCAAATAAAGAAAGAGGCGTTTCTACGCTGTGTACAAGATCTTTTACTAATGGGAGTGATACACCCGGTTCCGCGGTTGGAGCACGGACAGGGGTTTTACTCAAATCTGTTTGTGGTTCCCAAGAAAGAAGGAACCTTCAGACCAATCTTGGATTTAAAGATCCTAAACAAATTCCTAAGAGTTCCATCGTTCAAAATGGAAACTATTCGGACAATCTTACCCATGACCACAGTGGATTTAAAGGACGCTTACCTTCACATACCGATTCACAAAGATCACTACCGGTATCTAAGGTTTGCCTTCCTAGACAGGCATTACCAGTTTGTAGCTCTTCCATTCGGATTGGCTACGGCCCCAAGAATCTTCACAAAAGTTCTGGGCGCTCTTCTGGCGGTACTAAGACCGCGAGGAATTTCGGTGGCTCCGTACCTAGACGACATTCTGATACAAGCGTCAAGCTTTCAAACTGCCAAGTCTCATACAGAGTTAGTACTGGCATTTCTAAGGTCGCATGGGTGGAAGGTGAACGAAGAGAAGAGTTCTCTCTTTCCACTCACAAGAGTTCCCTTCTTGGGGACTCTTATAGATTCTGTAGAAATGAAGATCTACCTGACAGAAGACAGGTTAACAAAGCTTCAAAATGCTTGCCGTGTCCTTCATTCCATTCAACACCCGTCAGTGGCTCAATGCCTGGAGGTAATCGGCTTAATGGTAGCGGCAATGGACATAGTACCCTTTGCACGCCTACATCTCAGACCGCTGCAATTGTGCATGCTAAGTCAGTGGAATGGGGATTACTCAGATTTGTCCCCTACTCTGAATCTGGATCAAGAGACCAGAAATTCTCTTCTATGGTGGCTTTCTCGGCCACATCTGTCCAGGGGGATGCCATTCAGCAGGCCAGATTGGACAATTGTAACACCAGACGCCAGCCTACTAGGTTGGGGCACTGTCTGGAATTCCCTGAAGGCTCAGGGATCATGGACTCAGGAGGAGAGTCTCCTTCCAATAAACATTCTGGAATTGAGAGCAGTTCTCAATGCCCTTCTGGCTTGGCCTCAGTTAACAACTCGGGGGTTCATCAGGCTTCAGTCAACATCACGACTGTAGCCTACATCAACCATCAAGGAGGGACAAGAAGCTCCCTAGCGATGATGGAAGTATCAAAGATAATTCGCTGGGCAGAGTCTCACTCTTGCCACCTGTCAGCGATCCACATTCCAGGAGTGGAGAACTGGGAGGCGGATTTCCTAAGTCGTCAGACTTTTCATCCGGGGGAGTGGGAACTTCATCCGGAGGTCTTTGCCCAAATACTTCGACGTTGGGGCAAACCAGAGATAGATCTCATGGCGTCTCGCCAGAACGCCAAGCTTCCTTGTTACGGGTCCAGGTCCAGGGACCCGGGAGCGGTCCTGGTAGATGCTTTGACAGCACCTTGGACCTTCGGGATGGCCTATGTGTTTCCACCCTTCCCGATGCTTCCGCGATTGATTGCCAGGATCAAACAGGAGAGAGCATCGGTGATTCTAATAGCGCCTGCGTGGCCACGCAGGACCTGGTATGCAGATCTAGTGGACATGTCATCCTGTCCACCTTGGTCTCTGCCTTTGAGACAGGACCTTCTAATTCAGGGTCCTTTCAAACATCAAAATCTAATTTCTCTGAAGCTGACTGCTTGGAAATTGAACGCTTGATTTTATCAAAGCGTGGATTTTTGGAGTCAGTAATTGATACCTTAATACAGGCTAGGAAACCTGTTACCAGAAGGATTTACCATAAAATATGGCGTAAATACTTACATTGGTGCGAATCCAAGAGTTACTCATGGAGTAAGGTTAGGATTCCTAGGATATTGTCTTTTCTACAAGAAGGTTTAGAAAAGGGTTTATCTGCTAGTTCCTTAAAGGGACAGATCTCAGCTCTGTCCATTCTTTTACACAAGCGTCTGTCAGAAGTTCCAGACGTTCAGGCTTTTTGTCAGGCTTTGGCCAGGATTAAGCCTGTGTTTAAAACTGTTGCTCCACCATGGAGCTTAAATTTAGTTCTTAACGTTTTACAGGGTGTTCCGTTTGAACCCCTTCATTCCATTGATATCAAATTGTTATCTTGGAAAGTTCTGTTTTTAATGGCTATTTCCTCGGCTCGAAGAGTCTCTGAGTTATCGGCCTTACATTGTGATTCTCCTTATCTGATTTTTCATTCAGACAAGGTAGTTCTGCGTACTAAACCTGGGTTCTTACCTAAGGTAGTCACTAATAGGAATATCATTGTGTCCTAACCCTTCTTCAAAGAAGGAACGACTTCTACACAATCTGGATGTAGTTCGTGCCCTGAAATTTTTATTTACAGGCAACTAAAGATTTTCGCCAAACTTCTTCCCTGTTTGTCGTTTATTCTGGACAGAGGAGAGGTCAAAAAGCTTCTGCTACCTCTCTCTCTTTTTGGCTTCGTAGCATAATACGTTTAGCCTATGAGACTGCTGGACAGCAGCCTCCTGAAAGAATTACAGCTCATTCTACTAGAGCTGTGGCTTCCACTTGGGCCTTTAAGAATGAGGCATCTGTTGAACAGATTTGCAAGGCTGCAACTTGGTCTTCTCTTCATACTTTTTCCAAATTTTACAAATTTGACACTTTTGCTTCTTCGGAGGCTGTTTTTGGGAGAAAGGTTCTTCAGGCAGTGGTCCCTTCCGTATAAAGATCCTGCCTGTCCCTCCCGTCATCCGTGTACTTTAGCTTTGGTATTGGTATCCCAGAAGTAATGATGACCCGTGGACTGACTACACTTAACAGGAGAAAACATAATTTATGCTTACCTGATAAATTCCTTTCTCCTGTAGTGTAGTCAGTCCACGGCCCGCCCTGTTTTTTATGGCAGGTCTAAATTTTAAATTATACTCCAGTCACCACTGCACCCTATAGTTTCTCCTTTCTCGTTTGGTTCTCGGTCGAATGACTGGGTGTGACGTAGAGGGGAGGAGCTATATAGCAGCTCTGCTTGGGTGATCCTCTTGCACTTCCTGTTGGGGAGGAGTTAATATCCCAGAAGTAATGATGACCCGTGGACTGACTACACTACAGGAGAAAGGAATTTATCAGGCAAGCATAAATTATGTTTTTTGATTGTTCATTTTATTATTTTAAACATAAATATAATTTATATAAGCTTTTATTTTATTGGTTAAATGGACTAAGAATTAAAAAAATCAGCCAATAGAAATGAAAGGGCACCCCTATATAAGGAGGAACCTTGCATTCAAGCTTAAGTGTGCAGCAGTGACCGCAAGAAGAGGACCTCTGGAAGAAGATAAGAAGAAAAGAAGAATCATATGGAAGATGGAAAAAGAAGGAAGAAGATTTAAGACTGAAGATAGAAGACAGAAGATGGAAGAAGAGGAACGCCGCCATGAAGATGAAGAGGACCTCCCCGGAGGACCGCCGGCATAAAGAAAGAGGAACAATGCTGGAGTCAATTTGGTGAGTACAAACCTTGAGGTTTAGCTTTAGGATTTTTTTTTTTAAGTGTTTTTTTTTTATTTTAAAGATTGTTTTTTTTTTCCTTTTAGGTTTTTTAGTTTAGTTTAGTTTTTTTCCCTAAAAGAGCTGTTTCACTTTAGGGTAATGTCCTATGAAACACCCTTTTCAGGGAAATATTTTTTTTAGGATAGGGATTTTTGTTAGTTTACAGTTGTTTTGGGGGTTTACTTTATTGTAGAATGGGGTTATAGTATTTATTTGAAAAAGAGCTTTGACACTTAAGAGCAATGCTTCTATATAACTGTTGTTTTTTATGTGTTTTTTTTTATTTATTTTTTTTTTTTAAAGGGGGCCTTAGTTTTAGTATAGGTATAACTGTGGGTTTTTCATTGTTGCTAGGGTCAATTAAGTGTTTGTTATTCTTTGTAATTTAGTTTTTTTTTTAGCTTAGAGGTGAGTGGGGGGTTAGGCATTAGGTAGTCTAGGGCTAGTTTGTGTTGGGGGGTTGTGGCGGTATAGGGCTTAATAGGTTAGGAGACTTAAAGGGACATGAAACCCACATTTTTTTCTTTCATGATTTAGAAGGAGCATGCAATTTTAAAAAACTTTCTAATTTATTTCTATTATCTAATTTGCTTTGTTCTCTTGATATACTTTGCTGGAAAGCATATCTAGATAGGCTCAGTAGCTGCTGATTGGTTGCTGCACATGCATGCAATTTCTTCAACAAAGGATATCTAAAGAATAAAGCAAATTAGATAATAGAAGTCAATTGGAATGTTGTTTATAATTGTATTCTCTACTTCAATCATGAAAGAAAATGTTTTGGTTTAGTGTCCCTTTAATGTGTTGGGGGTTGTGACTGTATAGGGGTTAATAAGTTAGGGGGTATTGGCAGTATGGGGGTTAAGTAGTGTAGGGGGTGTTTGCGATGGGATATTGGCAGGAATAGGGGTTAAGTAGGGTAGGGGGGGTTTCTGTGGGCTCTTGTCGGTATAGGGGTTAAGTAGTGTTGTTTTTTTGCAGTGGGCTATTGGCAGTTTAGGGGTTTATAGGTTAGCAAGTTTATTGTGATGGGCTATTGGTGATGTAGGGGGTTAATAGGTTAGGAAGTTTATTGCGGTGAGCTATTGGTGGTTTAGGGGTTAATAGAATAGGAAGTTTATTGTGATGGTTTATTGGCAGCTTAGGGGTTAATAGGTTAGGAAGTTTATTGTGGTGGGCTATTGGCGGTTTAGGGGTTAATAGGTTAGGAAGTTTATTGCGGTGGGCTATTAGCGGTTTAGGGGTTAGCTAGCGCAGGGTCAGTTTGCGGTGGTGGGTTATGGCGGTTTAGGGGCACATAGGTATAGTTATTAGGTTGTGTGCTATATATTTAAAAGGGATCATTTACTTTACATTGCTAATGTCAGTGCCGATGCTACTTGGAAAATTTTTGCCTGTATCGGCACCTATTGAGATGTATAGTAAAACATCCCTCTGTGATGGGGACTTTAAAGGGTAATGTTTGCACTTTTCTTTATTTTGCTGACATTCTCGACATCGCTTCGTATTCCTTTTGAATAGATTTCCACCTTGCAGCACCTTTAATTATCGGGGCCTTAGAGAGAGAAATTGGAAATTAACATTTTATTACTTATCTTTCCTACCTCCCATTGGGTATGTAATTTCTTCTGCTAGCGATGTTTACATAGCGTTTTATAGACATTTTCTGTATAGGTAGGGAAACTAAGCTATTTTAAAATAAAGCTAAAGGAATAATTTGTAAACAACTGAATACACTCCAGCAGGTAAAATGGGTCATTGGGAACAAATTAAAGGGGACATACATTTAGGGTACACTGTCCCTTTATTATCCCACAGAAGTAACTGACCAATGAATACATTGTGTTACTGAAATCAAGTCTGTTGATTTCCTTTTATTCCAAAAAGTAAATAAATGCATTGCTGCCTTTAAATATGTCTAAACACAACAACATAGACTGTTTCATTCACATGAGAAACAGTGACATTAGGTTGTCAGTTTCTGATCTTTAGCTCTAACTACATTGTCTCTTACTGCCGAGACGTTCACCATATTGAATCACTTCCATGCTAAGGTAAGCCACTAGTTTAATATGATATATTGTAGCATATTAGGTGCGTTATATGTGTTGCTTTGAATGCAGTTGTTACTGTCAAGGTAGGTGATTTACATGTTGCTGCAGTTAAATACACAACCTGTGCTGACTTACTGTTCCACATGAGTCACAAACAAAAGAAAAAGCTTGAAAACAAAGAAAGGCTAAAGGAACGCATAAATCTTCTGTTTTAGACTGTGACAATCATGATTAACTAGGAACTGCCGTTAAAGTGTAAGCCAAATATTTCCTCCTAGTATATTTGAATAGTTTGTAGACATCTTTAAATTATCCACTTCCCAAAGACTTAAAGGGGCAGTCAACACCAAAATTGGTATTGTTTAAAATAATAGATAACGCCTTTACAACCGATTCCCCAGCTTTGCACAACCAACATTGTTATATTAAAATACTTTATAACATTTAAACCTCTAAATATCTGCCTGTTTCTAAGCCACTACAGACAGCCTCTTATGACATGCTTTTTACTATTTTTTCACAACAAGACAAGGCTAGTTCATGTGAGCCATATAGAAAACATTCTGCTTTCTCCCAGGAGTTGTGGCTGACACTGCACTAATTGAGGCCTATTTATCAAGCCGTCAACTGTGCTGCATTCGCTGGCACCAATACGCTCGCCTGACATCGCCTAACATTGCTGCCGCGGACCTGAATACGTTCTCCATAGTTATCAAAAAAGCTGTCAAAAAGCTGCGCACCAAGTACGGGGCGATGAGCAGCGGACTGTTGTTAACTAACAGTCATCGATCTCGCTGTTATTCAGCTTTTTCACAGCTTTATTTGTACCCTGTCGCTAAACACCGCCACTATACTAAACTGTTTTACCCCTATCCCACCACTCCTGGACCCCACCGCAACTAAATAAAGTTATTAACCACTAAACTGCCGCTCCTGGACCCTGCCACAACTAAATAAAGATATTAACCCCTAAACCGCCGCTCCCGGAGCCCACCGTCACCTACATTATGTTTTTACCCCCTAATCTGCCGCCCCCTACACCGCCGCCACCTACATTATACTTATTAACCCCTAATCTGCCACCACCTATACCGCCACCACCTACATTATGTTATTAACCCCTAATCTGCCACCCCCTACACCGCCGCCACCTACATTATGTTATTAACCCCTAATCTGCTGCCCCTACACCGCCGCAACCTACATTATGTTATTAACCCCTAAACCGCCAGCCCCCCACATCGCCATAAACTAAATTAACCTATTAAACCCTAAACTTTACAACCCACTAACTGTATATTAAATATTAACTCATCCCTATCTTATAATAAATTTAAACTTACCTTTAAAATTACATTAAACTGTATTAAATTAACAATTAACCTACCCTAAGTATTATAATAAAATTACATTAAACTGTATTAAATTAATAATTAACCTACCCTAACTATTATAATAAAATTACATTAAACTATATTAAATTAATAATTAACCTACCCTAACTATTATAATAAAATTACATTAAACTATATTAAATTAATAATTAAGATACCCTAACTATAATAATAAAATTACATTAAACTATATTAAATTATTCATTAATCTAACCTAACTTTTATAATAAAATTACATCAAACTACAAATTAAATTATCTATACATTTAGTATAGATTAAATTATTTATACATTTAGAAACCTAACCCTACTCAAATAATTTAAATCTACACTAAAATATTACTAAGTTATAAAAAACTAACAACTAAATTACAAAAAATAACAAACTCTATTTTACACTAAATTACAAAAAATAAAAAAAAATTATCAAAGATTTAAACTAATTTACACCTAATCTAAGGGCCCTATGAAAATAAAAAAGCCCCCCAAAATAAAAAAACCCTAACCTACAATAAACTACAAATAGCCCTTAAAAGGACATTTTGAGGGGCATTGCCCCAAAGAAATCAGCTCTTTTACCTGTAAAAAAAAAAATACAAATACCCCCCCAACAGTAAAACCCATACCCATACAACCAACCCCCCAAATAAAAGCCTAACTAAAAAAACCTAAGCTCCCCATTGCCCTGAAAAGGGCATTTGGATGGGCATTGCCCTTAAGCCGGCAGAAGTCTTCATCCAAGTGGCCGAAGTCTTCATCCAAGCCTGCAGAAGTCTTCACCCAGACGGCCTCTTCTATCTTCATCCATCCGGCGCGGAGCGACTCCATCTTCCAGACATCCGACACAGAGCATCCTCTTCCATCGACGTCTTCTCGAACAATGAATGTTCCTTTAAATGACGTCATCCAAGATGGCGTCCCTTAGATTTCGATTGACTGATAGAATTCTATCAGCCAATCAGAATTAAGGTTGAAAAAATCCTATTGGCTGTTGCAATCAGCCAATAGGATTGAGCTTTCATCCTATTGGCTGATCCAATCAGCCAATAGGATTGCACTTGCATTCTATTGGCTGATTGGATCAGCCAATAGGATGAAAGCTCAATCCTATTGGCTGATTGCAACAGCCAATAGGATTTTTTCAACCTTAATTTCGATTGGCTGATAGAATTCTATCAGCCAATCGGAAGCTAAGGGACGCCATCTTGGATGATGTCATTTAAAGGAACATTCTTTGTTCAAGAAGACGTCGATGGAAGAGGATGCTCCGCGTCGGATGTCTGGAAGATGGAGCCGCTCCACGCCGGATGGATGAAGATAGAAGATGCCATCTGGTTGAAGACTTCTGCGGGCTTGGATGAAGACTTTGGCCGCTTGGATGAAGACTTCTGCCGGCTTCTTGGAGGATGGATGTTGGATCTTCAAAACTGTAAGTCGATCTTCAGGGGTTAGTGTTAGGATTTTTTAAGGGTTTATTGGGTGGGTTTTATTTTTAGATTAGGGTTTGGGTGTAATAGAGCTAAATGCCCTTTTAAGGGCAATGCCCATCCAAATGCCCTTTTCAGGGCAATGGGGAGCTTAGTTTTTTTTAGTTAGGCTTTTATTTGGGGGGTTGGTTGTGTGTGGTGGGTTTTACTGTTTGGGGGGTATTTGTATTTTTTTTTTACAGGTAAAAGTGCTGATTTATTTGGTGCAATGCCCCGCAAAAGGCCCTTTTAAGGGCTATTTATAGTTTATTGTAGGTTAGGGTTTTTTTTATTTTGGGGGGGGTGTTTTTATTTTCATAGGGCCCTTAGATTAGGTGTAATTAGTTTAAATCTTTGATACATTTTTTATATTTTTTGTAACTTAGTGTTTATTTTTTTTTGTAACTTAGTTGTTAGATTTTTGTAACTTAGTAATTTTTTAGTGTAGATTTAAATTATTTGAGTAGGGTTAGGTTTCTAAATATATAATATAGTTAATTTAATTTGTAGTTTGATGTAATTTTATTATAAAAGTTAGGTTTGATTAATTAATAATTTAATATAGTTTAACGTAATTGTATTATAATAGTTAGGGTAGGTTAATTATTAATTTAATATAGTTTAATGTAATTGTAAAGGTAAGTTTACATTTATTATAAGATAGGGATGAGTTAATATTTAATGTACAGTTAGCGGGTTGTTAGGTTTAGGGGTTAATAGGTTAATTTAGTTATGGCGATGTGGGGGGCTGGCAGTTTAGGGGTTAATAGGTTTAGTAAGTGCTAGTGATGTGGGAGGCCAGGGGTTAATACATTTATTTAGTTGCTGTGGGCTCCGGGAGCGGCGGGATAGGGGTTAATAACTTTATGTAGGTGGCGGCGGTGGCGGGGCTGTAGATTAGGGGTTAATATGTATAATGTAGGTGGCAGCGATATAGGGGGCGGTGGATTAGGGGTTAATAAGTATAATGTAGGTGTCGGTGGTGTCAGGGCAGCAGAATAGGGGTTGATAAGTATAATGTAGGTGTCGGCGGTGTCGGGGCAGCAGAATAGGGGTGTTTAGACTCGGGGAACATGTTAGGGTGTTAGGTGTAAACATAACTTTTATTTTCCCATAGGAATCAATGGGATATCGGGCAGCAGCGAACATGAGCTTTTGCTGCTTTCAGACTCCCATTGATTCCTATGGCATCCGCCGCCTCCAGGGCAGCGGATTGAAAACCAGGTACGCTGGAATAGTGGCGAGCGTACCTGTTAGATATTTGTTTACTTCCAAAAGTAGTCAGATAGTGCCGACTTTGTATTCGGAACATCTGTAGTGACGTAAGCATCGATCTGTGTTGGACTGAGACCGGCGGATCGTATGTTACGTCACAAACTTCTACTTTTCCCGGTCTGTAGGGTTTGATAAATAAGGCGAATCAAGCTCTCCACAATTACGCTGCGGAATTCCAGCGTATTTGCGGTTGACGGCTTGATAAATAGGCCTCATTGGCTAAAATGTAAGTCAATAGATATTAAATAAATAGCCATGTGATCAGGGGCTGTCAAAAGAGGCTTAGATACAAAGTTATTAAAAGTATATTAATATAACCATGTTGGCTGTGCAAAATTGGGGAATGGTTAATAAAGGGACTATCTATATTTTTAAACAATAACAATTTTGGAGTTGACTGTCCCTTTAAAGGGACATATAGCCTAACTATTTTCTTTCATGGTTCAGACAGATCATACATTTTTAAACACCTTTCGGATTTACTTCAGTTGTCAATTTTGCTTCATTCTCTTGGTGTACTTTATTGAAGGAGCAGCAATGCACTACTGGGAGCTAGCGGAACAGATACATATCTTTTCAGCTAGCTCCCAGTAGTGCATTGCTTCTAGTTCAAGTCAATAACAAGAGTCATATATATATATGCAACCACCAATCAGCAGCTAGCTCCATGCTCTTAAGCCTACCTAGGTATGCTTTTCAACAAAAGATACCAAGAGAATTAATCAAATTAGCTAATAGAAGTAAATTGGATTTTTTTTACAAAAAAATGGATTATGTATCTGAATCCTGAAAGAAAAAAATTGGTATTGTTAGCAATTTTTTTATTACCCTATCAAAACAATATATTTTTGTTTAGTAGACAACCCAAGATATTGAGCTAAGCCGATTTTGGTATATTTCATGCCACTGTTTCACTGGTAAATGTGATCATATTAAAAAAATGTTATTTTTCACAAACTTTGGGGCTCTCACTGAAATTATTTACACACAAAAAATGGTTGTAACAGCTTCTCTGTATTCCTTTTTGTTCAGAAACAGCAGATATGCATCGCTTTGCCATTGTTTTTAGCAGTTTGAAGGTTGCTAATTGCAGCTGTGCATCACAATTCTGAAATTTCCAGTAGTGAAGGGGTTAACCAAGTAGCTTTTAAGGTTAATTTTAGCTGTAGTGTAGAGACTACCCTCCCCCCTGGCACCTCCCACCCCCTGATCTATACCTGATCCCTCTCAAACAGTTCCCTCCCCCACTGGTCACCACAATCTTAGGTACTAACACACAGTCTGTCAGTATGCAGTTTAGGGATAGATGTTTTTGTTTTTTAAATAATATATATATATATATATATATATATATATATATATATATATATATATAGCAACAAATAAGTGCACTCTCAGGTCTTTTCTTTAGGGAAGGTCAACAAAAATTATTTGACGTTTCGGGGTTCACACAGACCCCTTCATCATTGTGTTCTGATGAGTGCACTTATTTGTTGCTATATCCATCTCATTTTTGCACCCAGGCTGATGACCCAGGAGGGTGGATTCACTTTTAGGAGTGTGATATATATATATATATATATATATATATATATATATATATATATATATATATATATATATGGGAAAATAGAAATGGGACAAGCACACAAGGGGTGCTCCTAGTGTAGATAGTGTTTAACCAGATTGCATATGTAGTGTGCAGCAGAAAGAAACGCACTCACCTGGTATAACCTCAAACAAATATGAGGTATGTATAAAGCATTAGTGTGTTTTAAACACCAACCGTTATCCCTTTTTTCCTCAATCTCCAAATCCCCGTGTTGGATGCTCCTTCAGAGTATACGGTCCAGTGTATAATCTAATCAGTTACTGGAACTGTGATCTTAGGTGTAGGGCGTTGGGTTAATGTAAGGAGGGAGTGATAATGAGGGTACTTACTTTATCAAGTACAATTAAATACTGTTTGAATCAAGGTGAATTAAACGGTGGTAGATTTATTTCCATGTAAACAAATGTGGTACATATAAAAAAGCATAGACAATTGTCAAATGTATACAAAAAAAAAATCAATAAAAATGAGGCAAATGTATTAATAAAAGTCACAATACGAGTGTTAAGATAAGATGCTTTGTAGAAATCAAAGCCCTCAGAAGCACAAGCTGTCAGATCCTGTAGCCCATCTTGGTAAATGGCAAAGCTAAGACGCCCCCTATTTTCTGCAGTATTAAATAGTATTGCTGCTAAAAATATGTGACAAATAAAATAGAAGATCCTTAAAATAGAAGATCCTTATTGTGTATAATATGACAAATACAATATGTCCAAACTATATATAGTATAAGGGTAAAAAAACAAATTTAATTTATATATATATATATATATATATATATATATATATACATCATACTTATATATGCGCTCATATTTGCTGAGAATATACTTGAATTGTATTTCATTCATGATCTCCACAATTTGTAATAATGCAACTTCGAGGTGAATGAGTGACAGATCATGTTGTAGCCCAAGTTCAATACTTATATATAGTACAGCCGGGAAGAAATTACATTGAAAGATTATATATATATATATATATATATATATATATATATATATATATATATATATATACTGTATATATATATATATATATACGTATATATATATATATATATGTTCTTAATTCCCAGACATAACAATAATGATAAGATCCCATTTCTGCAGATATACATGAGGATGAGATATTTATCTTATGTTTCAATATGGGAAATATAGAAAGCACTGCTATTTCATCACCACAAATAAATAAACGTGAAATTACTGATTTTAAATCATATTAGCCAGTGTTTTTATTATTGTGGTATTAAAAAGGATTTTATTATACCTATACATACATATACTGTATATATATATATATATATATATATATATATATATATATATATATATATATATATATATATATATACACACATACAGTACAGAGATGCTGATTTTATATATCCCAGGTAGTATTTAATGGTAGGGAAAGGATTTTAGTGCAACACAGTGTATATCAACCATGGCTCCTATATGGCTATGTCACCAAGAGTCAATTGAAAGGAATTCTGCATACCCATTTGGCATGGAGGATAACCACTCATATAAAGGCAGCCAGGTCAATATCTTTGTTAAGACCTGCTGGTTCCAATGTATTCATGGTATAAATCCAATATGTTTCTCTCTTACGCAGGTCCATAAGTCTGCTACCTCCCCTATTTCCCTGTTTTACTTGCCCAATCACTTTTATATAGAATTCAGATTTATTGTGACAATTAGTAAAATGCTTAATTAATGGAGTTTTCAACAGACCCGCTTCTATAGTTTTCATGTGCAACGGATTTTAAAACCTCTTTTTGTACGACCTATGTACCTCATGGGTTTAGCACACGTGCTTTCTAGTAAGTAAGCAACATAATCAGATTTGCAGTTCAACAACATGCTTTTGATTGGAAATTTTTCTCCATTCATGTTAACGTCTGCAAATCTATTGAACTTCTTATTTTTGTGGACATGATCACAACAGACACAATTTTTTTCTGTGACATTTATAGAACCCTGTTAGGTTCATTGTACTCCTGTTTTGTGTTATAATCTTGTTTTTTGTGTTCTCAATGTGCTTTGTGCAAGCATGTTTTTAAAGGGACAGTCAACACCAGAATTTTTGTTGTTTTAAAAGATAGATAATCCTTTAATTAAAAATCACCCAGTTTTGCATAACCAACACAGTTATAATTATACACGTTTTACCTCTGTAATTACCTTGTATCTAAGCCTCAGCAGACTGCCCCCTTATTTCAGTTCTTTTGACTTGCATTTTAGCCAATCAGAGCTGACTCCATGGTAAATTCACGTGTATGAGCTCAATGTTATCTATATGAAACACATGAACTAATGCCCTCTAGTGGTAAAAAACTATCAAAATGTATTTAGATTAGAGGCGGCCTTCAAGGTCTAAGAAATTAGCATATGAACCTCCTAGATTTAGCTTTCAACTAAGAATACCAAGAGACCAAAGCAAAATTGATGATAAAAGTAAATTGGAAAGTTGTTTAAAATTACATGCCCTATTTGAATCATGAACATTTTTCTGGACTTGACTGTCCCTTTAAGGTTTACATTTTTCTTAAAAGTGATGTTAGGTCTGTCACCTATGATATCTTTCAGCAGGTGATCTTTTTGTAGCACAGACCAATGTTTTTTCATGATGTTTTCAATTTTCCAAAAACCATCGTTAAAGGTAGTGACACATTTAATTCCGCTATTTCTATTTTTATTTTGTTTTTTTTTTCTTTATTTTTTATCTTTTTGCTATTTTTGCTCAACTACTGGGGTCACCTGATTCAGTATTGTCATTCTCAGTGTTATTTTCTTGAATCCTAATGGTGTCCCTATTTCCGTTTATGAGGATTTTTCTGTCCAGTGTCTTCACTTTATTATAAGCTCCCTTTATTGTTTTCTCTGGATATTTTTTCTCTATAAGTTTATTGCTCAGTATTCCGGCCTCTTCCTCGAAGTCCTCTGATTTAGTACAGTTACGTTTTAATCTCTGGAATTGGCCAAAGGGAATATTCTCAATCCACCTAGAATGGTGGCAGCTCCTGAAATCTAAATAGCCGTTTGTGTTTGTGTCATTTCTATATAGTTTACTACATATAGTGCCCCCTTGAGTATATAGAGTTACATCTAGAAAGTCAATTTGGTATTTATTATTGTTTTGCGTAAATTTTAAGTTCATATTGTTATCATTTAAACTTATGACATAGTCGCCCCATGTTTCACTGCTGCCATCCCTGATTACCAGGATATCATCTATAAATCTTCGCCAAAATTTGATGTTACTATTTTGAATGCTGTTCCTTCATATATCTGATCTAACTCAAAAGTCCCCATATATAGGTTGGTAAAGTTCGGAGCAAACTTTGTTCCCATGGCCGTCCCATGTTTTTGCAAATAAAATTTGTCTTTGAATAAGAAGTAATTTTTCTGAAGCACAAATTGTATAGATTCTAATAGGAATTCACTTTGTTTTTCATGTATGTAACTGTCTGTCATTATGAAATGTTTAATTGCACCGATCTCTTTGTCATAAGGAATGGAGGTGTAGAGTGCCGAGACATCTAATTTAGCCCACATATAAGTGGGTTTCCACTCTATATTTTTGAATATTTGTAATAGATGTGGGGTGTCCTTATCAATCTCTGTTAAATTGTTATGTTCCTTATTTATTCTGTCTTTTTCAAAATGCCTCATTAGTGTTAATTTTCTGGCATATTTGATTATATCTATAAATAATTCAAAGGGGTTGGGTTTCTTTGTAGGGGCAAAGGACAAACCTTTTTTTTAATAGGTCTGTCTCCCTTACATTAAGGACATGTGAGGACAAATTAAATATTTTGATGGTAACATTTTTAATTATGGTCTCATTTCCCTTTTTCTTTTTAAATTGTAATTTTCTTCCTGCTCTGCATCCTCTTCTTCGTCCATATATCTTTTTCCCCTTCTTCCTTCTATATTGTTTACTCTTGGTTGTCTCCTTTCTAGATCTAACGTCTCTGGATTTGTTCTGTCTATATCTTTTGATATATGTGGTCTTGGTCTGTCTGTGTGATGTCTGTCGTGAAAAACCTGTTCTTGATAAGGATCTCTTCTTTCTACTGCATTACTACCATAATCTTCCTATAGGTCATCACTTCTGAAGCATGTATCTCAAAATTCTTTCTGAATGTGAGGTTTATTAATATAGGATCTGTTGTTCAGATGGTTGTATCATCCTCTATTTGAATGCCCTCTTCTATTTGAATAGTTATATGGTCTATTCTGTTCAATATTTCTATCTTTATGATAGGGCTCATGTGTATATACTTGTCTATTATGATGTAAATTAGAAATTGTGTGTGTGTTGTTTTATAATTGTTTTGGTTCTCTGGAAACCGAAATCTAATATTAGATTTGTAAGCAGTGTTTTGCCACCTTTTGTTTATTTTCATTCCCCAATCTATTGGGGACACTATCTGGGGTTAGAATGTTTTCTATTCTGGGGGTCATGGGGGTGATGGGTATGTCTGTATCGATCTCGATATTCCCTGTGGTCTCTGCATGTTTTGTCATAAAATCCCTTTCAAATTTTTTCTTTTTCTTTGATTCTTTTTCTTTGATTTTAAATTTCTTTCAAGTTTGGTCATGCGTTCTCTGATTTCCCCATCTAATTTATCGTAGTAAGTATCTCCCCTTAGGGTAGAGATTTGTGTTTCTAATTTCTTAATCTCTGAAGTTACCTTCTCTAAATTAGCTTCTCTATATTTAATAATTATTTTGATAAGCTTAATTGAGCAGTCCTCCAGAGTGGAGTCCCATTCAGTAAGGAGTTCCATATCTGTACTATAATATATATATATATATATATAAATATATATATATATATATATTCATTTCTGCAGTGTAGGGATCCTCCTCTAACAGCCCTCTAACCCTCCCCCTCTATCTAATATCCACCATCTTATCTTATCTTATATATATATATATGTATTATTTATGTTATTTTTGTTTTCCGTAGTGTAGCGATCCCCTTCTTACCCCCCTAATCCCTAATCGAGGGGACACAGAGTGCCATTGTTTGCATCAGCGATCTGCCTTCATATGGTGAAGGGAGCACATTCAGCCACTGGCTGCGGTCTTAGCTGTCAGAGCTGACAGTTAAGGCTGCAACATGAAGCAGAAGGTAGGACATAGGAACTCTGCCTGTTGACATAGTACCTACGTCCTACATTCTACTTCATGTTGCAGTATTTACCATTCACCAGTTTTGCATAGCTAACACTGTTATATTAATATATTTTTTTACCTCTGTGATTACCTTGTATCTAAGCTTCTGCAGACTGCATCCTTATCTCAGATCTTTTGACAGACTTCCATTTCAGGCAATTAGTGCTGTCACTTAAATAACTCCATGTGCATGAGCACAATGTTATCTATGAGGCACACATGAACTAACACCCACTAGCTGTGAAAAACTGTCAAATGCATTCAGATAAGAGGTGGCCTTCAAGGGCGTAGAAATTAGCAAAAGACCCTACCTAGGTTTAGCTTTCAACTAAGAATACCAGCAGAACAAAGCAAATTTGATGATACAAGTAAATTGCCCTGTCTGAATGATGTAAGTTTAATTTATACTTTACTGTCCCTTTAAATCCCTCTATAACTTTGTTGTGTTTCTGTTTGGTGTATCCCAGACTAAAAATAAAGTTTAACAGAAAAATAAAAGTGCTTAAAGGGACATAATACTCATATGCTAAATCACTTTAAACTGATCCAGTATAACTGTAAAAAGCTGACAGGAAAATACCATCTGAGCATCTCTATGTAAAAAAGGAAGATATTTTACCTCACAACTTCCTCAGCTCAGCAGAGTAAGTTCTGTGTAAAAAGTTATACTTCAGCTGCTGCTTAGCTGCAGGTAAAAAAAAATATGAAGAAATGAACAGCAGCCAATCAGCATCAACAGTGCTGAGGTCATGAACTCTTTTATTGTGATCTCATGAGATTTGACTTAACTCTCATGAGATTTCATAGTAAACTTATTTAAACTGAATAGGGAAAAAAATGAGTGTGCACGAAGCTCAATCCTTCAGCTGTCCCGGGACAGGCATACTGATTTGCTGCTTAAAGTCCTTTGCAATGGGGTTTTAATACTTAGGACATTTTGAGGTAAAATATCTTTCTTTTTCACATAGAGATGTTCAGGTGATGTTTTCTAGTCAACTTTTTACAGCTATGCTGCATCACTTTCAAGTGTTTCAACATTTGGGTAAAATGGCCCTTTAAAGGAACATTAAACCCCTATTGGGGCTTTACCCCAAAAAGCAAAATCTGTAACCTTGCTTTTCAAAATGCTGGAAATTGAGACTTCATTTTTTGTATTCATTATAGCCCCAAACATGTATACAAATGCATCTTTTATTTTCTTCTATTTAGGCAAATTTCCACAGACTATTCAATTTCATTATGGTGTATAATAATGACAAAAATTTAAATCACAACTCTCACAAAAAGAAAAAAAAGAAAGAATATAAACTGAAAAACACATAAAACTACCTTTATATTCTGTATAAAATATAATTAAGAATACTTTTTGTAGTATAAAATTAAAAATACAAAAAAGTTTTGAATTTTAAAATGTACTTCCTTCTCTTGGTATCTTTTATTTAAAAAAGGGAGGTAGACTCCCTGCAAAGGGATTAAAAGCATAGTTAAAGTCATCTCCAGCGCAGCAATGCACTACTGGGAGTTAGCTGAAAACATCTGGTAAGCCAATGGCTAGAGACAAATGTGTTCAGCCACCGATTGCCAGCTAGTTCACTGTAGCCAAGGATATGTACATATTATTTTTTCAACAAAGGATACAGAGAGAGAGAGAGAACAACTCACATTTAAATATAGAAGTGAACTTAAAAGTGTCTTAAAATGACATGCTCTGTCTGAATCATGCAAGTTTAATTTTGACTTTCCCATAACTAAAATTGTATCTGCTGAAGTTTATTAAATATACAAATAGCTCCTTTACATTATTTTGGCATTTGAAAATACCTGCTGTTGCCTGTAGTATTCCTATGTACAGTAGAAACCTAAATGAACACAGCCAGCAGAAGAAATTACACTCCCATTGGAAAGAAGGAGAGATAAATAATATAATGTTAATATTCAATAGGACTCTATGTATTATGCTTTGGTATACAGAGACAAGATACAGAATCATTTGTGTGTATAGAAAATGATAAAATAAGGAGATCGTGTTTCCCTGCAAGCACAACCCATTTTAATTTACATTTCCACGCATATCACGCACAGTCATGTTCACACACATATGCATGTGCAGAAATTTCCACTTGCCCTAAACCACAGAAATTGAAGCATGCAAGTAAGAAATAATGGCCTAGATTACGAGTTTTGTGTTAGCCTTAAAAAGCAGCGTTGGCCGGTCCTAACGCTGCTTTTAACGCCCGCTGGTATTACGAGTCTTGAAGGTACAGGTGTACCGCTCACTTTTTTGGCCAGACTCGGAAATACCGCAAATCCACTTACGTCAATTGCGTATCCTATATTTTCAATGGAACTTGCATAGCGCCGGTATTACGAGTCTTCCAAAAAGTGAGCGGTAGACCCTCTCCTGTCAAGACTGGTACCGCATTTTAAAGTCAGTAGTTATGAGTTTTACACTACAACGCCGTAGCATAAAACTCTTAACTAAAGTGCTAAAAAGTATCCTAACACCCATAAACTACCTATTAACCCCTAAACCGAGCCCCCCCCCCCACATCGCAAACACGAAAATACATTTTTAACCCCTAATCTGCCGAACCGGACATCGCCGCCACTATAATAAATATATTAACCCCTAAACCGCCGCACTCCCGCATCGCAAACATTAGTTAAATATTATTAACCCCTAATCTGCCGTCCCTAACATCACCGACACCTACCTACATTTATTAACCCCTAATCTGCGACCCCCAACGTCACTGCCACTATATTAAAGTTATTAACCCCTAAATCTAAGTCTAACCCTAACACCCCCTAACTTAAATATAATTTAAATAAATCTAAATAAAATATACTCACTTTTTTGTGGTTAACGCCGGGTTTGTAAAAACCCGTAATACCAGCGCTGTCTGTAAGTGAGCGGTGAGCATAAACTGCTCGTTAGCACCGCACCTCTGTTAACGCAAAACTCGTAATCTAGGCGTAAGCTTTTTAAAATTAAAGGGACATAAAACACCTTGTAGTTACAAGATTTTCCTGCAGTCTTGCAATAAATTAACAAAATTGATAAGTGTCAAACATAAGAGATTAAAAACATACTGAGGTCATTCCCAGGTGAAGAAAGTAACTCTGAACCTTAGTTACTCCCACTCGCTTTCTCCAATAACGCCAAAAGACAAATAATCAGTTTAACAAGATCATCACTGGTTGCTTTTATTATAATAACATAAATAAATCAACAAAATTTACTAGAATGGCATCAATCATCATGCTAACTCCTCAGAACCACAAGAGGTCAATAATCCCACAGGATCTGCAGAAGACCTTTCCTTAGCTCTGCCCACTGAGAAGATACTAAGGGTTCTGGAGTTCTGCTAGCTTCAGGCCACACCTTCAATCTGCCTGGCCATCCCATATTCTCCCACTCAAGGTCATGGCATCCTGCAGCTAAAGTCTCATAAAGAACTCCACCCAATAGGCTTCATAACCACCAGTCTACACAAAACTAGTAAAGGAAGGAGAGCTTAAACTAATGACATGGTACCAGAACTTGCTTGACTATATATATGCCCACTGTTGACACAACAAACTGCAACCCAAGAAAGCCATGTCACACTCAACCTGCCAACTAAACCATGACAAAGGCAGGGTTAGCAGGTAGACCCCAACTTTGGTCAGGAAGAAGAAGAAGGCTAGAAACCATTGACAGGACCATATAACTGTTAATCCTACTCCCCCAACTAGCAATGTTGCTATCTTAAACCCTCCCTCTTCTCTTATCTCATGCCCTCCTAGCCTAGTGTAAAGTATTAGTGTCAATAAAGCAATGGGTTCGGCCATATTGCAACTTAAGTTTCTTTCTCTGATGTGGCCAGTTAGGGACAGTTATTAATAGGTCACTAGAGTTTGCAGCCAATGGCTATGTGGAATATAACACTGCACTTCCATTTCTAACAGGAACTGAAAAGCTCACAATTTCAGTAAGGAATTACAGGAAAAGAAGACAAAATAAATAATGAAAGTATATTGCAGAGTTTTATATATATTTTACGTCTGTAGGGATGTGCTTGTGTGTTTATGCATGTTTTATTAAAAATAACACACTCTTTGGTAATCAGTATTTAGGTTTTTATGCAAATTGTCAACCTGATGTAAAATTACAGTATGTAAAAGAGGATAAAGACTTTGCTTACCTTTGCACCTGCCAAGTGACTGCTTAATGTGGATTTTATTGGTTGTAAGACATATCCCACATAATCTGCAGTAGCAATCACACAATGACAGATAAAAGCATATGTTAACAATAAAAGAAGAATCGAACATTTTGACTAATTGAGCCTACTACAAAAATAGAAAGAAAAACCTTTGTTCTCCCCTGTCTTTTATATATTGGTTTTGTTTGATTAGGCTATACAAACAACAGTGCTATGAACCGGGAAAATATGACGTAATATAGTATGTGAAAGTCTTTTATCTTTTAAGAAGACAGTTTATTGTTCAGTGTTGTATTATATAAATTCTATAAAAGGATTTATAGGAAGATGTAAAAAATGAAAACGATATGAATATACAAGTATGAGTATTAATTTTAATTAATTTAATTTATTAGTTATAACGTTTGCAAATGCATATGAACAATTTACATTGATTTATTATTGATTACCTCAAATTTTATTACTAATAAGCTTCAATTAAGGTGCGTTAAAGTCATTTTATTTCTTTGTGGTATCTAAGAGAGTGTATTTTAAAACAGTGAAACTTCTTATACTTGTGAAGTGTCAATGTTCACCAAGAGTGTAAGAAAAGTTCTAGTCATTGGCCAGTGAGTAATCAGTCCCTAGGGTTCAGGTGTACACACACATGACAGACAATAAAATAAATGTACGTAGCCTCTTTTAATGAAAAAATAAATAAATATCTATTTAAATATTTATATCTATATATATATATATATATATATATATTATTATTATTATTATTATTATTATTATACTTTATTTATTAAGCGCCGACATATTCCGCAGCTCTGTCCATGGATACAATTCATTTAAGTAAGACAATACAAGACTTGTAAGATACAGGACAAAATTTACAATCACATACAGGAGGGATTGAGGGCCCTATTCCCGTGGGAACTTACAATCTAGAAGGGTAGGAGGTTGAGAAACAGGAGGTGAGGACTGCAAGATTGAGAAGGATGTTAATACAGAGTTAGGTGAGGGAAATATTAGGTAAGTGAAATTAATTTATTATTGAGTTGGGTGGTAGGCTTCCCTGAACAGAAAAGTCTTTAGGGAGCATTTAAAGGAAGAAAGATTAGGGCAAAGCCTGACAGCATGAGGGAGAGTGTTCCAGAGGGTAGGTGCTGCACGACAGAAGTCCTGCAGTCTAGCATGAGAGGAGGTGATAGTTGCGGATGCAAGGAGCAGGTCATTGTTGGATCTTAGTGGACGGGCTGGAGTATACTTGTGTATTAGAGAGGATAGGTAGAGGGGAGCGGCGTTGGTGAGAGTTTTGTATGTAAGGGTGAGAATTTTGAATTTAATTCTGCTGTGAATGGGGAGCCAATGAAGGGACTCACAGAGAGGTGCAGCAGATACAGATCGACGGGAAAGGTGGATCAGTGTGTATATATATATATATATATATATATATATTAACATGTTTTAATAGTGCGACAGGAAAGGTGGATCAGCCTGTGTATATATATATATATATATATATATATATACATATTAACATGTTTTAATAGTGCTCTTTTATAAAGTTTTATAATCTAATGTATGTTCTTAAGAATCATATTCTCCTAGTAAAGAATAGGGTTACCTGTTTATGAAGTCAAAATAAACTATTTTGGTATATGTCTTAAAGAGAAAGGTTTTAGTTAAAAAGACAGTAAACACATAAAGATTGTAATATCAAATATTTTGTTATAAAACAACTTTTTAATATACTTTCATTATTTGTTTTGCCCCATTTTTTGTTGTTGTTGTAATGTAACTACACTAGGTCTAATATGGCTTTGTCTCATTTGATAGGAGTGCCTTATTGTGCTTGTTCTATATCATACGCTGAGCTTTAAGATGCCACTTTTAAAAGCAAGATATTAAAGATGTCTACTACCGTGGACAGAATTCCACCAACTAAGGGACACTGTACTTTTTTTTTCATCTGAATGTCCCTCTTCATCAAAAGAGACACCGGAGATGTCCTCATCAGTCTTTCAGCATTAGTAGGACATGCACAACTGACACTTCTGCGTTTGTGACCATTTAAAGTTTTTATTGAAAATATTTTGAGCCAAAACCAATATTTCCAGCAAGTTTAAATAAATACTAGATGTAGGTATATTAGATCATTTTCTTTAAAGTATTTTAATAAAAATGAAGGCCTTATTCATGCTTCGTAGGCAAATTCTAGTACGGTACCTATGTATTGTTTCATCAATTTATTTAAAAGTAGAGAGTAATTTCGTAGGAATGTTCACTATTTTCCAAAAAGGACAAAATGATGGAATTTGCAACAGTATCAAATGGAATGTTGTAGTGATTATTCTAGGAATAGGCTGTTGTTAATAGTTTATGTCTTTACCAGCTATGCCCAAAACATAGATGAGTTTCTAACAACAGATCTCAATGTGCTGACTAGTAAATCATAATAATGTCCTGTGATTTATTTTCATACAGACAAGGGTTATATATTATATTATAACCTAAAGTTATAAACAGTGCTGCATTGTTTTACATAAGAATAATTTGTACCATTATGATCTCAATGAGAATATATTTTTGCATATGTTTGGTCAGATCTCACAAAAGTGCTTTACTTCCTTAAAAGGACACTAAAGTCAAGATTAAACTTTCATGATACAGATAGAGCACACCGTTTTAAGAGAGTTACCAATTTACTTCCATTATTAAATTGTGCAGTCTTTTATATTCACAGCTGTTTCTGAGGCACCAGCTCCTACTGACCTCACAGTGTGTACATATATGAGTCTGTGATTGGCTGATGGCTGTCACATGATACAGAGGGCTGGCAAATTGTCAGAAAATTGTTTGAAATGTGTCAGAAAAATATCTACTGCTCATTTATAATTCAAAGTAAGCATTATTGCATGGTGTTTTTATTATGTACTTTTTGATTATGCTATTTTACTGTGTTTAATGGTCCTTTAAAGGGACACTGTACTCCACAGTTATCTGTAATGTATATATAAAATAGCAGCATCTAAGCATGCTGATTTTTATTTCTTGCATGGAAAGCTGTATCAGTTGTGTACTTCCTACTAATGGCTGATGAGTATTTACTTATAAAGTATTACTAGGTCATATGTGTAAGGGCACAACTGTTCTAGTCACTCCTGAAATGGTGGCTCTATCCTTATAAATTGTTAACAACATTTACCACAAAACTACATATAGATGAGGGTGGTACTAAAGGGGCAGTCATCATTTTCTGCTTTTCTTTATTTACCTCCCTTTTCCCTTATTTGCCTCTTTCATTATCTTGAGCAGAGTAAAGGACAAGCAAAACACAGACTCTCATGAAAATATATAGCCCTCAACTTCTTTGAAAATTAGGCGTGTTAGTATAATGTTTAACACACCCTAGCATGCCCTGGAACCAACCTTGACTGCCAATTTATAATATAGGCCCCATTTATGAGGGCCATTTCAGAGCAGGCCCAGTCATACAAGCCGGCACCCAACAGTTAAAGGGATAGTAAAGTCGAAATTAAACTTCCAGGTAAAGCATGCTACTTTTCAATTGACTATTATTATCACATTTTCTTTTTTTTCTCTACTCTGTATACTTTGTTGAAGATTACATTTAGGTAGGTTTAGGAGCAGCAATACACTACTGGAGCTAGCTATATACATCAGATGAGCCATTGACAGGAGGCATATGTGTGTAACCCTGACCAATCAACAGATAGTTCCCAGTAGTGCTTACCCAATATAGTTTCAGACAGGGACCAAAACACTGTGGAAGCAGATTTTCCAAAACTGCCAGACCGTATAGTTAGTAAATTGTCAGAGCCTTTTATTCTACAAGAAGTCTAATATGCCCCTATACATTTTCAAATGCTTATTATAAAAATTACAAATAATTATTAATGCAAAAACTCACTGCTATGTTTCAAATAATACATTGAGAGGGGGCACAGCCTACATAAATGTTGTATTCCCATATCTCTAGGTTAACATTGCCTAGAAAGCTTGCCTAGAAAGCTTCCCCCTGGCCCTGGAAAAACCTCCCAATATCTTCCCAATATCTTTACACAATTCTGATATAAAAATATTTACAAAAATTCTAGCTAAGTGAATCCATTCTATTTTACTACTACCGATACACATGGACCAAGCAGGCTTTGTGTCACTCAAGGGAGGCCAGAACAATAGTATTAGAGTTTCCATTTACTAGATCATGCCAGCTGGTTGGGAAGGGCATCCATTTTAGTCTCTGCAGACTTGGAGAAAGCCTGGACTGGCAGTTTCTCAGCACCTCTCTTAAGCATTATGGTGTTGGCTTCCAAATTGTACATAGAACATAGTCTATTTTCCAATCCAACTCCAAAGGTTAAAACAAATTAAACCATATCCTATAGCTTTCATATCAGGAATTGCAAAAGGCATGGGTGCTCCCTCTCCCATTTTTATACTCACTATGGAGTTTCTGGATGCTTGCATTTGACACTCCACATCCCTCCCAGCCCTTATGGAGGAGCTTGACCAGTTTTTTTTAATATAATTTCTATTTAACAAACAGATATCCAAAATTCTAAACATAAAAATAAGAATGGATTAATTTCAGTCTCTAGTACAAATATGGATCTATAAACTCCAGAAATCAAAGATGAAATACCTATATAATCTCACTAGCTAAATTTTTTAATATAACTACAAACCTTGTCCCCAAATACTTTGAAAGAACTTCAACTTGTGGCAACAAAATCCAGTTTCCTGGTGGGGGCGCATATAGACAACCAAAATGACAATTTTACCCCAGTAATTAAATGTTTTCCAAGCAGTCCCGATCAGTTTCAATTTCTCCTTAATTCCATTATATATTATATAATAAACACCCAATTATTAGGTCCACTATGTACAGACCCAGATATCTTAAAAATATTGCTGCACAATAACTCTGCTAACAATTTTGAATTAACATAGTAGGAAAGAAGCCAAGGAGTGGGTCTAGACTCAGCTTTTGAGAACCAGGTGATGAGACAGAAGGCAAGGTCTCTGTTAACTAAATCTTCCCCTAGGATAATTATTATCAAATTGTATGGGGAGGATCTGTTCTCACAAATTGCCCCATCCCTATTCTTCTCCCACTGTTCTAGTATGATATGTATTTTCTCCTGTCCATTGGGTATTTAAAGGCATATGAAACAGTGCTCCTTTAACAAAAAAAATGTGTTAAAAGGACATAAAACCCCAAAAAAATTCTTTCATGATTCAGATAGAACAGAAAATTTGAAACAAATTTCTAATGTACTTCTATTACCACATTTTCTTAGTTTTCTTGATATCCTTTGTTTGGAAGCAGGGAGGTGAGTTCAGGAGAACGTACGAGTGTGCAGCTCTATATGGCAGCAGGTTTTGCAACAATGTTATACATTAACAATAGCACTAGATGGCAGCACTATTTCCTGTCATGTAGAGCTCTAGAAATGTGCATGCTACCTATCTAAATATCTCTTCGACAAAGAATAACATAAGAATGAGGCACATTTGATAAAATAAGTAAATTGGAAACGTTTTTAAAATTGTATTGTCTATCTGAAAAATGAAAGAAAAAATTAGGGTCCCTTTCAATTAAAGTTAACATAAAATGAAAGTCCTTTTAAAATGATGACTAATACCTATTGCAATGGTTTTTTTTATTATTAATTATAACCCACTGCTTGGTTGTTTTTTTATTACAATATTTTTATTTTTTTTTTATTTTTTTTTTAGTTTTCAAAATAAAGCTTTATTGGCGAAATGTGAAAAATACAGGGCATTAATATACATACTTTGCAAAGTCAGTTGTACATAATTTCAAATACCTGTATAGTTAAAGTTTGTTTATATCATTTCGCAGATAGAAATTAGTTCAAATCAAACAGCATAAGAAAAAACTTCGTCAGATACTACAGAAATGTATACTGACCATATAACAAAAACATCTAACATCAGCTGCTTAGTGATACAGATTATAAATATGTAGTAGGCATCGGAAAGAAGGAAAAGCGAATACCTCGGGTACAGATCACATGGTATTTGTCTCTTTTCAGCAGCTTAAGCACATCACACTGCTGTTTATAATACTGTACTCTTTAGAAAAGTAGATGTCTAGAAAGGTAGACTAAGTGGGTTAGGGTTACAGGGTGTAAAGGTGGGGGAGGAAAAGGGGAGGGAAGGGAGGACAACAAAAAAAAAAAAAAAAAAGGGGGGGGAAGGATACTCTTCCCTTTTAAACTGTGTCCCAGTTCAGAACATTGCAACACCTCATTAGTTCACAATCCTCTTCCCTCCCAGATCATAAGCATCATCTCATGTGTACTTAGTTTTCCAATTTTAAGGTAGTGGTATCTTTCAAGTCTCAGAAGGTCTGCTACTTTAGCTTTCCACTCTTGAACATTGGGGGTGGTCTGTTTTTTCCAATACATGGGAATCAAGCTTTTTGCTCCATTGAGCATCACCAGGAGAAGCCTATACTTATCTTCCCTTGCGATCTTAGGTAGCTGATGATATAGTAAATAACTTGGGTTGGGAGGGATGATCACTTCGAGGACCCTACTCATTTCGGCCATTATGTCGTTCCAATAAGGTGTTAGTAGGGGACAGGTCCACCAAATATGTAGTAAGGTGCCATTTTCTCCGCATCCTCTCCAGCATCCCCCATTTGTGTGGGGATATATGTGTTTTAACCTTTGGGGGGTCAGATACCACCTGCTCATCAATTTGTATTGTGTTTCTTGAACCCTAGCCGAAATTGAGGCTTTCTTCGTTTTGTCAAATATCTTGTTCCATTCCCTAGGTCCTATATCTAAGCCCAGCTCAATTTGCCACGTCTGTGTAAAACCAGGAAGGTAGTCTTCACCACCTTGTTGTAGTAATCTATAAATCTGAGAGATCAGATGAGACGGGGGTGTGGTCATTGTGCACAGAGTTTCAAAGTAAGTTCTGCGTCTCGTCAGATCTGACTTAGCTTTATGAGTGGTAAAGTAGTGCAAAGTCTGTGTCACTGTAAACCATGAGGTAAATGCCTCTCTGTTCCACTCAACTAGTTCTTCTTGTGACTTCAATTTATCCCGACTGAGTATATTGTATATTGTTGCTTCACTTAAACTATAAGTCTTGTTCGGGAGATTGAGTCTGGACAGAAAATCCATCTCAGGATTTTCACTGAGAGATGTAATCGGTGAGGGTAGTGTCGAGACATAGGCGGCTTTTTTAAGTAGTTTATCCCAGATCGAGAATACCTCCTCGATCATTGGGTATAGACTGATCACTGGGGGTCTGTCATTGGCAGAGGTCCACGCGAGAGCCCCCACATTGCTCCTCTTCAGGATTACACCGTCGATCTGTACCCATGCCTTTTGGGCCGAGTTGTGACACCACTCCACTAATCGCTGGAGAGAAATAGCTGTGTGGTACAATTTTAAATCTGGTATACCTAGCCCGCCTCTATTCCGAGGTAGGAAAGTAGTTTTCCTGTTGATTCTCGGTTTCAGATCTCTCCAAATATAGGACTCTAGAGCAGACTGTATCTGATGAATAATGTGAGAGGCCATCGATGAAGGGATGGTTTGCATGACATATAGCACCCGTGGTAGCACATTCATCTTGACCACCCCGATGCGCCCCAACCAAGAGATGGTTTTATTTCTCCAGGACGATAAGTCCTTAAGGATTTCGTCTCTGATGTTTTTATAGTTCATATCCACTATCTCTTTTATGTTTGGTGTTAGATGATTACCAAGATATTTCAGTTTGCCCTTCGCTATTTTTATCGGGCATGAGCCCTCCAACGCCTGAAAGTCGGTGTGTGGGATTGTAACGTTCATAATCTCTGATTTGGTAGGGTTCAGAAGGAAGTTTGATACTGTGCCAAAGAGTGTGAACTCTTCTAGAGCCGCCGTCAAAGATCCCTTTACATCCGATATCATAAGTAAGACATCGTCTGCGTACATGGCGAGCTTATGTTCATCGCCTCCTACCGTAATACCGTGTACGTTTGGGTTATCCCTGATCCTACTCGCCAAGACCTCAATTGTCAGCGCGAATAGGAGAGGGGACAGGGGGCACCCCTGCCTAGTCCCGTTGCGAATTGTAAAGGCGCTAGAGAGCACTCCGTTTACCCTGACTCTAGCGTTCGGAGACGAATATAAGGACATGATTCTGTTTATAAACTTGGAACCTAGGCCAAATTTCTCCAAAGTGTGTCGCATAAACACCCAGCTGACCCGGTCAAACGCTTTTTCTGCGTCTGTAGAGACCAGGGCCAGCGGGGTTGTGGTGGTATGGGCGTGTGTTATAATCTGGAGGACCTTAAGGGTATTGTCCCTTGCCTCACGTTTTGGAATAAAGCCCACTTGGTCAGTGGAGATCAGCTGCGGTAGGTATTTGTTGAGACGATTGGCTATAACTTTCGCCAGTATCTTGATATCTGAATTTAGTAATGAGATAGGGTGGAAGTTCTCTGGTCTATTGTCAGGTTTGTTGGGTTTAGGAATGACTGTGATATGCGCTTCAAGCATAGAATGGGGTAGAACCGGGGAGTCGGACAGTTGATTAAAAAGAGTCAGCAGTTCTGGTGCTAATATATCACCGAATGTTTTATAGTACTTAGTTCCAAATCCATCCGGGCCTGGGCTCTTTCCGGTTGCCAGGTCTTTTATGGCTTGTTTAACTTCTGACAGCGTGAACGGAGTCTCCAACGCTTCAGAATCCTGATCAGAGAGCTGAGGGATCTCCACTCCTTCTAGATATTCCCGAATCTGTTGCGATTCTCGTGATCGGAGGAGGGGCTCGTCTCCTGCATTAGGTACTCTCTGTATGTTATATAGGCCATCGTAATAAGATCCAAAGATCTCAGCGATTGACTTGCCATCTTCTTTCGATTCCCCATCTGGGTGAATCATACTATATACATAGTGCTTGGTTTTTTTCCTCGCTATCGCTCTGGCTAGTAAGCGTCCAGCTTTATCACCTTGTTCGTAAAACTGTTGCTTTAGAATTAAGGCCGCTTTTTGATAATCTGCTTGAAGGAACTTCATAAGTTCCGACCTCTCCTGAGCTAAGGTCTTGGTTAATGCGATATCAGTTGGCGTTCTTTTATGTGCTTGTTCAGCTATTTCTACTGCATCAAGCAATCTGCGATATTTCTCTCTCCTTCTCCTGACTAGTCTAGCCTTTTGTTTGAGAAAGAGGCCTCTGATTGTGCATTTATGAGCCTCCCAGACCACTGTGGTCTGGGAGTCCGAGTCTCTATGTATTTGGAAATATTCCTTTAGAGCCCCTTCGACTTCCAGTTTAAATACTGGATCCTCCAGGAGAAGGTCATCCATCTTCCAGATGTAGGGTGTGGCCGGAACATTAGACCATAACACGGTACAGGTGACCGGGGCATGATCTGACCATGTGATGGGAAGTATGTTACTATTGGTGGCGAGTGTGAGTCCGATAGTGTCCGTAAGCCAGTAATCTATTCTGGAGTATTTTCTATGAGGATGGGAATAAAATGAATAGTTCTTAGCTGAGGGGTGGTGTATCCGCCATATGTCATGTAGTGCTGCGTCCTTAAGAGTAGTCAGTAACCGTTTAAGCGATTTGTGGGGGACGCTGGAAAGTCCATCGGAGGTGTCAAGGGTTGGATCCAAGGAGATGTTTAAATCTCCACCCAAGAATAGAATACCAGATTGGACCTCAAGTGTTTTGTGGATTACTTTCTGAAAGAAGACCTGCTGAGATTGATTCGGGCAGTAAACATTAACTAATGTTAGAGGCCTGTTGTATAGTGAACCTGTGAGAATCAAGTATCTACCTTCCGGATCTCTGTATAATTGTGTAAGTTTGAAAGGTATGTCTGCACTGAAAAGGACACCCACCCCATTTTTTTTCTGGGGGCCTGAGGCAAAAAAGGCAAGCGGATATTGTCGGCTAAACCAACGGGGTTCATGACCTACTGCAAAATGTGTTTCTTGTAGATAGATAATGTTACCTCCCTGTCTATGTAGGGGTCTCATCACCATAGAGCGCTTAGCTGGGCTGTTCAGGCCTTTTGCATTTATAGAGATTAATTCTATGGGACGAGACACAATTCCTAATCGCTGGTTCGCCATTTTTTCTTATTTTTTTCAGGAGGGAAGAAAAAAAAAAAAGGGGAAGTAGGGGGGGGGGGAAGGGGGGGGGGGAAGGGGGGAGGTAAAGAGAACAAGGGAGTAGAGGGAGAGTAATAGAAAATAGATGAAAGTTAGAAGGATGAAAACGTGCTAACAGGAGTCAAAAGATAATGAGTTACGTCACTAGAAAAAGAGAAAAAAGGGAAAAAAAAGAAAAAGAACCTCTTTGTGACAGTGCTCTGAGTGACAGACTCTGTGATCTAGGAAGAAACCTTCTCTGATATTGTACAGAAACCGATCTGTTAAGAAAGAACAGATAACAACAGTAAACAGTAAAAGCAGGGGTAGTGTTCCCCGCCTACTTACACTACATATATATTCCTTTGAAAAGATAAACAACAGTAATAAGTGCATTTAATGATTGCATTTTCACAACCTACCCTCCGTATCTCTATATGTGATCTCTTGTGTCAAGTCTCCTGTCAGATGTCAGGGGGGGACCTATTATGGAGTCAGTTTTCTATGTGTGAAAGCGGTCCTTGTCCCTTCTGTAACTTGGTGATTTGGGTGATTGTTTTTAGGTGTTCTCTAAACCTGTGACCAACCATGTTGTTCTTGTCTAACTATGCGCTTGTTGGGTGCTTTCTGCTTCGAGTAGGTAAAAGTCGTCTATTAGGATTGATCGAAAGACATCTGAATAAAGGGAAGCCTAATTTCTGTAGCGCCTCTGCTCACTTTTGATTGATCGTAGGGGCTTGATAGCAATATTATACTAAGATATCCTCTCTCTCTACCTAAGTCTATGAATTTTAGGGATCTGAGGTACATTTTCCCTTTTTACTCGCAGCTCCTAATGATTATTTAGATAAGCATGATTATTACTCCCTACATCTAGAAAGAGACTTAGATTAGGGGCTTCTGGAGATTGCTCCTGAAGGATCTTCATGTGGAACCGGTGATTTGTAACCCGATGTGTTTTCATTGACAGTGTAATTTCTATTAGTCTTGTGCTAGCTGGTGTGTGCCCATTAGACTTTGTGTTTTGAACTGTCTGAGTCAAGTGAGCCGTGTTTCAATCAAATCTTACTAATATACGGGGGTTGTGTGAATATAACTCCAGACTATAGCTTAGAGTCGAGAGGCAATAACAGGCAGTAATTCAAACATGTATGAATACAACAGAACATTATTAGTGCAAGAACCACTTACATTTATCTAGTACCGTTATCAGTATAATGCTTTGGACTGATCACCTGGGTAATGGTCAGGCTAATCCTGAGACAGATCTAAGCACATCTGCTCCTAACTGTTTAGTCTTATGAACTTGATAGAGTTATTTATACTAATATGTTCCACTCTAATTTTTAGATCTGAACCATGAGCTATAAAATACAATTATTCATACATGTGCAGTCATAACAGAACATCCTAAATATATGGGATACATGCATTCATCTATCATTGTTACCAGTATAGTTCTAAAGGTTGACCACTGGGGTTACAATCAATCAAGTCTTGAGGTAAATTAAAACACCATGAAGTCATAACTTATCTGAGATGATTCTCAATGTCCAGGAGCTTGCAGCCCAAGTTCAGGACTGATGCTAGGATAGGTAGGTCACAACATCAAAATGTTAAAGAAAAAGAATGTTCCTTATAATCCTTCAGTGGATTGTTACATACCGCTGGGTTCTCCATCAGCTGGGCCCTCTGGGGCTGTGGGAGCCTTCACAGGAAGTCTTATGTTAAGATCCAGTGCCTGATTGAAGGAGGGAAGGTCAGCTGGGTTCTTGAGGACATGTGTGACATTGTTTCTTGTGACCATGAGGCTGGTAGGAAATCCCCATCTATATGGGATTCTGTTAGCTTTCAAGACAGAGGTAACAAATCTGAGGTCTCTCCTCTTTTGGAGAGTAGTTGGGCTTAGATCTGAGTAAACTTGTAGCTCCACGCCTCTGAATTCTATATGTTGCTTGTTTCTAGCCAGTCTAAGCACGTCTTCTTTTTCTTTAAAGGATAGCAATTTTAAGATGATGTCTCTAGGTGGAGCCCGTCCAGGGGGTTTAGGGCGCAACGCCCTATGTGCTCTTTCAATCTGGATCTCAGGGCCTGCTATTTCATTTCTAAGATATTTGACAAAGTCTTGAATATATTCCTGAATATTAGGGGGTTCAATTGACTCTGGGACTCCTCGCAGTCTGAGGTTGTTCCTCCTACTGCGATTCTCAAGGTCTTCAATTCTGTCTAATAACGTGTGTACAGTGCTCTCTTGTGCTTGTAGAAAGCTGGCTTGATGCTGGAGGTCAGAGCTGAGTGCCTCATGTTTTTCCTCTACCTGAGTAACTCTGCGGTCAACAGCTGTAATGTCTTGTTTAAGTTCATGAAACATAGATTTGAATTCCCTCATGGCCTCTTTTATATCAGCTTTGGAAGAAAGAAGCTTTATATCCTCTTTAGTCACACAGTTTTGGTGGGTAGACATTGTTTCAGAGTTATGAATCTGCGCTGTAACCCCTTTCTGATGTGTCTCAGGCCTCCCTAGGGGGGTTGCAGGTTCGTTTGCTATTAAAAAGTTGTCCATTACTGTAGTTTGGGAATTCTTTGGCAGTCTGGCTTGTCTTCTATTAGACATTACATAGGCACCCTTAGACTGATCTTTATGTGTCGAGAGTGGTATGACAGGCCCAGCAATTGGTGCTTACAGACAAGGATATCCCTGTGAAGTATCAGTGTTAAATTGTATACTGCCTGTGTTTTACTATAAGTAGTTATAATTCTTTCTACCGATTCAGTGCACTGAAATTATTGGGAGGGTTTGGTGGTTAGGACCTGTTCTGTGTTGTATATGGTTTTTCAGGTTTCCTATGCGCGTGGTGCGCTTATCAATTTTGCGGCCTACACAGTTATAGCTGCGACACCTCCACTGTTCCCTTGTAATAAGCCTCCCTCACAGGGCCCACACAGCAGAAAGGATCCGGTAAGGGTAATAAAGTTCAGTACCTTAGTGATAGAAAGCAGCGGTCCCTTCCACCACGTAGCCTTTCACAGAAGTCTGGCGAGGCGATCTTGCTCGGGCCTATTCTGCTCTCATACCATGACACTGTCACATTTGCTGCTCAGGATCGCCGTTAAGGAGGCTGGTGTCCGGAGAGTGCAATCTCTTAATCGCGGCTTGCATGTAGGCTCACCTGGTTCAGCCGTTATATCCCACGCTGCCGATGTACCCCGCTTAGGCTCACCACCGCTTAAGACAGCTCCGGGATTGCAAAGGTACCGTTCGGCCCAGGTGCTATACTGCTCCATTCTTGATCCGCTGCTAAACCGGTAACGCTCAGAGCTGCTCAGGGGTGTCTGAGTGTAGCCACTACCTCCGTGTGCGTTCAGGCCCAGTAATGGCGGCGCCGCGATCAGGTGCGGCTAAGCGGTGTTGCAAATAGCTACAGAGTTATTGAAGGTGCCTCAAAGTAGAGGATTAGTGTTAGGATGTTAGAAAATGCTAATTTCTACTTAAGATTATGAAGTATATGCACTTATTTTAGTGTAAGCTCGGCAGGGACATCAGAGCTTATTTAGAAAGCAGCCATGTTCAGCTATGGCCAGGCTCCGCCCCCTTTATTACAATATTTTATATCCCTTTACTCACTTGTTTTGGCTAATTGTTTACAATTGACCTCTGGTCAGGTTAATAGATTGCTGAACTGCACAAAGAAGAATAAATTCTCCATAATACTAATACTAAATATTTGCTGTTTTCTGACAAGTTGAAATGTTATGTGTGCCCATTTTGTAATATTGAAGATAAATAAATACAAAACAATTGTGGTAATTTAATATATTATGGCAAACAAAAAAATATATAAAAACACTCAAAAAATACAGAAAATAAAATTAGTGTGTTCACTGAGCGACCAGACTGTCCTGCCCTATCTTGTTATGGATCTAAAAGGCAGAGAGAGCAGGGTCTAATTAAACTGAGGGAAACTCAAGTCAAAATTAAACTTTTATTATTCAGATAGAGCATGCCATTTTAACAACTTTCTAATTTACTTCCATTAAAAAAAAGTGCACAGTCTTTTTATATTTAAACTTTTTAAATCACCAGCTTCTACTGAGCATGTGCAAGAATTCACAGAATAAGCGTATATGCATTTGTGATTGGCTGATGGCTGTCACATGGTACGCGTATGCATTTATGATTGGCTGATGGCTGTCACATGGTACAGGGGGAGTGGAAATAGACATAACTTAAAATTGTCAGAAAAAAAATCTACTATGCTATTGCATTGTCTTGTTATCTTGCATTTGTTGGTTATGCAAATTTACTGGGTTGGCTTGTCCCTTAAGTGCATAAACAAAACAGAAAACAGTGAGAATAAAAGAAAATGAATCAAGCTTAAAGGGAGAGTATACATTCATTTTCATATAACTGCATGTAATAGACACTACTACCGTATAAAGAATAAAATGCACAGATACTGATATAAAAATCCAGTATAAAAGTGTTTCAAAACTTAGAAGCTCTCAGTTTAGCTCTGTTGAAAAGGTAGCTGGAAATCCCACTGCAAGTGGCAAATAAGACATTCCCCACCCTCCCTTTGCATATGAAAAGACCCTTTACACAAACAGGAACAAGCTGGAGTAGGTAGCTGACGGTATTCTCATAAAACTATGGGGCTTTGTTAGAAGTCTGAAAATCAGAGCAATGTTTTTTAAAAATAAGTAAAACTATACATTAAAAAAAGAAAACTTTATGGGCTATATAAATAGATCATCTACAAAACATTTATGCAAAGAAAAAATGAGTGTATAATGTCCCTTTAAGGGAAAATAATGGACTTCCAATATTTTACAAATACCTAGGTACATAAGCCTAAAGTGCAACATTTTCACTTTTTACCTTTATTTAAAAAAAAGGTTAACAAAAAAAAATGTGCCAAGTAAACAAGCTTAAATGAACTCATGGTAAAAACAGATTATTTACTATGGAATACTGTTTTGATACTTTACAGCTTATGCATTCAAAGGCCAATTCTTGTTTTTCGAACACTACTAAATAAACAGAGAAAATAAAGGAATAGAGGCAAAAAAGTTGGCCAAGCACCACAGTTGAATAGATAACAAAGTGGCTTTGAAGGGAGTGGGTTATACCTGTCACTTCTCAGCTGATAGTTATCTTGCAGTCGCAGCTGAAAACAGTAAAAGCTTTAATTAAAAGCACAAAGTTAACACTAGAGTACAAAAGCTATAAGTGAACCAAGAAATAAAGGTGTGTTTAGCACAAAAGATGAACTATGCATAGTGTGCAGTAAGCACAATATGCTATAACTAATATAAATGTTTGTTGGATTGACCAAAGGTAAAAATGTTAAGCAAACTACTTTCTTTTCAAAACATATGTTGTGTGCTATAAATTTGCTTTTATATATAAAAAGTGTTCCTTGTAAATATCAGAATTTCTATATTCACTAAACTATTCAAAGCAATTATTTAAACCTTGGCTGCCAGAGAGGCTGCAACAAACAACACATTGCTATAATTTATTTACTTGGAGGAGCTAAGCCAAACTTGTTACTAGGGTAGAAACTAGGGTTTGCACCATGGCCATGGTTTCCTGGGCCCTCATGAGTGATGCATGTTGCAGGGTGGAACATGTATTGTGAATATGAACATCACATTAAAGGGACAGTCTACACCAGAATTTGTATTGTTTAAAAAGATAGATAATCCCTTTATTACCCATTCCCTAGTTTTGAACAACCAACACAGTTATATAAATACATTGTTTACCTCTGTGATTATCTTGTATCTAAGCCTCTGCAAACTGCCCCTTTATTTTAGTTCTTTTGACAGACATCCATTTTAGCCAATCAGAGCTGGCTCACCTGAACTCCATGTGCGTGAGCACAGTGTTATCTATATGAAACACATGAACTAACACCCTCTAGTGGTGAAAAACTGTCAAAATGCCCTGATAGAAGAGGCGGCCTCCAAGGGCTTAGAAATTAGCATATGAACCTCCTAGGTTTCGCTTTCATCTAAGAATAACAAGAGAACAAAGCAAAATTGGTGATAAAAGTAAATTGGAAAATTGTTTAAAATTACATTCTCTATCTGAATCATGAAAGTTTATTTTGGACTAGACTGTCCCTTTAATAGTGCTGATGAACAGAACAATACATTTTTCTCAATGCACTCCCTACAGCCTGTGTATCTAATAATTGTCCAGGAAAATATGGCCGAAGTTGGCAACCCTAATAGAAGCAGCTAGACACTTTCACTCTTCGGAGGCCATTTAGGGACAGAACTGTAGCAGGGTTAGACGTGGCAGTTTGCACTTCCAATCATCGCAAATACTTATAATAACATTTTATATTGCTATCTCAGTTTTCATTTCACTTAAACACAACATAAAATGCAATCTCTTGTCAAAGCACAACATTTTACAGAACTATTTACCCTAGTCAATAAATCATTATAATATCAGAAACTGATTTATTAAAAGCAATTAATTAAATTGTTAAATGATGTAAACTTTCCAAAGCAAAATAAATTGCTTGTTCAGCTTTAACAGGGGAGAATAATTCTGGGAACTACAGACAGCGGTGATAATATTATATAAAATAAAAATGCAACAAGAAGGAGGTTTGAACATGCAGTTTAAAGCAAAAGATGGTCGTTAAAGGGACAGTAAACACCTTGTAATGATAAAACATTTTTTTATCTTGCTATAGAATAACATTAGCAAAGTCTAACTCTAGTCACCACTTGCTATATTTGGAGGAGACTCGAGAACTCAGCAGGGGCATTTACAGCTCTCAGAATTAGAAAAAAAAAACCCAGAGCTTAAATATATCAAAAGGAGGCAAAATAAATAATGAAAATTTATTGTAAAGTTGTTTTATTACGCATAACTAAACATTTTATATTAAAATCTCATGGTGTTTTTTGCTCCTTTAAACAATGTTGACACTATGACTGTCCCACAACGAGGCTAGCGTAGCACACATATACCTTGGGAAAGAAGACTCCTGAATTGTTTCAATACATGAACACACTCAGATATTTAGTATACTGTGTGTGTGTGTATACTTTAGTAAAAAAAGGGGGGGGGTGGAGTGATGTGTAGATCAGACTCAACTGTCTTCCCCAAGTCTGATATGCTCCCAATATCAGATGTGTAGAAGTGTGCAAGGTGGGTGTGGGGAGCGCTCGAAAAGAGCTGTGAGTAGGGCTGTGATTCTATTATAAATTTAAAAAAAAATTTTTAACAATTTTCTCACAAATCTTGTGTTTGCTCACAAATCTTGTGTTTGAGGTGTATTTTTAGTCTTCTTAATAAGTGTGTATTTATAATATTGGTGATGATACACCCTCATCACCGATATTATAAATACACACTTATTAAGAAGACTAAAAATACACCTCAAACACAAGATTTTTGAGCAAACACAAGATTTGTGAGAATTTTTTTTAAATGTGTATACTTTAGTAACAAAGTTATGAAAGAGACAACTTGTCTGCAAGCCTTTGGAAAGCTTTATCTGCCGGAATTTAAGATTGCCCAAGCAATTGCTTGTGCAAACCTGCCCCCTGCTCCTGCACAACCAATTGTGTGAGAGCAGTGCTTGTCAGTGATTCTGCATGAAGAGGTCTGGCTTGTCTGTCCTCCACAACCAATGTTTCTTAAACGGAATATAAAGTCAAAATTAAAATGTCATGGTTCAGAAAGAGCATGCAGTTTGAGAAAAAAAATCCAATATACTTTAATTGCCAAAACTTGTGCATTCTTATTATATGCACACTTTCTGAGGTACCATCTCATACTGAGAAAAAGTGCACAGTATATACGTATATTTATTTTGTGATTGGCTGATGGCTGCCATATGATAAAGGGGAGGGAAAATTGGATTAATGTTGACGTTTGCAATCAAATATTCTACTGCTCATTTGAAATGTAAAGTAATTGCTATTGCATTGTTATTATTGTGTATATGTCAATTATTTAATTCTTCTGTATTTAGTGGTCTTTTAATAGTATGAACATAATGGAAATAAAGATTACACGGTATGAGAAAGAATATGAAATTAATTTTCCCAGGCATGTAGAGGTAATATAAGCTCTCAGATCAGGAGCAAAGCATATATTAGGACCTATAAGGTTGTGAACTGCCATCCCTAAAATATATGAGTAAACTATATAATCAACAAGAAACAACTGGTTAAGGAGGGAGGCAAATGGCAAACAAATATAATGAATGAATGGCTAGTGGTTGGCAAAGAAAAAAGGGAGGCAGTTACTAGGCAGTTACAGTCACTGGGGCCGAATGTGCATACTAGACGTTTTTTCACTCACAAGGCATTGTGGAAACAGCTAATTATAGAAGCTAGAATGTAAACAAGAGTGGCCCAAGTTACTATTGATTATATGGAGAGGTCCAGTGTGAAGTGACTAGCAAAAGGTCTTAAACCACAGGTAACTTAATGTGGCAATCGAGGCTTCAGTAGCTATATTCTTCTCTGCATCTCTGTAGGAGCCACCAGTTGAAATTACAAGGTGGGCACTTGAAGCTCCAATTTTGCCACTGAAGTTTAGGATATCACTTGTGTAACCAGACGGTGAATGTAACTTATCCCGTGATGTAGGGAACGACAGTCGGGTTGTTTACAAAATTGCTCCACATTTTCTAGGGATTTAGTAAGCTTATTGTCCTTATGGACATTGCGACAAAAAGGAAATCCCCATCTATAGGGGATACCCAAGTCCTGGAGGTGGAAGTTGAGAAATTTTCCAATGCCAGTGAAGAGTCATTGGGGTGATGTCCACAAAGATTTGCAGTTGGACACCTAGTAGTATGTTATGTTTTCTACAAGCTGCAGATATAACTCTCTCCTTAAAGCAGAGGTGGGGAATCTTGGCACTCCTGATGTTTTAGAACTTCATTACCCATGATTCTTAGGCATTCTGAAGTCCAGTTGAGCATCATGGGAAATGTAGTTCTGAAACATCTGAAGGGCCAAGGTTCCCCATCCCTGCCTTAATGCTTGAGATTTTAAAGATGACATGGTGCTGTTTCATCTTTAGGTTGTGGACAGAGAGCTCAGTGGTAGTAATTCATAGGGATCTCCCTTTCCTCAGTGGCCTCCAAGAGTATGTAAAAGAGTTTTTGTAGGTGAGTATATAGTTGGCACAGGGGGATTGATTTGGGGCAGCTACATAAGAACCAAATCAGTAGTTGTGTGCATAAATGGAGTGTCTGGTGTTCTGTCTTAAGCAGTCTCTTAAGTGTGAGGAAACAATTTTAGAATCAAAGTGCAAAACTCAGTAATAACGAGTAAAAGTATCTTGACAAAAAAAAAAAATTGTTAGCCATGCCCTTGAAGCTCAAAAGGATAGGCTGATAAAATCAGGAATATCAGGATATCTAAGAATGCCCCCCTTAGCAAAAATGATACAGAACTCAAGAAAAAAAATGTCAATGGTTGGGTATGCCCTCCTGGAAGCCCCAGTAGGTGGAGTAACTTTACAGATGAACGTACCCAGAAGGCTGTAGAAATTCCCTGTAGTAGATTTAGGTCAGAAGTGTAAGGCTAAATAAAGATGGCAGCAAGGTTTTGTTTCAGGGCAACACAAATCACCCCCTGAGTGCAGCTTTATGAACTACCAGGTGTGCAATATCTCTATTCTGGGAGCATTTCCAAGCTTTGCAGGACACAAAACAGTGTGTTAGGTTTAGGGGGGCTAGACAGCTACTCCTGCTCTTGTAGTTCTGCCTTCACAGGTGTTAATATAGGAGAGGATCCAGCAATGAGGTACAGGATTAGGGAAGTGAATGTAACTCTACAGCGTAGCAGCAGGTGTTCTTACAGTGGTCCCCAAATGGATGCTCATCTGTGAGAATTCCACTCCATGTTTTCCAGGAATTCACTGCTGCTGCAGTTTACCTGTATAAGCCTTCACCATGCCCCAAACAAGTGCTTAGTTATTGAGTATAGGTACCAAGCTCATGTGCATTTGTTAGTCACATTCTAACAGCAAATACCTTAATATTACTAAACTTTAAGTTACTTCTTTTGGATTACAAATAACCCAGCTGCAGCACGGGTTCCAGAGCTACTACAGTCACCCTTAGAAGCTAAACTGGTGCGCCCTCACTTTGTAGGACTGCTTACAGGTCAGTTCTTATACCACAGTACAAACAGACGACTCCCTGTTAATATTGCTCTGTTTCGTATTTGGGTAACCTAAAAGAGTACAGCAAGCTCAGCGGTATCACCGCTCTCCAACCTGATCTGCATTCACTATCCGGACCGCACTGTTACAAATACCAGCAGCACAAGTCTCTCCCCGATATTGAGGAAGTGTGGGAGCACTCTTTCCGGAACTGTAGGGGTTAAGTGAGAAGGTACCTCTTATGGATCATACTCGAAAGTCTCTGTGACGTCAGTCACACAACGCATCCTTCTCCTACTAGCTCCGCCCCCTGTCAGTGTCACTACCAGCTATCGGGTAAGACCTTAGACTGAAAGCGGAGCTGCAGCTGTTCTGACAGCATCTGTTAACTTCTTGATAGCGGATCCAACGCACTGGGACTTCACTGTGTGCTCAGCCACAACTCCTATCGCATTATTCACTAGGTGCTTGCAAGAACACTTCTTTGCAAAATAGGAGTTACTGTTCATTGCTCCTACTGTTTGGTATAATCTATCTCATGTCTTTCCAGAGTGTTGATTACAACATTATATAAGACAACCTGGAATCTATGAAAGTAACCCTTCACTTTTAAACTCGGTCTATGCTAATACAATAGCCGAAAACATAAGTGACACATTCACATATTTTAACGCTCTCGCAGTTGAGATCCACATACAAAGTAATTCCTGATAGAATAAATAAGCCTATAAAAAATGGATCCAGCGGAGCTTCCTCAAATCGTTTTCAATCTGTCCCAGAGAGTGGACCAGCTCAGCCAAGGCTTAAGGGAGCTGCAAGTAGAAAACGAAACACTAAGGAAAGTCATAAGAGACACTGTTACCATTACACAGACGCCTACTGACAACATTCCTGAACCTCATATTGCACCACCTGAGTTTTTCCATGGCGACAGAAGTCACTACTGCCAATTTAAAAATGCCTGCCTCCTTACCTTTAACCTTAAGCCTAAGACCTATCCTAACGACAGAACTAAGGTTCTAACCATGATCACCTATCTCAGAGGAGAACCCCGCATCTGGACAGACACATTATATGAGACCAATAATCCAATACTGTCAAATCTACACGCTTTCCTAGGTGTAATGGATGAATTATATTCTGATGCTAACCTGCAATACACAGCAGAGAGAAAAAGGAGAAAACTCAAACAGGGGAGTCATCCTGTAGAAAGCTTTATAACAGAGTTTAAGCAATTCTCCATAGACTCTCAATGGAATGCTATAGCTCTCAAAAATCAATTTAGGCTTGGCCATTCAAACGCAGTGAAAGATGAGCTCACCCGCACAGACCTACCTGATACACTGGATGCCTTAATGAAGCTATGCAGTCAAATTGATAGGAGACTTCGGGAGAGGAAGTCTGAACGACAACAGACCTAACCTGCATACAAGAAGGTCAACTACCCTAACCAGACTGCCTCCACATCATCTGCTTCCACATCAAATAGTGCCAAAGCAATGGATATAAGCTTCTTTAGGGGTCCTCTTACTCCAGAGGAACGTATGAGAAGAAAGTCCAGAGGGTTATGCATGTACTGCGGATCCTCATCCCATTCAGTCAGGGAATGCCCTTCCGAACCAAGGAACAAGAACAGTAAGTGCTTTACTAACGTATCCTCCCTGATTGTGCATAACAAACTGCTTCACTGTTCCTTAATTCTGTCTTTGCAGTGGGGAAATAACCGTAAGAGGATAGAGGCCATCGTAGATACCGGAGCCCAAGGAAACTACACCGATAATGCACATGTGTTTGAGAATAAAATACCTTTAATGAAAAAGTTGTCTCCTATCTCCCTTCAAGTTGTTGATGGTACCGAAATTTCATCCGGACCTATTACACACCACACCATACCTCTTTCTATGACAACATTTAATACACACCATGAATACATTAGCTTTGACGTCATTTTATCCCCTCTTTTTCCTATAAAGCTAGGTTTAAACTGGTTGCAGCTCCATGAACCAGACATCAACTGGAAAACCCTACAAATACAACTTAATTCACCGTATTGCATCCAGTCCTGTTATAAGAACACTCCGCTGCTGCTGTCCACAACATTCACTGTCACGGATCTACCAGCCATACCAGACGTTTACAGACACTTCTCAGAGGTCTTCAGCAAAAAGGAAGCAGATACGCTCCCTCCACATCATACATACGATTGTCCTATTGAGTTAAAACCTAGTACAAGCCCTCCTCTAGGGCACTTGTACCCTCTCTGCCAACCAGAATTGGATCACTTAAAATCCTATCTCGATGAGAACCTAACAAAAGGGTTCATTAGACCTTCTGTCTCCCCTGCAGGAGCAGGAATCTTTTTTGTGCGCAATAAGGATTAATCGTTACGATCCATTATAGACTTCAGACAGCTCAACAAGATCACCATCAAGAATAGGTACCCTCTTCCCCTCATGCCGGAACTCATAGAAAGACTCCGGCATGCTACTATCTTCACTAAACTAGATTTGAGGGGAGGCTACAACCTCATTCGGATTAGAGAGGGGGATGAATGGCTCACCGCTTTTAGAACAAGATACGGATTGTTCGAATATTTAGTCATGCCCTTCGGATTGACTTACGCACCTGCAACATTTCAGGTTTTTGTTAATGATATCTTCCATGACCTCCTAGACACCTGTGTAGTCGTTTATCTAGATGACATTTTGATTTACTCCTCGAATCTAGATAGTCACATACAACATGTGAGTTGGGTTTTAGCAAGACTCCAGGTTCACAGGCTCTACGCCAAATTGGAAAAATGCATATTTCATACAGATGAAATAGAGTTTCTGTGATACTCCATTAGCCCGAGAGGTATTAAAATGCAAGAAAATAAAGTTGACGCCGTAAAATCATGGCCAGTACCCTCCAATAGAAAGGACCTACAAAAATTTCTTGGTTTTAGCAACTACTACAGAAAGTTTATCCGTGATTTCTCAAAACTTGCTAAACCCCTCACCAAACTTAACAGTCCTAGCTGCCGTTTCCAATGGTCAAACGAAGCAGCTGAAGCTTTTACACATCTAAATAATTCCTTCTCCTCAGCGCCCATCCTGAAGTACCCAGACCCCAGTCTCCAATATATACTGGAGGTAGATTCTTCGGACTATGCCCTAGGGGCAGTTCTGTCCCAAAGGAAGACTCCTCAAGATCCATTGCATCCTATAGGTTTCTACTCCAAAACTATGTCTCCCCCAGAGATTAACTACTCCATAGGGGATAAAGAACTTCTGGCTATCAAACGCGCTTTTGAATTCTGGAAACACCTACTGGAAGGTACATGCACCCCCATCATAATCTACACAGACCACCGTAATCTAGAGTTCCTACAGAAAAATAAAACCTTATCCGCTAGGCAAGTTAGATGGAGCCTCTATTTTAGTTGCTTCGACTATCAAATAATATACAGGCCCGGCTCAAGAAATGGAAAGGCTGATGCCTTATCAAGGAGAGACCCTCGACCTGTACCCGAACAAAGTCCTTCTTGCAATGGCGGAACATTTTCTTGCATTGCTACCTATTCCCAATAAGGACCTGCAAGCAGCTCTAGCCTCTGATAAACATACACCCATCCAGGACTTAACTCTTCATGGTGACCTGTACTATCACGGTTCCAACCTTTATGTACCTGAACAACTAAGAAGAGACATAATCAAACAACACCATGACCCTCCTCTATTAGGTCTTCCCGGTATCAAACGCACCAAGGAATTGATCACTAGAAACAACTGGTGGCCTTCAATGGAGAACACTATCAAGGATTACATCCAACAATGTACAATTTGCATCGTCTCCAAACCAGAGAGAAAACCACCCTACAGGCACCTCATTCCTTTGGAAGTTCCCATGACTCCTTGGACACATTTAGGAATGGACTTTATAGTCGACTTGCCTCCAAGTTCAGGGTATAACACTATCCTAGTTGTCACTGATCACTTTACTAAAATGGCTCATTTTATTCCCTATCATAAGGTACCCACATCCATGTAAACAGCGCATTTGTTCCTTAACAATGTAGTCCAACATCATGGTCTCCAGACGATTTTGACCACTGACAGAGGTACCCAGTTCACCTCAAGGTTCTGGAAGGCCCTCACTAACACACTACAAATCGATCAAAGGCTAAGCACTGCTTTCCACTCACAGACAAACGGACAAACTGAGAAGTTGAACCAGCAGTTAGAGCAGTATTTACGCTGCTACTGCTCTTATCATCAGTCTGATTGGTCATCATATATAACAATGGCAGAATTCGCATACAATAACACCATTCATAGTTGCACCAAGTATACACCTTTCTTCGCCAACTATGGCTTTAACCCAGATTCTCTCTCCAAACCTCTTGTTCAGAAAACTCACCTTCTGTGGACGAATTTACTCAAAAACTAGCTGAAACCCATCAGCATCTACGCCTAAATATTCAACTTGCTCAAGTTTCGCAGAAACAATTCTATGACCTACATCGGCGACCATCACCCTCTTACAGTGTGGGAGACATGGTTTGGTTGTTGATCAAAAACATTAAACTGCACCTCCCGAGTAAAAAATTGGCTGGGTTGTTCATAGGCCCTTTTAGCATCAATATAATCATCAATATGAATGCAGTTAGACTCGACTTTCCCTCCTCGTTGGCCATCCATCCGACTTTCCATGTTTCCCTGTTGAAACCTTTTACTGGCGACTGTGGCATGAAACCTCTTCTTCCACCTGCACCTGTCCAACTAGACTCTGATACGTTCGAGGTCCTTGACCTTCTGGACTCCAGATATGTAAGGGGTGAGTTACAATACCTGGTACGATGGAAGGGTTTTACTCTGGACGACGACACCTTCCAGGAATTCACTGCTGCTGCAGTTTACATGCTCCCACCTGTATATAAGCCTTCACCATGCCCCAAACAAGTGCTTAGTTATTGAGTATAGGTACTAAGCTCATGTGCATTTGTTAGTCACATTCTAACAGCAAATACCTTAATATTACTAAACTTTGTTACTTCTTTTGGATTACAAATAACCCAGCTGCAGCACGGGTTCCAGAGCTACTACAGTCACCCTTAGAAGCTAAACTGGTGCGCCCTCACTTTGCAGGACTGCTAACAGGTTGGTTCTTATACCACAGTACAAACAGATGGACTCCCTGTTAATATTGCTCCGTTTCCTATTTGGGTAACCTAAAAAGAGTACAAGCTCAGCGGTATCACTGCTCTCCAACCTGATCTGCTTTCACTATCCGGACCGCACTGTAACCTAAAAGAGTACAGCAAGCTCAGCGGTATCACCGCTCTCCAACCTGATCTGCATTCACTACTTGGACCGCACTGTTACAAATACCAGCAGCACAAGTCTCTCCCCGATATCGAGGAAGTGTGGGAGCACTCTTTCCGGAAGGGGTTAAGTGAGAAGGTACCTCTTACGGATCGCACTCGAAAGCCTCTGTGATGTCAGTCACACAACGCATCCTCCTCCTACTAGCTCCGCCCCCTGTCAGTGTCACTACCAGCTATCGGGTAAGACCTTAGACTGAAAGCGGAGCCACAGCTTTTCTGACAGCATCTGTTAACTGCTTGATAGCGGATCCAACGCACTGGGACTTCACTGTGCGCTCAGCCACAACTCCTATCGCATTATTCACTAGGTGCTTGCAAGAACACTTCTTTGCAAAATAGGAGTTACTGTTCATTGCTCCTACTGTTTGGTATAATCTATCTCATGTCTTTCCAGAGTGTTGATTACAACATTATATAAGACAACCTGGAATCTATGAAAGTAACCCTTCACTTTTAAACTCGGTCTATGCTAATACAATAGCCCGAAAACATAAGTGACACATTCACATATTTTAACGCTCTCGCAGTTGAGATCCACATACAAAGTAATTCCTGATATCATCTGACCACTGAAGGAATATTAACTTATTAGAAGTCTCCTGGCTGATCAGATCGCATGTGGCTCCACAATGACGCCCTGCAGAGAGCTCTGTAGACTAGTAGGAGCATTCTCTCCTAGTAGGCGACACAAGAGCATCTTTACTCCTGGTTCTCCATAGCCCACATATCTAAGGCACATAATGGGTGTTTAATCAGAGGTTGCTTAATAACCACTATCTGTAGCCTTTAAATGGTCCCTTTACATATTCTTTTTAGGATTGAAGCTCTCTCTTTACACAACCATCTCTTGTGCCGGTCGACTTCACCTCCCACTTTCACAGTTTTATAGAAGATTTTATGTCCATTCAAAGAGTCATTGTGTGTCCCTTTAAGATGCAATTGCATAAAATGTATCATCAACCGCAACAATAGATTTTGAAATCAGAACATTAAACCCAATAACACTACTTTTAAACACTCTCCCTTATATCTATCTATTTACAACAAGGACCTATGTAAGGCTCTAATTTGTCATGTATTTTATAAGGGAGTGGAACGTTATTCATTTCCAACTTCCAAGGCAAAAAAGAAAATAGAAAGCCTTATAGTGGTACACTTATAGCACTCTGGTTTATAGATTCAATGTTAGAATGAAGTGTTAAAACTTAATGTTTATTAATTTTTTTTAAAAAAAAATAAGAATAGAATACCAATTAAAAACCCAGGAACAATTTTGCCACATCTAACTGAAATTTTCAAGTAATGTGAAATATCACCTACATATCATGCCTGCTCTTGGAGGATATTTCAATATCACTCAAACATATAGGGCTAGATTACAAGTGGCGTGTTATTTACAGCTCCCGCTCAAGTGTGAAAATTGCTAGAAGTTAAATTCTTGCACGCATCAGGTAGCACACATATTACTATTTGAAAGTAAAACTTTTGCACGCATTCAAAACCTGATGCGCTCTAACTCTAGGACTTGGGATATCGTGGCCGCATTGACTAATTCTCCCCATTATTAAAAATTATTATAGATAATAATTTTTAATAATGGGGATAAAATAATTATTATTAATGTATTTTAATATTTTATATTTAATATTTCAATAAAGCGCCTTAAGAAAACAAATTTTTCATGTCTGCTAACCTGACACCAGGTTAGACCTAAAGTGCAAAACCTGAAACTCATTACGCATATTTTACATTCCTATGTTCTTTACCTAGAAAATATGCAATTTTTATTATTAAATATATTTTTTATATGTATCTGATCATTTTAAGGTAAAATATATATCTATACTATTTATATCAGAATAGATATATAGTTACAGTATATACAGATATATATAAAAATATGTATTTAAAATAAAAATAACATTATCCTATATGTGAAGAATATCTATTGTATATATATGTATGTATATATGTGTTTATATGTGTGTATATGTATATATACATATATACATATATAAATGCCAAAATACATATATACACACATCTATACATGTATATATATATATATATATATATATATATATATACACACATACATACATACACACATATTTAGACATGTATATGTAAGTATATATGCAAACAAAGCCCTTTGTAGGCAAACACCTTGTCATTTACTATATACCTTTGAGCCCTTATAGCTTTTCTTAAAAAATATTTATATGAATAATTCTTATCAGATAATGTTTATATGAGGGTAAGTGTAATTTTAAATGTATTTATGTTGTGTTTGGTGCAACTTTTTTAAACTCATTACCCTTTACTGAAGGTTACCCCAACAAACATGAAAAAAAATTACGCTGTTGCATTCATGTATACTTTTAACTTTTAATACGAGTTCTCTTTTGCTTGCGCGCAAAAAGCTGAAATACCCCCCGATATCGTTTGTGCAAAATATGTTAGCGCACCACTTGTAATCTAGCCCATAATGCTTAAAACTACAGTTCCCACTATATAAGGTCACTCAATATCCATTAAATAAATTGGGGGTAGTTACATAATTGTAAATGTTACACAGAGGACTTTGGGGCCTAGTTATCAAGCCGTCAACCTCAAATAGGCTGGAATTCCGCAGCGTATTTGTGGCGAGGCTGATTCGCCTTAGTTATCAAGCCCTTGATACCGGCAAAAGTATAATTTAGTGACGTAAGCTTCGATCCGCCGGACTCAGTCACTACAGATGTTCCGCACACAAGTGCGGCACTATCTGACTACTTTTGCTAGTTATCAAAAATCTAGCAGGAACGCTCGGCACTTTTCCGGCCCAGCGTACCTGGTTTTCAAACCGCCGCAAATGGGAGTCTGACCATAGCGAAAGTTCATGTTCGCTGCTGCCAGACATCCCATTGATTCCTATGGGAGCTGTCTACACCTAACACCTTAACATGTACCCCGAGTCTAAACACCACTAATCTGTCCCCCCTACACCGCCGCAACTAAATAAATGTATTACCCCCTAAACCGCCGCTCCCGGACCCCGCCGCAAGCTATAATAAATATGTTAACCCCTAAACCGCCACTCCCGGTCCCCGCCGCAACTATAATATATGTATTAACCCCTAAACCGCCGCTCCCAGACCCCGCCGCCACCTACATGATACCTATTAACCCCTATCCTGCCCCCCCTATACCGTCGCCACCTATAATAAAGTTATTAACCCCTTTCCTGCCGATCCCGGACCTCGCCGCAACTAAATAAATAGTTTTTATTTTACAGGTAAATTTGTATTTATTTTAACTAGGTAGCTATTAAATAGTTAATAACTATTTAATAGCTATTGTACCTAGTTAAAATAAATTGAAAGTTACCTGTAAAATAAAAATAAATCCTAAGATAGCTACAATATAATTATTATTTATATTGTAGCTATATTAGGGTTTATTTTAAAGGTAAGTATTTAGTTTTAAATAGGATTAACTTAGTTAATAAGAGAAATATTATTTAGATGTATTTAATTAATATTTAAGTTAGGGGGGTGTTAGGGTTAGTGTTAGACTTAGGTTTAGGGGTTAATAATTTCATTACAGTGGTGTAGTGGGGGGCAGGATAGAGGTTAATAAATTTATTATAGGTGGCGATGGTGTAGGGGGGCAGATTAGGGGTTAATAAGTTTAATATAGGTTGCGGCGGGGTCCGGGAGCAGCGGTTTAGGGGTTAAACTATTTATTTAGTTGCAGCGAGGTCCGGGATCAGCAGGATAGGGCTTAATATCTTTATTATAGAGGGCGGCGGTATAGGGAGGGCAGGATAGGGGTTACTAGGTATAATGTAGGTGGCGGCGGTGTCCGGGAGCGGCGGTTTAGGGGTTAATACATTTATTATAGTTGCGGCGGGGTCTAGGAGCAGTGGTTTAGGGGTTAATAACTTTATTGAGTTGTGGGGGGCTCCGGGGGCGCCAGTATAGGGGGTAGAACAGTGTAGTTTAGTGTGGGTGCTTAGTGACAGGCTAGCAATAAAGCTGTCAAAAAGCCGAAGAGCAGCGAGATCGGATGAGTTATAACTCTCACAGTCCGCTGCTCATCGCCCCGTACTTGGTGCGCGGCTTTTTGACAGCTTTTTTGATAACTTAGGCGAAATTTTGCAGGTCCGCGGCGGCGATGGTAGGCGAGCTTAGGCGGGCGTATTGAACCGGCGAAGGCAGGTAAAGTAGACACGTTGATAACTAGGCCCCTATGTCATAACAAACTATTATCAAATGTCACAAATTCTTTTATAATATAATGACCTTCCTGTTACTCATCTAAAGTAATAACGTGGTACTCATTTGATATAGTGAAAATACTCTAAACTGTAAGCCTTTACGTATCTCTGTGAGTATAGCACTTTCAAATCTTTCTAGCAGCCTTCCAACAATTAATTAATTAGTGGAGGACCTAAAAACTTGTTATAGAATGGCAATGCTGCTCCTATTAAAAATAGAAAGTATCCCCAATCACATGTGGAGTCCCATTACTCTCTCTGACTCAAATAATTGTTTTAGAAATGTTAATTACCTGTCTACTTGTTGCTTTCCTGGGTGCTCTGGACTCTAAAAAGACTCTTGTACCCCCATGTACAATTTCTTTGAAAAAAATGCAGACTTATTTTGAAATGAGGTTCCCCATATGACTATCAAGCGGATTACCATTGCACAAGTCTTTACCAAATGAGTATGTAACAAAGTAATGGAAGGTGGCACAACCTCTCTTTCCCTTCCACAATATATATATATATATATATATATATATTTATATATATAATAATAATTCTTACAACTTACAATAAAGTTTGAAAATTCCTGAGTGCCCATACCTACAAAACTAGGTGAGACCCATTTGAAAAAGGAAATGCAGCATCCTAGAGGGACAAGTGAGTCTTCATTGAAAAGATAGACATCTGCCTTTTTAAAAGGACACTCAAGTCAAAATAGACTTTTATCATTCAGGCACTTTCCACTTCACTTCTTTTTACATACACACTTTCTGGGGAACAAGATCCTACTGAGCATGTGCACAAGCTCGCAGGGTATACGTATACTAATCTGTGATTGGCTAATGTCTGTCACATGATACAAAGGGCAGGGAAATGGGATAAAAGATAAATTTGTCAGAAAAATATTTACTGATTATTTGAAATTTAGAATAGGTGTTAAATCATTGTTTTTTTATGATGCACTTGTTTATTATTTAATTCTACTGTATTGAATTGTCCTTTAAATGAGACGTTATTCCCTATATATTAAACAGAAAAGAGTCAAAATTCCCTGCTGGCTAATTTTACAAGTGATCTCAGGTTTATGTCCTTTTAGTTGATTACCTGCATATAAGAAGGTAGGTTGCATGTCCAAATAAAGTGGTATGGGGGTAACAAATAAGCTTCAAGAGGGGCCACCCCAGCTCCCCAAGTAATAAAGAAGTGCCTCTACTTCTTAAGATATAAAAATTAATCATATGGATAAATGTCAAATGATATATTAAAATATAATACATTCATATGCTATATATATATATATATATATATATATATATATATATATATATATATGTATACGGTATATATATATGAACATTGGAATACAAGCAGAACTTGGAATGGTACAGAAAAAAAACAAAAAAACTCCATAACAGTTTGAATAAATTGAGCCCAGAAAAAAATCCAGAGAGCCACTGTGTCCTAATTGCCTCAGGTAAGTAATTTATAATCTGTATGAATCTTATTGTTCAATAGCATTAGATTGGTATGTGGAATTCAGGATACATGACTCTTTATACTGTCAACAGGACATAAATAATGCAAAGAATGTTTGTATTTCATTTTTCTCATTTGCAAATTTAAAGTGGAAGTTGATTTATTTATTATGGCAATAAATATATATATATATATATATATATACACTGTGCAAGAATACAAAATAGTTTATAGACAAAAAATGTCAAATGTGAAAATATATGTAAATTATATCAGTTGGAAACTTACCTTTTCATGTATTTAAAAGATAATTATCATTCAGTGTTTTAAACATTTGAAAGGCATTAATCTATGTAGATTACATTATTTTCTATATGAAAGTGAAATATGCATATCTCGCATCAGGGTTCGAGATTAATGTCTACCGTGTTTGGGTTAGCACACATGAAGAATTGCTAACTTCAATGCGCATTCTTAAAATATTAAATCTAAAATATAAAAAAAAATATTATTAATAATAATTATTAAATTGATATATTCTATGGATTATTTAGACTTTTGTTAAAGTATGTATAATAATTTTTAATTATTAGTAATATTTTTTAACAGTTTAGATTTAATATTTTAATAACGTGCATTGAAGCTACCAATTCTTCATGTGCGCTAACTCGACCAAGTTAAACCTAAGTCGAGAACTCCAGTGCTCATTACGGGCAGTATATTTTACATTCCTATGTTCTTCACATAGAAAATAATGTTCTTTTTATTATTAAATATATATTTCTATATATATCTGATACTGTTGTTTTAATATATATACATACAGTATATATATATATATATATATATATATATATATATATATATATATATACTATATATATATATATATATATATATATGTATATATAAAAGAATAGCTATATAGGTTTATACAAATATATATATAAATATGTATTTACAATAAAAGTAACATATTCCTATATGTGAAAAAGTTTGGATTGTGAAATATGAATAAATCCTGTCTGGTTAGAGCTGGAGCGATAGGTGCTAGGTTGTTTTCTTCTGTGCTCTCTATTGGCTTCTATGTGAATAATATGTTAATGCGGTTACAATATTTGGTTAGTACGCATCATGTTTTGCTCACTCTAAAACGTTTTACATTCAAATCGTAATACGAGCACTACCCGATGCATGCAGAAATCTTCCATCTAGTGCAGTTTATGCTCGAGAGAGAGCTAAATAGCGCTCAACTCGTAATCTAGCCCTAAATTGGTAGTTGAGTTTCTCGAGTGATCACAATGCAAAATCAATTAGTTTGTTAAAAGCTTGCAGCTGCAAACACCTTTTCAACAGAAAAGCTTCAGAAAAGGCCTTTTTGTGTGTTAAGTATCTATTCTTGAAATAGAAACCGAGAGGTCACCAGAAACTGACTGATATATTCACACCTCTTATGTTTAAAATAAAAGTCTACTCAATAAACCCCTTTGGTCATATGTAACGTTTTTTATTTTATTATTTTATTAAAATCACATTTGCTCTCTCGTGTTTGTCACTAATGGTACTGGTGTTTTCATGGGTTTTAAAATGAGATTGAGTCATTGCAACTTCCATAGGAACTTATTGTAATCTGTTTCCATCCACAACACAACTAAAGCATGTAAATGTATCTTTAAAGGGATACAAAACCCAAATGTTTTCTTTAATGATTCAGACAGAGCATGCAATGTTAAGCAACATTCTAATTTATTCCTATTAATAATTTTTCTTTGTTCTCTTGCTATCTGTATTTAAAAAGCAGGAATGTAAATCTTATGACCCGGCCCATTTTTGGTTCATAACCTGGGTTATGCTTGCTAATTGGTGGCTAAATGTAGCCACCAATAAGCAATCACTATCCAGGGTGCTGAACCTAAAATGGGCCAGTTCCTAAGCTTTACATTTCTGCTTTTTAAATAAAGATAGCAAGAGAATGAAGAAAATTTGATAATAGGAGTAAATTAGAAAGTTGCTTAAAACTGCATGCTCTATCTGAATCATGCAAGAAAAAATGTGGGTTTTGTATTCCTTTAATGTTGTCATGGTGAGAACTGTTTACCATGTTTTGACTGCTATATGGTTGCTATTCAGTTCTGACAAGTATATATATATTTTTACAATATTTATTTCTACTGTTTGTTAAAGTGCCGTTTCCATTTTGCTGTGATCTGAAAACAAGATGGTGATTATGGGTTTCTATATACAGGTATACCCTGCTCATACAGCGTGTTAGGGACCGGAGCCTCGCTGTAAAGTGAAAACCGCCTTAAAGTGAAACAAGGCAGTTTTAGCTTTCTTTTCACTTGCCAGTGTGTTTAAAAGCTTGAAAACATGTTTGATCTAACATATATTAGGGGTGCAATAGTGCTATGTTTAGTTTAACACTAGCACAGCATAGTATTCAATTAGTATTCAATAAATATTGTACCTGTAAAATAGTGACAATGACTATAGTAAAATTTGCCAGACTATAACACTGAGACACAGATTGTGCTGTAATGCTGTAAACAGAGTAAACTTAGCATAACAAAATGGTGCAAGTCACTTTTCTTGCAATATCACTAAGATTACAGTACTGTTTCAAAATCCTTGGAGGTTGAACTTCAGCTCCACAAAGCGCTGTATTAGCGAAGCGCTGTAAAGTGAAGTGCTGTAAAGTGGGGTATACCTGTACTTATAATGTCTTCTTATACTGGATTTTAACCATACTTAAACTTTAAAATGTGGTCCCGCTGCCTTGCAGCATTGTTTCTGCTTAGGAGATCTTTAAACGAGATCATGCCTTTGTGACTGGGTTTTCAATGGGAACAAACCTTCATGAACTCTAAGTCCAAACACGATCACGACTGTGCTTTTCAATGTCCTTGCACCTACATTATTGAACTTGTAAACTTGAATGCACATTAGTGATCATGAGTGCAATAATGTACTCCTTTTAGCATATAAGATCATGAACCCACTTGTCCTGTGTATTAACTGTTAAAAGGTGACCTATACTGGGTCGTAACTCAGGGGCAGGGCTTTCTTCCCCTTCATAATGTTTGTATTTGCTTCTTTGTAAACTGTACCATACCTTAAAGCACTTATGTTATAACACTACTAAATATATTTTTGGATCTCAAATAGATGATACTATAATATAACAAAATGTTTTTTTACATTTCATTTTGGGTTATTTTCTGTTCAGCAATCCTTTTATAAATACTGAAACATAATAACTTCATATAATCAAAAACATTTTAATGTGAGAAACAAAATATAAGAAGAGTGAGTCAAAAAACATATGCATAAAATAGTTTTAAGGCCGGTTTCTAATGTATGATGTCACTTAGATCAGTTTGTACTTAAGGTGTGTCCCTTTTCTGTTTACCTATTTCTTTATTCTTCATCAAGGTTGTGGGAGGGTTTATTTCTAGTAAGTATATCATTTCTAACTCACTCATTTGCGTTTTGGGTGGAGATAGTTTCCCAAGAAAAGGTCTATTGCCAAGTTTAATATTTGCTAAATGTTTAGTGGTAGATGTTGGTAGTTTTAAGGAACTAGATCAACATTGGCAGAATAAAACAAAAACATTATAAAACTGGTGTAGACATGTGACCAAATTATTTTCGTTGATCAAATAAAATAATGAAACATGTTGTCTAATGCCTTAGGTTTCTTTAATTTATACATTCGATTGTTTGCTGTTTTTAAAGCTTCTTAAAAACAGAGCAAAAACATGTTTTTAAATTCAGCAGCTAATATATCAGGGTTTTAGGTAAAATGTTCATGCTATTAATAAGAACCATAGAGGAGAGCCAAGGGTCAAGGAGCTAAAGGTCAATATGAAGCAAAAGGCAGGTAGCGAGAAAAAGAAGTAACATCAATGAGGGTATCTGGGAGCTAGGGAAACTAATGACTTGTCTCTAGACTAACCAAGTACTATCTGAAAGGACCAGTAAGCTTTTATAGGACTTGGCTGAAAGTCACAGTATGTTATTCCTGATTGGTGGTTCAATTCTGATGCCAGTCTAACAGGCACATACTGTAGGTAGTATAGCATGGCCCTAATGCCTGGAAAGTAGGGGAATACACACTGGAGTTAGTGTGGCCACAACCCAACTTTGTCTCTGAGTTTGGTGTGGAGGAACTTGAGTGGCCTGCACAGACCCCTGACCTCAACCCCATTAATTAACTTTTTGGATAAATTGGAATGCTGATTGAGAGCCAGAACTTGTGCTCCAACATCAATGCCCAACCTCACAAATGCTCTTTTGGCTGAATGGGTGCAAATTCCCACATACACACTCCAATATCTTGTGGAAATCCTTCCCAGAAGAGTTGTGGCTGTTATAGCAGCAAAGGGGGAGGAACTCCATATTAATGCCTATGGTTCTGGAATGGGATGTCTAACAAGCTCATATAGGTGTGATGGCCAGATGTCAACATATAATGTATATATACTACTTTCATGATGATATTTTGTGCTCCTATATGCTCCTATTGTTGATATGTTCCTTCACAACTCAAGTAGAATATAATAGACAAAGAGGTGTGGTTTAGCAGGTAATTATTTCAACCGTTTAAAACATATTTAAAAAAAGTGCAAATAGTCTCTGTGACACACATCTGATGGGTATTATGCCTTTGGCAGTGCTTTTTTAAAGACACGAGAGAGGACTATTAATGATATTCCAATATAGCTTTTTCACTTTCAGTTTTGTTTCCAATCGTTTTTCTTCCCCTATTATATAGCTTGCGCATCTTTTATGTTTCTCCCATGACATCATAAACTGCCCATATATAAGTGCATCTCATTGTCCAGCTCTTCATTTTGGGGAGAAGTAGGTGCGTTTTAAAGGGATACTCAACCCACTAATCACCAAGCGCAACCCAGGTGCTGAACAAAAAATGGCCGACTCCTAATGATTAGATTCTTGCTTTTCAAATAGAAAAAACTGGAGAATGAATAAAAATTAATAATAGGAGTAAATTTGAAATGTGCTTAAAATTGCATGCTCTATCTGAATCATGAAGTAAAAAAAATGGGTTTAGTGTCTCTTTAAGGAGCTGCAATGTTGTATGATTAGTTGAGTTTGTACTATACTTGCTTGTATAAATTGTATGTGTATATAGCTTTCTGGTAAATATTTTATAGAATATTCCATGTGAAAACTTGTTTAGTTATGTGGAGCATATAAACTCATCCCTGTAGAAAGGGTTAATTTCTCTACAGGGAAATATACTATCCTGAAAGAAACAAAATGCTGTAAGGCTTGCCAGCTCACTGCTGAAAACATTCCTATTGGTAACAAGCAGACAACTAAAAGCCAATTAACAACAGCTAAGAACAGTTAGAGGGCTATATAAGGCAGTTCTTGCTAGCAAGGTTAGATTCATTTGGATCTCAGACAGGGAAGTAGCAAGACACTGGGAAAGTTGTCTTGGAAAACCTGTATTTAAATGCCTAATGCTTTTTTATCACATGAGTTTGTAGGATTATATAACTTGTGTGTTAGTTTTTTGTTTTTTTGTAAAACATATGACTTTATATGTGTACTGTTTTTGCTTGTTTGTTTAACTATAAAAGGTGGTTGTTTAACCCTTGAACTGCTGACTGAAAGTAAAGACTTGTTTAAAGTGAAAACTTCTGTTGCATCATTCTGTTTGTGCTTAACATTTCCTGACAAGATCCACTCCATTTCAAGTTATTATTTGAAATTCTGATATTTTAGTTGAAAATAAAAATGAAAGTAAGTAACTTGCATAAGGTTAATGTTGGGTAATGTGTTAGGATTGTCCACATCAAGTATTTGATGATGAAGAACACAAATGTTGAAGCCCTGACACTTTATTTGGGCCTGTGCTCTCAGTAGAGCTCCACTTGTAATCTACGCCTAATATTTTTTTATATATCAGTCTTATTTGGGGGGGTCTTGATCAATTCAAAGTGATTACAGTCTAAAAATACCAATAATATTAGAAATATGCTTTGGTTATATATTTTTTTTTACTAAATCTAGTATTATGATATATATAAAAGCTTTTGGGTAGTTTGGGCTTATTTTTCAGAACAAAATTCAGAACTATTATTTTTCAGAACAAAATTCAGAACTATTAGCTTCAAATAAATACAAAGAATACACAAATGCCAGCTATTCCTAAATTAAAATAAATGCATAAATAAATAAGTTAAATTGTCTTGATCATTTAGTAGTCTAAAGCAGAGTTACACCATTTCACATCATAATATAGTTTACAAGAGCTTTCAATTAAATCCCTGTTAGTCAAACAATGAGAGCGAAAGAAGTGCATCCATATGGGTTTCAGTTGAAGAATGAAAACAGATGTACCCTGAACCATTGTTATCTTTTATTAGATACCAACCTAATTGTGAGTCCATGCAACCAATGTTAAAGAAGTAAAACAGCTGTCATCTGTTGGTTCCAGTCTGTCAAAATACTTTCATTGTTTCTTAACTGAACCATTAAAGGAGACTGCATTAAGTATTCCAGCTCTTAATGAATAGTCAGTCATTCAAGGTGTAACCTGCTACCAGATTCCTGGTGCCAGTAAAAGGTGCCTAGAATTAAAAAACAACAACAGATTCTTCTGTATCATTAAAGAAAGGGAAAGGTGTAAAAGAAATAAAACAATTATAGGTCAAATAAAATTCTCTAACTTGTTGATTAACATGTAAATAATTAAAAAGAGAAAGGACAGAATTATCACATAATAATGAAGTTTGAAGTCATGAACAAGTGGATGTCAAGCCACCAATAAGTCATGCGTGTGCTCCTTTATAAGGATGAATGGCAAAACATAAGAAGGTTAAATTCCAATGAATTTAAGAGTGGTGTCAAACTACACCTTGAGCATTACTTATATAGTAAGTGCAGTATATTTTACTTCTATTTTATATTCCAAGGGTAGTGTATTGTTAAGCAAAATAATAGCTAAGCTCTTTTTTTTGTCAAAATTGTTTTCTATCATTCCATTAATGTTGACATTTTTTGTTTTCATTGTACACTTAAAATTACTTTGAAAAACACACAGCAAGATTACAAGTTTTGTGGTACGGCTATAAAAAAAAATGGCTGAAAAATTAGCCATTGCACGCGGGATCTGCAGGTCTCCAGTATTACAAGGCGCGGCGGTACGGCTATTCCGCTAGCATTTTAGCCATTCCGCACTCAAAAAATTACTTTTGAGTGCAGGAATTTCATTGTGCCCGTAGTACAGGTTGTGTGGTCCTGCTATAATGCTAGAGTTATAGCTTATACCACCGGGATCGATTCTGCTATCTGAGACCAGTAGATATGGATTTTGCAAAACAAAAAATGTTTCACAAAACTGATAACAAAAATGTAATGTGGGGGCTGTAACATAACAGCTCAGAGCTGGAGCTTCAGGCATCTGCTGCATATGGAGCTGGAGCGCAATCGGTGCTCCGCCTCCATATGAGGCCAGATGCCTGATCGTTACAGACAGTGACACTGTGTGTGTCTCCGTCTGTAACGATCTTCTGCTGGTGCCGGTGGGAGGTGCGAGCGGGTGGTGTGTGGGTGGCTCAGCAGAGAAGGGGAGGCAGTGGGAGTGTCCCAATTAAAAAAAAGGACAGGGGGAGAGAGAAAAGAGAAGGGGGAGAGAGCAAAATAGAAGGGGGGAGAGAGCAAAAGAGAAGGGGGGAGAGCAAAAGAGAAGGGGGGGAGAGGGAGAGCAGAATAGAGAGGCGAGAGAGCAAATGAGAGAGGAGAGGGAGAGCAAGAGAAGGGGGAGAGAGCAAAAGAGAGAGGGGGAGAGGGAGAGCAAAAGAAAGGGGAGAGAGAGAAAAAGAGAGGGGAAGAGAGCAAAAGAGAAGGGGAGAGAGCAAAAGAGAGGGGGAGAGAGGGAGCAAAAGAGAGAGGGTAGAGTGTGCAAAAGAGAGGGGGAGAGAGAGAGAGCAAATGAGAGCTGGAGAGAGAGCAAAAGAGAGGGGAGAGAGAGAGCAAAAGAGAGGGGAGAGAGAGAGCAAAAGAGAGGGGAGAGAGAGAGCAAAAGAGAAGGGGGGAGAGAGCAAAATAGAAGGAGGGAGAGAGCAAAAGAGAAGGGGGAGAGAGCAAAAAAGAAGGGGGTAGAGAGCAAAAGAGAAGGGGGAGAGAGCAAAAGAGAAGGGGGGAGAGCAAAAGAGAGGGGAGAGCAAAAACGAGGGGGGAGAGAGCAAAATAGAGGGGAGAGAGCAAAAGAGAGGGGGAGAGAGAGCACAAAAGAGAGGGGGAGAGAGAGAGAGCAAAAGAGAGCATAAAATAGAGGGGGAGAGAGAGAGCAAAAGAGAGGGGGAGAGAGAGCAAATGAGAGATAGAGAGAGAGCAAAAGAGAGGGGGAGAGAGAGCAAATAAGAGGGGAGAGAGAGAGCAAAAGAGAGGGGGGAGAGAGAGCAAATGAGAGAGGAGAGAGAGCGCAAAAGAGAGGGGAGAGAGAGAGCAAAAGAGAAGGGGGGAGAGAGCAAAAGAGAAGGGTGGAGAGAGCAAAAGAGAAGGGGGAGAGTGCAAAAGAGAAGGGGGAGAGAGCAAAAAAGAAGGGGGGGAGAGTAAAAGAGAAGGGAGAGAGAGCAAAAGAGAAGGGGGAGAGAGCAAAAGAGAAGGGGGGAGAGAGCAAAAGAGAGGGAAGAGGGAGAGCAAAAGAGAGGAGAGAGAGAGAGCAAATGAGAGGGGGAAGGGAGAGCAAAAAAGAGGAGGTTGAGAGCAAAAGAGAGGGGGAGAGAGCAAAAGAGACGGGGAGAGAGAGCGCAAAAGAGAGGGGGAGAGAGCAAAAGAGAACGTAAAAGAGAGGGGGAGAGAGAGAGCAAAAGAGAGGGAGAGAGAGCAAATGAGAGCTGGGAAGAGAGCAAAAGAGAGGGGAGAGAGAGCAAATAAGAGGGGAGAGAGAGAGCAAAAGAGATGGGGGGAGAGAGACCAAATGAGAGGGGAGAGAAAGCAAAAGAAAAGGGGGAGAGATAAAAAGAGAAGGGGGAGAGAGCAAAAAAGAAGGAGGGGAGAGAACAAAAGAGAGGGGAGAGCAAAAAAGAGGAGGTAGAGAGCAAAAGAGAGGGGGAGAGAGCAAAATAGAGGGGAGAGAGAGTGCAAAAGAGAGGGGTAGAGAGAGAGCAAAAGAGAGAGGGAGAGAGAGCGCAAAAGATAGGGGGAGAAAGCAAAAGAGAAGGGAAAAGAGAGTGCAAAAGAGAGGGGGAGAGAGAAAGCAAAAGAGAGGGGGAGAGAGAGAGCAAAAGAAAGGGGAGAGAGAGAGCAAAAGAGAGGGGGGGGCGAGAGAGCAAAAGAGAGGGGAGAGGGGGGATAGAGAGCAAAAGAGAGGGGGGAGAGAGAGCAAAAGATAGGGGGGAGAGAGCGCAAAAGAGAGGGCAGAGAGAGCAAAAGAAAGGGGGGAGAGAGAGCAAAAGGGGTGGTGAAAGAATCCACCTGGATGGCAGGGTGGTGAAAGAATGCACCTGGATGCAGCGTAAGCTGCATCCAGGTGGATTCCAAAAATGGCAGGGTGGTGAACGTATACACATAGATGCAACGTAAGCTGCATCCAGGTGGAATCTTTCACCACCATGCCATTTTTTTAATCCACCTGGATGCAGCGTAAGCTGCATCCAGGTGGATTCCGAAAATGACAGGGTGGTTCCGTCACCACAATAGAATGCCCTTCCAAAAATCGCAGGGTGGTTCCGTCACTACAAAATACTGCTTTTCCCAATTATTTATATAAAAGAAGAGTTACAAAATAGGTTGTTTCTACATCTGCATCTTAAACAAAAATTAGACTGCCCTTTGGGCAGGCTTATTGACTAGTATATATAAATAAATAAATAAATAAATAAATATAATCTCTACCTTCACTTCATGCAGGGGATCAGCACTAATATATTCTCTGGGTGAAACCTGTATACACTCCAAATAAATGATTCTGCACTCTCCGTATGAACTAATCACAAACTTTTATTAACACGTGAAGTTTCGGGGTGGTATATATATATATATATATATATATATATATATGTGTGTGTGTGTGTGTTCATGTAGTTATTAAAATAATTGTGAATATTTTATTCATATTATATGCTTTTTAAAAATATATAAAATTAATTCCAAATATTTCTTTTGCTGCTCTTCGGGGTTTTTTCCAGCTTTATTATTAGCCTGTCACTAAGCACCCACACTAAACTACACTGTTCTACCCCCTATACCGGCGCCCCCGGAGCCCCCTGCAACTAAATAAAGTTTTTAACCCCTAAACCGCCGCTCCAAGACCCCGCCGCAACTAAATAAATTGTTTAACCCCTAAACTGCCGCTCCTGGACCCCGCCGCCACCTATATTAAACTTATTAACCCCTAATCTGCCCCCCCTACACCGTCGCTACCTATAATAAATGTATTAACCCCTATCCTGCCCCCCCTACACCGTCGCCACCTATAATAAATTTATTAACCCCTACCCTGCCCCTCCCTACACCGCCGCCACTGTAATAAATTGATTAACCCCTAAACCTAAGTTTAACCCTAACACCCCCCCTAACTTAAATATTAATTAAATACATCTAAATATTATAACTCTTATTAACTAAATTAATCCTATTTAAAACTAAATACCTTTAAAATAAACCCTAATACAGGGAGTGCAGAATTATTAGGCAAATTAGTATTTTGACCACATCATCCTCTTTATGCATGTTGTCTTACTCCAAGCTGTATAGGCTTGAAAGCCTACTACCAATTAAGCATATTAGGTGATGTGCATCTCTGTAATGAGAAGGGGTGTGGTCTAATGACATCAACACTCTATATCAGGTGTGCATAATTATTAGGCAACTTCCTTTCCTTTGGCAAAATGGGTCAAAAGAAGGACTTGACAGGCTCAGAAAAGTCAAAAATAGTGAGATATCTTGCAGAGGGATGTAGCACTCTTAAAATTGCAAAGCTTCTGAAGCGTGATCATCGAACAATCAAGCGTTTCATTCAAAATAGTCAACAGGGTCGCAAGAAGCGTGTGGAAAAACCAAGGCGCAAAATAACTGCCCATGAACTGAGAAAAGTCAAGCGTGCAGCTGCCAAGATGCCACTTGCCACCAGTTTGGCCATATTTCAGAGCTGCAACATCACTGGAGTGCCCAAAAGCACAAGGTGTGCAATACTCAGAGACATGGCCAAGGTAAGAAAGGCTGAAAGACGACCACCACTGAACAAGACACACAAGCTGAAACGTCAAGACTGGGCCAAGAAATATCTCAAGACTGATTTTTCTAAGGTTTTATGGACTGATGAAATGAGAGTGAGTCTTGATGGGCCAGATGGATGGGCCTGTGGCTGGATTGGTAAAGGGCAGAGAGCTCCAGTCCGACTCAGACTCCAGCAAGGTGGAGGTGGAGTACTGGTTTGGGCTGGTATCATCAAAGATGAGCTTGTGGGGCCTTTTCAGGTTGAGGATGGAGTCAAGCTCAACTCCCAGTCCTACTGCCAGTTTCTGGAAGACACCTTCCAGAATTACATTGTAGCTATTTTAGGATTTTTATTTATTTTACAGGTAACTTTATATTTATTTTAGCTAGTTAGAATAGCTAAAATAAAAAAAAAAAACTACTTAGCTAAAAGAGCAAAGAAAATCCAGCAGCACCACAGTAGTTTATCTTTCAAACTTTATTAGTACCAGGAGGTAAAAAGATGACGTTTCGGGCTCAGTAGCCCTTAATCATATATCATATGATTAAGGGCTACTGAGCCCGAAACGTCATCTTTTTACCTCCAGGTACTAATAAAGTTTGAAAGATAAACTACTGTGGTGCTGTTGGATTTTCTTTGCTCTTGATGTATGGGAGTCTTTGAGCAGTGGCTCCTCCAACTTTGCCCACCAAATCTACAACACTGGTGCTTGAGTCATTTTGAGACTGTGTACTTAGCTAAAAGAAATACAAAATTACCTGTAAAATAAATCCTAAACTAAGTTACAATTAAACCTAACACTACACTATCATTAAATTAATTAAATAAATTAGCTACAAATAACTACAATTAAATACAATGAAATAAACTAACTAAAGTACAAAAAATAAAAAAAAACTAAGTTACAAAAAATAAAAAATGAAAAGTTACAGACATTTAAAAAATATTACAACAATTTTAAGATACTTACACCTAATCTAAGCCCCCTAATAAAATAACAAAGCCCACCAAAATAAAAAAATGCCTTACCCTATTCGAAATTACGAAAGTTAACAGCTCTATTACCTTACCAGCCCTTAAAAGGGCCTTTTGCGGGGCATGTCCCAAAGTATTCAGCTCTTTTGCCTGTAAAAAAAAAAATACAACCCCCCAATCTTCATCCATCCGGAGCGGAGTGGAGCCATCTTCAGACGAGCCAACGCGGAGCCATCTTCTTCCACTCAGATTGAGCTTGCATTCTATTGGCTGATCGGAACAGCCAATAGAATGCAAGCTCAATCTGATTGGCTGATTGGATCACCCAATCGGATTGAACTTCAATCTGATTGGCTGATTCAATCAGCCAATCAGATTTTCCTACCTTAATTCCGATTGGCTGATAGAATCCTATCCGCCAATCGGAATTCGAGGGACGCCATCTTAGATGACGTCACTTAAAGGAACCGTCATTTGTTGGCAAGTCGTTGGTGGAAGAAGATGGCTCCGTGTCGGCTCGTCTGAATATGGCTCCGCTCCGGATGGATGAAGATTGAAGTCACTGCCTGGATGAAGACTTCAATCGGATGGAAGACCTCTTCAGCGCTCCTTGGATGATGACTTCTATTGGATGGAAGACTTCTTCAGCGCCCCTTGGATGATGACTTCAGCCGCTGCGGATGTCCTCTTCTGTTCCATCGGTAGTCGGCTGGCTGAAGACGGCTAAAGGTAGGATGATCTTCAGGGGGGTAGTGTTAGGTTTATTTAAGGGGGGTTTGGGTTAGAGTAGGGGTGTGTGGGTGGTGGGTTTTAATGTTGTGGGGTTGTATTTTTTTTACAGGCAAAAGAGCTGAATACTTTGGGGCATGCCCCGCAAAAGGCCCTTTTAAGGGCTGGTTAGGTAATAGAGCTGTTAACTTTCGTAATTTAGAATAGTGTAGGGCATTTTTTTTATTTTGGTGGGCTTTGTTATTTTATTAGGGGGCTTAGATTAGGTGTAAGTAGCTTAAAATTGTTGTGATATTTTTTAAATGTTTAACTTTTTTTTTTTGTAACTTAGTTTTTTTTATTTTTTGTACTTTAGTTAGTTTATTTCATTGTATTTAATTGTAGTTATTTGTAGCTAATTTATTTAATTAATTTAAGTGTAGTGTTAGGTTTAATTGTAACTTAGGTTAGGATTTATTTTACAGGTAATTTTGTATTTCTTTTAGCTAGGTAGTTATTAAATAGTTAATAACGATTTAATAACTATTCTAACTAGCTAAAATAAATACAAAGTTACCTGTAAAATAAATATAAATCCTAAAATAGCTACAATGTAATTATTAATTACATTGTAGCTATCTTAGGGTTTATTTTACAGGTAAGTATTTAGTTTTAAATAGGAATAATTTAGTTAATTATAGTGTAGTGTTAGGTGTAATTGTAACTTAGGTTAGGATTTATTTTACAGGTAAATTTGTCTTTATTTTAACTAGGTAGCTATTAAATAGTTAATAACTATATAATAGCTATTGTACCTAGTTAAAATAAATTGAAATTTGCCTGTAAAATAAAAATAAATCCTAAAATAGCTACAATATAATTATTATTTATATTGTAGCTATATTAGGGTTTATTTTAAAGGTAAGTATTTAGTTTTAAATAGGATTAATTTAGTTAATAAGAGTTATAATATTTAGATGTATTTAATTAATATTTAAGTTAGGGGGGGTGTTAGGGTTAGGGTTAGACTTAGGTTTAGGGGTTAATAATTTTATTATAGTGGCGGCGGTGTGGGGGGGCAGGATAGGGGTTAAGAAATTTATTATAGGTCGCAACGGTGTAGGGGGGGCAGGATAGGGGTTAATAAGATTAAGATAGGTGGCGGCGGGGTCCGGGAGCAGCGGTTTAGGGGTTAAACAATTTATTTAGTTGCTGCGGGGTCCGGGATCGGCAGGATAGGGTTAATAAATTTATTATAGGTGGCGGCGGTATAGGGGGGCAGGATAGGGGTTACTAGGTATAATGTAGGTGGCGGTGGGCTCCGGGAGCGGCGGTTTAGGGGTTAATACATTTATTATAGTTGCGGCGGGGTCTGGGAGCAGCGGTTTAGGAGTTAACATATTTATTATAGTGGCGGTGGGGTCTGGGAGCGGCGGTTTTGGGGTTAATCAGTTTATTAGAGTGGCGGTAGGCTCCGGGAGTTGCGGTTTAGGGGGTAATACATTTATTTAGTTGCGGCGGTGTAGGGGGGGGACAGATTAGGGGTGTTTAGACTCAGGGTACATGTTAGGGTGTTAGGTTCAGACATCTCCCATAGGAATCAATGGGATGTCGGGCAGCAGCGAACATGATCTTTGGCTATGGTCAGACTCCCATTGATTCCTATGGGATCCACCACCTCCAGGGCGGCAGATTGAAAACCAGGTACTCTGGGCCGGAAAAGTGCCGAGCGTACCTGCTAGTCATTTGATAACTAGCAACAGTAGTCAGATTGTGCCGAACTTGCCTTCAGAACATCTGGAGTGACGTAAGAATCGATCTGTGTCGGACTGGGTCCGGCGGATCGAAGCTTACGTCACTATATTCTACTTTTGCCGGTGTGTAGGGCTTGTTAACTAAGGCAAATCAGCCTCGCCACAAATACGGTGCGGAATTACAGCATATTTGCGGTTGACGGCTTGATAACTAGGGGCCTAAGCCTCTTCCGGCAAACAACAACAAATTCTCTTGTGGTCCTCTTACTACCTGTTGATTGGCCTAGTCTAATGTTTCATCCTATTTACCTTCTTAGAAAAGGGTCTAATGCTCACTTTCCAGCCGCGACTTTTCCATAGCGCAGATCCCCCTACGCCAATTGCGTAGCCTATCTTTTAAATGGGATCTTTCTAACGCCGGTATTTAGAGTCTTGGCTGAAGTGAGAGTTAGAAATCTAACGACAAAATTCCAGCCGCAGAAAAAAGCCAGGAGTTAAGAGCTTTCTGGGCTAACACCGGTTAATAAAGCTCTTAACTACTGTGCTCTAAAGTACACTAACACCCATAAACTACCTATGTACCCCTAAACCAAGGCCCCCCACATCACCGCCACTCTAATAAAAAATTTTAACCCCTAATCTGCCGACCGCACACCGCCGCAACCTACATTATCCCTATGTACCCCTAATCTGCTGCCCCTAACACCGCCGACCACTACATAATATTTATTAACCCCTATTCTGCCCCCCCCAACATCGCCGCTACCTACCTACAATTATTATCCCCTAATCTGCCGACCAGACCTCACCGCTACTCTAATAAATGTATTAACCCCTAAAGCTAAGTCTAACCCTAACACCCCCCTAAGTTAAATATAATTTAAATCTAACGAAATAAAATAAATCTTATTAAATAAATTAATCCTATTTAAAGCTAAATACTTACCTGTAAAATAAACCCTAATATAGCTACAATATAAATAATAATTATATTGTAGATATTTTAGGATTAATATTTATTTTACAGGCAACTTTGTATTTATTTTAACCAGGTACAATAGCTATTAAATAGTTAATAACTATTTAATAGCTACCTAGTTAAAATAATTACAAAAGTACCTGTAAAATAAATCCTAACCTAAGTTACAATTAAACCTAACACTACACTATCAATAAATTAATTACATACAAATACCTACAATTATCTACAATTAAACCTAACACTACACTATAAATAAATAAATTAAATACAAATACCTACAAATAAATACAAATAAATACACTAACTAAAGTACAAAAAAATAAAAAAGAACTAAGTTACAAAAAATAAAAAAATAATTTACAAACATTATAAAAATATTACAACAATTGGATCAGCCGATCGGATTGAACTTGAATCTGATTGGCTGATTCCATCAGCCAATCAGAATTTTCCTACCTTAATTCCGATTGGCTGATAGAATCCTACGTCATGCCAACGTAGTTTTTTGGACCTTAATTCCGACTGGCTGATAGAATCCTACGTCATGCCAACGTAGTTTTTTGGACAGTTGCAGCTTAGGACATATACTACCCCTGTAGTGTTGCAATAAATGAAAGATTTTATATTGTGTACTTTGTTGAATCGTCAGCAAATCTAACAAAACAAGAGAAAAAAGGTCTATCAGAAATTCAAGATTGGAACAATGTCATTATACGCAAAGCGAACAAAGGTGGAAATATTGTTATCTGGCCAACAGATCAATATCTCAAAGAAGCAAATAAACAATTATCCGATCAGACTTGCTATCGGAAATTATGGAGTAACCCGACTGAACAATTTCACACTCAATACAATGACCTGATAGCCAATGCGAGAATCAGTAATATCATTACAAATAAAGAAAAAGATTTCTGACAGTCAACCATCCCAAAGTAGCCTTCTACTTGATCCCTGAGGTACATAAAGACCAAAAACACCCACCAGGACGTCCCATAGTGTCGGGTAACGAAAACCTTACAGAGAAAGCTAGTCAATACATCGACACAAGATTGAGAGAATTTCTCACTCTAATACCATCTTTTATTAAGGACACTATGGAAACGCTACAACATCTCCAAGATATCCAAATAGGACCCACCACATGGCTAGTTACAGCCGATGTGGAAGCCCTCTACACTAGCATCAGGCATGATCTAGGACTTGAAGCGGTAAAATATTACCTCAACATGACCAATGAAGAAGATTCAAGCCATAATGAATTCGTCATGAAATTATTGGAATTTGTATTGAAGAAAAACTATTTTGTCTTCAATAACCAATTCTACTTGCAGTGTAGAGGGACGACAATGGGAACTGCCTGTGCACCAACATACGCCAACCTATTCTTAGGTTGGTGGGAACATCACACAGTCTTTACAGCAGAAAATGATGAATTTATCCAACACATCCCCCTCTGGCTGAGATATATAGACGATATCCTGATGATCTGGGAAGGACCCAAAGATAAACTTGACAAATTCCTCACTACTCTGAATAATAACAACCTCAACATCAAATTAACATATGAAAGTAGCCAAGAGGAAATCACATTCCTGGACCTGAGACTATTCAAGAAAACCAATGATATGCTAGGTACTGATTTATTCAGAAAGGAGACTGCTACTAACACACTATTATTCAGTACAAGTACTCATGCTCCTTGCACAATTAAATCCCTACCGATAGGGGAATTTCTGAGAACTAGGAGAAATTGCTCAGAAGATGAACTATATCAAAAAAGAGCATCAGAAGTAGCCGTTCGTCTCAGCCAGAGGGGGTACAGTCGTTCATCTATAAAGAAAGCCAAATATAGAGCCAAAAAAAACAATCGACAAGACCTGCTAAAACCTAAATCCAAACAGAACGATGGAAAAACGAGACTTGTATTAACCTACAATGCACAGAGCCAGGAAATAATTAAAATAATTAAAAAACATTGGCACATCTTACAAGCGGACAAGGTGCTGGAACCCCTAATAGGGCCAAAGATAGAGGTCAGCTATAGGAGACCTAAGAACTTAAAAGACTTGATCAGCCCTAGTCACTTCACGCAAAACAAAAGAACTAAGAGAGGCAATATACCAAATGGTTCCTATTCATGTGGATCATGCACGAGCTTTAAATTCCTGAAAAAGACCACTACAGTCAAAGATAGATTCAACAAAGTACACAATATAAAATCTTTCATTAATTGCAACACTACAGGGGTAGTATATGTCCTAAGCTGCAACTGTCCAAAAAACTACGTTGGCATGACGACACGTAAGCTACATACGCGACTACAGGAACATGTACGGAACATAAGGAACGCAGCGAAAGATCTACAGAAAAGAAAAACCATTACATCAGTAGCTCAACATTTTTACAATTACCATCAAGGCAAAACAAATTGCCTACAATGTTATGGAGTGCAAAAAATCAATCTTGGCATACGTGGAGGAGATAAAGAAAAACCATTACTACAGTATGAAAGTAGATGGATCTACTTATTAAACTCCATTACACCTAATGGATTAAATGAGCATAACAACTATGTCTCGTATTTACAAAGACCGTTAACTGGAAGCATAAAAAACATCGAAATTAAAAACATAGTCCAGAAGCCAAATTACTTTTAAGGATGTGAACATCCAAGTAAGGGTAATCTTAGGAATGAACATTAGATGTACTGGAAAATAATACAGATCATTATAAGGACATTAGAGATTAGGAAAGATATAGAGAACCGTAGAATTGCACTTCAACCCCACACTATCTTATAAACATGTCACTATCTCATACACATGTCACTAAGTGATACGCACTATGAGCGTACCGAACATAAATTTGATTCAATTAATTCCCTTAGGAAAATTCAAGGCTAATAATCTAAATAGAATTAGCATCACAAGTAACATGTAGAGACACAATTTTAAAAAATACAACATCTCTTATCACCTATCCACACAGTGCATATAACATATACACTATCACACTTTGATCACACAAATGGGTTATTAAACCCAAATTCCATTTTTTTAACTCTATTTACTATTGGTTTCAAGTTTGCACTATTAAATTTTAATTTATTAATTCTTCAATTTTTATTTATAGTCACATCTGTTGGAATATATATTCCAATATCACTTCTAGGTTTCTCTATAAACAAATAAATATGAATCTGTATTTAATATCCTGAAGAAAGTAACCTTGAATTAAGAAATAAAATATACAAGAAATGGCTTTGAATTATTATGAGCCCTAAGTATATTTGTAAGATATCTATATATCATTCATATGACTTCAGACTAATATGAATCCCAAGTATAATTGCACATTTTAATGATAAAATACAATTAAGATGAATATCCCTTACATAGCGATTACGGAATATTTTGGACAATGCTCATCACATACTGGATTTATATAAGCTGATACATATGGATGATAAATCTCTAAGTCCAAACATATTCTACAAATGCGATTTGATGAACATTTGAGCTAATAAACCGTTAATATAATAGATTTTTAACAATTTATTATAAGGTAAAGAAATTGACAGAAATAGCAGACGGATCAAAATAATGTTTTGACATTTTTCTGCAAAAATTGTCAGGAAGCCAATAAGCCAAAAGACAACATCAAGTGGAATGTTAGAACCATAACGATTGGCTCATAAGGAACAAAGAATCCGATAAGACGTGACATCATTACAAAGGGTTGGACCAGAGTCTATAAGAGACCACGCCAAATGCCGCGCCATATCCTTTGAGAAAGCCACGTTGGTGGCGAAACATGTTAGGGCAGTGATTGTTGTTAGGCTTTAAGCCAAACTTTTTAATTAGCAATTGTTGAAAAAGGATACAGCACCTAGTCATAGTGTTTGAACCTTAATGTTACAACGCAGAATGGCGACTAGCTATAACATATGAATGAATGGTGGAAATAATGTGCATTTAAACCAAATAGATCTATATACAGCTTAGCATAGCAGAACGTTGTAGTGGTAACTTAATCTCAGTAATACAATAGAGAACGGCTTACAGCCAATTGTATGAATGGAAAGTGGTGTGTTATTAGCTATATAAAACGTTAAGCTAACTGTAGCCCGTCGCATAACATTAGCATGCGATGTTGATAGAATCTTAATCAATCTATAGTACTCATGTGAAGCTCTTCAGTATTTAGAGCATGAATAAATGGTAAAATATCTAACTACCAAGCAGATTGTTATACCGAAGAAGTCAATGAACTAACCATATTAAAGGTTAAGCGAATTGCAGTATATCACATAATTATAGCATGGGATGCTGATAGAATCTAACCATTTAAAGGACCAGCGATACATAGTATCAAGCCCACAGCAGTACATTTCATCACAATAACCTGGGTACTATTAGCCATTAATGGTAGAAATAGTGTACATTCAAATCTATAGACCTTTATATAGCTAAATATAGCAGAACGTTACAGGGGTAATTGAAACACTCATACAATAGAGAATGACTAACAGCCAAACGTATGAATGGAAAATGGAATGTTACTAGCTATATAAAACGTAAAGCTAATTAAAGCCCGCTGCATAACATTAGTATGCGGTGTTGATAGAATTTAATTATTTTACAGTATTTACGTAAAGCACTTTGATATTAGAGCATGAATGAATGGTGAGGTATCCAACTATGAAGCGGATCAGTATACCTATAAAGTTAACAAACTGACCACACCAAACATTAAGCGAATTGCAGCATATTATATAACTATAGCATGCGATGCTGATAGAATTCCACCATTTAAAGGACCAGCGCTATACATAATAGCAAGTTAACGGCAGTACATCCCATCATAATAGCCTGATTACTATGAGTATTTAAATCATTCTTTATTATTGATGCGAAGCCCCTGAGTGTTCATGCCAAATAGCTTTCAGAAAAGCACAACATAACAACTTATAATAAAAAAACTCACAGTGAGAGGTTTCGTATAACCGCTGCATTTAATTGATAACATCTGTACCTACTAATAAAAATGCACACAGATCTTAAGTTGTAACACGTATATAGTAATATTGTGATGTCCTTTCATCTAATCCAATTGGAGCATATTACAAGGTTGTGCAACTTAATACATATGTATAACTCTATTTAGAATACAACTAAACAGACCAAATTTAAGGTCAATACTGGCTGATGAAAACACCTGCATACCCAGGAATTAATAGCCTATAAGCACTGAGTATTAAGTACCATTTTCATTTTTATCAGAAGCACTAAAATCTTAAAAATCGAATGCACATGCCCCAGAAGGATATATACTTGTATTCATAAGCACTATATTGTGTATTAGAATTACTGTGATAAGACTATACCCCCGTGACTAGGAGTAATAGAGAAATATATAAGCATCAGCAAATAGATTATCCAAGAAGTATATAGACTTGGAATTACAAGCAATATATTATATACTTAAGTAGTTTAAATAAAGAGATATTCTCATGATCAGAAGTACTATAATCCTGATATAAGAGAGATCTCCCAGTACATTTGCGGACGCATAACACATATATCTAGTATATAATATCCTTCTCAACATTTGTGTTTTTATTTTATATGTTTGTGTTTGTTTTGTGGAACATTATTTTAAGCAATTCCAATAAAGGTTATATTTTAATTACGGCATAGACCGTCCCCCCCCTTTGGAACTATATGTTCTTATTTACAGCCATTTTCTCTTAGATGTGAGTGCTAGTAAGTGTACACTTTCAATCTTAGTATTGAAAAAACCTCTTTCTTTTCAGAATAAAACAGTACACAGCACCTAACTCTTAGTATCATAGTAAGGTAAATGACCTGTTGTAAATACTCTAGAGCATCTTAAGAATACCTGATAGTAGTGCCGTTTAGTCCCCTTCTTTTTGTACTTCCTTTATACGTTTGCCTTTCTAAGTCTATAACTAGTTGGTCTATGCATATTAGCACATCCTCATGTTACACATTTGATAGAGCAAAAACCTTCCAACATAAAAAATCTATTTAAACCTTTATTTAAATTCATAGCCTTACGTTAAATGTGTTAGTTTCATACACAGATGACATTTGTTCATTTTTACATTAGGAATATTGTAAGCAATTGATAACTATTTGTGCTCCAAGGTGCAGAATACACACTTGCAGGGGATAATTCATAAAGAAAATGTATAACTTATTATTTTCTGCATTGGTAATGTTCTATTTGGGTGTATGTTGAAAAGATGAAGCTATGCAATGGCTTAACTAAATGTTATAATCAATAAGTATAAACCCTGATATACCCGCTAAGATTATAGTGGAAGATAATGGTAATAAGTTGGTTTTTACTGAGCCCTCTAAAGCAAGAGAATATATTGATTCCAAGTGTTAACCAAGGGGGATTGTAACTCTCAAAGTATAGGTATAATGATATATTCACTGTTATGGCTATGTTGTATATAGATAAGTACACACTTTTTTTTTTCCTTTGTTGGTCTATTTTCCCTTTCTTTTTTGTCTCTCCTCAACTGCCCTCCTAAAAGTTTGCAACGACATCCAAACTGGCATGGAACAAGGAGACCTAACTGGAGCTATTTTCCTTGACTTTGCAAAGGCCTTTGACACAGTAGATCACGATATACTACTGCTCAAACTAAAAAACTCAGGTATTGGTGATCGTCCGCTAACCTGGTTTCGATCATATGTATCGGATCGATCACAATATGTCTCCATTTCTGACAGTGACTCCCTCCCTCTCCCGGTCACGTGTGGTGTTCCCCAAGGATCCATTCTCGGCCCCCTGCTATTCACATTATTTATAAATGATCTGCCTAATGTCTGCAAATCCTCAACTGTACACATGTACGCAGACGACACGGTAATCTATGTAAACAATTCCGATCTGCCGCAGCTTGAAGCAGTGCTCCAAGACCAATTCACAGAGGTAGAAAAGTGGATATCAAAAAACAAACTCTTCCTAAACACTGACAAAACTGTCACAATGATCTTTGGAACAGGGCCTAAATTACACAAATTACAAAATTCCCATCTACGCATCAAAACAAAATCCAATTGCACACTGACTGCAGTCCACTCTTTCAAATACTTGGGTATGTTGTTAGACCCCAATCTATCTTTTGGCCTCCATATAGAAAAACTTGCATCTAAACTTTATCCAAAACTAGGTGCCCTGTACAGAAACAAATCTTGCCTCAGCCCTACAGTAAAGGAAAAGATTGTACAGCAAATGCTGATGCCTATCATGGATTACGGGGACGTAGTATATGCACCTGCACCGCAAACTCACCTTAATAAACTAAATACGTTATATAACTCGTTCTGCCGCTTTGTGCTACAATGTAACTACAGGACCCACCATGGTGACATGCTAAAAGAACTAAACTGGCTGTCGCTGGAATCCAGATGCTCCCTCCATCTTTCTTGCCTTGTGTTTAAGAGCATTTCTGGGAAGCTCCCACCCTACCTGAGCAGAATGCTCTCCCTGGCTATTCCCACCTCCTATAACCTCCGATCCAATACCAGCACATTATTTAGCTTGCCTCAATACAAAAAGAAATCAGCTCGATCCTCCTTTTCCTACAGAGCACCACAATTATGGAACAACCTCCCGCACACTTTCAAACCTTCCCCAAGCCTAATATCCTTTAAGAGATCCCTCTCTACATATCTCAAAACAGAATGCATCTGTCATGGTTGATTAAATACCTGTTCTATGTTATTTTTTTATTTTTTTTCATATATTGTGTATTATTATTGTTTTTTTGTATTTTATTGTACCCTATGTTATCAATGCAATGTCTTGTGGACCCAGGACATACTTGAAAACGAGAGAAATCTCAATGTATCCTTCCTGGTAAAATATTTTATAAATAAATACATTTCTCCCCTCTCTGCTCTCTATCCCAATCTTTTTCCCACACCCTGGATAGATGCATAGGAGGGTTGAAATATAATGTCTACCGATAGAGACTTTTGGGGTAGTGAATAGTACCTATATAGGCTTTTCCCAGGTAATTGATTCAAAAGGAAGGATAAAATTATATCACTCTGTTATAGTTTTAAGTATCATTTTTAAAATTTCGTTTTATTCTGTATCATGGTTGATCCAATAGAAAATTTTAAGATTCTTTCCTGGAATGTGGGAGGCATTACTAACCCAATGAAGCGCAAATTAATAATTAAGACATTAGGTTTGCAGGAACCTAGTGTAGCGTTTTTACAAGAAACCTATTTAAGGGATATTGAGATACCCAAATTGAGATCTAGGTGGATAGGGGAAGTAATTGCTACACCATGTAGTGGGAGGAGATTGGGGGTTGCAATTCTTTTAAACAAAAATCTAACTTACCAGATAATACAGACGGAACTAGATCCGGAGACTAGATACATTATATTACAAATACGAGTAAAGGGGATAAAATTTGTTTTTTGCAACGTTTATGCCCCAAATGTTTTTTCTAAATCTTTTTGGGAAAAGTTAAAGAGTAAATTGCTACCCTTTGTATCAGACAATTTAGTGATAGGTGGTGATTTTAATCTTTCATTCTGTCCCATGCTGGATAGACTCTCAAAAAAATATAACAGTATATAATAAACAAGCTAAATTTATGAAAACATTTTGCTATCAGTTAAAAATTATTGATGTATGGAGACTCCAGAATCCAGACCTGTGTCTATATACTTGCGAATCTAAAAAGTATAGGACATTCTCAAGAATAGATTTCATTTTAGTTGCCGAATCTCTCTCGTTGCAAAGAATGAAGACCACAATAGAGGACATAGTGATATCTGACCATGCGGTTGTTTCCCTGTCATTTCATTCTTTAGCGAATCAGGCAAAATGGAATTTTACCATTGCCTTTCCGCGTTACTTGTATAAAAACATCAGATTCATTTTATGGTTAAAACAGAAATGGAAAGATTATTGTACTCTCAACATTTCATATTATCCAAAAATTTCAATTTTCTGGGAAGCCTCCAAAGCATATTTAAGAGGAGAAATAAAGGCTTATATGTGTATAAAAAAGCGTAAAGATAATTTGAGAGAAAATCAACTGGTTAAGCAAGTTAGAAATAGCTACAAGAAATATCTTGGGGATTCAACCAGTGTTCATTGGGAGAGGTATTCCAGGGCTAGACAGGAAAGGGACATCTTCCTTAAACAGAAATCTTTGGAAGAAGAGATAAAATTAAACCTACGTTTTAAGGGACATAATGGTTATTCAGCAAAGTTCCTTGCCAAAATAGTCAAAGGCAGAAAAAAGAAGAATTATATTTTAGCAATCAAGGATCAGGATAAGAGATATATGGAAATGTCAGATATTAGTAAAGTATTATTTGTGGTACTATCAAAAAGTCTCACAGGATCTTTTGGAGAAACTTAATGCCCCTATATCTGTGAAAGAGATAGGTGAAGCAATTGAAAAGGCTAAGTTAAATAAAGCCGCTGGGCCAGATTGTCTACCCATAGAATACTATAAAATATTGGCAGAAGAGATCATACCCACTCTAGATAAATTATTTAATAGTTATTTTATGAATAGCAATCCACCTTCAGTATATTTTGCGGCCACTAATATCTCCCTAATTCTTAAAAAGGATAAAGACGCGGAGGATCCAGCCTCATACAGACCAATTTCCGTACTGTCTTCTATTTTAGCATCTAGATTAATGCTCTGTCTTGATGAAATTATACACCCAGATCAGACGGGGTTTATGGTCTCAAGAAACGCATCTAAAAATATGCGGAAAGTTATAACTTTATTAGACTACATGTGGAACGCATGTCAAAAGACGGGTAGACAATTTAAACACGACAGCGCCCTTTTAACACTCGACGCGGTCAAAGCATTTGATTCCATAGAATGGGAATATCTATTTGAGGTAAAAAAAGTAAACTATAATAAAAGTTAGTTAATGTGGATTCAAAATCATGTATCAGCCAATCTAGAGTTCAGAGAGGTGGAGTCTCTCAGATATCTTGGAATTTGTCTCCATAGAAACCCTTCAAAATGGTATGCCCTTAATTTCTATCCGTTACAACAGAAAATGTATTCTGACTTGAAACTCTGGGCAGTATTTCCGCTTTCAATATCTGCTAGAGTTAATCTTATCAAGACAATTATTTTTCCTCTGCTTCTTTTCCCATTACAGAATCTACTTTTAATTCTAAACAAAACAGACATACAGAAATTGAATTCTAGTTTTTCCAAATTTATTTGGCATAATAAGAAACTGCGTATTGCATTAGAAAAGCTGATGCAACCACGTGAAGCTGCTGGTCTTGCCATACCTAATATAAGATTCTATAACCTTGCAGCTTTGAGCAAAATTGCGCTGGACTGGCTTATAGAAACAAGCTGGTTTTCAACTTCAGAAATGGAAAATGCTCTAGTTGCTCCCTTTTCACTCAAAGCTTTATTACATACTCAATCTAAAGAAATCCCTAACAATATAAAGAGTTTAATATCTCTGCAAAATATAATTCTCGCCTGGCAAAAGCTTTGCACACTAATAAGTGTTGATTATACGTATTCAGAATGTCTACCCTTAATAGGCAATCCTGAATTTCTTCCTGGAAATAATCAGAGGACATTTAAAGAGTGGTACAATAAAGATCTTAAGCTAGTAGGCCAATTCTTTACAGAAGGGCGACAAATCATATCCTTTGATGATTTAAAATCCCAGTTTGACTTATCAAGCAATAGCTTATACGCTTATCTGCAAGTGCATCATTTTATAACATCTAGGGGATGGAATGGCAGTGAGACGGCCGCATGGTCGGAGGTAAGGTCCATTATGGTTATTGCCCAGGTCAAAGCTCCCTCAATTTCACTACTATATAGTATTATGCTTGCTAAACAAAGTGATTCCTTAATGGAAAAACTGAGTGTAAAATGGAGATCTCTGATCCCAGACATAGATCATGACATATTAAAGGACAGCTATAAAACATTTTATAAATGTTGCATTCCAATAAGCTGGAAAGAAAGTCATATGAAACTTATCAATAATTTTTACTGTATTCCAGTTAAAATGGCTAAAATGTATACTGGTCAGGATTTCTCTTGTCCAAGATGTGCTTCCAGGAACACAGACATACTGTACATGTTTTGGCAGTGTCCCAGGGTTGGACAATTCTGGAAGAGGGTCGTTTTTTGGATTAATAGATTGTATCAAACTAATATTCATCTCGAGGTGGAAGACATATTGTTTCTTTCTGATTGCTCCAGTCTAGGAGCAGTATTACAAAATAAGATTTTAAATTCAATTATATTATCGGTTAGACAATTAATATTAAAAAACTGGAAGACCAAAAAGATGCCTGGCTTCTCAGTGTTTATCAAATCGATTCAGATGCAGATAATTTTTGAGTCTTTCCGTCTCAGAGAGGCAAATGAACGAGAAATTAAAAGGTTCCTTTTGGGTTGGTTACCTATAATCAAGACATATTCGGAAGATATACAAAAGACAATATTATACCCATTCTTAAGTTCTGAATGTTTCTATGATCTGGTATTATTAGGTGATTTCCCGTCTGAGTGGATCTCGAGTTATAGGTAGACATATTAGAATGGTCATGAGAAGCATGGTAAGGATTGGGCTACGGTAGACAAGTCAGTGTCGTAGGGGACGGTCAGCGGGGTGGGGTGGAGAGCAGGAGTGGGAGTGCCTAGAGAACCATTTTATATCTTTTTCCTCTTCCCCTTCCCTTTTTTTTATTTTTTTATTATTATTTTATTTATTTTTTGCACAAAAAGAGCTGCCAAGGCCAAAAAGATGATATAATTTCTGGCATATTATTTCCATGGCAAAATGGATAAAATAGATGTGTGATGTTTATATATTATGTCATTTTTGCATGTTGTATTTTATATTTTGAAATTTTGTCCTGTGCTGTCAAAGACATATTATGTTTTCACCCGGCGTGGTGTTTTTACTTTGTTAAATGGCTAAATTGTATGAATCTTTTTTTTGGCAGCGACAAATAAATAAATATTAAAAAAACCCTGAAGTGACTTTCAAGTTTGATATCTCCTTCCCTTATCCTTGGTTCTGGTTAATAAGTATATTTGATTTTCCCTTCCTTTTTAAAAGGATAGGTGTATAAAAATAGCAGTGTGTGCGGATTAATGATATGCTAGAATAATTCAGTTTGCTAATATAAATAAAAAATTATTTTCTTATAAGGATTAAAAACTGCTCAAATAGAAGTAAAAACAATGGTGCAAACATTTGCACACAAGCGATATCGGGTTTTCACAAATGTTTGCACGCAGGTTAAATTGCACTGGTATTTCAAGTTGAAAGTAAACACGATCACTTGAGTGCAACTGAATTTAGCGTTCGTTGGGTTAGCACGTCCTCAGAGTTGTGGTTAACTGTTTAGCGAAATAAAAAAGTGTCACAAAACACATCAAAAATACATTATAAAGTACATTTAGGGGCCTATTTATGAAAGGCCTGTCGGACATGATCCGACATTGCGGATCATGTCCGACAGACCTCGCTGAATGCAGAGAGCAGTACGCTCTCCGCATTCAGCATTGCACCGGCCGTTAGCAGGGGGGTGTCAATCAACCCAATTGTATTCGATCGAGTTGAATTGCGGCAATGTCTGTCCGCCTCCTCAGAGCAGGTGGACAGGTTATGGAGGAGCGGTCTTTAGACCGCTGCTTCATAACTAGTGTTTCTGGCGAGCCGAAACACGGGCCCTCAAACTCCATACGGAGCTTAATAGATATACCCCTTATACTCATAATAACACCATTTAATAAAAATGATTTTATGGACAGGGTTATGGAGCAGCAGTCTTTGTGACCGCTGCTTCATAACTGCTGTTTCTGGTGAGTCTGAAGACTCACCAGAAACATGGGCCCTCAAGCTCCATACAGATCTTGATAGATAGGCCCCATTGAGAGAAAACTGCAATTAACCCTATCTGACCCTCTATAACCAATAAATAATGGCACAAAAAAGAGCCACTATGAGAAAACTGCTTACTAAATTTTTTAAAATACATTTTTTAATGGTGGCTGAATGGTGATGAAAAGTATAATCTCTAGTCCAAAGCCTCCTTCTTGAAGATGTTTACTATTAACAAAACACAGTCACCTAGATTACGAGTTTTGCGCTATAGAGGGTGCTAAACGAATGCAACAAAAGTTGCGTTATTTCACCCTCCATAGCGCAGCAATTACGAGTTTCTGAAAAGCCTCCTTGTGCGTGCGATATGGTGGCGATACGCTCCATACCGCACAAAAGCGCTGATTTGACGTGCTCGTGCATGCTTTCCCCATAGACATCAATGGGGAGAAAGTGTTAGAAAAACACCTGAAGCGCAGAATGAAAAATCTCCGTAACGCAGCCCCATTGATGTCTATAGGGACAAAAAAGTTATGTTTAAACCTAACACCCTAACATAAACCCCAAGTATAAAAACCCCTAATCCGCCGCCCCCAACATCTACATTGCCACAGCTAATAAAAGTTATTAACCCCTATTCCACCGCTCCCCGATATCGCCGCCACTAATAAAAGTTATTAACCTCTAAACCTCTGGCCTCCCATATCACCACCACTAATAAAAGCTATTAACCCCCATTAACCCCTATTCCGTTGCTCCCCGACAACGACACCACTATAATAAATTTATTAACTCCTAAACCTCTGGCCTCCCACATCACTGCCACTAAATAAACCCATTAACCCCTAAACCGCCAGCACCCCACATCGCAAAAAACTAAATCAAACTATTAACCCCTAAACCTAACCCCCCTAGCTTTATATTAAAATTACAATATCCCCATCTTAAAATAAATAAAAACTTACCTGTGAAATAAAAAAAACTAACTTTAAACTAACAATTAACCTTACATAACTATTATACTAAACTTTTATACTAAAATTAAAATAACTACCAATTAAAAAAACTAAATTACACATTTAAAAAAACTAATACTACTATGAAAATGTAAGCCTAAAATTACAAAAAAATAACAAACACTAAATTACAAAAATAACAAATGAAATTAGCAAAAATAATAACAATTACATCTTATCTAATAGCCCTATAAAAATAAAAAAGCCCCCCCAAATAAAAAAACCCTCTAGTTTACAATAAACTACCAATAGCCCTTAAAAGGGCATTTTGTAGGCATTGCCCTAAAGAAATCAGCTCTTTTACCTGGAAAAAAATACAAAGACCCCCCAACAGTAAAACCCACCACCCAACCAAGCACCCAAAATAAAAAACCTAACTCTAACAAAAACCTAAGCTACCCATTGCCCTGAAAAAGGCATTTGTGTGGGCATTGCCCTTAAAAGGGCATCCAGCTCTTTTACATTGCCCTTAAAAGGGCATTCAGCTCTTTTACCTAAAGCCCAAAACCCTAATCTAAAAAACAAAACAAAAATGTTTTTGTTTTTTTGACAAACTGATGCAAAATATTTATTCCAAGTTATTAGCTGACATTGCCCTCACATACAGTTAACCACAGTTTTCTTTAATCTGTAACTAATGTTATCAAAATAATCTTCTGAAATCTTCCTCAAGAATGGTAATTTTTACCCAAATCTTGTTTTATTTTACAATTTACCCTGAATGTCAAGGTTGTAAAAAAATAACGCAAAAAGAAGAAAAAAGATCTCTGAATATTTTACATTTGCAAATTATTCCCCTTAAAAATAGAAAATAAGCTAACTAGGTTGCTCAGAAAGGAGACAAAGAAGCGCCTGCCAAATTTGTAGCTGCATGACATCTAGATACCCACGTTACCAGAATGAATCGATCACAATAAGGATTGAAGGGTTAATGTTTCCCAGATAGTGATTGTTTAAGTGGGTTAGGATGCTTTTCATTTTAGCCACAGGGCATTAGAAGCTTCGTCATCGCAATGATTTCTATGCCAGAGTTGGGGAGATGCCATAGAAAATGTCCTTGTAACAACTTGTAAAAAAACAATTTTGATTCTAGGAAGCATAGAAAAAGGACAAAAACCCTTCAAAAAAGAAAAAAAGCACTGAAATTATTCCCCTTTAGTTACAAAATATTCAACACCTACTCTGGAAGCACGGCAGGGCGCTTTGGCAGCAAAGTGCTTAAAATTAAAAACACAATAACGTGTTTTTTCATAAAGACCATCTTGAACACTCAACATAACGCAAACACAAATGGCTAGATTTAGAGTTCTGTGGCCAAAGGGGTGTGTTAGCTACGCATGCTTTTTTTCTCCTGCACCTTTTAAATACCGCTGGTATTTAGAGTTCACAGAAGGGCTGCGTTAGGCTCCAAAAACGGAGCGTAGAGCATATTTACCGCCACTGCAACTCTAGATACCAGCATTGCTTACGGACGCGGCCAGCTTAAAAAATGTGCTCGTGCACGATTCCCCCATAGAAAACAATGGGGCCGTTTGAGCTGAAAAAAAACACCTGCAAAAAAGCAGCGTTCAGCAGCTAACGCAGCCCCATTGTTTACTATGGGGAAACAATTCCTATGTCTGCACCTAACACCCTAACATGTACCCCGAGTCTAAACACCCCTAGCCTTACACTTATTAACCCCTAATCTGCCGCCCCCGCTATCGCTGACACCTGCATATTACTATTAACCCCTAATCTGCCGCTCCGTATACCGCCGCAACCTACATTATACCTATGTACCCCTAATCTGCTGCCCCTAACACCGCCGACCCCTATATTATATTTATTAACCCCTAATCTGCCCCCCACAACGTCGCCGCCAGCTACCTACAATAATTAACCCCTAATCTGCTGATCGGATCTCGCCGCTAGTCTAATAAATGGATTAACCCCTAAAGCTAAGTCTAACCCTAACACTAACACCCCCCTAAATTAAATATAATTTAAATCTAACGAAATAAATTAACTCTTATTCAATAAATTAATCCTATTTAAAGCTAAATACTTACCTGTAAAATAAACCCTAATATAGCTACAATATAAATTATAATTACATTGTAGCTATTTTAGGATTAATATTTATTTTACAGGCAACTTTGTAATTATTTTAAACAGGTACAATAGCTATTAAATAGTTAATAACTATTTAATAGCTAAAATAGTTAAAATAATTACAAAATTACCTGTAAAATAAATCCTAACCTAAGTTACAATTAAACCTAACACTACACTATCAATAAATTAATTAAATAAAATACCTACAATTATCGACAATTAAACCTAACACTACACTATCAATAAATTAATTAAATACAATACCTACAAATAAATACAATTAAATAAACTAACTAAAGTACAAAAAATAAAAAAGAACTAAGTTACAAAAAATAAAAAAATATTTACAAACATTAGAAAAATATTACAACAATTTTAAACTAATTACACCTACTCTAAGCCCCCTAATAAAATAACAAAGACCCCCAAAATAAAAAAATGCCCTACCCTATTCTAAATTAAAAAAGTTCAAAGCTCTTTTACCTTACCAGCCCTGAAAAGGGCCATTTGCGGGGCATGCCCCAAATAATTCAGCTCTTTTGCCTGTAAAAATAAACATACAATACCCCCCAACATTACAAACCACCACCCACATACCCCTAATCTAACCCAAACCCCCCTTAAATAAACCTAACACTAAGCCCATGAAGATCTTCCTACCTTATCTTCACCATGCAAGGTTCACCGATCGCTACAGGCTCCGAAATCTTCATCCAAGCCCAAGCGGGGGCTGGCGATCCATAATCCGGCTCAAATCTTCTATCAAGCGGCGACTGAAGAGGTCCAGAAGAGGCTCCAAAGTCTTCATCCTATCCGGGAAGAAGAGTAGATCCGGACCGGCAACCATCTTAATCCAAGCGGCATCTTCTATCTTCATCCGATGAGGAACGGCTCCATCTTGAAGACCTCCAGCGCGGATCAATCTTCTTCTTCCGACGTCCAACTGAAGAATGAAGGTTCCTTTAAGGGACGTCATCCAAGATGGCGTCCCTCGAATTCCGATTGGCTGATAGGATTATATCAGCCAATCGGAATTAAGGTAGGAAAATTCTGATTGGCTGATGGAATCAGCCAAACAGATTCAAGTTCAATCCGATTGGCTGATCCAATCAGCCAATCAGATTGAGCTCGCATTCTATTGGCTGTTCCGATCAGCCAATAGAATGCGAGCTCAATCTGATTGGCTGATTATTGAGGCGGGAGTGAGGCGGATTAGGGGTTAATAACTTTATTATAGTAGCGGTGCGGTTCGGTCGGCAGATTAGGGGTTAATAAGTGTAGGTAAGGTAGCGGCGACGTTGGGGGGGCAGATTAGGGGTTAATAAATATTATGTAGGTGTCGGCGATGTTAGGGGCAGCAAATTAGGGGTACATAGGGATAATGTAGCTGGCGGCGGTGTACGGAGCGGCAGATTAGGGGTTAAAAAAATTTAATAGAGTGGCAGCGGTGTGGGGGGGCCTCGGTTTAGGGGTACATAGGTAGTTTATGGGTGTTAGTGTACTTTAGAGCACAGTAGTTAAGAGCTTTATAAACCGGCATTAGCCCAGAAAGCTCTTAACTACTGACTTTTTTCTGTCGTTAGATTTCTAACGCTCACTTCAGCCACGACTCTAAATACCGGCGTTAGAAAGATGCCATTGAAAAGATAGGATACGCAATTGACGTAAGGGGATCTGCGGTATGGAAAAGTCGTGGCTGCAAAGTGAGCGTTAGACCCTATTTTGAGTGACTCCAAATACCAGAGGGCGGTAAAAACCAGCGTTAGGAGCCTCTAACGCTGGTTTTGACGGCTACCGCCCAACTCTAAATCTAGCCATAAGTGAACAAAGTGGTTTAGTTCAGATGGGGGAATGCTCTGTGGCTTCCCAAATGTGAGGACCAGGACTCGTCGTCTGAAGTGTCTGAGCTGCTTGTGTCAGTGTCGGAACACTCGCTAGGGTCGGGGGTCAGAAGGCCACGCCAGGAGAAAGGCATGACACATCTTCATGGCTGTTTCAGGAATCCATTTTGTCTCATGCCATTTCTTTTTAGCTGCTGAGATTTGACTTGGAACTCCTGCAACTCCTCTTCCTTTAGAGGCAAGCAATTTTCATCATTCTCAGGAGATTCCTGCCACCCCATCTCTTTCAATAACCTGTGCTCTGCTTCCAGTGAATACGACAATCTCTCTCTTTTGTCTGCCTGAGAAAAGGTGATGGCAGCTTCCTTCAATGTGCACCTCCTCTGTATCATTCAATTCAGAAGGGCTTTGGTTCTGCATTTCTTTCAGTTTGTCGCTTTCCCTGTTCTCTGTTTGATCCACATCTTGTTCATCCTTAAGTGCTTTGAGAAATTTGCTCTTCTTGTCTGGAGCACAGCGGGCCATTCTGGTGAGTCTTGAAATGCTGAGCTCCAAAGGTGGTGTAACATTGGCTGCACCCTTGACTGAAAAAGGTTGCTGGTTTAGGGACCATATTTTTGAACATGATGGGTCAAGAACCATTGGTTTTGCTGCGGCCATTAGAAAGGTGAGGTACTGGAGATGCAAATTGAGATTTTTTTGATGACCAGCATCTTGCGGGGCTGCTTGGCACTGGGAGGGTTTTCTCAAACACCGGTAGGAGTCCCAGTCTATTTGCTTGGAATAACTTGCTTGTCAGTCTCAGGATTTAATGATGGGAAATCCTCCTCTTCAAACTGCAGCTTTTTACGTTCTGCGTTCTTTTCCTCTCTGGTCTCGGGCGGTGGTTTTTCCTGCAGGGCTGGGTTATTACGAGATGTGGCGCTGCAGTTTCGATGTCACTGGCCTCCATTTCCTGCTCCATTGCTGCCATTTCCTCCAACCCTCTGCATAGCACTATCCTGCCCATGGGTCGTTCCATGCCAGCCTGCCTGAGTGCTCTGATTTGTGCCTTTAGAGACCCCCGAGTCCACAGAATCATGACACAGAAGGGAAGGCTGATGCCAGGAATCTCCAGTGGTACGGAGAGGCCCATTGTTGAAGAACCGATCAGAAGAGTTGTGTCTCCTGCGACTCACACCCAGACGACCCTCACCCCTTGGAAGATGTTCTCCATGTTTCTCTACAACGCCTGTGACTTGGTGGTCTGTGGTGTAGAGAAGTTAAGCCAAGCAGGAACAAAGTCATGCTGCGCCACTTAGGTCCTCAGTCTCCAATCAATGAAGCAAGGCATTAATCCTCATGTCCAAGGCAGTGCCTGCCTTCACGTTTAATTCTTAGCAGCTCCTTCCTGTTTTTTGGGATGGTGTGGGGGATTCCTTTTAGAATTGGGTTATCTAATGCTGGAAATGAGGGGAAAGGGACAGCCCCTAAAGAAGCCTAGCAGGGCATGAACCCTATTTCTACATGCCAGAAAAATCTAGCAAGAGCTTCCTTCCTTAAGTGCTCATTATGTCCGTTTTTGCTAGTCAAATAAAAAAAGTGAAATAGAATGCTCACATGGGGATAAAATAGAGTAAATGTATAATGAAAAATAAACAACCACATTTCCCTCATTAAATAGAGTTTTGTGTTCTTGTTGAGTCAACAATGAATGGTGTTTGGATCATATCAGTGTTCATTCAGATTTAAAGAAGCTTGCAATTAGTGATGTCGAGAACATAACATTTTCGCAAATGTTCGTGAACGGACGAACCAGGCGAACCGCCATTGACTTCAATAGGCAGGCGAATTTTAAAACCCACAGGGACTCTTTCTGGCCACAATAGTGATGGAAAAGTTGTTTCAAGGGTACTAACACCTGGACTGTGGCATGCCGGAGGGGGATCCATGGCAAAACTCCCACGTAAAATTACATAGTTGATGCAGAGTCTGGTTTTAATACATAAAGGGCATAAATCACCTAACATTCCTAAATCGTTTGGAATAACGTGCTTTAAAACATCAGGTATGATGTTGTATCGATCAGGTAGTGTAAGGGTTACGCCCGCTTCACAGTGACAGACCAAACTCCCCATTTAACGCACCGCAAACAACCGCAAACAGTCCATTTGCACAAGGTTGGATACCAAGCTAGCCATGTCCCGTTCCTTGTCCTCACTGATGTCATTGAAGGTCTCTTCCTCCACCCAGCCACGTACAACACCAAGGGTCCCCGAAAGGTGACAACAAGCCCACTCAGTTTAATCATTTTAATCCCTGTTACATCCCCCCTCCTACTTCAAATTAGGGGCACTGCGCGTGCAATCTACTGTGCCACCAGATATGAGTGGTGTGTTAAGTAGTACTATTCTTATCAGTTTAATCCCTGTCACGTCCCCTATCAGGGGACGTGTATATGGCATGCATTTTAGGAACCGGGAGATTGTAAAAGATGCTTGGTCAGTACGGCCACGAGATAAATAGATTTGATAGATAGATAGATAGATACAAAGATTAGATAGATAGATCAATAGATGCAATAGATACATTTGATAGATACGATAGATAGCTAGATAGATAGATTTGATAGACAAATAGATAGATTTGATAGATAGATAATTTCCCAGACAGAGAATTACAAGACGTGCGATCTGGGACCCATGGTAAGGTTACTTCCTTTTGCACAATCGAGTACAGGTTGGGGATTGCCTTTTGTGCAAAGAAATTTTGGCCGGGTACCTTCCACTGCGGTGTCCCAATAGCTACAAATTTTTTAAATGCCTCAGACTCCACCAGCTTGTATGGAAAAAGCTGGCAGGCTAAGAGTTCAGACAAGCCAGCTGTCAGACGCCGGACAAGGGGGTGACTTTGTGACATTGGCTTCTTACGCACAAACATGTCCTTTACAGACACCTGACTGTGGGCAGATGAGCAGGAACTGCTCCGGAAGAGAGACGGAGTGGCGGATGGTTGAGAGGGGGCAAGGAGGACAGCAGTGGTTGATGTGGCTGAAGATGCTGGACCAGGAGGAGGATGGCGGCTTTGAGTTTGTGTGCTGCTTCTACTCATGTGTTGATCCCATAGGCGTTTGTGATGTGCGATCATGTGCCTTCGCAAAGCAGTTGTACCTAGGTAGGTGTTGGACTTCCCACAACTCAGTTTCTTTTGGCACAGGTTGCAAATGGCATCGCTGTTGTCAGAGGCAGACACACAAAAAAAATTCCACAATGCTGAGCTCTGCGATGACGGCATTCTGGTGGTGGCAACAGCATGCGTTGATTGGCGTGCTGTCTGGCTGACCCCGGGTGCCAATGCATGCTGTCTGACTGTGCCACTAGCTCCTTGTGACGACCTCCCCCTGCTTCCAACTCGTCTCCTCCTCCTCCTCTCTGTCTCCCCATCTGAACTTTCCCCCTGTTCTTCTTCTCTTCTAGCGGGCACCCACGTGACATCCACGGACGCATCGTCATCATCAACCACTTCACCTGTATCTGACAAATCAACAAAGGAAGCAGCAGCGGGTACAACATGATCATCATCACACCGTACGTCCATGTCTGTAATGCTGCCTGACTGAGACATATCACTGTTATCTACATCCTCTGTCAATGATGGTTGCGCACCACTCATTTCTTCCAACTGATGTGTAAAAAAACTCCTCTGACAGATCAAGTGAAGCGGCTGTGGTGCTAGTGTTGGTGGTGGCAGCAGGCGGGCGAGTGGTAACTTGAGAGGTGCCCGAAGATAAGCTGGAGGAGGATGGTGCATCAAGGTTCGGAGCGGAAGCTATAGAAGATTGGGTGTCTTGTGTTAAAAAGTCAACTATTTCCTCAGGACTTTTCGAGTTTATGGGACGTGGCCTTTGAACACTGGGCATTATTCTAGGGCCAAAGGGAATCACAGAACCACGACCATGACGGCACCTGCGGGGTGGCCTGCCTCTGCGTGTCATTTTTTTTTAAATGTACACTTACATTACTATTAAACAATATATGAGTGGTGGCACTGGGCAAGTGGGCACAGTATATGCTGTGAGCCTGACACAAAAAAGCAGACTGATGTTTCACAGTCCAAAATTATTTTTTTTTTTAAATGTACACTTACACTACTATTAAACAAGATATGAGTGGAGGCACTGGGCAAGTGGGCCCAGTATAAGCTGTGAGTCTGAAACAAAAAAGCAGACTGATGTTTCACAGTCCAAAAAGTTTTTTTTGTTTTTAAATGTACACTTACACTACTATTAAACAAGATATGAGTGGTGGCACTGGGCAAGTGGGCACAGTATACGCTGTGAGCCTGACACAAAAAAGCAGACTGATGTTTCACAGTACAAAAAGTTTTTATTTTTTTAAATGTACACTTACACTACTATTAAACAAGATATGAGTGGTGGCACTGGGCAAGTGGGCCCAGTATACGCTGTGAGCATGACACATAAAAGCAGACTGATGTTTCACAGTCCAAAAAGTTTTTATGTTTTTTTCAATGTACACTTACACTACTATTAAAAAAAGATATGAGTGGTGGCACTGGGCAAGTGGGCCCAGTATAAGCTGTGAGCCTGACACAAAAAAGCAGACTGATGTTTCACAGTCCAAAAAGTTTTTATTTTTTTAAATGTACACTTACAATACTATTAAACAAGATATGAGTAGTGGCACTGGGCAAGTGGCACAGTATACGCTGTGAGCATGAAACATAAAAGCAGACTGATGTTTCAAAGTCCAAAAAGTTTTTATGTTTTTTAAATGTACACTTACACTACTATTAAACAAGATATGAGTGGTGGCACTGGGCAAGTGGGCCCAGTATAAGGTGTGAGCCTGAAACAAAAAAGCAGACTGATGTTTCAAAGTCCAAAAAGCTTTTTTGTTTTTAAATGTACACTTACACTACTATTAAACAAGATATGAGTGGTGGCACTGGGCAAGTGGGCCCAGTATAAGCTGTGAGTCTGACACAAAAAAGCAGACTGATGTTTTCACAGTCCAAAAAGTTTTTATTTTTTTAAATGTACACTTACACTACTATTAAACAAGATATGAGTGGTGGCACTGGGCAAGTGGGCACAGTATACGCTGTGAGCATGACACATAAAAGCAGACTGATGTTTCACAGTCTAAAAAGTTTTTTTTGTTTTTAAATGTACACTTACACTACTATTAAACAAGATATGAGTGGTGGCACTGGGCAAGTGGGCCCAGTATAAGCTGTGAGCCTGACACAAAAAAGCAGACTGATGTTTCACAGTCAAAAAGTTTTTATTTTTTTAAATGTACACTTACACTACTATTAAACAAGATATGAGTGGTGCCACTGGGCAAGTGGGCACAGTATACGCTGTGAGCCTGACACAAAAAAGCAGACTGATGTCTCACAGTCCAAAAAGTTTTTATTTTTTTAAATGTACACTTACACTACTATTAAACAAGATATGAGTGGTGGCACTGGGCAAGTGGGCCCAGTATAAGCTGTGAGCCTGAAACAAAAAAGCAGACTGATGTTTCACAGTCCAAAAAGTTTTTTTTGTTTTTAAATGTACACTTACACTACTATTGAACAAGATATGAGTGGTGGCACTGGGCAAGTGGGCATAGTATACTCTGTGAGCCTGACACAAAAAAGCAGACTGATGTTTCACAGTCCAAAAAGTTTTTTTTTTTTTTAAATGTACACTTACACTACTATTAAACAAGATATGAGTGGTGGCACTGGGCAAGTGGGCCCAGTATAAGCTGTGAGCCTGAAGCAAAAAAGCAGACTGATGTATCACAGTACAAAATTTTGTTTTTGTTTTTAAATGTACACTTACACTACTATTAAACAAGATATGAGTGGTGGCACTGGGCAAGTGGGCCCAGCATAAGCTGTGAGCCTTACACAAAAAAGCAGACTGATGTTTCACAGTCCAAAATGTTTTTTTTTGTTTTTAAATGTACACTTTTACTACTATTAAACAAGATATGAGTGGTGGCACTGGGCAAGTGGGCACAGTATACGCTGTGAGCCTGACACAAGAAAGCAGACTGATGTTTCACAGTCCAAAAAGTTTTTATTTTTTAAAATGTACACTTACACTACAATTAAACAAGATATGAGTGGTGCCACTGGGCAAGTGGGCACAGTATACACTGTGAGCCTGACACAAAAAAGCAGACTGATGTTTCACAGTCCAAAAAGTTCGTATTTTTTTAAATGTACACTTACACTACTACTAAACAAGATATGAGTGGTGGCACTGGGCAAGTGGGCCCAGTATAAGCTGTGAGCCTGAAACAAAAAAGCAGACTGATGTTTCACAGTCCAAAAAGTTTTTTTTGTTTTTAAATGTACACTTACACTACTATTAAACAAGATATGAGTGGTGGCACTGGGCAAGTGGGCACAGTATACGCTGTGAGCCTGACACAAAAAAGCAGATTGATGTTTCACAGTCCAAAAAGTTTTTTGTTTTTAAATTTACACTACTGTTACACCAGATATGAGTGGTGGCACTGGGCAAGTGGGCACAGTATACGCTGTGAGCCTGACACACACGCTGGCAGGCAGGCAACTGCAATTAAATTACACAAGCAGACTGATGTTTCAAAGTCAAAAAATTTTTTTTTTTTAAATTTACTCTACTGTTACACCAGATTTGAGTGGTGGCACTGGGCAAGTGGGCCTGGCACACACGCTGGCAGGCAGGCAACTGCAATTAGATTACACTAGCAGACTGATGTTTCACAGTCAAAAAAGTTTTTTTTTTTAAATTTACACTACTGTTACACCAGATATGAGTGGTGGCACTGGGCAAGTGGCTTGGCAGGCAGGCAACTGCAATTAGATTACACAGGAAAGAAAATGATGTTCTAGCCCTAAAAAGGGCTTTTTGGGGTGCTGTCCTTACAGCAGAGATCAGATGAGTCTTTCAGGACTGTAGTGGACACTGAATATACTGGCCTAGCTATCAATTTCCCTATTAAATCTCCAGCAGCTACACTGTCCCTCCTCTCACTAACAATGCAGCTTCCGAATGAATCTAAAATGGCTGCTGTCCAGGAGCTGGGAGGGTCTGGGAGGGAGGGTCTGCTGCTGATTGGCTGGAATGTGTCTGCAGACTGTGAGATACAGGGTCAAAGTTTACTCAATGATGACGAATAGGGGGCGGATCGAACATCGCATATGTATGCCCGCCGCTGCGAACGCGAACATGCTATGTTCGCCGGGAACTATTCGCCGGCGAACTATTCGCGACATCACTACTTGCAATCAGAGCTTTTGAAAAATAGCCCACTAGAAGCCTAGAGTCTGGCATGCAAATCCATTAGTGCATGTGTTTGGTTCCCTCATTAATTTTAAAAGGTAAAGCTGAACCAAAGCCTAAAAATATAATATAGTACTGAGGCGTCTACACTAATCTAAATCTCGCACATCCTGGAGGATATGAAGAAAAACATCCATTGTCATGAAGAAAATGGCATTAAGACAAAACAAGGAGCTGAGATTCAATGCTGCATTTTACATTCCTCGTCAACATTGGTAAGGGTTGCAAAAAGTAATATTGAAAAAATGCAGATGTAAACAGGTATGGAGGTACGGAGAAGATGGGCGCGACTCCCAAGAATCAAATATTGTAGTCACAGCAGAAAAAAATCTGAGCTCTTTATCCCCAAGATGCATTCTTTGTGCAGAAGTTTATTATGGGCGTTTAGCGCAGAGGACGGAGCGGCGTCTAATACAAATGATTACTGTGCTAATCCTTCACTTTGGTGCCTGCTTCCTGCTCCTCACAAACCATAACAAAGCGCACACCAAAATGGCAACCCCCGGAGCATAACCATAAAGATGGAACTCAAATCCACCTCTCTGTCGCAGTCTCCAAAAATGTTTTTAAAAAACACTAACCCCCGAAGATCCTTTAAAAGTTTCTGAAGTACGGACATCCATCCTCATCCAGGCAGCGAGAAGTTTTCATCCAGGCGGCGAGAAGGCTTTATCCAGGTGGCAATAAGGCTTCATCCAGGCGGCGAGAAGTCTTCATCCAGGCTGCGTCTTCTATCTTTATCCCGGCAGAGCGGATCCATCCTTGAAGACATCCGACGCCAAGCGTCCTCTTCATACAGTCACTGCCATACACTGGATCTTCAATGCAAGGGAGCCTTTTCAAAATGGCATACCTTGCATTCCAATTGGATGATTTAATTCTTGAAATTCAAATCAGCTATTCATTCAAGGATCCATCATTCAAGGATGGATCCGCGCCACCGCGATGAAGATAGAAGAAGCCCCCTGGATGAAGACTTCTCGCCGCCTGGATGAAGACTTCTCGCCGCCTGGATGAAGACTTCTCACTGTCTGGATGAGGATGGATGTCCAGACTTTAGAAACTGTGAGTGGATCTTCAGGGGTTAGTGTTAGTTTTTTTTTTTTGGGGGGGGGGGTGGGGTTTTTTTTTAGATTAGGGTTTTGGGCTTTAGGTAAAAGAGCTGAATGCCCTTTTCAGGGCAATGTAAAAGAGATGAATGCCCTTTTAAGGGCAATGTCCATACAAATGCCCTTTTCAAGGCAATGGGTAGCTTAGGTTTTTGTTAGAGTTAGGTTTTTTTATTTTGGGGGGTCAGGTGGGTGTTGGGTTATACTGTTGAGGGGTCTTTGTATTTTTTTCCAGGTAAAAGAGCTGATTTATTTAGGGCAATGCCCTACAAAAGGCCCTTTTAAGGGCTATTGGTAGTTTATTGTAGGCTAGGGGGTGTTTTTATTTTGGGGGACTTTTTTATTTTTATAGGGCTATTAGATTAGGTGTAATTGTTTTTATTTTTTATAATTTCGTAATTTAGTGTTTTTCATTTTTTTTAATTTTAGACAGATTTTTTTAGTAGTGTTAGTTTTTTTTAATGTATAATTTAGTTTGTTTAATTGGTAGTTATTTTAATTTTAGAATAATAGTTTAGTATAATAGTTATGTTAGGTTAATTGTTAGTTTAAAGTTAGGTTTTTTAATTTCACAGGTAAGTTTTTATTTATTTTAAGATAGGGGTATTGTAATTTTAATTTAAAGTTAGGGGGTGATAGGTTTAGGGGTTAATAGTTTAATTTATTAGTGGTGATGTGGGGGGCTGGCGGTTTAGGGGTTAATAGGTTTATTTAGTAGTGGCGCTGTGGGGGGCTGGCGGTTTAGGGGTTAATAGGTTTAGTTAGTGGCGGGGATTGGCGGAATAGTGGTTAATAACTTTATTACAGTGGCAGGGATGTGGGCAGGCGGCAGATTAGGGGTTAATAAGTTTAATATAGTGTTTGCGATGCAGGAGGGCCTCAGTTTAAGGGTTAATAGGTAGTTTATGGGTGTTAGTGTACTTTGTAACAGTTTAGTTATGAGTTTTGTGAAACATTTTTGTTACACAAAATCCATAACTACTGCTCTCAGATGGCAGAATGGATCGTGTCAGTATAGGCTGTAACGCAAGCATTTTAGCCTCACCGCACAACCTGTAATACCAGCACTATGGAAATCCCACACAAATACATCATTTTTTGAGTGCAGGATTGATGTTGCGTCTAATTACGACACGACTCGTAATGGCTGCATTACTGTTTTTACGCTGAAATTACCATTTTTTCAGTGTTAAAACCATAATGCACAACTCGTAATCTAGAATTTGATATTTGATTATTTCCTTTCTAAGTTTGCCTTTATAAGTCCATACAGTAGTTGGCCTATGCATATTAGCACATCCCTATGTTACACACTTGAAAGAGCAAAAACCTTCAAACATAAAAATCTTGCTATTTAAACCTGTCAAGCCTAAGTTAAATTCACAGTTAGTTTCCTACACAGATGACATTTGTTCATTTTGACACTAGGACAATTATAAGCAATTGATAAATATTTGTGCCCTACATTGCAGAATACAAGCTTGCAGTGGATAATTTATTAACAAAATGTTGTAACATATTTTCTGCATTGGTAATGTCCTATTTGTGTTTATGTTGAAGGTATGAAGCTATGCAATGGCTTAAAGGGACACTAAACCCAAATTCTTTTCTTTCATGATTGGGATAGAGCATGCAATTTTAAGCAACTTTCTAATTTACTCCTATTATAGATTTTATATTGTTCTATTGGTATCTTTATTTGAAAAGCAGGAATGAAAGCTTAGGAGCCGGCCCATTTTAGGTTCAGTACTTGGGTACTGCTTGCTGATTGGTGGCTAAATGTAGCCACCAATCATCAAGCTATATCCAGGGTGCTGAACAAAAAATGGGCCAGCTCCTAAACTTTCATTCCTGCATTTTAAAATAAAGATACCTAAAGAACGAAGACAAACTCATAATAGGAGTAAATTAAAATGTTGCTTAAAATTGCATGCTCTATCCAAATAAAAAAAAAAATGGGTTTAGTGTCCCTTTAATTAAATGTTACACATCAATAAGTTTAAACTCTGAAGTGACTTTCAAGGTGGATATGTCCTTCCCTTATCCTTGGCTCTGGTTAATAAGTATATTTATTTTTCCCTTCCTTTTTGTTATAAAGGATAGGTGTATAAAAAATAGCAGTGTGTGCAGATAAATAAAACACTAGAATAATTCAGTTTGCTAATGTAAATGGCACTCATTATTCCTCATTAACCATAATTACTGTGTGTATTTTTAACCACAAAAAGTTATTTTCTTATAAGAATAAAAAAACTGCTCTAATACAAGTAAAAACAAAGGGCCCAATTACAAGTAGAGCACAAACATTTGCATGCAAGCGGTATTGGGTTTTCACGGTCGTTTGCGCGCAGGTTTAATTGCTCTGGTATTACAAGTAAATGCGATCACTTGAGCGCAATTCAAGTTAGCATCCTCAGAGCTCTTGTTAACTGTTTCGCAACACAAGAAAGTGTCACAAAACACATAAAAAAAAAACATTAAAAAATACATTTACACCAGTGGTGTCAAACTCATTTGAGTCATGGGCCATTTTACATACAAGTGCAACTCACGTGGGATGCACACTACCTACATTTCTTGTAATTGCTATAAACAAATCAGTGACATTTGCTATACCTGTATACAGGGAGTGCAGAATTATTAGGCAAGTTGTATTTTTGAGGATTAATTTTATTATTGAACAACAACCATGTTCTCAATGAACCCAAAAAACTCATTAATATCAAAGCTGAATAGTTTTGGAAGTAGTTTTTAGTTTGTTTTTAGTTTTAGCTATTTTAGGGGGATATCTGTGTGTGCAGGTGACTATTACTAATCATAATTATTAGGCAACTTAACAAAAAACAAATATATACCCATTTCAATTATTTATTTTTACCAGTGAAACCAATGTAACATCTCAACATTTACAAATATACATTTCTGACATTCAAAAATAAAACAAAAACAAATCAGTGACCAATATAGCCACCTTTCTTTGCAAGGACACTCAAAAGCCTGCCATCCATGGATTCTGTCAGTGTTTTGATCTGTTCACCATCAACATTGCGTGCAGCAGCAACCACAGCCTCCCAGACACTGTTCAGAGAGGTGTACTGTTTTCCCTCCTTGTAAATCTCACATTTGATGATGGACCACAGGTTCTCAATGGGGTTCAGATCAGGTGAACAAGGAGGCCATGTCATTAGATTTTCTTCTTTTATACCCTTTCTTGCCAGCCACGCTGTGGAGTACTTGGACGCGTGTGATGGAGCATTGTCCTGCATGAAAATCATGTTTTTCTTGAAGGATGCAGACTTCTTCCTGTACCACTGCTTGAAGAAGGTGTCTTCCAGAAACTGGCAGTAGGACTGGGAGTTGAGCTTGACTCCATCCTCAACCCGAAAAGGCCCCACAAGCTAATCTTTGATGATACCAGCCCAAACCAGTACTCCACCTCCACCTTGCTGGCGTCTGAGTCGGACTGGAGCTCTCTGCCCTTTACCAATCCAGCCACGGGCCCATCCATCTGGCCCATCAAGACTCACTCTCATTTCATCAGTCCATAAAACCTTAGAAAAATCAGTCTTGAGATATTTCTTGGCTCAGTCTTGACGTTTCAGCTTGTGTGTCTTGTTCAGTGGTGGTCGTCTTTCAGCCTTTCTTACCTTGGCCATGTGTCTGAGTATTGCACACCTTGTGCTTTTGGGCACTCCAGTGATGTTGCAGCTCTGAAATATGGCCAAACTGGTGGCAAGTGGCATCTTGGCAGCTGCACGCTTGACTTTTCTCAGTTCATGGGCAGTTATTTTGCACCTTGGTTTTTCCACACGCTTCTTACGACCCTGTTGACTATTTTGAATGAAACGCTTGATTGTTCGATGATCACGCTTCAGAAGCTTTGCAATTTTAAGAGTGCTACATCCCTCTGCAAGATATCTCACTATTTTTTACTTTTCTGAGCCTGTCAAGTCCTTCTTTTGACCCATTTTGCCAAAGGAAAGGAAGTTGCCTAATAATTATGCACACCTGATATAGGGTGTTGATGTCATTAGACCACACCCCTTCTCATTACAGAGATGTACATCACCTAATATGCTTAATTGGTAGTAGGCTTTCGAGCCTATACAGCTTGGAGTAAGACAACATGCATAAAGAGGATGATGTGGTCAAAATACTCATTTGCCTAATAATTCTGCACTCCCTGTACATTTCAAAAGATTGTGTTCTGTAACTCCTAATTAACTTACTCTGGCTTGATGAAACGCGCTCGAATGCTTTTAAGAAGGTGACACACACGCTCCATCGAGTTGCTCTACCACAGAGCCCTTGCTATTTATTTTTTTATAGCAGCCCTGTTCCGGGCGCACTCACAGTTTAGCCTATACGCATAGTATAACATTTCTTCTGCATTATAAATAGTGGATCACAATGCTGTTCGGCATAGTGACCCACTATTTATATAGTGATAGACATAAACCTGTTGTATATAATATAAAATAAATGCATATAAAATATATTTATCAAATATAAAGTATGTGATTTAAGTTAAAGAGAAAATGATGGAAAGGAATGGACAGAAATGATGCGTGAAATCAATGCTGCCATAGTAATGAACACATATAAAGCAGTGCTGCATGTGTCAAATACATCATTTTGCACTTATCTGTGTTTGCCTTTTTCTTTTTAATAACAATCAGCTAGATTATGAGTTTTGAGAGCTATAGGGATTTTAACGACCGCCACATTGTGGGGGGCTTGCGGTTTAGGGGTTAATAGGTTTATTATAACGGCGGTGTGGGCGGATGGCAGATTAGGGGTTAATTATATTTAAATAATGTTTGTGATGCGGGAGGGTGGCGGTTTAGGGGTTAATATATTTATTATAGCGGTGACGATGTCGGGGAGCGGCAGAATAGGGGTTAATACATTTTAATAGTGGTGGCGACGTCCAGAGCGGCAGATTAGGGGTTAATACATTTATTACAGTGTTTGCAATGCAGGAGGGCCTCGGTTTAGGGGTTAATAGGTAGTTTATGGGTGTTAGTGTACTTTGTAACACTTTAGTTATGAGTTTTATGTTACAGCTTTGTAACGTAAAACGCATAACTACAGACTTTAGATGGCGGTACGGATCTTGTGGTTATAGAGTGTACCACTCACTTTTTGGCCTCCCAGGCAAACTCGTAATACCAACACTATGGGAGTCCCATTTTTAAAAGGGCACTACTGACGTTGCATGACTGGCTAAAAGGTGTGCGGTACACCTATACCGACAAAACTTGTAATAGCAGCATTAGGTAAAATGAAGCGTTATGGGCCATAACAATGCTATTTGACTCATAACGCAAAACTGATAGTTACTTGTTAAAGACTGAGGGGTTTTAATGTATATGCGCATCCCATTTAATAAGCCCACTCGCTCTTTAAGTAATAACTATATTATAATTATTATTTTTCTTGGAGGTGGCGTAGGCCACACAAAATTAGGTCAAGGGCCGCATGAGGCCCATGGGCCACTAGTTTGATGCCCCTGATTTACACTCATAATAACACCATCTTATAAAAATAATTTATAAAAAAAATTATATGGGCTCAAACATATGAGGTCTCAAGTGTTAGAAAAAAAGGCATGCAAAGGGCTTTAACATTGAGATACATATACATCTCTAGAGATGGATATTATGGGGCCAATTTATGTATGTGCTATAGCGGATCATGTCCTCCGCACATCGATAAATGCCGACACCATACGCTGTCAGCATTTATCATTGCACAAGCAGTTCTTGTGAACTGCTTGTGCAATGCCACCCCCTGCAGATTCTTGGCCAATCTAGCAGGGGGTGTCAATCAACCTGATCGTGCACAATCGCGCAGACTGCAGACCGCAGCCTCAGAGGAGGCGTATGAGTTAAGAGGCAGCGGTCTTAAGACTGCTGCTTCTTAACTCCTGTTTGCGGCAAGCCTGAAGGCTCGTGCGGAAACAGAGGTATTGGGGTCGATACGGACCTTGTTAACTCGGCCCATATGTATTTATATATGTTTATATATGTGTACAGATGTATTTATATTTGTATATATGTATTTACAGACATATATACACTTATAAGCTCATAAATATAGGTTCGGCTGCTAAAGTATACAAGTCAAGACTGGAGGTGTATGACCTGTGATAGATTGAGCCAGATTGAACTACACGTTATTTGAAGTGGGCGCAAGTATACCAGAGACTCTTTGTTACAGGCACATTTGGTGTGAGAAGTTGCCATATGTGAGGTACTATCTATGCTTGCTACGACCTCTTAAGTGCTATTACACTTGTATTTGACACATTGACACATTTATACTGAACCCATTAATCTATGGACTGCCTCTTAACACACAAGTGGTTGGGTCAGTGTAGCAGCCGTGGCAGCAGGAGACAGGCTTCTGCTTACCTGGGTTTGTTACGATGAATGGCCCAGCAACACAGGATATCTCTAAAACCTTGGAAACATATTATAAACAGACTATCAGGGACACTGACATATTGCATTGACCTGCTAATCCTGGACTGCTGGTGATTTTTCCCCCCTTGGAACGCCTTGGGGGTGTTGATTTCTGCATCTTAAATTCTGCTGTATGTGGGATGAGTGTGTGTAGTGTGATTATTTGGGACCCTCCAACACTGCATTATTCTGCATTATTGTGTTTGATATGAAGTAAATAATAAACATTATATTTATTGCATGTTTTTGTAGTTTTGTGCTGGGATTATATATATTGATTGATTTAGGGGTAGTGAAAGTACTTTATCCCGTGCACTTGTGATCAGTCTATAGTCAAGCTGTGCTGTCACATTGAGAATTTGTATCTTTATTGTAATGTTTCTTGTAGGTTTTGTTTTTTAATAATTCTTCTCGGAGGATTTGATCAACCTCACCCTTGACCTAATCAAGTAGGCCCTTGTCATAACCTCTGTCGAGAAGTCTTTTCATGGTAACATTGGCCTCATTCGCATATGTTCCTGGATGGGAACAATTCTTTTTAACCCAAATTAATTGTCCCTTAGGTATTGACTTCAGTAAGTGTGGAGAGTGGCAAGATTTAGAGTTCAAGGTTGTATTCCCAGCAGTGGGCTTGCAATAGAGTTTAGTCATGATACACTGGCCTCTAGTTATCAAGCCGTCAACCTCAAATACGCTGGAATTCCACAGCGTATTTGTGGCGAGGCTGATTCGCCTTAGTTATCAAGCCCTACACACCGGCAAAAGTAGAATTTAGGGACGTAAGCTTCGATCCGCCGGAGTCCGACACAGATCAATTCTTACGTCACTCCAGATGTTCCGCACACAAGTTCGGCACAATCTGACTACTTTGGCTAGTTATCAAAAAACTATCAGGTACGCTCGGCACTTTTCCGGCCCAGCGTACCTGGTTTTCAATCCGCCGCCCTGGAGGCAGCGGATCCCATAGGAATCAATGGGAGTCTGACCATAGCGAAAGTTAATGTTCGCTGCTGCCCGACATCCCATTGATTCCTATGGGAGCTGTCTGCACCTAACACCCTAACATATACCCCGAGTCTAAACACCCCTAATCTGTCCCACCCTACACCGCCGCAACTAAATAAATGTATTATCCCCTAAACCGCCGCTCCCGGAGCCCACCGCCACTCTAATAAACTGATTAACCCCTAAACCGCCGCTCCCAGACCCCGCCGCCACTATAATAAATATGTTAACCCCTAAACCGCTGCTCCCGGACCCCACCGCCACCTACATAATACCTATTAACCCCTATCCTGCCCCCCTACACTGCCGCCACTATAATAAATTTATTAACCCCTATCCTGCCCCCCCTACACCGCCGCAACTATAATAAAATTATTAACCCTTAAACCTAAGTCTAACCCTAACCCTAACACCCCCCTAAATTAAATATTAATTAAATACATCTAAATATTATAACTCTTATTAACTAAATTAATCCTATTTAAAACTAAATACTTACCTGTAAAATAAACCCTAAGATAGCTACAATGTAATTAATAATTACATTGTAGCTATTTTAGGATTTAAATTTATTTTACCGGTAACTTTGTATTTATTTTAACTAGGTAGAATAGTTATTAAATAGTTATTAACTATTTAATAACTACCTAGATAAAAGAAATACAAAATTACCTGTAAAATAAATCCTAACCTAAGTTACAATTAAACCTAACACTACACTATCATTAAATTAATTAAATAAATTACCTACAAATAACTACAATTAAATACAATTAAATAAACTAACTAAAGTACAAAAAATAAAAAAACTACGTTACAAAAAATAAAAAAAATAAGTTACAAACATTTAAAAAATATTACAACAATGTTAAGCTACTTACACCTAATCTAAGCCCCCTAATAAAATAACAAAGCCCCCCAAAATAAAAAGTCCCTACCCTATTCTACATTAAAAAGTAAAGTAAAAACAGCTCTATTACCTTACCAGCCCTTAAAAGGGCCTTTTGCGGGGCATGCCCCAAAGAATTCAGCTCTTTTGCGTGTAAAAATAAAATACAACCCCCCCAACATTAAAACCCACCACCCACATACCCCTACTCTAACCCAAACCCCCCTTAAATAAACCTAACACTACCCCCCTGAAGATCATCCTACCTTTAGCCGTCTTCAGCCAGCCGACCACCGATGGAACAGAAGAAGACATCCGGAGCGGCAGAAGTCATCATCCAAGGGGCGCTGAAGAAGGCTTCCATCCGATTGAAGTCAACATCCAGGCGGCGCTGAAGAAGTCTTCCATCCGATTGAAGTCATCATCCAGGCGGCGTCTTCAATCTTCATCCATCCGGAGCGGAGCCATCTTCAGACAAGCCGACGCGGAGCCATCTTCTTCCACCGACGACTGAACGACGAATGACGGTTCCTTTAAGTGACGTTATCCAAGATGACGTCCCTCGAATTCCGATTGGCTGATAGGAAAAATCTGATTGGCTGATTAAATCAGCCAATCAGATTGAAGTTCAATCCGATTGGCTGATCCAATCAGCCAATCAGATTGAGCTCGCATTCCATTGGCTGTTCCGATCAGCCAATAGAATGCAAGATTAATCTGATTGGCTGATTGAATCAGCCAATCGGATTGAACTTCAATCTGATTGGCTGATTCAATCAGCCAATCAGATTTTCCTACCTTAATTCCGATTGGCTGATAGAATCCTATCAGCCAATCGGAATTCGAGGGAAGCCATCTTGGATGACATCACTTAAAGGAACCGTCATTCGTCGTTCAGTCGTCGGTGGAAGAAGATGGCTCCGCATCGGCTCGTCTGAAGATGGCTCCGCCCTGGATGGATGAAGATTGAAGACGCCGCCTTGATGAGGACTTCAATCGAATGGAAGACTTCTTCAGCGCCCCTTGGATGATGACTTCTGCCGCTCCGGATGTCTTCTTCTGTTCCATCGGTGGTCGGCTGGCTGAAGACGGCAAAAGGTAGGATGATCTTCAGGGGGGTAGTGTTTATTTAAGGGGGGTTTGGGTTAGAGTAGAGGTATGTGGGTTTTAATTTTGGGGGGGTTGTATTTTATTTTTACAGGCAAAAGAGCTGAATTCTTTGGGGCATGCCCAGCAAAAGGCCCTTTGAAGGGCTGGTAAGGTAATAGAGCTGTTATCTTTTTAATGTAGAATAGGGTAGGGCCTTTTTTATTTTGGGGGGCTTTGTTATTTTATTAGGGGGCTTAGATTAGGTGTAAGTAGCTTAAAATTGTTGTAATATTTTTTAAATGTTTGTAACTTATTTTTTTTATCTTTTGTAACGTAGTTTTTTTTTTTTTTTTTTGTACTTTAGTTAGTTTATTTAATTGTATTTAATTGTAGTTATTTGTAGGTAATTTATTTAATTAATTTAATGATGGTGTAGTGTTAGGTTTAATTGTAACTTAGGTTAGGATTTTTACAGGTAATTTTGTATTTCTTTTAGCTAGGTAGTTATTAAATAGATAATAACTATTTAATAACTATTCTACCTAGTTAAAATAAATACAAAGTTACCGGTAAAATAAATTTAAATCCTAAAATTGCTACAATGTAATTATTAATTACATTGTAGCTATCTTAGCGTTTATTTTTACGGGTAAGTATTTAGTTTTAGATAGGAATAATTTATTTAATGATAGTGTAGTGTTAGGTGTAATTGTAACTTAGGTTAGTTTTTATTTTACAGGTATATTTCTCTTTATTTTAACTAGGTAGCTATTAAATAGTTAATAACTATTTAATAGCTATTGTACCTAGTTAAAATAAATTGAAATTTGCCTATAAAATAAAAATAAATCCTAAAATAGATACAATATAATTATTATTTATATTGCAGCTAGATTAGGGTTTATTTTAAAGGTAAGTATTTAGTTTTAAATAGGATTAATTTAGTTAATAAGAGTTATAATATTTAGATGTATTTAATTAATATTTAAGTTAGGGGGGTGTTAGGGTTAGACTTAGGTTTAGGGGTTAATAATTTTATTATAGGTTGCGGCGGTGTAGGGGGGGCAGGATAGGGGTTAATAAATTTATTATAGTGGCGGCGGTGTAGGGGGGCAGGATAGGGGTTAATAGGTATTATGTAGGTGGCGGTGGGGTCCGGGAGCAGCGGTTTAGGGGTTAACATATTTATTATAGTGGCGGCGGGGTCTGGGAGCGGCGGTTTAGGGGTTAATCAGTTTATTAGAGTATTAATAATTTTATTATAGGTTGCGGCGGTATGGGGGGGCAGGATAGGGGTTAATACATTTATTATAGGTGGTGACGGCGTAGGAGGGGCAGATTAGGGGTCAATTAGTTTAATATAGGTGGCGGCGGGGTCCGGGAGCAGCGGTTTAGGGGTTAAACAATTTATTTAGTTGCAGCGGGGTCTGGGATCGGCAGGATAGGGGTTAATACATTTATTATAGGTGGCGGCGGTATAGGGGGGGCAGGATAGGGGTTACTAGGTATAATGTAGGTGGCGGTGGGCTCCGGGAGCGTTGGTTTAGGGGTTAATACATTTATTATAGTTGCGGCTGTGTCCGGGAGCAGCGGTTTAGGGGTTAATAACTTTATTTAGTTGTGGGGGGCTCCGGGGGTGCCGGTATAGGGGGTAGAACAGTGTAGTTTAGTGTGAGTGCTTAGGGACAGGCTAGCAATAAAGCTGAAAAAAAGCAGAAGAGCAGCGACATCGGATGAGTGATAACTATCACAGTCCGCTGCTCATCGCCCCGTACTTGGTGCGCGGCTTTTTGACAGCTTTATTGATAACTTTGGCGAGATTATTCAGGTCCGCAGCGGTGATGGTAGGCGAGCTTAGGCGGGCGTATTGGGGCCGGCGATGGCAAATAAGTAGACACGTTGATAACTAGAGGCCTCTGTGTGTCATGATTAGGGCATAGAGACAGATCCAAAAAATTAAGTGAATAATATTTAGCTATGTAAAAAACATTGGAATGAGAAATATTCTAATTTTCATGTAAGGTTAGCACACATGAGAATATGCAATCGGGTATAAATGTGTACATAAGTATGTGTTTCACTGTATATTTAGCATACATATTTCACATTCCAATGTTCTTCACTTACAGGAAAATTTCCTTTTTATTGTAAATACATTTTTATATATATATATATATACATACAGTATATATATATATATATATATATATATATATATATATATATATATACCTATACTTTTATATATATTTCTATAGGTTTAGAGGTATAGATATTTATTTTACATGAACAGTATCAGATATATGTAGACATCTATATATTTAATAATAAAAGTACATTAATTTCTACGTGAAGAACATAGGAATGTAAAACATGCATTTTGCAATTTTGATTCCTCCTGAACATTGTGCAGGTCTAATCCGCAGCTTACTTTTTTCACAGCATTGTGAATGTTTAATGGGATGTGTTCAATAAAGACTTGAAATATTATAATTGGTTGTGTGTTGTTAGCTTAAGCACATTGTGTTTGTCTATAATTGTGACATAACACAATGATATTTTATAACCAATTCATGCAGAAAACCAATAAATTTTAAAGGTTTTGCATACTTTTTCTTGCCACTGTAGGTATAGATATGTATTTTACATAAACATTATCAGATATATAGAAATATATATTTAATTAAAAAAGTACACTATTTTCTATGTGACATAGGAATGTAAAATACTCAGTTTACACAACGTTTCACGATTTAGATTTTAACGCGATTGGGTTATCACATATGAAAACCTAGTAATCTTAAAGTGCATTATTGAAATATTATATATAAAATATTAAAAGAATTAGTAAAAAATATTCAAAAATATTAAAAACACTATAAAAAATATAGATATTTTATATGGATTATTAAGAATATTTTACAGTATGTTTAATAATTTTTTATAATTTTTTAAATATTTTATATGTAATATTTCAATAACGTGCCTTTATATTACTGTTTTTTTATGTGTGCTGACCCAACCGCAATAAATCTAAATCTCGAAACCCGATGCGCAAAACACATATTTTACATTGCTATGTTCTTCACATAGAAAATAATGTACTTTTTATAATTAAAAATATATTTCTATATATCTGATAATGTTAATGTAAAATACATATCTATGTTAAAAGGTGATATTCTGTAATAACACAAAAACAAACAAAACAGATAAATTAACATAATGTGTCTAACATGTGCACTATAAAATAGGATATGTGTTCCTGTAGTCTTCTGAAGAAGTGTCCTTAAGGAGGAAAGAAAGACAACAATAGTGAAGTACTGTTAGAACTCTTGTTAGAAAATTGAGTGAAATCTTACTCACAAAGACGAGAGCTATAACTCAGCGGTTCTGGAGAAACGTACGTCGGATTTATTGGACGCTTGGACTGTGATGTCACTGGGAGGGTTGGTCTGATAACAGAGTGGTTTGTTCTACATTGTAGTCTACATATACCCGAGTGACTTTGCTTTTATAATAAATATTTGCTTTTATATATTTTGGAGTCATTTGCGGTCCTCTGTTACCTGGTCAAGGAGTATTCATGGGCTTTCATACTTAGAACTAACTTATAGCTCTCGTCTGTGTGAGTAAGATTTCATTCTATTAGGAGTTCTAACAGTACTTCACTATTGTCTTTCTTTGCTCTTTAAGGACACTTCAGAAGACCACTGGAACACATATCCTATTTCAAATACATATCTATACCTGCAGTATATATCTATAGAAATATATATATATATATATATATATATATATATATATATATATATATATATATATAATTGCTATATACAGGTGGTGCAGTATTATTAGGCAAATTAGTATTTTGACCACATCATCCTCTTTATGCATGTTGTCTTACTCCAAGCTGTATAGGCTCGAAAGCCTACTACCAATTAAGCATATTAGGTGATGTGCATCTCTGTAATGAGAAGGGGTGTGGTCTAATGACATCAACACCCTATATCAGGTGTGCATAATTATTAGGCAACTTCCTTTCCTTTGGCAAAATGGGTCAAAAGAAGGACTTGACAGGCTCAGAAAAGTCAAAAATAGTGAGATATCTTGCAGAGGGATGCAGCACTCTTAAAATTGCAAAGCTTCTGAAGCGTGATCATCGAACAATCAAGCGTTTCATTCAAAATAGTCAACAGGGTCGCAAGAAGCGTGTGGAAAAACCAAGGCGCAAAATAACTGCCCATGAACTGAGAAAAGTCAAGCGTGCAGCTGCCAAGATGCCACTTGCCACCAGTTTGGCCATATTTCAGAGCTGCAACATCACTGGAGTGCCCAAAAGCACAAGGTGTGCAATACTCAGAGACATGGCCAAGGTAAGAAAGGCTGAAAGATGACCACCACTGAACAAGACACACAAGCTGAAACGTCAAGACTGGGCCAAGAAATATCTCAAGACTGATTTTTCTAAGGTTTTATGGACTGATGAAATGAGAGTGAGTCTTGATGGGCCAGATGGATGTGCCCGTGGCTGGATTGGTAAAGGGCAGAGAGCTCCAGTCCGACTCAGACACCAGCAAGGTGGAGGTGGAGTACTGGTTTGGGCTGGTATCATCAAAGATGAGCTTGTGGGGCCTTTTCGGGTTGAGGATGGAGTCAAGCTCAACTCCCAGTCCTACTGCCAGTTTCTGGAAGACACCTTCTTCAAGCAGTGGTACAGGAAGAAGTCTGCATCCTTCAAGAAAAACATGATTTTCATGCAGGACAATGCTCCATCACACGCGTCCAAGTACTCCACAGCGTGGCTGGCAAGAAAGGGTATAAAAGAAGAAAATCTAATGACATGGCCTCCTTGTTCACCTGATCTGAACCCCATTGAGAACCTGTGGTCCATCATCAAATGTGAGATTTACAAGGAGGGAAAACAGTACACCTCTCTGAATAGTGTCTGGGAGGCTGTGGTTGCTGTGCACGCAATGTTGATGGTGAACAGATCAAAACACTGACAGAATCCATGGATGGCAGGCTTTTGAGTGTCCTTGCAAAGAAAGGTGGCTATATTGGTCACTGATTTGTTTTTGTTTTGTTTTTGAATGTCAGAAATGTATATTTGTGAATGTTGAGATGTTATATTGGTTTCACTGGTAAAAATAAATAATCGAAATGGGTATATATTTGTTTTTTGTTAAGTTGCCTAATAATTATGCACAGTAATAGTCACCTGCACACACAGATATCCCCCTAAAATAGCTAAAACTAAAAACAAACTTTTTAAACTGATCGAAACAGCCAATAGAATGCGAGCTCAATCTGATTGGCTGATTGGATCAGCCAATCGGATTGAACTTGATTCTGATTGGCTGATTCCATCAGCCAATCAGAATATTCCTACCTTAATTCCGATTGGCTGATAGAATCCTATCAGCCAATCGGAATTCGAGGGACGCCATCTTGGATGACGTCCCTTAAAGGAACCGTCATTCTGCAGTTGGACGTCGCCGGAAGAAGATGGGTCCGCGGTGGAGGTCTTCAGGATGGAGCCGGTCGTTATCGGATGAAGATAGAAGATGCCGCTTGGATCAAGATGGTTGCCGGTCCGGATCGCCTCTTCTTCCCGGATAGGATGAAGACTTTGGAGCCTCTTCTGGACCTCTTCAGCCACCGGATGATGGATCGCCAACCCCCGCTTGGGTTGGATGAAGATTTTGGAGCCAGGACGGATCGGTGATACCTGGTGAGGTGAAGACAAGGTAGGATGATCTTCAGGGGCTTAGTGTTAGGTTTATTTAAGGGGGGTTTGGGTTAGATTAGGGGTATGTGGGTGGTGGGTTGTAAATGTTGGGGGGGGGTATTGTATGTTTTTTTTTACAGGCAAAAGAGCTGAACTTCTTGGGGCATGCCCCGCAAAGGGCCCTGTTCAGGGCTGGTAAGGTAAAAGAGCTTTTAACTTTAGTAATTTAGAATAGGGTAGGGCATTTTTTATTTTGGGGGGCTTTGTTGTTTTATTAGGGGGCTTAGAGTAGGTGTAATTAGTTTAAAATTGTTGTAATATTTTTCTTATGTTTGTAGATATTTTTTTATTTTTTGTAACTTAGTTCTTTTTTATTTTTTGTACTTTAGTTAGTTTATTTCATTGTAGTTATTTGTAGATATTGTATTTAATTAATGTATTGATAGTGTAGTGTTAGGTTTAATTGTAGGTAATTGTAGGTATTTTATTTAATTAATTTAATGATAGTATAGTGTTAGGTTTAATTGTAACTTAGGTTAGGATTTATTTTACAGGTAATTTTGTAATTATTTTAACTATTTTAGCTATTAAATAGTTCTTAACTATTTAATAGCTATTGTACCTGGTTAAAATAATTACAAAGTTGCCTGTAAAATAAATATTAATCCTAAAATAGCTACAATGTAATTATAATTTATATTGTAGCTATATTAGGGTTTATTTTACAGGTAAGTATTTAGCTTTAAATAGGAATAATTTATTTAATAAGAGTTAATTAATTTTGTTAGATTAAAATTATATTTAATTTAGGGGGGTGTTAGTGTTAGGGTTAGACTTAGCTTTAGGGGTTTATCCATTTATTAGAATAGCGGTGAGCTCCGGTCGGCAGATTAGGGGTTAATAATTGAAGTTAGGTGTCGGCGATGTTAGGGAGGGCAGATTAGGGGTTAATACTATTTATTATAGGGTTAGTGAGGCGGATTAGGGGTTAATAACTTTATTATAGTAGCGCTCAGGTCCGCTCGGCAGATTAGGGGTTAATAGGTGTAGGCAGATGGAGGCGACGTTGAGGGGGGCAGATTAGGGGTTAATAAATGTAATACAGGGGTCGGCGGTGTTAGGGGGAGCAGATTAGGGGTACATAAGGATAACGTAGGTGGCGGTCGGCAGATTAGGGGTTAAAAAATGTATTCGAGTGTCAGCGATGTGGGGGGACCTCGGTTTAGGGGTACATAGGTAGTTTATGGGTGTTAGTGTACTTTAGAGTACAGTAGTTAAAAGCTTTAGAAACCGGCGTTAGCCCAGAAAGCTCTTAACTACTGACTTTTTTCCTGCGGCTGGAGTTTTGTCGTTAGATGTCTAACGCTCACTTCAGAAACGACTCTAAATACCGGAGTTAGAAAAATCCCATTGAAAAGATAGGATACGCAATTGACGTAAGGGGATCTGCGGTATGGAAAATTCGCGGCTGAAAAGTGAGTGTTAGACCCTATTTTGAGTGACTCCAAATACCGGCGGTAGCCTAAAACCAGTGTTAGGAGCCTCTAACGCTGGTTTTCACGGCTAACGCCAAACTCCAAATCTAGGTCTAAGACCCTCCCCCAGTGAGCAGAAATTGCACAAAAAATGGTTGTCAAGGCAACCATCTACAGTTTACACCAAAATATATACAAATACAGATACAAATCAATTAATACCCAATACACTGTATATAATCACAAATGTGAAAACAAAGGTCAGTCACAAAGATTTAGCTGTCTGACATAATAACAACAAAACCATTATGTGACGTTTTAAAATGATGTGTAAATTTGCTGTAAAACATGCCATACATGAAATGCTGTCCATAGAATCTTTTTTAGCATGAAGACAATAATCTATTAAATTATAATGTTGAAAAAAATGCAGTATCAGAGGCAGACAGGCAGGCGTGTGCCTATAATAATGAAAAAAAATAACAATTTTGATGGGTGATTGTTTATGACTTCAGAGGTTATAAGTTGTTTATTGTTTTCATTGGGGCTTTTGTTTTGATATATTTGAAACCTGGTTTATGCACATAGTATGTCGTAGATAGAGTTCCGAGTGTCCCATTTCACTGAATGATAAATGACTAACATCCTACCAGTGAACTCTCCAGCCTTGTTATGTAGCAATCTTTCTTACGCCCCCAGTTTTTGAAGAGTAGAACTACCCCTGCTCCTCACTAATATCTTCACAACTTAAGCTAAATTTTTTGCTCACCTCTACTCCTTGCAGGGTCATCTCTTTAACTTTGGACCAGATGGAACCATGGGACCCAGAGAGCACTTGACCGGGATGGCACAAAGGGAATGCAAATTCTGGATGATATTGTTTTTAAAGAGAAATTATTCTTATTTAAAGCCCATCTTCTTGTGAATTTTTAATCTGCTAAACTTTAATCTTGTAGACATTTGACTCTAGTTGCATTTAGACGGTAGTGTGCAGAGAGTAGACGTCATTTTATTCTTGGACCCAGGCAACACAATGTTTTAAGCCTGCCCTTAGCCCTTTCTATGTAAATTATTACCTTCTATCTTTGAACTTCCTCCCTAATTATTACCTGCTACTTTTGTACTCCATCGCTCTTTAAGGGCAAGATTATAAATTGCGTTGCAAATCTGTTTTTCGCATTTGCGAAAAATTGCACGCGTTATGGTTTTTCCGCATTTGGGGTTGCACAGGTACTACATTACCTGCGTAATCCATAAAGTCAGATCGCAAGCGCGTTTATGTATTCCCCCATAGAAGTCAACGGAGAAGACAAATAGAAAACAAAAACCTAATCTGTTGCGCAAAGCCCATGAAGTATTCTCCTTAAAAAGTGTACAGGAAAATGCGAATATTTCATATTGCACGGTTGTTTTGTTAATGGAATATGTTCTATTTATTTGTAAATAAAAATTTCTCTATGAATGTGATATCTATAGCGAGATATGTATATGAATATAACCCCACGTCCTGTATCATGTGACAGCCATCACCCAATAACATATACGTATACACTGTGAACTCTTGCACATGCTCAATAGTAGCTGGTGCCTCAGAAAGTATGCATATAAAAAGACACACTTTGATAATGAAAATAAAATTTATCTAAAGTTAAATTTATCTAAAACATGTAAATTTAATTTTGACTTTAGTGTCCCTTTAAGAAGCAGTGGTCCTCAGAGGTGACTGAGTTAAATAAGCCCAGATTGGGTCCTGCTTTCAATCAACTCACCCAAGAGCAGAGGCTGGGTTGTACAAGCTATAGCTTGTGCAATGTTAAATAAAGGCAGCAGATGCCATTATATTTGATATTAGACAAGTGCATGGCGAAAAAAATCGGTTCGGTTCAGATTGATTCAGATTTTTCGAATTTCGGTTCACATCGATTCAAATTCGGAAAAATTTGAATAAATTTGTTTTGGATTCATTCGGATTCGAATAAATTCGTCTGGATTCGGTTCGGTTCAGAAATTCGGAATTTCGGAAAGTGTTAGGTGGGATGTGCTGTGTATTAGACTAGTATTATGTACTGTATATTAGGTATAACCCATAGCAGAGTGATATAACCTAATATACTGTACAATACTAGTGTAATCCATGGCCATCCGAATCTACCGAATAAATCTGAATAAATCCAAACTAATTCGGATTTATTCGGTAGATTCGGCACTATTTTAATTCGGAAATTCAAATCGATCCGAATCCCGAATTTTACGAATTCGGACGAATTTCCGAATCGATCCGAAACGAATCGCACATTTCTATTTGATATGTTGCCATGTCTATGATCTGCATTATTAGATAAAATATTAATGGTCTTGGTAATGATTGAAGTGCTTGAGTCATAACTGTAATATGTGATATCAGAAAATATAACCTTGAAATAGCACCTGGTACTAGTCATGAGTTCTCCATCCAGAAGTGCTGTTCTCTATACTACAAATAAATAAATAAACAAAAGCATAATGATGACTCCAAACACCCACTGTCCTCCTCCCAGGACCGCTTCCTGTCATCTTCCACAATCACTTCTTCCACCTTTCCCACTCCCCACTCATATCTGCAAAACTTCCTGTGCTGCTCCCACTGTGTGCTAGAGTAGTCAGCTGTCCTGCACATACTGGATGATCTAGGGCTGACCAATTAGGAGTGGTACTACCATAAGTCCCACCTTTGACCCATCCATATATATTTTTCAGAACTGAACAATGATTTTGTCCTCTTGGTTGTCAGGAACACACAATGGATTTGCTTATTTATATGCCAGTTGCACATAAAGCAGCAACTTTTCCAATTTGACTGCCAGAGGCAAACACAGAACATTGTTTTATACCAACATGGTTGTCAGTAAAAGAAAAAAAGAGAGATTTTACCCCAATGTCTACATGTAACACACATACAGCACTGTTTTAACACCCCTAATAATTTCCAGTAACATTTAACACAGTATTTGTACCCCATTTGGCATCAATAACTCATAGAGTAGTGCATTCACAGTGTCATGTTTTTTGGGACATATTTTTAATGCATTGGGATATAAGAAACCTTTAAAATGTAGCTATTATACAGGGGAAATTTATAAATGTAAGGTTTTTTTGTATAGATTTTACTGCACATCCTGCTGAAATATTGAACTATCTGGTAAAACATTGCACGCGTGACAACTCTACTCTGTGCCATTACCTTTCTTGCTCTCTCAGAATTTCCCCCAATGTTCATATATAAAAATGTTTTCTACTAATGAGAAGATAATAATTTATCTGCTACATATTTGATTAACAAGAACAATGCAGGTAGTTACCGCATCTGGCCAAGCCCAGCTACCCATTTGGCCAGATGCGGTAACTAACCTTTCCATTTTTGCTTTTAACTCTTAGCTGAGAGCTTGTAAGTGAGTGCTGGGTTCTCTCTGTGTGTTGTATTAATTTGTTTTGTAATTTTCCCTATGGTTCTTGCACCCAGACATGTCTGGGTTTAACTGCCTGTGACTTTGGGGACAGCACAGCTTTCTGTGAGTGCCGGTGAGCACCCAGGGCTGAGGATGTTGCAGGGTCATGGGATGTGTACCCAGTCCGGTATGAGAGTGCAGTCCCCTTCTGTGTTTTGTATATGTCTAGGGTGATTACATAAGCCTGTGCACCCTTCCCTTGTTCCCAGTTTGTTTGGATTTGAGAGCTTGCATTGTGTGGCTGTTTTAGGGTACCAGGTATTGGAAAGGACCTTGACGTGATACCTGGGTTTGTCCCATTTGGCCAGATGCAGTAACTAACCTTTCCATTTTTGCTTTTAAATCTCAGCTAAGATTTAAAAGCAAAAATGGAAAGGTTAGTTAACTAGCACTGATTAATTGGAACACAAAATTGGTTCGGTGAGCCCATTAAGCCTTGAACTTCATAGATAGCTGCATCCAATTATGAGATAAGGTATTTAAGGTGGCCAATTCCAAGTTGTTGTTCTCTTTGACTCTCCTCTAAAGAGTGGCAACATGGGGGCCTCAAAACAACTCTCAAATAACCTGAAAACAAAGATTGTTCAACATTATGGTTTAGGGGAAGGCTACAAAAAGCTATCACATAGATTTAAGCTGTCAGTGTCCACTGTGAGGAACATAGTGAGGAAATAGAAGACCACAGGCACAGTGCTTGTTAAGGCCAGAAATGGCAGGCCAAGTAAAATATCGGAGAGGCAAAGGCAAAGGATGGTGAGAACGGTCAAAAACAGCCCACAGACCACCTCCAAAGACCTACAACATCATCTTGCTGCAGATGGTGTCACAGTGCATCGTTCAACAATTTAGCGCACTTTGCACAAGAAAAAGCTATATGGGAGAGTGATGCGGAAGAAGCCTTTTCTGCACACACGCCACAAACAGAGTCACTTGAGGTATGCAAACGCACCTTTAGACAACCCAGCTTTATTTTGGAAGAAGGTGCTGTGGACTGATGAAGCAAAGATTGAGTTATTTGGTCATAACAAGGGGTGTTATGCATTGCGGCAAGAGAACACAGCGTTCCAAGACAAAGACTTGCTACCCACAGTAAAATTTAGTGGTTGTTTCATCATGCTGTGGGGCTGTGTGGCCAGTGCCGGTACTGGGAATCTTGTTAAAGTTGAGGGTCGCATGGATTCCACTCAATATCAGCAGATACTTGACAATAATGTTGAGGAATCAGTCGCAAAGTTGAAGTTACGCCGGTGCTGGATATTTCAACAAGACAACGACCCAAAACACTGCTCAAAATCTACTCTATCATTTATGCAGAGGAACAAGTACAATGTTCTGGAAAGGCCATCCCAGTCCCCAGACCTGAATATCATTGCAAATCTGTGGGGTGATTTGAAGCGGGCTGTAAATACTCGGTAACCATCAAACCTAACTGAACTTGAGATGTTTTGTAAGGAGGAATGGTCCAAAACACCTTCATCCAGAATCCAGACACTCATTACAGGCTATAGGAAGTGTCTAGAGGCTGTTATTTCTGCTAAAGGAGGCTCTACTAAATATTGATGCAATATTTCTGATGGAGTACCCAAATTTATGCACCTGTCTAATTTGGTTTTGATGCATATTGCACATTTTCTGTTAATTGAATAAACCTCATTTCACTACTGAAATATTATTGTGTCCTTCAGTTATTTGATAGATCAAAATGAAATTGCTGATCCAAACACCCAATTATTTATAAATAAAAATCATGGAAATTGTCAGGGGTGCCTAAACTTTTGCATACAACTGTGTGTATATATATATATATATATATATATATATATATATATATATATATATATATATATATAAATCCAGGAATAGGGCGCACCACAGAGACAGTCAATTCCAATAGGTAAAATTCTTCATTTTATTCGGCACAGCATAAAAACATGAGAGGGCTCACAGGCCCAACAGGTTCACAGGTAAAGAATTTTACCTATTGGAATTGACTGTCTCTGTGGTGCGCCCTATTCCTGGATTTCTCTGAATTTATTTGATAAGTTGGCAGACTTATCTTGGGGCTGCATAGCGGAGCTTTCGTGGTTAGCAGAGCATTCCCACTCTCCATTGAGCCGTCAGGAGGATTCGAGTCTCCACCCCTAGAAGCTATCAAGTTTGGAGCGGTGAGCTGTGCGCTTTACACACAGACCTTTGCTGTGTTGTTTGTATATATATATATATATATATATATATATATATATATATATACTATATATATATATATATATATATATATATATATATATATATATATATAAAAATCATGTATATATACATAAGGATATATATTTTACCAAAATACCATCAGATAGATGTAGAAATATTTACTTATGAATACATTGAACATATTCTGTTATGTGAAAGACATTGGAATGAGAAATATTCATATTTTCATGTTGGGTTAGTGCACATGAGAATATGCGATCGGGTTTGAGAGTGGGGTGTTAATTTTTTTTCACTTTTTTTTCAATTTTTTTCTCCATGGGGGAATACCTGATTGCGCACACAATAATCCAAGCTCAGTTTTTTTGGCTTGTCGGGTAAGCCTGCAACCGAAAACAGTTTATTTTAAACTCATAATACAAGTGCCACCCGATGAGTGCTAAAATCTTATTTCTAGCACAATTAACACTCGAGCAGGAGCGTTAATTAGCAATCCAATTGTAATCTGGCCCATTATTGGTTATTTATATAATCCCATATAGTGCTGTGGATAGGTTTGTACCCTGTCAGTTTGGAATGATAAAGCAGAAATTGTTTTAATCAAGGACATCTCTTTTTTGTTTTTAAGGTTGTAACATTATTTCATGTCTTGTTTTTGTTCTTAATATAGTGCAAATGTTTCTTAGTTACATTATAAACTGCCTTTAGGAAACCCATTTCAATGTGACCTTGGATCATGTATTATCTATTGATACTTTATTGTCTCCAGATGGAAAGTGTAAAACAAATAACAGGAAAGACTGTTTACCCTTTTTCTAATCAGTATGCAAGTCTTTTTTTATGTTGATAGAGGCTTTTACCTGAAAAAAAAGGAAAAATGTATATTCATATTCAGTTATGAGATAGCTTTCAATAATCAAATGTAGAAATAAAAGACGTTTATTAAAAAGTTTGTTGACCAAAGAACGAACCATAATACTTTGCTTTAAACTATAGGAAATATTTTAATACTTTTTTAAAATATATAAAATGTATTTATCTAACTTTTTTTATTGTCTGTTTATGCATTTCTAATGATATAGAGTATACCTATTTGGTGTACAATGAACAGACATTAATCAATAAAAAAATATATATGGCATTTTATCAAAGTCATTGTTATTTTGTTATTTATGCCAATCAATTATATGTATCTGGGGAATGGAGTTAGCAGATAGGAGAATTTTAACAGTTTAGGTCCTGGTTTCTCAACAGCCGGGCCGTGGCCCAGTACCGGGCCGTGATAGCCCTGCTGGTGGCCCCCACCTGTTATGCACCCACTGCACACTCTTACCCCACTGCACACCAGGGGCAAACTGAAACCAATCAAGGCCCCAGGAACACTGTCTCACACTAACCAAAATGTATTAAATTTTATGCAAATGAACATGGTAGCCTCAGTGACCTGCCCCCAACAGGCTCCTCAGAAAGGGCACCCACCCTCCAGGGCCAGACCCCACACTCTATGGCCCTCACAGTGACAGACCACGCCAGGGCCCCCCTACTTGCTGGTAGCTCAGCCTAGGTCCTATTTGGACATGTCTAGCTAAAATTTACCGGGCCTTGAGCTCACTTTGGTTGAGAACCACTGGTTTAGGTTACCAAAAGGGAGAGAAGGAAGGAAAATGTAACAGAGAGACTGAATAAGAGAGGTACAGGAGGGAGAATCTTGAAACAACTTTTGCAAGTATTAACATTATATTACACGGCTGTGGATGTATAAACGTTTTATAATAAGATCATTTTTGAACCTAGTAACAAAGAGGAATCAAACCAATAATAAAAATGTTATCTACCGGTAAATTTTTTTTAAAAATGAATGGCAATGTTTTTCTTTTCCCTCTTAGATATAGTGATGGTATCAAGTCCTCTTTTTCTCAAAGGACAAATACCTTTTGTCTGAAGTCAGGCAGTTTTGGTATATTCAACCAAGCCATTAGGTTTTCGTAAGATCGTCAAATTAAAAAACTGCATTCAGAATCCATTACGCTTATTGACAGTTTCCGATGGCGTGTTTTCCATCATTACCGACAAAGAATTATGCTACCCATAGAAGATAATAGAACTATTATTTCTGACCCAGGTATGGGACTAGTTGGAGTTATGTCCATATTTAAATATCAACATGTATTTACTTTTCAAAATATAATTAAGCACATATCTCCATAATTCCAAATAGGCCTATGCATAGGGAAGCCATACATATATCAATAAACTGAAAAATGTAATAAAACAAAGATAAATGATTTTTCATTAAATAAAACATTTTTCATTTCAATTTATTTGTTAATTAATTCAATGTATCTTTGTTTTGTTTTTTCTCTCTAGAGGTGTTCACAGTTAAGGTGGGCAGATGTTAAACGTAAATGTTATAGTGTAAGGTTGGGTAACCATAGTAACAAACTTCTTATGGGGTGATTTTCAAGAAATCCAATGTTAAATAGAAGTGTTTACACCGTGTTAACTTACACCTATATAAAAAGAGCAACTGCACACAATGCGCAAAATAATTAAATGGAAACCTGGTACTAAAATAGATCCGTAAACTACTTTTAGCTGTCTGCCACTTCTGTAGCTCACGGCTCCATTTTTAACGGCTCAATGGAAACAAGCTCCAAAAAAGATAAGATCCCTAGGATTTCATCATGGACCTAGTAAAAACACAAACATTTCTTCCATGTTACATTAGCAACAAACATGCAATTATATCACCCATGTTCAGAATACATACTTTCTAGACCCTGCTTATGATTCAGAAGTTTTATAAGTTCATGAATACTTACTTGGTTCAGAAATATTTTGTTGCATAAATAATCATGACACAGTCTTGCTTTGTGGGTAATAATTTTATAGTTCCAGTATAGTTTTACTTACTGTATTTGAAAACAAAAAAACTAAATTTATGCTTACCTGATAAATTTATTTCTCTTGTGGTGTATCCAGTCCACGGGTTCATCCATTACTTGTGGGATATTCTCCTTCCCAACAGGAAGCTGCAAGAGGACACCCACAGCAGAGCTGTCTATATAGCTCCTCCCCTAACTGCCACCACCAGTCATTCGACCGAAGACAAGCAAGAAAAAAAGGAGAAACTATAGGGTGCACTGGTGACTGTAGTTTAAAAATAAAAATAAACACCTGCCTTAAAATGACAGGGCAGGCCGTGGACTGGATACACCACAAGAGAAATAAATTTATCAGGTAAGCATAAATTTTGTTTTCTCTTGTAAAGGTGTATCCAGTCCACGGGTTCATCCATTACTTGTGGGATACCAATACCAAAGCTTTAGGACACGGATGAAGGGAGGGACAAGGCAGGAACTTAAACGGAAGGCACCACTGCCTGTAAGACCTTTCTCCCAAAAATAGCCTCCAAAGAAGCCAAAGTATCAAATTTATAGAATTTAGAAAAGGTATGAAGCGAAGACCAAGTCGCTGCCTTACAAATCTGTTCAACAGAGGCCTCATGTTTAAAAGCCCATGTGGAAGCTACTGCTCTAGTAGAATGAGCTGTAATTCTTTCAGGAGGCTGCTGGCCAGCAGTCTCATAAGTTAAGCGTATTATACTTCTTAGCCAAAAAGAAAGAGAAGTTGCCAAAGCCTTTTGGCCTCTCCTCTGTCCAGAGTAGACAACAAACAAAGCAGATGGTTGACGAAAATCCTTCGTAGCTTGTAAATAAAACTCTATCAAGATCACTGAAGCTCTCTCCTGCTTGATCTTGGCAATCAGACGAGGGAGCAGAGGAAACGGTGGAAACACATAAGCCAAGCTGAAGGACCAGGGCGCTGCTAGAGCATCTATCAGCGCTGCCTTGGGAACCCTGGACCTGGACCCGTAACAAGGAAGCTTGGCATTCTGACGAGACGCCATGAGATCCAGTTCTGGTTTGCCCCAAAGTTGCATCAACTGGGCAAATACCTCCAGATGGAGCTCCCACTCCCCCGGATGAAAAGTCTGCCAACTTAGAAAATCCGCCCCCAGTTCTCTACTCCTGGGATATGGATAGCTGAGAGATGGCAAGAGTGAACCTCTGCCCATAGAATTATCTTTGAAACCTCCAACATTGCCAGGGGGCTCCTTGTTCCCCCCTGATGGTTGATATAGGCTACAGTCGTGATGTTGTCCGACTGAAATCTGATGAACCTGACCGCAGCTAGCTGAGGCCAAGCCTGAAGAGCATTGAATATCGATCTTAGTTCCAGAATGTTTATTGGAAGGAGGGCCTCCTGCTGAGTCCACGAACCCTGAGCCTTCAGGGAGTTCCAGACTGCACCCCAGCCCAGAAGGCTGGCATCTGTCGTTACTATAGTCCATTCTGGCCCGCGGAAACTCATTCCCTTGGACAGATGGACCCGAGATAGCCACCAGAGAAAAGAATCCCTGGTCTCTTGACCCAGATTTAGTAGAGGGGACAAATCTGTGTAATCCCCATTCCACTGATTGAGCATGCAAAGTTGCAGTGGTCTGAGATGTAGGCGGGCAAACGGAACTATGTCCATTGCCGCTACCATTAATCTGATTACCTCCATACACTGAGCCACTGACGGACGAGAAATGGAATAAAGAGCACGGCAGGAAGTTAGAAGTTTTGACAATCTGACCTCTGTCAGATAAATCTTCATTTCTACTGAATCTATCAGAGTTCCTAGGAAGGAAACTCTTGTGAGAGGTGAGAGAGAACTCTTTCCTTCATTCACCTTCCACCCGTGAGACCTTAGGAATGCCAGAACAATGTTCGTATAGGACCTGGCGATTTGAAAAGTTGACGCCTGTATCAGGATGTCGTCTAGGTAAGGGGCTACTGCTATACCCCACGGTCTTAGAACCGCCAGAAGGGACCATAGAACCTTCGTAAAGATTCTTGGTGCCGTGGCTAACCCAAAGGGAAGAGCCACAAACTGGTAATGCCTGTCTAGGAAGGCGAACCTGAGAAACTGATGATGATCCCTGTGTATCAGAATATGTAGATAAGCATCCTTTAAATCCATGGTAGTCATATATTGACCCTCCTGGATCATAGGTAGGATGGTTCGAATAGTCTCCATCTTGAAGGATGGGACCCTGAGGAATTTGTTTAGGATCTTGAGATCCAAGATTGGTCTGAAAGTTCCCTCTTTCTTGGGAACTATAAACAGATTTGAATAGAAGCCCTGCCCCTGTTCCTCCTTTGGAACTGGGTGGATCACTCCCACAACTAGTAGGTCTTGAACGCAATGTAAGAATGCCTCTCTCTTTATCTGGTTTGCAGATAATTGCGAGAGATGAAATCTCCCCTTTGGAGATGAAGCTTTGAAATCCAGAAGATATCCCTGGGAAACAATCTCCAGAGCCCAGGGATCCTGGACGTCTCTTGCCCAAGCCTGGGTGAAGAGAGAAAGTCTGCCCCCCCTAGATCCGGTCCCGGATTGGGGGCTACTCCTTCATGCTGTCTTAGAGGCAGTAGCAGGCTTTTTGCCCTGTTTCCCCTTGTTCCAAGCCTGGTTAGGTCTCCAGACTAGCTTGGACTGGGCAAAATTTCCCTCTTGTTTTGTAGAAGAGGAAGATGAAGCTGCGCCACTCTTGAAGTTTCGAAAGGAACGAAAATTAGTCTGTTTGGTCCTTAACTTGTTGGACCTATCCTGGGGAAGGGCGTGGCCTTTTCCTCCAGTAATATCAGAAATGATCTCCTTCAGTCCAGGCCCAAATAGGGTCTGCCCTTTGAAGGGGATATTGAGAAGTTTAGACTTTGAAGTGATATCAGCTGACCAGGATTTAAGCCATAGCGCCCTACGTGCCTGAATGGCAAAACCTGAATTTTTAGCCGTTAGCTTGGTTAAATGAAAAATGGCATCAGAAATAAATGAATTGGCTAACTTAAGAGCTTTAAGCCTGTCAAGGATAAGGTCAGTGCATTTGGTACACATTCTAAGAGGGGGTTCCACAATGGCTTCTAAACATAATGAACAAGGAGTTTCCTCTATGTCAGACATGTTTAACAGACTAGTAATGAGACCAGCAAGCTTGGAAAACACTTTAATAAATGTGAAAAAAGCAATAATAAAAAACGGTACTGTGCCTTTAAGAGAAAAAAACTACCACATAAACTGCAAAACAGTGAAAAAAAGTAGTAAACTCTACGAAATTTTTACTGCGTGTATAAGGGACTAAAGCAGCATTGCACCCACTTGCAAATGGATGATTAACCCCTCAGGCCCAAAAACGAATTAGAAAAACTTAAAACCTGTTAACAAACAGTCAAACACACTGCCACAGCCCTGCTGTGGCTCCTACCTGCCCTTAAAAACGATTTTTGCAGGAACAAAACCCTCTATAGAGGTCCTATAAGCCAGAGGACTCCTTCAGGGAAGCTGGATGTCTCAGACTGAAAACGAAAATAGGCACCTCCCACCATGCACTCAAAGTCAGAGGGCCTTAAAAAAGTACTCCTAGGAGTAATCTAACAAGCCATGTGGAAATTAGGCCCCAAATAAAGATTTATCACCCTCAGAGAAAAAACGTTTTTATTTATAAATCATGCAAACGTTTTTACACTACGTAATATGAGAATTAACATGAATATTATCCCTTTTTGCAAGCATGATCCCAGTTGTTGTTAAATCACTATATCAGGCTTACCTCAAATATACCAGGCACTGTCAGCATTGTCTAGACTTTATCATCTCTCTAGAAAAAAATATACTGAACATACCTCAAAGCAGGCAATCTGCAGACCGTCCCCCCAACTGAAGTTTTCTTTCCATACTCTTCAGTTATGTGTGAGAACAGCAATGGACCTTAGTTACAAACCACTAAGATCATCAAACCTCCAGACAGAAGTCTTCTTCCAATTTCTGCCTGAGAGTAAAAACAGTACAACGCCGGTACCGTTTAAAAATAACAAACTTTTGATTGAAGGTAAAAACTACACTAAGTCACCACATCTCTCTTGATACTTCCTTTCTTGTCGAGAGCTGCAAGAGAATGACTGGGGGTGGCAGTTAGGGGAGGAGCTATATAGACAGCTCTGCTGTGGGTGTCCTCTTGCAGCTTCCTATTGGGAAGGAGAATATCCCACAAGTAATGGATGAACCCGTGGACTGGATACACCTTTACAAGAGAAAAAAAGCTTTCATACAAATCATACTTCCTATCCCTATCAATAAATTCTATATACAGTACAGAGCTTATTGACATTTTTAATCGACTATGTTAAAACTAAAGATTTTAAAATATGTCCTATATTTTGTCGACTTTGTTTTGTTGGCTTTGCCAACAAAAAGGAATAAAAAGATAATATTTTACAATACCCTTTACAATACCCTGTGCTGTATCTCACGGCATGAGAATGAGGCTCCCATTAGCGTCCATGGAGGAGCACAAAGCTTCCCTGAAATGTGAGCCTGAGGTCACGTTCGCATTGCGCCTCTCATCTAATACCATTGTGTGCTGGTGTTACGAGTGGAGCGCAAATATCCTGCACATAAAAGCACAATTTTGTGCTCCACTCGTAGTCTGGTCCACATAGGGGTCTATCTTCCAATATTTTCTTAATTTTAATTGATAATTTATCCATCTTAAATAAAGTTTAATCATATTTTCTTTCAACTCTGGTAATGAGTAATGTCTCAGTTGTAAATCTATTACTGTTTTGCTTAGACATACCAAACAATTTAATTCTATATTCCATAACCTTAATCCCCTCTGTTCCTTCTGAAGACATAACTTCTTGAAACCATTTCATGGCCTCTTTTTTTCCCCACACAAATTATTTAAGAGCAGTATTTATTATTATTGCATCTCTCCTACTAATAAAAAATGGAATATTTTGAAAAATGTATAATAATTCAGGGATAGTATGTATTAAAAGAGGCATTGATGGGGGACTTCCGGTAACGAATTAGAAAAAAAAAACTTCCAAAAACGAATTAGAAAAACTTAAAACCTGTTAACAAACAGTCAAACACACTGCCACAGCCCTGCTGTGGCTCCTACCTGCCCTTAAAAACGATTTTTGCAGGAACAAAACCCTCTATAGAGGTCCTATAAGCCAGAGGACTCCTTCAGGGAAGCTGGATGTCTCAGACTGAAAACGAAAATAGGCACCTCCCACCATGCACTCAAAGTCAGAGGGCCTTAAAAAAGTACTCCTAGGAGTAATCTAACAAGCCATGTGGAAATTAGGCCCCAAATAAAGATTTATCACCCTCAGAGAAAAAACGTTTTTATTTATAAATCATGCAAACGTTTTTACACTACGTAATATGAGAATTAACATGAATATTATCCCTTTTTGCAAGCATGATCCCAGTTGTTGTTAAATCACTATATCAGGCTTACCTCAAATATACCAGGCACTGTCAGCATTGTCTAGACTTTATCATCTCTCTAGAAAAAAATATACTGAACATACCTCAAAGCAGGCAATCTGCAGACCGTCCCCCCAACTGAAGTTTTCTTTCCATACTCTTCAGTTATGTGTGAGAACAGCAATGGACCTTAGTTACAAACCACTAAGATCATCAAACCTCCAGACAGAAGTCTTCTTCCAATTTCTGCCTGAGAGTAAAAACAGTACAACGCCGGTACCGTTTAAAAATAACAAACTTTTGATTGAAGGTAAAAACTACACTAAGTCACCACATCTCTCTTGATACTTCCTTTCTTGTCGAGAGCTGCAAGAGAATGACTGGGGGTGGCAGTTAGGGGAGGAGCTATATAGACAGCTCTGCTGTGGGTGTCCTCTTGCAGCTTCCTATTGGGAAGGAGAATATCCCACAAGTAATGGATGAACCCGTGGACTGGATACACCTTTACAAGAGAAAAAAAGCTTTCATACAAATCATACTTCCTATCCCTATCAATAAATTCTATATACAGTACAGAGCTTATTGACATTTTTAATCGACTATGTTAAAACTAAAGATTTTAAAATATGTCCTATATTTTGTCGACTTTGTTTTGTTGGCTTTGCCAACAAAAAGGAATAAAAAGATAATATTTTACAATACCCTTTTTCAACATGTATCTTACTTTGACATTTGTCAGAAAAAAAACATCTACTACTTATTTGAAATTCAAACTAAGTGCTTTTGCATTGTCTTTTTATTTTGCATTTTTTGATTAGGCCTTATACTATGTTTAGTGGTCCTTTAAGAAAATGATGTCCTTTTTTAAGGGACAGTTATTAATTTTACAAATTTTAGTCATCCCCTAGTGTACCTGGCCCAATTAAATAGTGAATTGACCTATGTTTTTTTACTTTTTGGACAAAATGATAAAATGGCAGTAACATATGTCTGGCATCATAAACACAAACAAGAGTCCTTCATTGTAGCTGAGATTGTACTCTTTTTAATGATGCCCTCATTTCTATCAACCCTTTTTTTCACAATTTCCGTGCAATTATCTTGATGTTAATTTGTCCTGCTTCCTGTATTAGGAAGAAATTAGTTATTGAATGGTTCCCTGTCTTATAAAGTTTAAGTAAGTGATTAATTGGCTCCCATTTCCAGATACATCAATGTTGTCTAATTAAATAATTACAATGCCTGATTTGAAGATATGCAAAGAAATGTTTGCAAACTCTGAGTGTCTAAAAATTGTGAGAAATGTATTAAACCTTTTTCTTTCCATTGCCCAAAAGGGATACATTTTTAGACTTTCATCATATTCAGATTTACCTTTAATAGGTAAACTATCCAATACAGGGCTAGATTACAAGTGTAGTGCTGCTAATTTATTGCTTGCCCATAAATAGACAAATTTGCCCATTTATGGGCGCACAATAAACAACCAGCCATTACAAGTGACTGGTTAATGCTATTGTGAGCTTGTGGTAGCAACTAGTGCCCCAAAAATGTACCAGAGATTAGATCTCTGGTTTATTTTAAAAATGTCCCCCAATTGCCACAAAGCTTCCAATTTAAAAAAAAAAAAAAAGTAGCATCTTTATTATTTTTTTTTTTAAATAACCGCGCAAAGCATTTTTTAGGTGTTAATGTGAGTGGGTGTGGGGTGTTTTAAAAAAACGCACTGAAAAGTGCCTTTACATTGTGGTCTATAAAGTCTAGAGTGTTCACTCTAAATATTTTTGTATATGCTGATATACATATATATTTATGTGTTTGTTAATATGTGTATATACACATATAAACATATATATATATTTATAAATTGATATACATATATATTTTACATTTTCTGCCAATCGCTGCATGGCTTACCCCCTTCGCTGTGCTAGGTTCTGTGCTGTATCTCACGGCATGAGAATGAGGCTCCCATTAGCGTCCATGGAGGAGCACAAAGCTTCCCTGAAATGTGAGCCTGAGGTCACGTTCGCATTGCGCCTCTCATCTAATACCATTGTGTGCTGGTGTTACGAGTGGAGCGCAAATATCCTGCACATAAAAGCACAATTTTGTGCTCCACTCGTAGTCTGGTCCACATAGGGGTCTATCTTCCAATATTTTCTTAATTTTAATTGATAATTTATCCATCTTAAATAAAGTTTAATCATATTTTCTTTCAACTCTGGTAATGAGTAATGTCTCAGTTGTAAATCTATTACTGTTTTGCTTAGACATACCAAACAATTTAATTCTATATTCCATAACCTTAATCCCCTCTGTTCCTTCTGAAGACATAACTTCTTGAAACCATTTCATGGCCTCTTTTTTTCCCCACACAAATTATTTAAGAGCAGTATTTATTATTATTGCATCTCTCCTACTAATAAAAAATGGAATATTTTGAAAAATGTATAATAATTCAGGGATAGTATGTATTAAAAGAGGCATTGATGGGGGACTTCCGGTAGGAGGGCGGAGAGAGCAGACGCACAGAACAGAGCTCCGCAGTTTCCAGCTATACAACTGGGAAAAAAACCCTGCACACTGCCCCAGAAAAAGCCGGCACCCTTGGCAGAGACACCCCTAACTGCCCGGACGCAAGCCGGCAGGGATTCTAACAGCGGAATCCCCTACCGGAGAAGTAGCAAGCCACCGAAGTGATTGTGAGTAGCGGCTGTGGCCACGAGGGCCATAAACAGACAGGGGGAATTAATAAGTGCTCCACGCAACACAAGGAGCCAAGGATTAGAACCGTATAATACGGAATAAAAGACTCAGACCCTCACAAGCGAAGGGTGGGACACAGAGGGGGGTAGTTATCAAGCCGTCTACTTTTCTGGCTTCGCCGGCCCAATACGTCCGCCTAAGCTCGCCTACCTTCGCCGCCGCGGACCTTGAATACGTTCGCCTAAGTTATCAAATAAAGCTGTCAAAAAGCCGCGGGGCGATGAGCAGCGGACTGTGACAGTTATCACTCATCCAATCTCGCTGCCCTTCGGCTTTTTCCCAGCTTTATTGCTAGCCTGTCACTAAGCACTCACACTAAACTACACTGTTCTGCCCCCTATACCGGCGCCCCCGGAGCCCCCCGCAACTAAATAAAGTTACTAACCCCTAAACCGCCGCTCCTAGACCCAGCCGCAAGTCTTATAAATGTATTAACCCCTAAACCGCCGCTCCTAGACCCCGCCGCAAGTCTTATAAATGTATTAACACCTAAACCGCCGCTCCTAGACCCCGCCGCAAGTCTTATAAATGTATTAACCCCTAAACCGCCGCTCCCGGACACCGCTGCCACCTACAGTATACCTAGTAACCCCTATCCTGCCCCCCCTACACCGTCGCCACCTATAATAAATTTATTAACCCCTAATCTGCCCCCCTACACCGTCGCCACCTATAATAAATTTATTAAACCCTAATCTGCCCCCCCTACACCGTCGCCACCTATAATAAATTTATTAACCCCTATCCTGCCCCCCACTACGCCGCCGCCACTGTAATAAAATTATTAACCCCTAAACCTAAGTCTAACTCTAACGCCCCCCTAACTTAAATATTAATTAAATAAATCTAAATAAATTAACTCTTATTAACTAAATGAATCCTATTTAAAACTAAATACTTACCTTTAAAATAAACCCTAATATAGCTACAATATAAATAATAATTATATTCTAGCTATCTTAGGATTTATATTTATTTTACAGGTAACTTTCAATTTATTTTAACCAGGTACAATAACTATTAAATAGTTATTAACTATTTAATAGCTTACCTAGCTAAAATAAAGAGAAATGTACCTGTGAAATAAATCCTAACCTAAGTTACAATTACACCTAACACTACACTATACTTTAATAAATTATTCCTATTTAAAACTAAATACTTACCTGTAAAATAAACCCTAAGATAGCTACAATGTAATTAATAATTATATTATAGTTATCTTAGGATTTATATTTATTTTACAGGTAACTTTGTATTTATTTTAGCTAGTTAGAATAGTTATTAAATAGTTATTAACTATTTAATAACTACCTAGCTAAAAGAAATACAAAATTACCTGTAAAATAAATCCTAACCTAAGTTACAATTAAACCTAATACTACACTATCATTAAATTAACTAAATAAACTACATACAAATAACTACAATTAAATACAATTACATAAACTAACTAAAGTACAAAAAATAAAAAAGCTAAGTTACAAAAAATAAAAAAATAAGTTACAAAAAATAAAAAAATAAGTTACAAACATGTTAAAAATATTACAACAATTTTAAGCTACTTACACCTAATCTAAGCCCCCTAATAAAATAACAAACCCCCCCAAAATAAAAAAAATCCCTACCCTATTCTAAATTAAATAAATTTCAAAGCTCTTTTACCTTACCAGTCCTTAAAAGGGCCATTTGTGGGGGCATGCCCCAAAAAGTTCAGCTCTTTTGCCTGTAAAAGAAAAATACAACCCCCCCCAACATTAAAACCCACCACCCACATACCCCTAATCTAATCCAAACCCCCCTTACAAAAACCTAACACTAATCCCCTGAAGATCATCCTACCTTGAGTCATCTTCACTCAGCCGAGCCACCGATGGAACTGAAGAGGACATCCGGAGCGGAAGAAGTTAATCCTCCAAGCGGCGCTGAAGAAATCTTCCATCCGATGAAGTCCTCATCCAGGCGGCGCTGAAGAAGTCTTCGATCCGGCCGATGTCATCTTCAAAGAGGCGCTGAAGAGGTCTTCTATCCGGGCGAAGTCATCTTCCAAGCCGGGTCTTGAATCTTCCTTCCGCCGACGCGGAACCACCTTCTTCACCGACGGACTACGACGAATGACGGCTCCTTTAAGGGACGTCATCCAAGATGGTGTCCCCTCAATTCCGATTGGCTGATAGGATTCTATCAGCCAATCGGAATTAAGGTAGGAAAATCTGATTGGCTGATGGAATCAGCCAATCAGATTCAAGTTCAATCCGATTGGCTGATGGAATCAGCCAATCAGATTGAGCTTGCATTCTATTGGCTGATCGGAACAGCCAATAGAATGCAAGCTCAATCTGATTGGCTGATTCCATCAGCCAATCGGATTGAACTTGAATCTGATTGGCTGATTCCATCAGCCAATCAGATTTTCCTACCTTAATTCCGATTGGCTGATAGAATCCTATCAGCCAATCGGAATTGAGGGGACGCCATCTTGGATGACGTCCCTTAAAGGAGCCGTCATTCGTCGTAGTCCGTCGGTGAAGAAGGTGGTTCCGCGTCGGCGGAAGGAAGATTCAAGACCCGGCTTGGAAGATGACTTCGCCCGGATAGAAGACCTCTTCAGCGCCTCTTTGAAGATGACATCGGCCGGATCGAAGACTTCTTCAGCACCGCCTGGATGATGACTTCATCGGATGGAAGATTTCTTCAGCGCCCCGCTTGGAGGATTAACTTCTTCCGCTCCGGATGTCCTCTTCAGTTCCATCGGTGGCTCGGCTGAGTGAAGACGACTCAAGGTAGGATGATCTTCAGGGGATTAGTGTTAGGTTTTTGTAAGGGGGGTTTGGGTTAGATTAGGGGTATGTGGGTGGTGGGTTTTAATGTTGGGGGGGGGGTTGTATTTTTCTTTTACAGGCAAAAGAGCTGAACATTTTGGGGCATGCCCCCACAAATGGCCCTTTTAAGGGCTGGTAAGGTAAAAGAGCTTTGAAATTTATTTAATTTAGAATAGGGTAGGGATTTTTTTTTATTTTGGGGGGGTTTGTTATTTTATTAGGGGGCTTAGATTAGGTGTAAGTAGCTTAAAATTGTTGTAATATTTTTAACATGTTTGTAACTTATTTTTTTATTTTTTGTAACTTAGCTTTTTTATTTGTTGTACTTTAGTTAGTTTATGTAATTGTATTTAATTGTAGTTATTTGTATGTAGTTTATTTAGTTAATTTAATGATAGTGTAGTATTAGGTTTAATTGTAACTTAGGTTAGGATTTATTTTACAGGTAATTTTGTATTTCTTTTAGCTAGGTAGTTATTAAATAGTTAATAACTATTTAATAACTATTCTAACTAGCTAAAATAAATACAAAGTTACCTGTAAAATAAATATAAATCCTAAGATAGCTAGAATATAATTATTATTTATATTGTAGCTATATTAGGGTTTATTTTAAAGGTAAGTATTTAGTTTTAAATAGGATTCATTTAGTTAATAAGAGTTAATTTATTTCGATTTATTTAATTAATATTTAAATTAGGGGGGCGTTAGGGTTAGGGTTAGACTTAGGTTTAGGGGTTAATAATTTTATTACAGTGGCGGCGGCGTAGTGGGGGGCAGGATAGGGGTTAATAAATTTATTATAGGTGGCGACGGTGTAGGGGGGGCAGATTAGGGGTTAATAAATTTATTATAGGTGGCGACGGTGTAGGGGGGCAGGATAGGGGTTAATACATTTAATATAGGTTGCGGCGGGTTCAGGGAGCGGCGGTTTAGGGGTTAATACATTTATTATAGTTGCGGTGGGCTCCGGGAGCGGTGGTTTAGGGGTTAATATGTATAGAGTAGCTTGCGGTGGGCTCCGGGAGTGGCGGTTTAGGGGGTAATAACTTTATTTAGTTGCGGCGGTGTAGGGGGGGTCAGATTAGCGGTGTTTAGACTCGGGGTACATGTTAGGGTGTTAGGTGTAGACATCTCCCATAGGAATCAATGGGATGTCTGTCAGCAGCGAACTTGTACTTTCGCTATGGTCAGACTCCCATTGATTCCTATGGGATCCGCCGCCTCCAGGCTGGCGCTTTGAAAACCAGGTACGCTGGGCCATAAAAGTGCCGAGCGTACCTGCTAGTTTTTTGATAACTAGCAAAAGTAGTGAGATTGTGCCGCACTTGTGTGCGGAACATCTGGAGTGACGTAAGAATCGATCTGTGTCGGACTGAGTCCGGCGGATCGAAGTTTACGTCACAAAATTCTACTTTTGCCGGTCTCGAGCCTTTGATAACTAAAGCGAATCAGCCGCGCCACAAATACGCTGCGGAATTCCAGCATATTTGAGGTTGACGGCTTGATAACTAGGCCCCAGTGTTGGGAACTTAAGTAACGGCGGGAACGCCGCCATCTTGCCCCCACTGCCGCGCTTGTTAAAAAGATAACCGCAAGTAGCGGGCAACATCCCTGCACTGCCCCCATTACTGCCAGTTAAACCTAGAAGAACTAGGAGCCAGTAACAAACTCCATAGTTAAAAAATAACGCCGCTGAGTATTAATTACTTTCCCTAACATAGCCCTCACAGATCCAGGGGCTAACTGAGTGGAAGGCACTGGGAACTGACACGCATACGCAGGCGAGAAGATCACTTAATAATACACTACATAGCCCCAGTAAGAGACAAAGTCATCTGCAACAACTAGTGTTGATAACAAGAGCAACATTACTTACATACAAGAGTATCGCTCCCTAGCCTCAGAGACAACACTGCTTCCAAAACTTGATGTAACACAAAGTGTGTAGGGCTGCACAGGAGACAGGAGGAGGAGAAGTGTGAACTTTAGATCATTGGACACTACTTTTTTCTAACAGATAATACAGGCTATCACACCATGAAAGGCTAGAAGGCACAGACCTGTCCCTACCCTTCCCACCCAGTGCTTAACAAGCACAACAGTGAACCTGTGTTCAACATTATTCTGAGGCCTTGAAAATTAACAGAGAAAATAGCAACCTGTGGTAAAGTAAGCAAAAAGGAACTACAGTACTGACGAAGCTGATTGATAAAATACTAAAGCTGCATGCAAAAATATTACAACTCCTATATAAAAACAACAGGGACAATGGCAGGCAGGCTTAAAAACGCAGAGAAAAAAAAGAATCACTTAGAGACACAGCAGACCACAATGGAGACAGAGGCCTTAACAAACTCTAACAATATAGATACACATCCAATTGTCACACAGATATCTGCACTGTTCCTACCCAAAATTGAACAGCTACAAAAAGGGATGGACTCACTCACAACTGAGGTTAAGTCATTTAATGGCAGACTGACACAGGTGGAACAGAGGGTGGCAGAAGGAGAAACCCGCCATAGAGAAACGGAAACTAATATACGTGCATTACAACAACAGAATGACCGGTTGTGGGCAAAGGTTGATGACTTGGAGAACAGGTCGAGAAGAAACAACCTGAGAATTGTAAGAGTCCCCGAAACTGTCCTGGGATCAGAGCTAACAGAATTTGCAGAAAACATCCTCCCAAAGTTGCTGCGTATGCCACAGTCCTGCCTCCCGTGCGTAGTGGAGAGAGCACACAGAGTGGGAGACCCACGAAAACAAGGGGAAAATAGCCAGCAGTCATGCCAGGTCATGGTGAAGTACCTAAGTTTCAGAGCAAAAGTAGCGATCTTGCAGGCCTACAGGAAAGCTTCACCTTTGGAATATGAAGGGCGGAGAATATATTTATTTCAAGATTACTCAGCAACAGTTGCAGCCAAAAGAAAAGAGTTTACGCCTTACTGCAAGCAACTTATGGAGCAAGGCAGAATGGCAGCCCTTTTGTATCCGGCGAGGCTGAGGCTCCACACAGCCAATGGACCTCTATTCTTTGAGTCTCCGAACCAGCTTAAACTACATCTGCAGAGAGAAGAAAGAAGGAATCAACAACAGGACCACGACGATCAGCCAGATGACTCTTGAAAACAGAGCCACTGTTTAAGGCCTCAGAAATCATAGAGTAAAGCCTCTTAAAAACTAAATGACATGACAACTTATATCCTTTACAAGTGGGGGGGGGGGGGGGAGCGGGAAGTGAAAAAATTGTTACTGTTTATTGTCTGTTATATTGTTGAAACTTATTGCATGTATTTGTCTCTTTTAAACAAGTTCAAGAAGCGGTTTTAAAAGTTTAAAAGTTAATACTCACTAACCTGATTGCTTATTGTTTGTCATAGTGATAGATAGAATCCATCAGCTCTCAGGGCGCTCCCTCAGGGGGAGAGTAGACAGATTTTGGACACTGCAGAAAACAGTAAGTAAGGCTCATTAACCTTTACTGCAACACCTACACATAACACTCCACACTTCACAACCTTGACAAATTGTGACACCCACACACAACAAGATACTCACTGTAGGACAATGAAAATCACCACCTGGAATGTGGGAGGGATAACATCGCCTATTAAAAGAAAGGCTATTCTGAGACAGTTGAATAAAAAAAAAACCGACATAGCCATACTAGAAGAAACACACCTTTTGCAAATAGAGCATCAAAAACTTAAGCAGGGATGGGTGGGAGAAGTACTCTTCACGCCCTATGAAAAGAAAAGAGCGAGAGGGATTGCAATGCTATTCCGAAAGGGACTGAACTATGACATCTCACAGGTGATCTCTGATGTTGAGGGTAGATATCTGATTATAAAACTAAGGATTGATACACGATCCCTGATACTTTGCGGTATATATGGCCCCCAGACACAGAAGAGAGAATTTCTAGTACACCTCCAAAGCAAACTCTTACAATTTCCAGACCTACCCATTATAGTGGGTGGAGATTACAATATAGCGCCACACACACCTGCAGACAGATTCCGTAACCCCACTAGCAACACAAAACCCAAACAGCCATGGACAGGATCTAGAAGAGAAACATTGATACTTAAAAACTTCAGAAATAGTTTGGGTCTTTTAGATGTATGGAGAGAAAGAAACCCTGAGGCTCGTGATTACACATGTGCACATCCATCAAAAACCACACTCTCCCGCATAGACTATTACCTAGTCTCAAGTCAATTATGCTCTAGGGTAGGAGACATTATGATAGATCCCATAACCATCTCAGACCACTCACCAGTGACACTAGAGCTAATTACTGATGCCCCTCAGAGAAAGATGTGTGGGTGGAGATTCCCTACGCATCTGTACCACAACCTCAACTTGCGAAAACACTTGGTGGGTGAGTGGCTAGTTTACAAAGACCTTAACAAGCAACACATAAACGACATTTCATTGTTTTGGGAAATGGCAAAAGCGGTGCTAAGAGGGGGGATCACAACTTATGCAATTAGAATAAATAAAATTAGCAGAAAGAGAGGGGAACTACTTCTCCGCCAACTCCTAAATGCAAGGAATCAATACCTTAGACACCCGACAGATAAAAACAGATTAAAATACAAAGACATCAAGACCCTCAGAGACACTCATCTTATTCAGACAGCAGGCAGAGCCCAAACTCGGATGCAGGCTAAATTCTATCGATATGGGAATCACACAGGTAAATTACTAGCAAAGATCACCAAACTAACCAGGAAACCTAATACTATAACAGCCATACAGAAACAAGGAACAATACTAACAAAGAAAGAGGATATACGTAAAACATTTGTAGACTACTATTCCAAACTGTATAGCCCCCAGAGGGTAGATGAGGAATTGAAACAAAACTTTTGGAAGGACTTAGCCCTCCCTCAAATAACTGAGGTGCAGTTACAGACCTTAAATAGCCCAGTGAACTCCCTGGAGATTATTGGAGCTATTGACGCTTTGCCCCTAGAGAAAACCCCCGGGCCAGACGGCCTACCGGGGGAGTTCTATAAAATGATCAGGGAGGAGGTGGCGGAGACACTCACCTTACTGTTCAATGCCATAATGAAAGGAAGGGCAGACCTATCAAACAGATTTACGGAAGCGAATGTGACAGTCATCCCCAAACCAGACAGAGACCCACTACTGACATCCTCGTATAGACCAATTTCACTACTCAATTTGGACTACAAACTGTTTACCAAAATTTTAGCCAATAGACTGACGGGGATATTACCGGACCTGCTACACGAAGACCAGACAGGGTTTGTTAGGGGTAGATCCTCAGTTAAGAACATGAGAAAATTGCAGCTAGTCCTGTCACACTACTGGGGGGAAGAAAAGCAGGAGGGAGACCAGAGGGAAGGAGACGCTTGTATACTATTGGTAGACGCTGAGAAAGCGTTCGACAAGATACTATGGGACCACCTCTTCACAACTCTTGGGAAATTTGGGATCCAGGGCAACTTTATGACAGCCACTTACGCACTATATAACGAACCCCGAGCAGCAATTCTAGTTAATGGCGAACCATCAAACTCTTTCCTGCTAATGAGAGGCACGAGACAGGGATGCCCACTCTCTCCGCTCCTTTTTGACCTGGCCCTTGAACCATTAGCAACCAAAATTAGGAAAAACACGGAAGGATTAACTATAGGCAAAGAAACCCTCCACATATCCCTTTTCACAGATGATATGATTCTATACACAAGAGACCCCAGGCGAAATATCCCTATTTTATTGCACACCATAACCGAGTTCGGTCAAATTTCAGGATATTGCATAAATAAAGATAAATCAGAGCTGTTGTGGCTACGGAATCAGTCGCCAGCAGAACCATTACAAGATAACTTTAAGATTGTAACTGACTCGTTTAAGTACCTAGGTATTATTCTCTCTAGAGACCCCAGACAGTGGTATGGACTTAACTTCCGACCACTAATCAAGGAACTAAGACGCACACTCCTAAATTGGACACCACTACCACTGACATTGTCGGGAAGAGTGGGGCTAATTAAAATGATCCTGTTTCCCAAACTGCTATATGCACTACAAATGCTACCTAAACTCATCCACAAACAAGACCTACAGGCACTAAACAGAGACATACTACACTTTTTATGGAAAGGGAAACGACATAGAATAGGACATAAAAAAATGACATGCACACCAGAGATGGGGGGACTAGCACTCCCAAATATAGAGTACTACAACTGGGCAGCTTTAGCTAAATATGTAATGGATTGGTTTTTGGACAGAAATGTTTTCACCAATAGTGCACTAGAGACAGAACTTATTGCTCCGTGGTCACTAAAAATGCTCCCACACATGACTCGCACACAACTAGAGGGAATAGTGGGACACAATACTATCTTCCTCCAACCTGTAAGAGCATGGTGGAAAATCTGCAGGGCCTTTAAAATAACATGCAAGAATACTGTATACCTACCCCTACGAGGTAATCCAAATTTCCAGGCGGGCTTCACCACATCGCCTTTTAGACAATGGGAAACAAGGGGATTGACTACTATCAGACAAGTCCTGACGCCAGACCAAAAATCAGTCAAATCGTTTACCGAATTACAATTAGAATTTAATCTACCTCACAAACACCACTTCACATTCCTACAGACAAGACACTACGTTCAAAGCAGTCTGGGGATGGGAGACATGCCGGACACCAACTGCGAAATATACAAGCTACTGACCCTGACAAGAGGAGGACTGACCTCAATCTCACATACATACAAAGCACTCCAAACGCTGACTAATAAAGCTACGAGGGATCAAATTCAACATAAATGGAGCACTTGGACTGAAAATCCAGTTACAGACCAAATCATTGAACAAAGTGTTTCAAAGGTGAGGAAGGCATCATTATCAAATGACATCCGGGAATCACATACAAAGCTACTACATAATGCATACATAACACCAAGGATGTTCCACAAATGGAGTCCTGAGACTTCGGGACTTTGTCCAAAATGCGCGCACCCAAACCCCAACATTCTCCATATGATTTGTCAATGCCCAAAACTCACGAGATTCTGGAACATGGCACACAAGTGGGCAATGAGAGTTACCGGAGGGAGTATAGACCTAAACATTCACGTAGTGATATTCCTCCACACACAGTCGGACACAAACAAACATATGGCATTTACTCATAATGTCATACTGTTTGCCAGAAAGCTCATCTTCAAGAAGTGGATGGAGCCTGACCCACCAACACTAGCACATCTCAAACTAGAATTACAACAGCAAATGATTTGTGAACAAGTAGACACACAGGGTGACATCATAAAACTAACTAAACATTTTCTCAACAAATGGGAACCCTTGATTCACAGCCTAGACTTAACACACCAGAGACAAATTCTGTACCCACTCAAAAACTCAGAATTCGTTCTGGAAGCCCAGTTACGGGGCAAATGGAACATTTTCTAAACTTCCCAATTAACAAGGTAATAAACCAATGGAGAGACTAAGATGAGAGACAGGAACAGAACCCTGGGGGGGCGCCCTGGGTTAAGTCAGGAGAGAGTAGGAAGCAGAGTTGGATGGGGAGGAGGGGAAATTAATCTGTTGATATATGAAACCCAACATCGAATGAGAGACTCACTCATAATAGAGCTGCAATGACTTGCTGATTGCAAAGAACCACAAAATACTAGAGACTCTTGGAGAACTTTCGATCTGACCCAATATGTTATGCAAGCTATACTGTTATCTGTTGACTTGCTAGATAGGGGGAACTAGTTATAATAAGTTAGATGAGGAGAGAGAGAGGATAAGTAATGTCTGGAGTAGCTATGTTAATAGATTATAGAAGAAAATACAGTGCTGTCTTTGGTAGCAATTTTTGTCATCATATTTTGCAAATTTTGTTGTGCATACCATTTGTTGCCTTGTTCAGTGCTGGATATATAAATAAAGAATTTAAAAAAAAAAAAAAAAAAGAGGCATTGATTCAAGGGAGGAAAGCCTGTAACTATATAAATCCCTGGTAAGAGATCACCTTGAGTATGGAATGCAGTTCTGGGGACCGATCTCAAAAAAAGACATTGCAGACTTAGAAAAAGTTCAGAGAAGAGCCACAAAGCTAATAAGGGGAATAAAGAATTTAAGCTATGAGGAGAGGTTAGCCAAATTGGGTCTGTTTTCTCTAGAAAAAAAGGGGCTTGAGATAACTTCCTATAAATATATTCAAGGCCCATATACAGATATGGCAGAAGCTCTGTTTATTCCAAGAAAATTGTTTGTGACAAGAGGTCATAATTTAAGGCTGGAGGAAAAGAGATTTAATCTCCTGCAACGGAAATGTTTTTTCACTGTAAGAGCAATACAATTGTGGAACTCATTACCAGAGGAGGTAGTAAGTGCCAAAACCTTAGATACATTTAAAAATGGTTTGGGATACATTTCTGGCTAGAAACACTAGAAACATAATTCATGGATATGATTGCTTGTGTCAAATGGGTCTCCTTTTAATGGAATTAATTTAAGCTCAACTGGAGCTTTTTGTAAGTATATTAGATTTGTATAGGTTGAACTCGATGGACTTCAGTCTTTTTTTTCAACCTCATCTACTATGTTACTATGTATAGTGTCCTTTTAATCATATTAACTTTAGCGACTAATGATCGAGGGAAGATGGACCATCTTTTAAAATCTTCCTGTGCAGAATTTATTAGTTCTTTAAAATTCAGTTTATACTACAGGGAGTGCAGAATTATTAGGCAAATGAGTATTTTGACCACATCATCCTCTTTATGCATGTTGTCTTACTCCAAGCTGTATAGGCTCGAAAGCCTACTACCAATTAAGCATATTAGGTGATGTGCATCTCTGTAATGAGAAGGGGTGTGGTCTAATGACATCAACACCCTATATCAGGTGTGCATAATTATTAGGCAACTTCCTTTCCTTTGGCAAAATGGGTCAAAAGAAGGACTTGACAGGCACAGAAAAGTCAAAAATAGTGAGATATCTTGCAGAGGGATGCAGCAATCTTAAAATTGCAAAGCTTCTGAAGCGTGATCATCGAACAATCAAGCGTTTCATTCAAAATAGTCAACAGGGTCGCAAGAAGCGTGTGGAAAAACCAAGGCGCAAAATAACTGCCCATGAACTGAGAAAAGTCAATCGTGCAGCTGCCAAGATGCCACTTGCCACCAGTTTGGCCATATTTCAGAGCTGCAACATCACTGGAGTGCCCAAAAGCACAAGGTGTGCAATACTCAGAGACATGGCCAAGGTAAGAAAGGCTGAAAGACGACCACCACTGAACAAGACACACAAGCTGAAATGTCAAGACTGGGCCAAGAAATATCTCAAGACTGATTTTTCTAAGGTTTTATGGACTGATGAAATGAGAGTGAGTCTTGATGGGCCAGATGGATGGGCCCGTGGCTGGATTGGTAAAGGGCAGAGAGCTCCAGTCCGACTCAGACGCCAGCAAGGTGGAGGTGGAGTACTGGTTTGGGCTGGTATCATCAAAGATGAGCTTGTGGGGCCTTTTCAGGTTGAGGATGGAGTCAAGCTCAACTCCCAGTCCTACTGCCAGTTTCTGGAAGACACCTTCTTCAAGCAGTGGTACAGGAAGAAGTCTGCATCCTTCAAGAAAAACATGATTTTCATGCAGGACAATGCTCCATCACACGCGTCCAAGTACTCCACACGCTGGCAAGAAAGGGTATAAAAGAAGAAAATCTAATGACATGGCCTCCTTGTTCACCTGATCTGAACCCCATTGAGAACCTGTGGTCCATCATCAAATGTGAGATTTACAAGGAGGGAAAACAGTACACCTCTCTGAACAGTGTCTGGGAGGCTGTGGTTGCTGCTGCACGCAATGTTGATGGTGAACAGATCAAAACACTGACAGAATCCATGGATGGCAGGCTTTTGAGTGTCCTTGCAAAGAAAGGTGGCTATATTGGTCACTGATTTGTTTTTGTTTTGTTTTTGAATGTCAGAAATGTATATTTGTGAATGTTGAGATGTTATATTGGTTTCACTGGTAAAAATAAATAATTGAAATGGGTATATATTTGTTTTTTGTTAAGTTGCCTAATAATTATGCACAGTAATAGTCACTTGCACACACAGATATCCCCCTAAAATAGCTATAACTAAAAACAAACTAAAAACTACTTCCAAAACTATTCAGCTTTGATATTAATGAGTTTTTTGGGTTCATTGAGAACATGGTTGTTGTTCAATAATAAAATTAATCCTCAAAAATACAACTTGCCTAATAATTCTGCACTCCCTGTATAATGAGGGGGAGAATTAAATTTTGATACTAAGATAAGTCAAACAAAGCCTTTGTTCAGAAGAGATTTCCTGGTATTTCCGGACTGGATTGTCCTTATGGATGGGGTCAGACTCATGTACTATAGGAAAGTTCTATTATGCGAAAGGCATATTCTAAGCTAAAGGAGGGGGCACCCTGAGTGGGTATCATCCTATAGGGCAGGTTAATGAGTGCTATCTATTCCCAGTTGAAAACCTCTTCCCAGTACTCTAATTATGAAAATCACCCTTCGAGACTTGAAAGATGAGGGTAACAAGATAGGGACTCCCAGCTCAGTGTGTTTAGAGGGAAATAGCTGCACCTCCACTGACAATATCCATAAAGGCTAAAACGGGGGTTAGCTGTAAAAATGGTGATTATTCTATCTTCAGTTACAATATAATCAGGATTTTATTAAAGGCAGGAGGCAAACATTTTGCTTAACTCTCTTTACTTCTCAACACAGTGCAAAACATGTCACAAGATTGAACCAATTATTAAACTGCATAGTGTATATAGCACACTATAAACTCCCCCTCTTTTTTTGCAGAAACATCAGATGCAGAACAGCGTTCAATATAACTGGAATACAAACTTCAGAAATGGAATTTAGTGTTTATTTTTTTGTAAACAGATAGGCGAATATTTATCAAAGGTATTTCGGACCGGATACGACATACCACGCTGAATGCGGAGAGCAATATGCTCTCTGTATTCAGCATTGCACCAGCAGCTCTTGTGAGCTGCTGGTGCAACGCCGCCCCCTGCAGACTTGCGGCCAATCGGCCGCCAGCAGGGGTGTCAATCAACCCGATCGTACTCGAACGGGTTGAATTCCGACGATGTCTGTCCGCCTGCTCAGAGCAGGCGGACAGGGTTATGGAGCAGCAGTCTTTAGTGGTCTTTAGACCGCTGCTTCATAACTGCTGTTTGAAACACGGGCCCTCAAGCTCCATTCGGAGCTTGATAGATAGGCCCCACAGACTCAAAAATAAAGGAGGGAGTAAGGTGGTATAATATTAGCCTCCTGTCTTTAATAAAATCCTGATTATGTGGTCACTGAAGCTAGAATAATCTTCATTTTATTACATGACAAAATGAAGATTTAGGGCTAGATTACAAGTGGAGCACTAAATTATTTTTTGCTCGCTCGCAAATGGGCAAATGTGCCATTTGCGGGCACTTGATAATTATCCAGCCATTACAAGTGGTTGATTATTGCTACAGCAAGCTTGCTGTAGCAATTACCATTTAAAAATTTAACCAGAGATCCGATCCCTGGTTAAATTTTTAAAAGTGTCCCAAATGCCCTCAAAATAGAGGGCATTATAGTTTTTAATAAAAAAAAAAATATAGTTGTTTTTAATTAAAAACAACTTCACTAGACAGTTTTTGGGGTCTAAACGGGCACTCAAAAGTGCCTTTACATTGCGGTCTATGGGAATGTGTGTTCCCAGTAAATATAAATGTATATGAAAATATACTGTACATATATATTTATGTGTATATACACATTTTAGCACATAAATATATATGTATATAGTCATATACATATATATTTAAAAATATGCTGCCATCGTTGCACTACTAACCCCCCTCACTGCGTGAGGTTCTGATGCCGTCTCTGATGGCATCAGAATGACACTCCCATTGGAGCCTATGGAAGTGCACTCTCGTGAGTGCAATGCTTCTCAGTAATGCGAATGTCTTATGCAGATAAGACATAAAACAAGAATAAGTTTTAGTATGCCTATGAATCCCAAAAGATACCCCATCCGGCGTGAAGCAAAGGGAAGTCACTTCTAAAGCACACACATCTTAAACTTGATGAAAGTACACGAGACACAACAAAATAGTCAACTTTACAGAAAGTTGCTTCAAATAGAGATGAGAATTAGCTGGCCAAGATTTCAGGAATGAAAGGACCAAAGAATCATCCTAAAGAACGTAGAATAGCTGAAGGCCGCTGAAGTTTAATTCCTCTCAAAAGGCAACAGACCAAGGAATGTAGGCCAACAGAATGACCTTGAATAGGAACATGGGTTGCAGCAATAGTGGAATGATGCACATTAATAGGCCGATAAGAAAAAAGTTAGAAAGATAATTAATAACAGTTACAACAGGGGCCCAAGCATCATGAGGGAGGTTGCTAGCTGTCTTCAAAAGGCCCTTGAGTGACCAGGAATCCACCAGGGGGCCATAAGAAGGTGACCCTGAAGGATCGGATCATGAAAATCGCCTCCTGGTCTTCTAATAACCCAGGAAATAGAGAAATAGGAAAATAGACTGACCGTTCCAGAAAAGCTGGAAACCAGGCTTGAGATGACCAAAGAGGAGTGATTAAGGTCAATTCCACTCCCTGATGATGGAACTGAAGCAGAACTCAAAAAATCACTGAGAAGAGGGGAAAGGTGTAAGCGCCCTTTGGAGACCAGTTCTGCAAGAAAGGCAGACTGAAGACTGAAGACTGAAAGGTTCTAGTAGCCAACTGAATTACCTTTCCACCTGGAAGTTGTTCTATGATGCATACAGGTTGATTTTAAAGGGACCCCACATACTGTCCAGACGAAGGAGAATTGAACAATGGAGCCTCCATTTACCACTTGTGAGGAAAACAATCTACAATCTGATTCAACAGACCGGAAAATATTGTTCTTTATTGCGTTATTTCTGCAGAAGAAAACTGGTAAAGTTCCAGAGTCAAATCCACCAAAAGCTTCAACCTGGTGCCCCCCCCCCCCGAGTTTTTTGATATAATGGACTACAGTCAAATTGTCAATCCATAACAGGATGGAGCAGTGCGAGCAGTCTTTGACAAAACTGTGGATAGCAAAAGATCTGGCTAAGAGTTCCAAAGAATAGATGTGTAGGCCAGCCTCTGCTGTCCCCAACAAAGCTTTGTAGTTCCATTCTTCCATGTGAGACAACAACCAGCACATCTTGGCCTTCACCTCCTCACCAAACAAAACCAGTTGGGAATAAGAGGGATTCTGTTTCAGCGAAGTATTCGTATATGTTTGCAGTGCTCAGTAAAATAAATTAGCAGTAACAATTGCTTAAATTGAAGCCGACAATAGTCTAATAATGCATGCTAAATGCTGCAGAAGTAGCTCTGACAAGGTTAAAGTCTCTGAAATCCAACTTTAATTATGTCCATTTTGGACTGAGGCAAAGAAAGAGCAGCCAAAATAGTCAACTTCTGATTAACTGCCCCCTGATTATATATCTAAGTTTTTGCAGAAGTAGATTTGTAGGCCTCTTGAAAATAAGGGTCATAATAACATGAGGGCTAAATTTTCTTGCCCCTCCCTACAGGGTAAAGAGTGCCAGACACCAGTTTTAAAGAAATTATGGTACAATTTCTGTAACGTAATGGCAGAGACCCTTGCTCATAAAACTTTGGTCAAAGTTGATTTCTCCATAATTGATCACAAAGCCAAGGTGCTGAAAGAGCCAAATCACCAACTCCAGATATTTGAGAACCAGGGCCTTTTCCTGAGACATAATAATGTTGAGGTAAATGATCAATCCAATTCTCCAAGACCTCAGATAAGCCACAACCTCCTTCATTAATTTGGTGAAGCACCATGGAGCAGAACTGAGTCTGAACAGAAGGCAAGTGAACTGCCATAACTCAATTAACCAGAAAAACTGGAGGAAGGGGCAAAACAGAGGGGCCACTGGAACAGTCAAATAGGATGTCTTCAGAATGAGGTGCACACACACCAATCCTGTGAAAGTAGAAGATCCCTCAGGAGATCTGTGCCCTCCATCTTGAAGGGATGGTAGTAGACAAAATAATTCAGCGCCCTCAAATTGATCACCAGGAGATAATCACCTCTCTTTATGCGAACCAAAAACATGTTGCTGTCAAACCTTTTAAAAATGTCTCTCTCAATTGCCCTTTAGAGAATGAGCTTTTCTATCTCTTCGTCTATGAGGGCTTGGTGTTTTAAATTGTATGAGATTGGATTGGGTACATGCAGTTGAACTGTAGTTAGAACATAATTTATATGAAACCCTTTGGCAGTCTTACTCATCCAACGGGATCTTGGCCTTAAGGTCATTATATGACAACAAAAATATTTGTGCCAGTGGACCGGTGATGTCAAGTAATTTATTCTGAAAAAATTTCAGAGACTTTTCCAAACCCTACAAGCAAGGGTCTCTACCATTACGTGACAGAAATTGTACCATCATTTCTTTAAAAACTGGTGTCTGGCACTCTTTACCCTGTAGGGAGGGGCAAGAACATTTAGCCCTCATGTTATTATGACCCGTACTTTCAAGAGGCCTACACATCTACTTCTGCAAAAGCTTAGATATATGATCAGGGGGCAGCTAATCAGAAGAACAAGAATGGTGAATATCATATGGGTTAAATAACATTTCACCCCTGTCATTATATAAAAACATCAGGGGCATCATTGATAGAAAACCGGCAGTGATCAGGGGTAGGCTCTTCATAATAAGTATAATTCTGATTGTGATGAATGTATAGTGACTTGGTATCTTAGTGGATCACAACTGCAGATAAGATGTTAAAGTTGTATCTGTATGCCAATGTAAGAAGTTACAATGTATTAGATAACAAGGTAACCAATACTTGGCAGAAGTTGTTATTAATAAACTTAACTCTATTGAGTATGACTCTCCAGGTCAGAATTTACTAACAGGAGAAAGATCACTGAGAGTCCTTGCTGGTTAGCTGCATATTATGAGCAATTCCTTGTCTATTGCTGCCAGCTTATTATATGTCAAAGTATGGAGGATTGCTATACTACAGGTTCAGTGGGATTAACTGCGGCTGGGGAGAGAGAATCAGTTGGAGAGATAACCTAGAGGAGTTCTACTCTAAGCTGATAAGCTGAGCAGTAAGCAGAGAGCTCTTACACGCTGCTTGATGAGGAGTGCATGTGGGAACAACTGAGGAGCTGAGAGGCTGTGTGCGGTCTCAAGCTTTCTCTATCATGCTTCGGTAGCAAGTGGAAGTTCCATTTCAGTGAGCCTGACAGGCTGAGAGTAGAGATTCCTAAGGCAGCCCGCACACACAGTGTGAGAGTAGAACAACAGGTGAGTTGTGAGGATTATGCGTAGCGGAGCTTGGTAACAACTTGCAAAGCGTATGCAGTCAGAGAGACTGGTGGTTAGGAAAAACGGTTATCCTTTAGATGGCAGCACGGTTCAGCAAGCTATCTTCACATTAGGAGATTTGAAGAGCTTGACTGGAAATCCAAGGAATATGGTTTGTTAGGTTTGTATTCTGTTAGTGGACAGAAGAGCAGCTTGCTTTTCCTGTCCATAAGTAGAAAATACTGAAGCAGGGAGGAAGGGGAGTGTCCAATCTTAAATAGACTAGAAGGAACAACAAGTTCAAATAATTAAAGGCACAGTATAAAAGAGAAGGAACTCCATATAGTCAAATCCGTGACATACCCCCTCCCTCAGGGTAGCTGCCCAGCGGCTGCAAATCTCGGTTGTTCCGGATGACGTCTATGGAAAAAAGATATTAAACGAGGTGCATATCGTATTCGTAACCTTTCGAACTAATCAAATATTGGAGTACTCCTCTACAGATGTGTGAATCTAGGATCGATTCAACTTCAAACTCCTTATCAGAGTTGAAAAGAGTATCAGGAGGCACCACATTTCCAGCTTGTCTGGTCTCACGATACGGCTTCAAAAGGGAGACATGAAAGGTGGGATGTAAGTGATAAGTCGGCGGTAAAGCGAGGGTGACAGCGTTTTCATTTACTATCCTCAGTATCTGGAATGGACAGATAAAGGCAGTGCTGAGTTTTTTACTAGGGTTTTGAGCTTAATGTTTTTCATGGACAGCCAAACTTTGTCTCCTATTTTGTAAATGGGTGGAGGTTGTCTTCTGGAATTGTAGTAGTGTCTTTGACGTTCTTGTGCTTTGGTAATATTTTTTTTTAGAAGTTGGAAAAATTCCAGGAAAGTATTGGTGGTTTCATCAACCTGTGGACAGGTGGTGTCCATTTGTGGATGTAGTTGGTATGTAGGGTGGAACCCATAATTCGAATAGAAAGGTGTCTTATGTGTGGTAGAACTGAATTATTGTAGGCGTACTCTGCCATGGGTTAATTATAATACCAGAGGGTTTGTTGATGTGAGCAGTAGCATCTGATATATTGCTCGAGCCATTGGTTAACTCTCTCTGTTTAGTCATTGGTCTGCGGATGGAATGATGTACTGTAACGATGTTCCATGTGCATAGTTTTGCATAACTATCTCCATAATCGGGAGGTGAATTGTGTCCCTCTATCAGTAATTATTGTCTGAGGCATTACATGTAGCTTGATTATGTTGTTGAGGAATAACATGGCAGTTTCTGAGGAGGTAGGAAGCTTGTGATTGGGCAAGAAATGAGCCATCTTAGTTAAGTGATCAACTACAACTAGTATGGTATTGTGGTTGTCAGAATCCGGTAGGTTGACTATGAAGTCCATTCCGGTCGTTTGCCAGGGTCTATCTGGAATATGAAGTGGTATCAAGAGGCCGAATGGAGGTTTCCTTCAGTCTTGGAAACCGTACAGATGTGGCATGAAAGAACATAGTCCTTGACAGAACTCCCTAAAGATGGCCACCAGTAAGTTTGTGTGATTAAGTCAATAGTTTTGTTAACTCCAAGATGCCCAGCCATAGGAGAGTCATGATGTTCATGCAGAATGGTAGAACGTAGGGAAGGTGGTACATATAGCCTGTTGTTGTGATAATATAGTCCATCATGTTCTAGTTTGAGGTCTTCTAAAGGAATTTCTGAGTCTTCCCCCTATGCTTATTTCAACTGCACAAAAAACTTGGCGATGAACTGTTCCAAAGGAATGACTGTTGTTGGTTGGTTAAATGTAAGAGGCCTCTTATCCTTCCTTGAGAGGGCATCAGCCTTACCATTCTTACTACCAGGTCTGTACATTATATGGAGCTGGAATCTGGAGAGGAAGAGGCTCCACCTTAGTTGTCGTGCTGAAAGGGTTCAATTGGTCTGTAAGTATTCCAGGTTTTTGTGATCTGTGTAAATCAAAATAGGAAATTTAGTTCCTTCTAAATGGTGTTTCCAATGTTCAAGGGATACTTTAATCACTAATAATTCCTTTTCTCCGATGGGATAGTTGTATTCAGCCGGAGTCATTACTCTGGAGTAATATGCCACAGGATGTATCGGAGTATCAGGTGTTTTACGTTGGGATAGAATGGAGCCGATGGCATAGTCGGAAGCATCAACTTCCAAGATATATTGGCTTTCAGGATCAGGGAATTGTAAGATAGGAGCTTGAGTGAACTTTTCCTTTAATGAGATGAAAATGCTTTGTTTCTGAGGGGTCAAAACGAATGGAGTAGTAACACTTGTAAGTGATGTTAGAGGTTTAGCAATGGAAGAATAGTTTTTTTATTAATTTTCTATAGTAGTTTGCGAATCCAAGGAATCTCTGTAAATCCTTTTTCGAAGTGGGTACTGGCCAGTTTTTAATCGTTTCCACCTTGGTATTATCCATCTCTATTCCTCTCTGACTAATTTTATATCCTAGGAAGGTTATTTCTGATGTATGGAAGAGACATTTATCAGGCTTGGCGTAGAGGTGATGGAGTCGTAATCGTGAAAGTACCCATCTTACATTTTTTTGTGATCAAGGGGTCATAATCTCAAGCTAAAGGGTAGTAGATTCTGGAGTAATTTGAGGAAGCACTTCTTTACAGAAAGAGTGATTGATTTATGGAATAAACTTCCTCAAGAGGTAGTAGCGACAAACTCTGTGGGGGACTTTAAAAATGCATGGGACAAGCATAAGGCTATCCTACAAACCAGATAAGTTTATACTGTAATATAAGTAATATCGGGCAGACTTGCTGGGCCTATGGCTCTTATCTGCCATCAATATCTATGTGATCTATGTGATCCTCTAGGTTGTCAGAGTAAACAAGGATATCATCCAAATATATCATGAGGCAGATGTCCAGTAAATCCCAATTGATGAGGTATTGGAAAGTAGCCGGAGCTTTGCAGAGTCCGAATGGCATCATGTTGTATTCGTACAACCCATACCGAGTTCTGAATGCCGTGAGCCATTTGTTCCCTTTTCAAATTCGTATCAGATTGTATGCACCTCTAAGGTCCAACTTGGTGTAGATTCGAGCTTGGCAGAGACATTCTATGAGTTCCGGAATTAAGGGAAAAGGGTAAAAAAATTTAACTGTCCTTTTATTGAGTTCCTGTAGTCAATTATAGGTCTAAGGGATTGGTCCTTATTTCTAACAAAAAATATACCTGCTCCTGCTGGAGAGGTAGATGGGCGAATAAACCCTTTGCGTAGGTTTTCTGAGATATAGGTTTTAAGATGCTCTAACTCTGGCTGGGAGAGCGGATATATATGTCCATAAGGAATTGTGGATCCAGGGATAAGCTCGATAGGACAGTCATAGTGTCGATGAGGTGGTAGGCTTTCAGCTTCCTTCTTACTGAAAACGTCTTGAAAATCCTGGTACTCTGGTGGTTGTGTGTCATCCATCGTATGGCATATGCTAGGATGTGGGAAGCAGGTGTTCTTACAGTAGTCAGCAGAGAACTGTACCTCCAAGCGATCCCACTATATGGTGGGTTGATGAGTTTGCAGCAACTGTAATCCGAGCCACTAAAGGGAATAAAAGTGAAGTAATTATATCAAACGAAATGTATTCTACATGAGCTGATAATGTTGTAACCTTAAGGGGTACAGTTTGATGGGTTATGGGTCCTGTAGTAATTAGGGACCCATCAATAACTCTAAGGGAGACTGGTTTTGCTTTCAAAACAGTGGGAATTTTATTTTCTTTCACAAGAACAGAATCAATTAAACAAGTGTGAGCCCCAGAGTCTATTATCGCTTCACTGTGGAGTTGATGATGATCCCACTGTAACGAGAGAGATAAGGAACAGTTAGCGACATGTTTAACTTTTGTAGTTAAACAGGATGTTTTTGATTTACACTTACATCTTTTCTGCCTTTGTAGGAGGGCATGTAAACTGGATGCACAGTACATGCAGAGGTTTTTAATGGTCGGCGGTTCCTTTCTTTGGGTTGTAGTGGCCCTTTAGTGAATCCCAGGTCCATAGGTTCAGAAAGTTGAGTTGTAGATGGTTTCTGGTAAGAGGATGATGATTTATAGATTCTGAGCCTTGTCTCTTGTTTTTCCTCTCCCTTAGCCTTCTATCTATTTGGATGCTTAGAGTTATTAGGCCTTCTAGGGTTTTGGGGAGGTCGGTGCGGGCCAATTCATCTTTCACTGACTCTGATAATCCTAAGCAATATTGATTTCTCAGGGCAATATTGCTCCACTCTGTATCCTTTGAAAATTGCTTAAACGCTTTGAGGTATTCTTCGACAGGTTTTTTACCCTGTTTAAGCGACCTCATTTTGGTTTCAGCGGTAAGCTGTTTATTCGTATCCTGGTAGAGAACACCCATCTCCTTGAAGAAGTCATCTAATGAGGAGAGAATAGGGTGGTCTTATTCAAAGAAAGTGTCGGCCCATATTCTGGGTTCTTCTCTGAGGAATGAGATTACAGTCAGCACCTTGATGCGTTTGGTGCAATATGTTTTGGGTTTAAGGCTAAATAGTAGATTACAAAAATTTTTGAATTGTGTGAAGAATGCCCTGTCTCCTGAGAATTTGTCTGGCATGGATACTTGAGGTTCAGGGGTGGTATCCATAGCTGGTGGTTTTGATGTCATAGTGTCCTTTATTATTCCAGGCTATCATTCTGTATCTGTAATTCTCTGAGCCCTTGGCTCAATTGATCCACTCTTTGTGAGAGTGCGTAAACAAATTGGGGTAGATCTGCTGGATCCATTTTTAGTGGCTTCAGTATTATGTGATGAATGTATAGTGACTTGGTATCTTAATGGATCACAACTGCAGATAACATGGTAAAGTTGTATCTGTATGCCAATGTAAGAAGTTACAATGTATTAAATAACAAGGTAACCGATACTTGGCAGGAGTTGTTATTAATAAACTTAACTCTATTGAACATCCAGGTCAGAATTTACTAACAGGAGAATGATCACTGAGAGTCCTTGCTGGTTAGCTACATATTATGAGCAATACCTTGTCTATTGCTGCCAGCTTATTATATGTCAAAGTATGGAGGATTGCTATACTATATGTTCAGTGGGATTAACTGCGGCTGGCGAGAGAGAATCAGTTGGAGAGACAACCTAGAGGAGTTCTACTCTAAGCTGATAAGCTGAGCAGTAAGCAGAGAGCTCTTACACGCTGCGTGATGAGGAGTGCCTGTGGGAACAGCTGAGGAGCTGAGAGGCTGTGTGCGGTCTCGAGCTTTCTCTATCACACTGCGCTAGCAAGTGGAAGTTCCATTTCAGTGAGCCTGACAGACTGAGAATAGAGATTCCTAAGGCAGCCCGCACACATAGTGTGAAAGTAGAACAACAGGTGAGTTGTGAGGATTATGCTTAGCGGAGCTTGGTAATAACTTGCAAAGCGTATGCAGTCAGAGAGACTGGCGGTTAGGAAAAACGGTTATCCTTTAGACGGCAGCACCGTTTAGCAAGCTATCTTCACATTAGGAGATTTGAAGAGCTTGACTGGAAATCCAAGAAATATTGTTTGCTAGGCTTGTATTCCGTTAGCGGACAGAAGAGCAGCTTACTTTTCCTGTCCATAGGTAGAAAATACTGAATCAGGGAAGAAGGGGTGTGTCCAGTCTTAAATACACTAGAAGGAACAACAAGTTCAAATAATTAAAGACACAGTCGAATCCGTGACACTGATCTTCAATCCAGGGCAGAGGTTCTGGCATCCCTATAATGTACTTTAGGGAGAGAACGTTTGAGCCATTTTGCAGCAGAAGGTTGGTGGGATTTTTTCAGTAGAGGACTGCCAAGCATGCATAGGATGGCAAGAAGAAGCCACTTCACTAGAGGAAGAGGAATCATTATCAGATAAGGCAGATTGTTTGGTATGGGATTCCTCAAATAACGATTTAAAAGGCTTGGCGACCTCAGAGACAGCAGAGGACACTGCTCTGTCAATAGATATATTAATATTAGCATCCATAGAAACCTCAATCATGGATTGAATGTCAGTTAACAAATTATCAGTAATGATAGACAAAATAAGTGAAGAGCAGCAAATCCAAGAAAGAATATGCGCAATCAAAGCCAATTAAACAATGTTCACATGAGTGTAACAAAATGTAAGAGATTGCCAAATCAAAATTTTTGTTATAGCATATAGCAAACTAACGTCTAGATTACGAGTCTTACGTTAGCCTTAAAAAGCAGCGTTAAGGGGTCCTAACGCTGCTTTTTAACGCCCGCTGGTATTACGAGTCTGGCAGGTACAGGTGTACCGCTCACTTTTTTTCCGCGATTTTAGCATACCGCAAATCCCCTTACATCAATTGCGTATCCTATCTTTTTAATGGGATTTTCCTAACGCCGGTCTTACGATCGCTGGAAAAAGTGAGCAGTACACCCTCTCCTGTTCAGACTCATAACGCATTTAAAAGTCAGTAGTTAAGAGTTTTATGGGATAACGCCGGAATAAAAAGCTCTTAACTAAAGTGCTAAAAAGTATACTAACACCCATAAACAACCTATTAACCCCTAAACCGAGGCCCCCTCCACATCGCAAACACTATAATAAAATTATTTAACCCCTAATCTGCCGACCGGACATCGCCGCCACTTTAATAAATATGTTAACCCCTAAACCGCCACACTCCCGCCTTGCAAACAATAGTTACATTTTATTAACCCCTAATTTGCCGTCCCTAACATCGCCGACACCTATCTACATTTATTAACCCCTTATCTGCCGCCCCCAACATCACCGCTACTATATTACATTTATTAACCCCTAAACCTAAGTCTAACCCCCCCTAACTTAAATATAATTTACTTAAAACAAAATAAAATTACTACAATTAAATAAATGATTTCTATTTAAAACTACTTACCTATAAAATAAACCCTAAGCTAGCTACAATATAACTAATAGTTACATTGTATCTAGCTTAGGGTTTACTTTTATTTTACAGGCAACAGTGTATTTATTTTAACTAGGTACAATAGTTATTAAATAGATATTAACTATTTAAAAACTACCTAGATAAAATAAATACAAAAGGACCTGTAAAATAAAACCTAACCTAAGTTACAATTACACCTAACACTACACTATAATTAAATTAATTACCTAAACTACCTACAATTAAATACAATTAAATTAAATAAACTAAAGTACAAAAAACAACAAACACTAAATTACAGAAAATAAAAAAATGACAAAAGTTTTAAACTAATTACACCTACTCTAATCCCCCTAATAAAATAAAAAAGCCCCCCAAAATAAAAAAAATCCCTACCCTATACTAAATTACAACTAGCCCTTAAAAGGGCCTTGCCCCAAAGTAATCAGCTCTTTTACCTGTAAAGAAAAATACAATACCCCCCAACATTAAAACCCACCACCCACACACCCAACCCTACTCTAAAACCCACCCAATCCCCCCTTAATAAAACCTAACACTACCCCCTTGAAGATCTCCCTACCTTGATCCGTCTTCACCCAGCCGGGCACAAGTGGACCTCCAGAGGGCAGAAGTCTTCATCCGATCCGGCCAGAAGAGGACATCCAGGCGGCATCTTTTATCTTCTTCCATCCGTTGCGGAGTGGGTCCATCTTCAAGAAATCCGACGCAGAGCATCCTCTTCATCTGACGGCCGACGACTGAATGACTGGTCCTTTAAGTGGCGTCATCCAAGATGGCGTCCCTTGAATTCCGATTGGCTGATAGGATTCTATCAGCCAATCAGAATTAAGGTAGGAAAAATCCTATTGGCTGATGCAATCAGCCAATCGGATTGAAGTTCAATCCGATTGGCTGATCCAATCAGCTAATAGGATTGACCTCGCATTTTATCGGCTGTTCCAATCAGCCAATAGAATGCGAGGTCAATCCTATTGGCTGATTGCATCAGCCAATATGATTTTTCCTACCTTAATTCCGATTGGCTGATAGAATCCTATCAGCCAATCGGAATTCAAGGGACGCCATCTTGGATGACGTCATTTAAAGGACCAGTCATTCAGTCGTCGGCCGTTGGATGAAGAGGATGCTCCGCATCGGATGTCTTGAAGATGGACCCGCTCCGCTCCGGAAGGATGAAGATAGAAGATGCCGTCTGGATGAAGACTTCTGCCAGTCTGGAGGTCCTCTTCTGCCCAGATAGGATGAAGACTTCGGACCCTCTGGAGGACCACTTGTGCCCGGCTGGGTGAAGACGTCTCAAGGTAGGGTGATCTTCAAGGGAGTAGTGTTAGGTTTTATTAAGGGGGTTTGGGTGGGTTTTAGAGTAGGGTTGGGTGTGTGGGTGGTGGGTTTTAATGTTGGGGGTTATTGTATTGTTTTTTACAGGTGAAAGAGCTGATTACTTTGGGACAATGCCCCGCAAAAGGCCCTTTTAAGGGCTATTTGTAATTTAGTATAGAATGGGATTTTTATTATTTTGGGGGGCTTTTTTATTCTATTAGGGGGATTAGATTAGGTGTAATTAGCTTAAAATTCTTATTCTTATTATTTTTTTATTTTCTGTAATTTAGTGTTTGTTTATTTTTCCTAATTTAGTTAATTTAATTTAATTGTAATTAATTGTAGTTAGTTTAGGTAATTTATTTAATTATAGTGTAGTGTTAGGTGTAATTGTAACTTAGGTTAGGGTTTATTTTACAGGTAAATTTGTACTTATTTTAACTAGGTAGTTATTAAATAGTTAATAACTATTTAATAACTATTGTACCTAGTTAAAATAAATACAAAGTTGCCTGTAAAATAAAAATAAACCCTAAGCTAGTTACAATGTAACTATTAGTTATATTGCAGCTAGCTTAGGGTTTATTTAATAGGTAAGTATTTAGTTTTAAATAGGAATAATTTATTTAATTATAGTTATTTTATTTAGATGTATTTAAATTCTATATAGAGTGTTCGGGTTAGGGTTATACTTAGGTTTAGGGGTTAATACATTTATTATAGTGGCGGCGACGTTTGCGGCGGCTGATTAGGGGTTAATAAATTTAATATAGTTGTGGCGACATGGGGGGGGCAGATTAGGGGTTAATAAATATAATGTAGGGTTCGGCGATGTTGATAATGTAGGTGGCGGCGGTGTCCGGAGCGGCAGATTAGGGGTTAATAATATAATGCAGGTGGCAGCGATGTCAGGGACAGCAGATTAGGGGCGCAATCCGATATGCAGCATAGTTTGCGGCGCAAGCGAGGGAACCCCCGCCGCCCGCAGTTTCAGCTCGCAACTCGAGCTATCACATATACGGCGCTGTCAGATGCTAAAGTGCCGTAAGTCTCACAAACCAGCGATGTCCAGAAATCTGCGTAAAGTACAAATTTCTGGAGTCGCCAGTGATTTACGGCACTTTAGAAACTGCCGGCGCCTACAAAACCTTACTAAATTATTAAATCTCCCCTACTGTCTAACACGCCTCCCTAACATAGCCCGACACGTCTAACCCTCTATCCGCTATCCCCCCTCACTATCCTAACAATAAAAAATTTATTAACCCCTAAACCGCCGCTCCCAGACCCCGCAGCCACCTAATACAGTTCTTAACCCCTAAACCGCCGCTCCCGGACCCCGCCGCCAGCTAAATTAAATATATAACCACCTAATGTGAGCCCCTACCCCGCCGCCATCTACCTTACCTACCCCCTAAAGTGAGCCCCTACCCCGCCACCATCTATTTTAAAATTATTAACCCCTAATTTAATCCCCCTACACCGCCGCCACCTATATTAAATTATTTAACCGCTAATCTAATCCCCCTACCCCGCCGCCACCTATATTAAATTATTTAACCCCTAATCTAATCCCCCTACCCCGCCGCCACCTATATTAAATTAATTAACCCCTAATCTAATCCCCCTACCCCGCCGCCACCTATATTAAATTATTTAACCCCTAATCTAATCCCCCTACCCCGCCACCAGCTATATTAAACTATTTAACCCCTAAAATACTAAACTATCCCTACCACTAAACCTAAGTATAACCCTACAAATAGCCCTGAAAAGGGCTTTTTGCGTGACATTACCCCAAAGTAAATTGCTCTATTGCCAGCCCTTAAAAGGGCTTTTTGCGGGGCATGCCCCAAAGAATTCAGCTCTTTTACCAGCCCTTAAAAGGGCTTTTGGTGGGGCTTTGTCGCAAAGTAAACTGCTCTTTTGCCTACAATCTAAATCCCCCTACACCGCCGCCACCTATAATAAATGTATTAACCCCTAATCTAATCCCCCTACACCGCTGCCACCTATATTAAACACATTAACCCCTAATCTAATCCCCCTACACCGCCGCCACCTATATTAACTATATTAACCCTAATTATATTAGGGTTAATATAGTTAATATAGTTATTATATTATATATATTAACTATATTAACCCTAATTATATTAGGGTTAATATATTTATTATATTATATATATATATTAAGTATAATAACCCTATCTAACTCTAACATCCCTAACTAAATTCTTATTAAAATAAATCTAATTAATATTAATATTATTAATTAAAATATTCCTATTTAAATCTAAATACTTACCTATAAAATAAACCCTAAGATAGCTACAATGTAATTAATAATTACATTGTAGCTATTTTAGGATTTATATTTATTTTACAGGTAACTTGGTATTTATTTTAACTAGGTACAATAGCTATTAAATAGTTAATAGCTACCTAGTTAAAATAATTACCAATTTACCTGTAAAATAAATCCTAACCTAAGTTACAAATACACTTACACTATCAATAAATTAAATAAACTACAAATATCTAAACTAAAATACAATTAAATAAACTAAACTAAATTACAAAAAATAAAAAAAAGATTACAAGATTTTTAAGCTAATTACACCTATTCTAAGCCCCCTAAGAAAATAATAAAGCCCCCCAAAATATTCTAAATTTAAAAAGTTAGCTCTTTTACCTTACCAGCCCTTAAAAGGGCCTTTTGCGGGGCATGCCCCAAAGAAAACTGCTCTTTTGCCTGAAAAAAAAAACACAATAGCTCCCCCCAACATTACAACCCACCACCCACATACCCCTACTCTAACCCAAACCCCCCTTAAATAAAGCTAACACTACCCCCCTGAAGATCTCCCTACCTTGTATTCACCCAGCCGGGCAGAACTCTTCATCCGATCCGGGCGATGTCTTCAATCAAGCAGCAAAGAAGTCTTCTTCCATCCGGGCGATGTCTTCAAGCAAGCGGCAGAGAGTCTTCTTCCATCCGGCGATGTCTTCAAGCAAGCGGCAGAGAGTCTTCTTCCATCCGGTGATGTCTTCAAGCAAAGCGGCATCTTCAATCTTCTTTCTTCGCTCCTCCACTGCGGAGCATCCATCCGGCACGACGACTTCCCGACGAATGATGTTCCTTTAAATGACGTCATCCAAGATGGCGTCCGTCAAATTCCAATTGGCTGATAGGATTCAAGCAGCCAATCAGAATTAAGGTGGAAAAATCTGATTGGCTGATTGAATCAGTAAGTCCTTACGCTGTATATTGGATACCAAACTGCGCTGGTTTGGTATACCTGCCTATGGCCCAAAAAACTACGGGCGACGGCAGAAATATACGAGCGTAACTTCTAGGTTACGCCGTATATAGGATACCAAACCAGCGCAAAATTCAGCGTCGCCGGCCTTTGCGGGCGACGCTGCATATCGGATCAGGCCCCAGGGGTTAATAAGTGTAATATTAGGGGTGTTTAGACTCGGGGGTTCATGTTAGGGTGTTAGGTGTAGACATAGATTTATTTTCCCCATAGGAAACAATGGGGCTGCGTTAGGAGCTGAATGCTGCTTTTTTTTCAGCCCGATCTGCCCCATTGTTTCCTATGGGGAAATCGTGTACGAGCACGTTCAGCCAGCTTACCGCTGACTTAAGCAACGCTGATATTGAGGTGAGAAGTGGAGCTAAATTTTGCTCAACGCTCACTTTTCTGAGGCTAACGCCGGCTTGCAGAAAACTCGTAATACCAGCGTTGTCTTAAGTGAGCGGTAAGAAAAAAAGGCTCGTTAGCAACGCACCCCTGTTACCGCAAAACTCGTAATCTCACTGTAAGAAAACAACGTCACCAAAAAACAACCCCGTGGGAGACTAGGACCCGAACCTACAGAGCTACATGCAGTGCTTGAGGAAGTCAAAGTAAAATGGAAAATAAAGATGGCCACCATCCTCAGAAGCGCCCAATACGCATGTGCGGTTATAATTAAAGATGGCCGACACAACCTGTGCCATGGGACCAGCCTAAATTAAGGCCTACCAATGGGCCGCTACCACCTGGTACACACAGAGCAGCCGAAAGAACACAGACCCAAGGTAAGAAACACTGACCACCAATAAAGAACGTCTGGTAAAAGGACGAAAAGCAAAACACTAAAGTCAGGAACAAAATAAGGAAAATTAAGAAAAATAAGAGGCACAAGATAAAATGGCCTATAGGAAATGTCAAAAGAAAAGCAAGAGACAGAAAAAAAATCTGTAGATCATACACAGAAAATATAGACTAAAACGATAAACAAGCAATATATAAAGCAATAAGGAACAAGTACTTATCTGCTGTGTGAGCAACAAAGAAAGAGGAGGAGTTTATTGATTTTTGGGTCTTATATAAACTATGCCATTTGATGATTGATTTGGTCTGGTCATGTGTTTTGTTGCTGTGTTGAGAATCAAATATGAAGCCTCCTGTCTTGTAATAAGATCCTTTGTCCGGAAGAGAATTGGCTGGTATTTCAGGGTTTGGTCTGTCCTTATGGATGTGGTCAGACTGAAATACTGCAGGAAAGTTCTATTCTGTGAAAGGCCTATTTTGGGCTAAAGGAGGCAACACCCTGGTGGGTATCATCCCATAGGGCAGGCTACTTAGAGCACCTCTTTCTACTATAAGTCAAACAAATATCCACTTCTTTAGAAAGATTATTTTTGTGGTCTTACTTCTGTTTATCCATAAGACTTTGACATTATTGCCTTTCTATGATGATAATGTTTGCTTGATCATTTACAACAATGTATAATAAACATTAGCATTGCACAGTTTTGATTTTTTTTTGCATGTGGTCCTCAATACTCCTGATTATAAATGAGATTGGTATATGCAGAGTGCCATGATATATATGTTTACCCTCAACCTCTGAGGTACTATTACACATTATTGGCTAGATTACAAGTGGCATGCTAATGTTAGCTTGAGTCGCAATAAGTAGTATCGTGACTGCGCTAACTTGCAAGAATATTTCAAGTTTAAAGTAAAAGGGTAAGCTTGTTGTGTTAGCGCGCATGAAGATTGTCCATAAAAAATATTAATATAAATATTCATTTAAAAACAATAATTTACAGGATGCAAGCAAAATCATGAACAAAAGTCCAATAAATAGCTGGCACTCTGGATTTATTTTGCACAAAACAAACCAATGACCTTTCAGGGATCTCCCCCCTTCATCAGAGTAAGTTCTATACTATCAGAATATAATTTCTCTTCATGCTGGAAAACGTTTGATCATTGTGCTCTTGGTCTCATCTTCAAGGGGATTACCCCTTTATAAATTCCAACTGAGAACCGGTGATTTACATGCTTAGCAATATATTAGATTCCATCTATTTTCAAGAAGTTATAATCCATATCTATTTATATCCCAATAACATTCTTAATGAATATATTCATGATCTTATGAATCTTTGTTTATGTGACTGTACAAATGAAAAACATTAATAAAGCAAGTTTAATGTAAAACAGAGTTACCATATGCTATCATTTCATCTGCAGTTAAATACAACAGTTAATGTGCTTGACTACTGTGAACGCAATAAATTAGTGTTCAGTGTTAGAACCAACAGCAATGGCTTCAAGTCTTACAACAGGATACATCCTGTTGTAACTAATTAGTAGAGTATTGAAAGACAGATTTGCTGATTATTTTTAGACATTTATAACATCATCAGCCATCTTTTTATTACCTAATTTTATTTTCTGTTGATTTCTGCTGTTTGCACATGGCAGTTTTACAATCTTCTACTGATAGTCTGTTCTTTATTGCCCCAGAGGTTAAGCGTGGTACAATAATATACATAAATATTTGAATAGCAAATGAAAGTCTGTTTCCCTTGTACCTTAAAAGTGATTATATTAAATTAAATGATATTACTAGAGGGAGCTTTATTTTTTATATTGCCACATTACAATGATATATATTTAATTTGCATATGTTATTTCACAGTAGATTTATAGCAATAACTAATTTGGGGTATTAACACTTTTTAGAAATATTGGTTCTTTACTACTTGTGCTGTTGGTTATTGTATGGCAAGCATAGCTAGAATCATTCTACTTGAGAAAATAAATTTGTTTTTGTTTCTGACTTAAAGACTTGTGCAGCTTTAATTAGTCTACGTAAGCTTTGCATTCAAAATTCAAATGCTTCTGGTTCAAAGAACAATCTGCCTTGTGTCTCTTTTTAACACTGTCTGTTAATAGTTTAAAATCAGGGTTAAAGACATCAGACTTAGAAAGTAGGATCTCCAGGAAGCAAAAATGGAGGCAAACAGAGCAGCTAATTTAGAGAGGCATAGCTGCTGTTGTTTGTGGTTGTCCCTGACAGCAGTGCTGACTCTGAGCACCTGTGTTTGCTTACTAGCTTTCCCCAATCTGCTAGAAAATGGCCCGAGCATGTCACATGGCAGCAAGATAGTCCAAGCACCATGGGAATACAAAAGCCTGGGCTTTTAGCAGAGTTAATCATTAATGCGCCTTTTCTTTGTCCCATTCAGGAGTGCTGACAAGCTCTTTGATATTTCATATTTGCCATCAGGTCAGTTGCAGTCATAACCAGGTACTAATGAACACATTGACTCATAACTCCCAGTTTCATTGCCTGCATGTACTCAATGTGCAGGCTATCGATTTAATTTCACCTGATTTCAACCCTTCTTTACTTCTTAATAATTTTTTTAGTGTTTTAGTGGATATATAGAGTCAAAAAATGTCTACCTACTGATGCAAAAAATATTCTCAAACTTACTAAAAACATTATTGTGTCACACATACATATATATATATATATATATTTATATATATATGTGTGTGTGTGTGTGTATATATATATATATATATGTGTACATAAATGTAGATAGATAGATAGATAGATAGATAGATAGATAGATGATAGATAGATAGATAGATAGATAGATAGATAGATAGAACGGCACACATACATATTATGTTTACCATACGGAAATAAAATAATTTTTAAACAAGGATACAAGAAGATACTGAACCTGCCTCATAGTGGAAAATAATTTTTATGACAACCACTTTTGTTAACTCATTTAAAATTTTAATTACCATTAATGAAACAAGTGTCTTCCACTTTGTATGATGTAATAATGAAACATAAACTTTGAAATACATTACCAAGTTTTAAGATTAAGAGTTAAAGCAGTTCGTTGTTATGCTGCATGTTATAGATTTAAGTCCCTCAGGCAGGTAATATTTTTTTTTTTAAATACTCAAGTATAAAAGTCCAAACTGAGATTTATAGATTTTTTTGTGCATGGTTTATGGACAAATATGCAGAGAATAATATTTGTACAGAGAGTTTGATTGTGAACACATTTTACCTGTGTTGGACTGTACACTTCTTTATGTGATGCTTTTATGAAATGTAAAACTGTTAGATAATTTATTAAGAATTCAGGAAGCTCAGAAGATAGAGACCTTTACTACTATGCCAGAGTTTACAGATTTCATATGCACTTAAGGCAGTTTAATAAATATTACGTTTTAATATTCACATATTATAGCTTTTGCATTAAGGTTAAGGACATTTATTTATGTATCTTATATCTAGGAAAATTTAAAAAATAGAAAACTTCAGAATTTTAAAGAAAAAAATTACTCAGACAAGTAGCTGTGTTACTTGTATTCAAAGCAACCGAGGAACAACCCATCTCTCCCATCCAAATGTAGAGGTTGATTTCTGCTAATGTCTCTAGTTTGTATTGCTTTTCTATAGCCAATGCTGCAGTATGGAAATTTTCGGTGTAGTTTCAACAGGCAAAATTGGTTATTTGAAATGTCAAAATAAAGGTAAATGAGATATTTGTAATAAATGTAATACACGTGAGCAGGTAAAATAGATAACATTAAAGGGGGGAAATTGTATAGTGCTCTGAAATGAAAGTACGAAGGTATTTTATTTATTTATTTGCTTATTTATTTTACTTCCCCTTAAATGTAACTATCCTTAAACTGTTAACTGTGAAAAAATAACAAGAACTTAAATGTATACTTCATAAACTAAAGTCTGGCTCATAGCCATAATGTCTGTGCCAGTACGAATAGGTGTGTTCACAAGAATTCAGAGCACCTTGCTGATTGTTCCAGTTTTGTCATTAATGACATACTTGAACAGTTGTGTCAGCCAAGTTTCAGATTCCAAACGTGAAATCATTATTCGTTTTGCTAACACTTTTTTTTACATTTTTTTAAAGTATATCTAATAATTACAACTATAAATGTGGAATGTGATTGACTTGAAAAGAATACTGTCTACTGTTTAATTATTTATATTTTATTTGGTGTATTTTAATCTAATTATGCATGTGAAATAAATTAATTGACTTGTTGCAGACTTAACCAACCAATAAATATATATCTGTGTTCCTTTTATAGTCAATCGTACAAAAAATACTAAATTCTACTCATATTTAATATATGAAATTGACTCAAATAAATGTAAGATTGAATTATCCATAAAAAGCTAAATAATAAATTTAATGCACCTCCCTCAAATTATGGGTGCCGCCATTTTGGAACTTAGATTTCACTGCAGGTATCTGAAGGAGAGTTTCTGCTGGGGATAACTTTAATACTATGCTTATAAAATGTATTTAATATTTTAATTATGTTAAACAAAGCAATTTTAAAAAATGGTTTTTGATTTTAATTTGCCAGTGTTTCTTATAATTTAACTCTGAAAAGTAAATTTATTCAAATGCACTATGAAAGACATATCTGACAGGCAACATTAGGGACCCTGATCTCTAACTTGCCAACTTAAAGGAGATTAGCGAAAACATTTCTAGAGACTTTTCAAAGAGTGAGTCCCTGGACTGCAAAACAGTGTAAGCTGGTAAAGAAAGTACAATTTTTAAAAGCCTTTGAAATTATGTATTTTTAGGTATATCAAATTACTTTAAATCCTATGAAATGTTTGAAATTCTTTATTGATAGCAGTTGCTGATTGGCTTACCGGCTCTATCCACTAAGGACCAGAAGTGCTCTGTGGCTCCTGAGAGATACTTTAACTTTGTATTTAACATCTTTCTGAAAGTTAAACGCATAACATTGCAGGGTTACTACTGCTAAAATTACATCCTCTAAAGAATTAGAGCATGTAATTTTTGCCCTATATTGTTCCTTTAACATGTTAAAAAAATATTGAAAATTATCAAATAAAAGCTGTTTAAATGTAGTGACACTGGCCTCTATTTAACAAAGTCTGGTGGACCTGAACCGACAGTGCGGATCAGGTCCACCAGACCTCGCTGAATGCGGAGAGCAATACGCTCTCCTTATTCAGCATTGCACCAGCAGCTCACAAGAGCTGCTGGTGCAACGCCGCACCCAGCAGACTCGCGGCCAATGGGCCGCAAGCAGGGAGGTGTCAATCAACCCGATCGTACTCGATCTGGTTGATTTCCGGCGATGTCTGTCCGCCTGCTCAGAGCAGGAGGACAGGTTATGGAGCAGCGGTCTTTGTGACCGCTGCTTCATAACTGCTGTTTCTGGCGAGTCTGAAGACTCGCCAGAAACACGGGCCATCAATCTCCTTTTGGAGCTTGATAGATAGGCCCCACTGTCAGAAAATGTATACTATGCACAATATATACTGCTGTATTAACTCTTACTGGTTCATAAGAACAACCCCTACAACTCTATTGGTGGAGTAGGACACTCCCTCACAAGTCTTACAAGAAAAAAAATATTTATTCAAAACAGGATACAGGAACATTTGCTAAAAAAAAGTCTATTATGTGTTTTAAATATTTTCTTTTACATAAAGTAAATAAAGAGTACAAGGAGTAAAATGTTTGCATAACGAAGTTGGACAAAATATTATTTTTTTTAGAAATGTATTATGTAGTGCATGCTTTTATCAATTATGTGTATAGAGAGTGGGGTCAGAAGGAAATCAATTTTATATATAATATATTTGATCTAATATATAAAAAGAAATTTGACAATCACTTTTAAATAAAAAGCATTTACTAGGGATGATATTTTTTTATGAATTAAAGGAAAAAAATACATTTGTGTATGGAAAAAATCCTTCATTTAAAGTATTATAGGGAAGAGCATATGAGGCAAAAAAAATTCTGTTTAAGAAAACATTCATTCCATTTTTAAAAAAACAGGAAAATCAGAACGACAGTCTACAATATAATTTGTATGTTTTAAAAAATAGATAATCCATTCCCCAGTTTCGCATAACCAACACAGTTATATTAATACACTTTTTACCTCTGTGATTACTTTGTATCTAAGCATCATATGACAGCCCCCTGATAACATCTCTGTGACTTATTATCTATTGACTTGCATTTAGTACTGTGTTGTGATTAATCTTAAATAACTCATTGGGTGTGAACACAATATTATCTATATGGCCCACATGAACTATCAGTCTCTTGTTGTAAAAAGCAAATAAAAAAACATGTGATTAAGAGGCTGTCTATAGTGGTTTAGAAACAGGCAGACATTTAGAGGTTTAAATGTTCTAAAGTATATTAATATATCAATGTTGGTTGTGCAAAGTTGGGGAATGGGTAGTAAAGGCATTTGTGATGAGAGTGGGAAGTGACGTCACAGGATGGGGGCGTGGCTTAGGTCCGTTATTGTCTATGTCGCAGTTACTAAATGAGATGTATTGTTCCAGATGTATACTTCTATGCTCTGCAATAAAATAGCATTGTACCTTCTATACTGTGTCCTGCATCTCATGACATGGTGTCAGAAGTTCTTGCCTGCGCTTCTGTTTCCTTATTAATGACGATGGCGAAGTTTACCCCACCTGAGCCTTTTGATTCCTCTCAGCCTGCAGCTTGGCCCACATGGCGTCAGCAGTTTCAACGCTTCAGGATTGCTTCCAAGCAGGACAAGTAGAGTGGTGAAGTACAAGTTAATTCTCTTTTATACTCTATGGGGAAAGATGTGGAGCCAGTGTTCAATGCCTTTGCTTTCCAAGAAGGGGAAGAATTTGACTTTGAATTTGACTTTGAAATAGTTATGAACAAACTCAGTGCCCACTTTGTGCCCAAAAGAAATGTGATTCATGAGAGGGCTTGTTTTCACAAACGTGCTCAGCGTGTGGGAGAATCTGTGGAGTCATTTGTGCGCAACCTGTATGAACTTCCTGAATTCTGTGAGTTTGGTGTTGCTAAAGAGGAGCCAATCAGAGACAGAATAGTCATAGGAATTGCAGATGCTGAGGTCTCACTGAAGCTACAGTTAGAGGCTGATTTAACATTGGATGGGGCTATTAAGATGGCCCGCCAGAGTGAACTGGTGAAAAAGCAAAGTGCTGATCTGAGGTCTGAAGTGCAACAGTTCATGAGAGCACAGTGTGAGCGGTAGACCAAGGGCAACAGATAGGCCCAGAAGCGGATGGGTGCAGCATGCTTGCTGCACACGGTGCAACCGTGCCCATGATCAGAGTGTCATATGCCCTGCTAAAGACAAAAGATGTTGAAAATGTACCCGAATGGGCCATTTTGAAGTGGTGTGTTAAACTGAATATATTAAGGAGATTCAGGTGGATAGCGACCAGGAGGGTCAAGAAGTGTCCTTTGTAGGGTCTGTTATTGAACGGCCTGGTTCAGAAGAAGATTGGAGGGTTACTCTTACTGTAATGGGAGCCAAAGTTGCCTTTAAGATCAACACAGGAGCAGACATCACTGTAATGTCCTTTGCAGCATTCATAAAACTGCCTCAACAGCCTCAGCTGGCGAAAGTCACAACAAAAGTCCATAGTCCTGGTGGCCCCATTGATTGTGTGGGAAAATTTCTTGCCAGCTGCGAGTACAAGCAAAGGAAATTCACCATGTGGGTGCATGTGATTAGAGGTCAGTGTGTTAACAGCTTATTGAGCAGAAAAGCAGATATGTTTGGTGAATTGGGGCTACTGAACTGCAACCCAGTCCGTATATCACTTAAAGGTGATGCAGTCCCATACAGCATTACCACTCCCCATAGAATTCCGTTCCCGCTCATGCCTCAAGTGGAGAAGGAGGAGGTATGAAGAATATGGGAGTTATCGAAGAGGTTGTTGAAGCAAGTGACTGGTGTGCACCCATTGTGCCTGTTGCGAAGCAAAACGGGAAAGTACGCATTTGCGTAGACTTGAAAAGGCTTAATGAGGTGGTGAAGAGAGAGGGATATGTGCTGCCGACACTTGAAGACATAGCTCCGAAATTGGCTGGGGCAAAAGTCTTCTCTACATTGGATGCTTCTAGCGGCTTCTGGCAGATACCTCTAGATCCAAAGTGCCGCAAACTGACTACCTTCATCACACCGGTAGGTCGGTTCTGCTTCTGCAGACTCCCCTTTGGGATATCCTCTGCTCCTGAAATCTTTCAAAGAGAAATGAGTTCTCTCCTAAGAGACCATGGGGGCACGGCAGTCGTTATGGACAACATCTTAGTGTATGGGTCTACATTGGAGGAACGTGATCAGAGATTGAGCTGTGTGCTGCAGACTATTAGAGAGTCTGGGCTGAAGTTGAATAAAGAGAAATGCCATTTCAGGAAAGCTGAGTTATGTTACTTTGGGCATATCATCAATGGGGATGGCATCAAGCCAGACCCCGGGAAAATTTGTGCTATTGAACAGATGAAAAGTTCTTCTGATATACATGAGCTGAGACAAATATTGGACCTTGTAAATTATTATTATTCCAGATTTATCCACAATACTACACCCTATCACAGAGTTGCTAAAGAAAGATGTTGCCTGGGTCTGGGGACCTTCACAGGAAGAATCTTTTATGCAGGTCAAGTCCCTGCTGGGGTCTGCCCCAGTGTTGGGGTTCTACGACTCTTCTAAAAACACTGTGATTAGTGCTGATGCGAGCAGTTATGGGTTAGGGGCCGCCCTCCTGCAGTTGAATGAGAACAAACTACAGCCCATCGCCTACTGTTCCAGTACACTGATGGCTGCTGAGTCAAAATACGTCCAAATTGAGAAAGAGTGTCTGGCTGCAGTTTTAACCTGTGAGCGCTTTCAGCATTACCGAGTGGGCTTAGAGAAATTTAGTCTGGAGACTGACCATAAACCACTAGTTCCTCTAATCAACTCCTATGAAATTGATAAAACACCCCTAAGATGCCAGAGACTTCTAATGAGGCTGCTCAGGTTCAATGTCCAGGCAGTGCATGTGCCAGAGAAACAACTAGACACCATGTCATGAATCTTCAACGGAATCAGATGTGAAGGTGTATGTAGATTCAGTTCTGGCCTCCAAATCCATTTCTTCAGGGAAGCTAGAACAAAAAAAGAAAGATACATATTTAGATACAGACCTTCAAGAAGTTATAAAGTACATAAAAGAAGGTTGGCCCGAGAGTTGGGCAGCGCAGATGTCTTTAAGTTCTTACCAGTCAGAAATGTCCCAGCTCATGGAGCTGGATGGGTTGGTGCTGTTCCAGGACCGCATTGTTATTCCTGTTAGCATGCGGCAGGAGATGTTAAACAGGATTCATGATGGCCACTTAGGCATTACAAAGTGCAGAGAAAGGGCAGCTACGGCAGTACGGTGGCCTGGGATCAGTTCCAAAATTGCAAGCCATGTGTCAAAATGTGCCTTTTGCCAGGAACGCCGGCCTACTCAGAGAAGGGAGCCCTTGATTTCTACTCCGCTGCCTGCAGGCCCGTGGCAGAAAATAGCTGCTGATTTGTGCGAACTGCACGGAAAAAAGTACCTAGTCATGATTGACTACTATTCCAGGTATTTGGAGATTGCACCCTTGAATGAAATCACAAGTCAAGCCATTATCACTCATCTCAAGAGCTTGTTCGCCCGGTGGGGCATACCAATGGAGTTGGTGAGTGATAACGGAATGCAGTTTGCTTCCACAGAGTTCAGTTTTTTCAGCAGAGAATATGATTTTGTACATTCCACATCAAGTCCACATTACCTGCAGGTCAATGGAATGGCTTAAAGGGCAGTTCAAACAAAAAAGTTCATTTTGAAGCAATCTGAGCCATACCTGGCCCTCCTGTCCTATAGGGCGATTTCCATTCAGGCCACAGGGTTTAGTCTGGCACAGCTGATGCTAGGACGCCAGATTCACACCACCTTACCCTCTGTGGGTGTCTTCCAGCCAACTAGCTCTGTTCCTCGGGACGAGGTCCTTAGGAGGGATGAAGAGGCAAAAAGGGGCTATTGATTCTTCTACAACAGGAGACACTCTGTGAGGCTCTTGCAGGAGCTGAATGTGGGGCAAAGTGTCAGAATTAAACTGGATAATGAGAAGAAATGTAAGACGCCTGCTACGGTAATTGGATGTTCTCCAGAACCAAGGTCTTATGTAGTCCTTACTGATGGAGGGACAGTCACACGTCGAAATCGAAAACATCTTCAGCCTGTACCTGAGAGTTTGTAACTGTACTGCCTGTGGGATCCCCTGTTTTAAGAGGGGTGCCTTCCCCTCAGCAAGATCACAGCAGGGATATGTATTTGCCTCCAGAAGACTCTCAATCACCTTCTTCTGTATCAGCGGACAGTTCATGTAGAGTTACATCAAGTGGAAGAGTGGTGAAACTTCCGGCCCGTTATTGGGATTAGCACTAGTTAGAGCAGTGACCGGAAGTAAGGGCAAAATAATCCCATGTTGACTGTGGACTAGGGTAGTCTACCCCGATGTTCAAGTCAGGATGTAATTCATGTTGTTTATACAGATGTTTTCTTTAACCTGTTATTTGTTATATACTATACAACGTTGTTGTTGTATGCTTCTTGTATACCTTGTTATTTGTTGTATTGAAATGAGAAAAAAACGTATGCTTTGTCCTTTGAAAAGGGGGAAGATGTGATGAGAGTGGGAAGTGTCGTCACCGGATGGCGGCATGGCTTAGGTCCGTTATTGTCTATGTTGCAGTTACTAAGTGAGATGTATTGTTCCAGATGTATACTTCTATGCTCTGCAATAAAATAGCATTGTACCTTCTATACTGTGTCCTGCATCTCATGACAGCATTATCTATATTTTTAAACAATAACATTTTAGTGTAGACTGTCCTTTTATGTTTAAATCATTTTTATTAAGGTTTTCACACAGTTTATAAATACCTTTGACATCCAAATTTTGCATATCATAAATTCAAACAGGTAAATTATGGAACAAAAATTTCCAAAGAAAACATTTTTTGAACTTGTAAATCTTAAAAATTCAAAAACTTAACAGCAGTTCTCTGCAAATGTGATGCAATACAAGAAATATGTTATCACCGGTATTGGTGCAATATATAGAAAGAAAAGAAGGGAAAAATATATCCCCTCAAACAATGGTAGATACATAAGATCAGTGACTCCAAATAGTTGTGTGTGTGTGGGGGGGGGGAACAATTAGGGAAAAAGTGACAACACAATGAATATAATAAAGTTTGCTTTTCAATATCAAAATTTGCAGTGCCCGACTAGAGCTGGTGTAGAGCCCTCATGGGGTATGCCCTAAACTGGGTCCTCCCTGCCTATTCAGTAGTACCAGATCTGGAGAAATGTGTCTCTGTTGTTTAAAATCCCCGATGCCATTTCATACATGTTGTACGTGTGTTGTATTTTGTTGTATATTTCAGTCCATGTAGGGGTACCTGTCTTCCAATGTTTTGCAATACAGGTTCTCGTGATAGTGCAAAGAATGTTGAGGAAGATGTTAAGGTGTCTGCTAAGTGTAGTGTTACGGTCGTGTAAAAGAGCCTGTTGGATAGTTAGAGCAATCTTCTCTCCTATCAATTGGCTAACAAAGCTCGGCCTGCAGTTTCTCTATGTCTGAATTTATGATCTTGATGGGGAGTGCTCTAAAAAGATATAGGATTCATGGCAAAATAGTCATTTTGACGGCTGCAAGTCTCCCTAGCCAGGAGAAATTAAAGCTCCTCCACTTCAGTAGGTCTCGTCTGGTCTGTTTGAAAAGAGGAATGTAATGAACTTATAGAGGAGATGAGTTTGTGGTGGTAGGTGTATTCCTAAGTATTTGAGTGTGTGTTTCATCCATTTAAAATCAAAGTTAGACTCTAAGAGTTTTTTGAGTCTGGGGTGGGATAGCTATAGGTAGGGCTTTGCATTTATCTGAATTTATTTTATATCCAGAAATAGCCAAGAAGATGTCTAGGACCCCATAAAGGTTAGGGAGCGAGACAAGTGGTTTAGTTATAGTCAATAGAATATCATCTGCACAAAGTGCAAGTTTATATTCTGAATCTGCTACTTGAACTCCAGCTATATCTGGGTGTGATCTAATTCTGGCTGCCAATGGCTCAGTGCATAGGGCGAACAGAAGTGGTGAAAGAGGGCAACCCTGTCTCGTACCATTCAGAATTGGGAAGCTTTTGGATATGTAGCCCGCTGAAGTTACCTGGTCATTTGGAGAAGAATATATCGCCTGTATAGCTGTTATAAATGTACAGTTGAAACCCATTTTCCCAAGGGTAGTAAACATGTACCGCCAGTCTATTCTATTGAACGCCTTCTCCGCATCCAGTGACAGGAGCAGAGAAGGCGTCCGTGACCCATCCAACCAGTGTATTAGGTTGGTCACCCTTCGAATATTGTCTGGGGACTCCCTATCTTTTATAAAACTCACTTGATCCCGATGTACCAGGTGGGGAATAATTACTTTAAGGCGGTACGCCAAGATTTTCGTAAAGATTATTAGGTCCTGGTTTATTAGGGATATCGGGCGGTAATTTTTACAGAGCTTGTGATTTCTCTCTGGTTTGGGAATTACCACAATTTTAGCGTATAAAAGTTCAGACGGAACAGGGTTGCCCTCTATAATATGGTTGCAGAATTTTTTGAGATGGGGAACCAGTGAGGATCCGAATAATTTTTAATATTCCCCTGGGAGTCCATCCGGACCCGCCGCTTTACCTGGTTTAAGACACCGGACAGCTCCCAACACCTCTGTGGCAGAGATTGGGACATTAAGAGCCTCTCTGTGTTCCTCAGATATAGTGGGTAAGGGTGAATTTGCAAAGAATTCTGTGGTGATGGTTTCTGTTGCTGTGTTGTGAGTGACTTTGTCTCCATTATATAAACTCCTGTAATATGTAGCAAATGTATCGACTATTTCCTGTGGTTGTGAAGTAGTGGTACCCTGGGGAGTTTCGATTAAAGGAATTGCAGAAGCCCTACATCTCTCCCTAATTTTGTAAGCCATGAACTTGTCTGGCTTATTCGCATAGATGAAATATCTAGATTTTAATCTCTGTATAGCCCTAGTTGCTTGAGAGTTAAGTAGCGACGTCAGTGTGGTTCTTTTAGTGTGGAGAGCATGTAAGGTCGAGGTCAGTTTCGTCAGTCTGTGTTGTTTCTCCAAATGTTCAATTTCCCTGTAAAGCTGTGCCAAATGGTCCTTATACTGTTTATTACATATTGCCTTTTCTTTTATAAGTAGTCCCCTAAGCACCACCTTATGTGCCGTCCAGGTGTTTATTGGGTTCAACGTGGAGCCAATATTGATTCTCCAGTATTCTGCCAATGCTCTCATGATGTTTGCATGTGCCTGAGGGTTTTTAAAGTTAGTAGGGTCAAATGTCCATGTCTTACTTCTTGATGGGTCTTTCAGTCCGTCCATCTGTAGGGAGACAATAGAGTGGTCTGACCATACACATATATGTATATCTGACTTCTGTATTAGGGGCTGAAGGACTTGGCTAACGAATATATAATCTAGTCTTATGTATGAATTATGTGCTGCTGAGTAAAACGTGGTATCTGTGGTTGTTCCATATAATGTGTTCGATCAAGGAGTGAGGTGACAGGTGCTCCTGAATCAATCTAATCAGTCGGTTATGTCTAAGATGTTTATTGGTCAGTAAGTGGTTGGTCTTAGGTTTTTCCAGGGTCATGGTAATGTTAAAATCTCCCGCCAGGATGATCTTGGTTTGTGACCACTGTGTCAGTAACTGGGCTATATGTTGGAAAAAAAGTGTGTTAGTTCTCATTGGGGACATAGACATTACAAAGTATGACTTCAGTATCTGCGATTTGGCCTTTAACTACAAGGTATCTCCCCTCCGGGTCCTCTATGGTGTATTCTTGTGTAAAGTTAATAGAGGAATGGATTAAAATAGAGACTCCTCTTTTCTTAGTGGTCGCCGTAGCATGAAAGTGTGTGGTAAAGTGTCTCGCCCAATATCTCGGTATATTCGCTTTAAGGAGGTAAGAACAGTAGGTTTGCCTGTAGAGAGGTGTATTGGGACATCGCTATCTTGCGTTTAACGTCAGTGTTCAACCCTCTGACATTATGGGAAATTAGTGTTATCCTAGGGATCATTGAGTTGTATTGTTGTGTGTATTAAAGATATGTGATCTGGTACCTTTTGGTTCTGATTCCGACCTGATCTGGGATCCCCATAAATCAGTATTATCTTTACCTTCGGGCACTGCAATGTCATCACTAAAATGGAGGGAAAGACTGGGAAAAAAACAACATATTACAAACAATAAAATAAATAACAATTCCCCAACTATGGGATAACCCATCTGGGAATAACATTGAAACAGTGGAAGAATATTCAATATTCAACATAGTAAGGGGGGAGAACACCCTCACCGGCCCACAAGTTAGGGTAGGCCACAAATTGGTTCAGACCTCCCCCGGGGGAGATCCCCTGTGGCTCAAGCTAATGTTTAACCTCATGGTATCATACAGTGCAGCCAACCATTGTATAGTATATATCAGTTCAGTGGACTCTCTGATTCTTCAGACGTCTTGGCACATCAGAGAGGACCTCTAGGCCCCGTCCTCTGAGCCAAAAAGGATTCACATTGCTACTCTCTGCTAGTGCTGCTGCTAGTGACAGATGTGTGGATTGAGTCAATCTTTTCCCATAGCTTTTCAAAATTAGACCGTTATGTCTTTTTTAGAGACAAGCGTGCGCAGATCTGCCCTTGTTAAAGGGATGTTGTCATCTGGTAGTTGTGGGGATTCTCCACCTGAGTTTTCCTCTATGTCTGTGTCTTTAAGGGTCTTGCCAGATTGGAAGGGCTTAAAAAAGGTAGACATATTTGTAGCCTTCGATGATTTGTCCCCCCTTACAGATCTTTAGTCACTGGAATGTCGACTTTACCGTATTTGTTGCATCTGTGAGACAATCAATAAAGGCAGCAGGTCCCAGTTAGGTATTAAAGTTAGGTTTATTCGGGTGTTAGTGTCTGGTAATACCTATATTGTGATGAGTATTGTGGAACCCAGAAATCTCTTCAGGTATTTAGGTTGAAAACATTAGGTAAGGAGAGAGTATCAGGTAACAATTGAGTATATATAGAACATCTGAGTCTACATTGTGAAGGTTAATAAGCCGGTTGGTCCCCCCCTTTTTCATTTGTATGTTTACATTATCTTTCAAGGGTTAAGGAGTGTGGTTGAAGGATGCCGTCCCAATCTGTGGGGTTTAGGGCAATCTTTATTGGGTATAGGTGAAGAGATGCTACTGATGTGCTTCCTCAGTTGAGCCACCCTTTGTCAAACTTCTGGTCTTGATGTCTAATTATTTCTTTATGGGAATGACAGCAGATAATGTCCCCGTTAGTGGCTGCAGCCTGGGGGTCAGCTTGTGCTTTAAACTTTGTGGCCTCCAGTACCGGCACTTAATGAATCTGTTACCCCCAACAAACTGCCCCCTCTATTGCTCCCAAGGGTTACAGATCAACCCTCAGTGGGGTCCGGATTTATATTGTTATGTCCCAAGTCTATATGTGAGTAGGCAGGGCAAGTAGTTATCTCTAAATCTGTCTGTTTAAGTCAGTTTAGATGCCCCATGTGCGTGTGGCTTGTCTGATGCGCACTTACATTTTGGGGCAAGATGGCATCATCCTCCTCCTTGTATCTCGGCCCTCTGGGGCTATGTCTGCTGTTGTAGAGCAATCTCTCAGACCTAAGGCCTCCTCTGCAGGGTGTAGAGGTCTGCACGCCTATATCGCCTCCATTTCTGGCAGTGTCGTGCCCTCCCTGGTGGTTGAAGCTGCCGGGATAGGCCGAAGCCCTGGATTTTCCTGATGGTGCTCTGGTTATCTATGCCCGATATATCGGAAGTCCCCTCAAAATTGTTCAAAATTGAATCTGGGATCAGCAATCATGTGTAGACACTGCTCCAGGGTTTTTTGGAACCAATGACCCCCAAATTGTGTCCCAATAGGCTGCTTATTGATTATTTTTACACGGAGCTCTGCTATAGTATGTCTGCCTCAGTTGATGGCTAGCTCCGCCCCATCAGACTGTCCTTTTAAAGGGATATTAAACAGTGTTCCTTTGGTTAAAACAAAAATAGCAAAATAAACATAAAAATAACTTTTTGTGTAAAAAAAACAGCAAACAACTTATTGTTCCTTGAACACTTCCTTCCTTGAGCACTTACAATTTCTCATTGCAGCCACTGCCCTCAGGGAAAAGTCAGGAAACATGTTTTGAACTTGTGACATTCAGCCTTTTCTGAGCATGAGCAAAACAGACTTACTGTCTCTCTAGCATTATCTAAATAGTAAACCAGCTCTACAGTAGTTACTATAGAAGATTAATGACATCTACCTAGATTAGCCTTCCCGTAGAGACCTCAGCCTCCTTGTAGGGCTGTGACAGGAATTAATGGACACTCCACAAATGAAGTAAAAAATAAATAAATAAAAAATAAAAATAAATAAAAGGTAAAATCCTTTTAAAATGATTACTAATACATATTGCAATGAGCACACAATTTTAAACAACTTTCCAATGTACTTCCATTAACAAAATGTGCAGTATTTTTATATTTACACTTTTTGGGTCACTAGCTACTACTGAGCATGTCACATAGGAAAGATAAAGAAAAGAAGAATTATTATGGAACACTATTGCACATTATGTGAGGGGGAGTGATAACAACAACAGGATAATGGGAATGGGTGTGAAAAAAGCTAAAATATAACCTTTATTAACTCAAATAAAACAAACGTAAGACATGTTAAAAATTATTTGAAAGACATATACACGTATACAAATGTCTTATGTTTGTTTTATTGTTGTTATGTGTGCAAGAATTCATAGAATATACATATATGCATTTGTGATTGGCTGATGGCTGTCACATGATACAGGAGGAGTGGAAATAGACATAACTTTGAAATTTGACATAAAAAAATCTATCACTCATTTGAAGTTCAGACTATGTGCTATTGCATTGTCTTGTTGTCATGCATTTGTTGATTATGCAAATATACTGTATTTACTGGGAGGAGGCCCTTAGTGAGTGCTCTTATACCTTGATGAGGATTTTGATAGCACATAGAAAAACTCTGGTAGAATATACCTCTAAGGAAATTGATGCCATTCAAACTAGTTTATACAAATTTAATATATGAAGACTTGAATAATATGTTTTTACAGAAAACTGATGTTTATCAAAAAGATCTTATAAATGCTAAAAATCGCAAGATCATTAGAGATGAGGAAGACTTCACATATAATAAAACAAAAACAACTCAGTTAGCCTCTTTAGGGCCCCAGGTAGAATATTCTGATGACCAAGGGGATTCTAAAAATTCCTCTGAAAAGTGGATAACAGTAAGCCACCATAAAAATAAAAGTAAAAATAATAAAAATAAAAATAGAAACCATTATAATAGCTCTGGTTATCATAGAGAGATGAATTATAACTACTATAATAATGATGGTAGAGATCAACACACACGAAGGAGGATTAATAGTGAAAATCTTGCTAATGATAAATATACACGATTTGGTGGCTATGCTCCAGAATATTCCAATTGGAATGATAATTCTGAGAATTTATAAGCCACATAGAAACTATTATCACCAGAATAATTTTAATTACAATCAATCCACACGTTTTGCTGATAGAGACTATGACCAAGTTACCCACAAAATGTTAGGAGGTAATTTGGTTTAAAAGGGTCCACCGAGATCTAATGGTGGCCATAATGGTACCTACCAGCATCATGGCAGAATTTTGGATTATAATCATGGAGCATCTAATAGATCTAATGATCTGTGCAATCAACAACATACATCGGTTAGAAACCAAGAGTCAAATTATGGGGCTCAATCTAGTCAGAGTGGTTCTATGAATCAACGCCATAATCAGGTTATTTCTTGCAGTCCCATAGTGGGATCTCCTAATGTGAATTGTAACCCAAATCAATCTTTTTTATAACAGGGCCCACGCCCATCCTCTTGGAAACAAAAAAGCATATCCAGTTATCTAGAGCCTGTAGTTTCCCTTACAACCCCCCAAAAAGGAAAAAGACCTCATGGCCACAGGGATGTAGAGGACAAGGCACAGCCCTCAAAAAGGCAAAACTACAGGCATTAGGTAAGGGGATACATAACCTCTCTTCACATATTTTAACTGATGATGAGGTGAGAATTTTGGGAAGGGGCCTGTCTTTCAGTCCCACAAACAAACATAATGTGTTTTCTCTTTTTGTAGATTTAAATCGTTTTACTCAAAAACTGTCTATGCAGAAATATTTCGCAGAGAAAAAACTTAAAAATGAAATCTATGCTCCAATACTTACTAATAATATGGACATTAGACTGGCAGGCACACAAATCCCAGTATTTGAACCTAACTCACTAGCTGAACAATTATGTGAGGGCTATATACGAACCGATTTTAAGAATAAATCTAACTTTTCACCACAACTACAGAACAATGCCCATATTGAGATCTTTATACAGTTGGTGAGTGACGATATAGAATTAATTTAAAAAAATTCTAATAAGAAATTTAAAGATAATCTATATGCCAACTAACGAAGAGCTATAACAAGCTTGAGAAGTGATAGATCCTTAATCATAAGGCAGGCGGATAAGGGAGGTGGAATTGTCCTCCAAAATTTGGAAGACTATCTTTTGGAGGCTAGGAAAATACTTTTTGACACCTCCTATTATATCCAACTCTATTATGACCCTACTATACAATATAAAGACATATTAAAAGATCTTGTAGAATATGCATTTACGGAAGGTATAATACTTAAAAAGGAAAAAGAGTTTCTTGTTCTGAAAGAACCTAACTATGCCTTTTATTACCATCAGCCAAAATTACATAAGAACCCTAAGTGCCCCCACAGGGAGGCCTATAATTGCGGGTATTGGAAGCCTTACTGATAATGTGTCCTCTTATGTAGCCTATTTCTTACAAAAATATGTACTTGGCCTTGAATATTATATTCGTGATTCCACTGACTTAATTAAGAAACTAGAATCTATCCCTGTGACTCAGGATCTATAATGGATAACATGTGACGTACAGTCACTATAGTCTAATATATCACACCAATTAGGTATATCAGCAGTATCTGAGTATATACAGGGAGATATTTATTTACCTTCCAATTAATGTGAGTTTATTCTACAACTTATATCTTTTATCTTGAGGCATAATTCTTTTTTGTTTCAGGATAGTTTTTTTCTTCAAACCAAGCGTACCGCCATGGGTACCAGGTTCGCCCCCAGTTATGCCAATTTGTTCATGGGTTCATTTGAACATCAATATGTCTATGACAAAGCATACGGGGCGAACCTGGTATTCTATGGGCGGTACATTGATGATATGATTTTTATTTGGAAAGGTGGTATAACTTCTGCTAATTCCTTTGTTGAACATCTTAACCATAATGATATGGGACTATCTTTCACAAGTTGTATACATCATGAGACTATAGTATTTTTGGACCTTAAATTGAAATTTGAAGGGAATAAGGTTACGAGTATTACCCATTTCAAGACTGTAGATTTTAACAGTTACCTGGATTTTAATAGCCATCATTATTTCCCATGGAAACGAAATGTGCCTTATGGCCAATTTGAACGGATCCGACGTAACTGTAGCAGTTTAGCGGACTATGAAATCCAAAGTCTTGTACTCAAAGAAAGGTTTAATGAAAAACATTATCCCCATCACATTGTAGAAAATGGTTTTTTGAGAGCTAAACTTGACAAAAGGGAGGATTATTTTAAACCTAAAAGGACTACTACGATAGATTCTAATCTGACAAAAAATTTGATATTATTCATTACAGATTATAATTGTCATCATAAAGAAATTAAACAAATTATTACCAAATATTGGAAAATTTTGAAAAATGACCCGATTTTGGGCAAAACATTAGACGATAAACCTAGGATAGTGTATAAAAAAGCTCTCAATTTGAAAACAATTTTGGCCCCTAGTAAAGTCGTAAAACATAGTATATCTTATAACTGCAAACAGTCAAAAAATCTACCGGTAGGGTACTATAGGTGTGGAGCTAGTAGATTTTTTAAATCAAGTTTTTTAAATCAAATGTGACTAATAAGCAATTTTCAATTATTGGACACGTATCTTGTGCTTCATGTTATGTAGTCTATCTACTATCCTGCGTTTGTGGGGTACAGTTTGTAGGTAGGACCTGTAGGAGTTTAAGTATCAGATGGTCTGAACACGTACGGAATATGAAAAACAACTATACAAATCACAGTGTCCCAAGACACTGCAACTATTCACATGGTGGCAATATTGATTGTTTCACCATTTGTCCTATAGAGCATATTCCTTTATCCCACTTGTACAATAGACTTTCCAGACACACTCTTAAGAGCCTTCATCCTAGTGGTCTAAACCTAAATATAGACTTGGCAGCTTTCTAAACTAGATATTTTCTAGTGTGATTCAGTGGGTCTCCAATTTGTCTCCATCTGGAAATATCATGACTATAGGAAATCTATTCAGAGTACATGTTAACATCATAAACATCTTAGATCCATGTAGTGTCCTTATAGATTAATAAACATCAATCAATTTGTCTATTTTGGGGGAATCATTTTTATATAGTGAAATATAGTTATGTATAATGATAGTAAAATATAGCATTTATAGTAAAATGTAGGTAGTTAGAAAGATAGTGAACATGATAGTGAATAGATATACCCACTGGCACAAATGTAGTTAGCTTGAGGCTAATAGGCTAGACATATTCTAGCTTAAAGCTGTTATCTCATTCTTGCCCTACTAATGAATACAATAGTACTATCAAATAAGAGAAGTCTGATTGGGATGAGGGACATTTAGCTTAATTTCCTACTTACATTTGCATGTAGGATTTTTTTTGCATTGTATATAGGATACATTAAGGAAACTATATATCTATTACTATCTAAAGGACACATTTTGAGGCTTTGTATGAATATAGCGACAATGTATTTAATATATGAATTTTATATATGTATAGATATGTTTTTAATATATACACATTCAATAATGTATTAGAAAGTATTTCTAGAATGAACAGGGGGTAATTTTTGATGTATATCAAACTCTCTAACACACTGTTTGAATTGTTTGTTCATTTCTCACCACGACTCTAATAGTTAATTCATGTCTTAATATAGGAGAGGGGTATGTGTTCTGAGGACGCCCTCGTATTGGCTAATGCAGGGTATTTAGTGAGATGATTTAGATATAGGATTTACAGCCTGATGAAACGGCCTTCTGCTGAGAAACGCATTGCTGTTAGTGTTTTTATGTTAGTATTTTAATAAATTTTTATCTCCATATGTCTGTGCTGTGTTGTGGTACATTTACTACACACCGATTTGTGCAAACCAGTTACTCTAGCCCATTACATTGGCTCTTTCATGAGACCGCCACTGGGACAGATACGGAGAAACTGACACTGGGATTGGACAAGGTCCTGCATGTCATCTAGCCACTGTGTGTCTGCCGGGCGACTCCCAATAGTTTGCGAGTACTGACACGCTGTGTCGCTCCGCTTGTGAGTATTCTGCCTATCTGGGGAAAGGTCGGTCCTCTTACGACCTGACAATACTGCTCTATGCCTTGGCGCCTCTCTGCTTTTGTCTTTTTCTGTATTTACTTGCCCATTAAGTATAACCCCCTTGTTACAACAATGAAATAGAAGTTTTCAGCCACCAGGGGTTTATTGATGACATATCTTATTACATTATTAGCATAGGTGTCAGAGCTACTGTTAAGAAATCTTAACCATGATTTACCCCAACAAAATTAATCTTAACCACAAACTTTCCTCACCACAGTAAATCACATTAATATCACCCCAACATGAGCTAATTTAAGTATCCTGTGTTTTCCCATTCATTAGAATTGTACTTTTGTTCTTCTAACTCAAAATTGACTCCGTACATAACCTAAAGTAGAAACCCTCTATAAAAATGAGATGCTCTCTTACATAATGCTCCCATAACCTAAGTGACCCTCATATGCCCCTCCCCTGCAATACATTCCTGATACCAAATGGACCCTCTTACATGAATTCCCACCACTATTACCACTTATACCTAATAGAATCCATTCCAAACCATTTGTAAATTCACATTAAACCCATTTATCTGATGCTTTTCAAATTGATTTGTGGCTATTCGGGTTTCTCCCTTTAAGTATTTACAGTGGGGCAAAAAAGTATTTAGTCAGCCACCAATTGTGTAAGTTCTCCCACTTAAGAAGATGAGAGAGGCCTGTAATTTTCATCATAGGTATACCTCAACTATGAGAGACAAAATGTGGAAACAAATCTAGTCAATCACATTGTCTGATTTGGAAAGAATTTATTTGCAAATTATGGTGGAAAAAAGTATTTAATCAATATCAAAAGTTCATCTCAATACTTTGTTATATATCCTTTGTTGGCAATGACAGAGGTCAAACGTTTTCTGTAAGTCTTCACAAGGTTGTCACACACTGTTGCTGGTATGTTGGTCCATTCCTGCATGCAGATCTCCTCTAGAGCAGTGATGTTTGGGGCTGTTGCTGGGCAACACAGACTTTCAACTCCCTCCAAAGTTTTTCTATGGAGTTGAGATCTGGAGACTGGCTAGGCCACTCCAGGACCTTGAAATGCTTCTTACGAAGCCACTCCTTCATTTCCCGGGCAGTGTGTTTGGGATCATTGTCATGCTGAAAGACCCAGCCACGTTTCATCTTCAATGCCCTTGCTGATGGAAGAAGGGTTTGCACTCAAAATCTCACAATACATGGCCCCATTCATTCTTTCATGTACACTGATCAGTCGTCCTGTTCCCTTTGCAGAGAAACAGCCCCAAAACATGATGTTGCCACCCCCATGCATCACAGTAGGTATGGTGTTCTTTGGTTGCAACTCAGCATTCTCTCTCCTCCAAACACAACAAGTTGTGTTTCTACCAAACAGTTCTACATTGGTTTCATCTGACCATATGACATTCTCCCAATCCGCTTCTTGATCATCCAAATTTTCTCTAGCATACTTCAGATGGGCCCGGACTTGTACTGGCTTAAGAAGGGGGACACGTCTGGCACTGGCGGCGTAGTGTGTTACTGATGGTAGCCTTTGTTACGTTGGTCCCAGCTCTCTGCAGGTCATTCACTAGGACCCCCATGTGGTTCTGGGATGTTTGCTCACCATTCTTGTGATCATTTTGACCCCACAGTGTGAGATCTTGCGGGGAGCCCCGATTGAGGGAGATTATCAGTGGTCTTGTATGTCTTCCATTTTCTAATTATTGTTCCATAGTTGATTTCTTCACACCAAGCTGCTTGCCTATTGCAGATTCAGTCTTCCCTACCTGGTGCAGGTCTACAATTTTGTTTCTGGTGTCCTTCAATAGGTCTTTGGTCTTACCCATAGTGGAGTTTGGAGTGTGACTGTTTGAGGTTGTGGACAGGTGACTTTTATACTGATAACAAGTTTAAACAGGTGCCTTTAATACAGGTAATGAGTGGAGGACAGAGGAGCTTCTTAAAGAAGAAGATACAGGTCTGTGAGAGCCAGAAATCTTGCTTGTTTGTAGGTGACCAAATACATATTTTCCACCATAATATGCAAATAAATTATTTCCAAATCAAACAATGTGATTGTCTGGATTTGTTTCCACATTTTGTCTCTCATAGTTGAGGTATACCTATGATGAAAATTACAGGCCTCTCTCATCTTCTTAAGTGGGAGAACTTGCACAATTGGTGGCTGACTAAATACTTTTTTGCCCCACTGTACATACTGCTTGTGTAGTCATGACACAAATGGTCATAAAAGCTTCTCTAGAATCCTTTTTTGTTGAGAAATATCAAACATGCAATGCTTTGCCATTGCTTTTTGGTAAGTAGAAGGCTGTTAAATGCAGCTACACACCACACTTCGGAAATCCTGGCAGTGAAGGGATTATTTAGTTAGCTGGTAAGAGTAATAGTATTGTGATGCAGGGATTACCCTCCCACCTGACACTTCTCACTTTCCTAATCCCTCCAAAACTGTCCACCCCCCCCCCACACACACACACACACACACACTCCAAGCCACCAGTCTGCCAGTATGCAATTTAGAGCTTTTTATTTATTTATTTTTTCTGCAGTGTAGGGAACCCTCCTCAACCCTCCCACCTCCCTGATCCCTCCCAAACAGGACTCTAACCTTCCCCCATGAGTGGCAGCTATCTTAGGTGCTGTAAACATAAAGCAGAGAAGAAGGGCGCCCCAGATCACCCTAAACAAAGTAATAGTTACAATGGGAGCAGCACTAGTGTGTTCTGAGTCAGGCATGCTGAGAGATAACAGTGTCTCAGCTCATTGACCCATATATCAACACTTCCTACTAGAGGTGATCAGGAACATGCATTCCAACTGGAACTGAATAAAACAGCCAATACTTAAAAAAAAACAAAAAAAAAACACTTAAAACGCTAAAAGAACGTGTGAATTAATTGCAAGGTACACATGTCATACAGGCTATGCTTTTCTCAGCCTCATACACCATTTTATCAGCATACTATAACCTTCCAGCTGAGTCTAATTTAAAAAGGCCAACTACAAATCAAAACATGTGTCAGTAATTGATAACCAATAATGATGCACACATAATACTAATATTGCAGAACTGGTGTCTAATCCACAATAATATAAAAACATTATATCTAATCATAAATGATTATGTCAGAGTTACATCATCATTAACATAAACACGAACCCACATGGCTCCTACCCTTCCCTATTATCGCTCCACCAGCAATCGTGTCAAACAACCTAAAATCAAAACCTCCCACCTTCTAATTATCTATATCATCTAATATTAGTTGAGTGCTTTAAGAACAAATACTCAAAGTACAATCACACTGTCTTCCTATTTCCATCAAGCACCCCCAAAAATGAACATTGCATTTCAAATTTAAAACTCAATCACAACATGAGATCAGACCCACTTGTGTTTACTACATGTGCCCTAATTTCAAACCTACAAAAAATACTTATGCAGTAACTTCCAGTGCCAATAATAAAATCTGAGTTAATATTGAACCCCCATGTGATCTCCTTATCCAATCAAAAGTAATTGTGTATTGGTCGCTTCCAGTAGGATGCTTTTGAATAATTATGCCCCACTGGGTGTGCCTATTGACATACTAATGATTATGTGAATGAACTTGCACGTAAGACAACTTTTTGCTTTATATTAACTCCCAGGAGGATATGTTATTAATTAATTGCACTTGTATAGTGATGAATATAATGTAAGCTATAACTACTAATAGGGACATTTGTAATTGAAAATAAGTGCTCAATAGGAATGTATCATAAAATCATCACTACTTTGTAACACAATTCTTATCTGGCTCCATATTTCCCTACTGTATGGCTCTTACGTGTGTCATACCCTTAAAAGTGAATACTATGTGACATAATTTATATGATATAATAAATATTATCGTCCTGATTATGTGCATCTTTGTAAAAAAAAATGTGACCTCTATTGTACAGAATATAATAAAATCTATAAGAATAGTATTTTAATATTGTTTCCTTTTAGTCATAACCATTTTGCTTGATATTAATTTTTGTTTCAGGATGGGTGCTCTTCTAAATACACAGTCTGGCTTATCTCCTTACCCTGACTAAAAATGGGGTCCCTCATCAGGAGTGACCAATGTTTTTCTAATATTTATTATCCTATAATTTGAATTAAAGCCTGTTATGAAAGATGACTTAGTATGAGGATTATAAAACGTTTTCTCCTCCTTTATTGGTGAAATTAGAATGTTTTTTCGGTTCACAGACCTAGCCTTATTGAAACCAGATTAAATAATATGCCCAGGGTATCCATTTTCTTTAAACCTTTGAGTATCTCTATATCGATGCAATTTCTGTGTATTCTTCGGAACTGACTGTAACGGATATTTAACTTACAGCTTTGATAATGGTTACTAGTGAAATCCACAAAATTGCTGCTGTCTGCTTGTTTAAAGTATGTTGAAGATTTGACCAAACCACCTTCTCCACGTGTTAATAAAACATCTAAGAATTCTATTTGATTTGACTGTATATTGGATGAAAATGTCAATTCCATTTCATTTTGGTTCAGATATGTTTGCAAATCATCAATATAACTGCCATAGAACACCAGGTTCTGCTACCATTTTGTATTGTAAATATGCCTGTCTTCAAATGCACCCATAAATAAACTGGCAAAACATGGGGGGCAAACCTGGTGCCTATGGCCGTTCCTTTAATCTGTAAGTAATTACCATCCAAATGTTTAAAATAATTATGTGTCAAAATGTATTTGATTAAATCTAATAAATGGTTTGTTTATGTGTTATATACATATCTTCTTTTAAGTAACTGGTAATGATAGACTATATTAGAATATAGGCATTAACTTCACAGGTAAGCCACAAAAGGCCTTCATTTTTACTGAGCTTAGATAATTTTATTAAGAAATCAGTAGTATCTCTTATATAAAATCTAATTTTACAGACACATTTTTGCAGGAAATTGTCAATTTATTTTGACAAATAATCTGTAATACCACCTATCACTGAAATTATTTTACATCCTTTCCAAAATTATTTGTATAGTCATAACTTTTATAGATTATATATGGAATGCAGAGAAACTTAAGCTGAAACAAGATAAAGAGGATGTAGCAATCTTCACTTTGGATACCGAAAAGGCTTTTGATTCTATCTTATGGGAACATTTATTTAAAGCTCTTAATGAATTTGGATCTAAGAACTAATTTGCACAGTTCATTCATAACATACATAATAATCCAATATCCTTTCTTCTGATTAATGGGACTCTCTCATCCAAAATACTATTAAGGAGAGGTACCAGACAGGGGTGCCCATTATCCTTCTTTCTCTTTAACATTGCGCTTTAACTAATAGCCATTTGGTTAAGGGATTCCATGATTGGGACACAGCATTTAAAAAATCCTTCTGTATGCAGATGATTTGTTACTTTTCTTGGATAATACAGGTCAAACAATACCAATAGTTTTGCAATGTTTGAACATTTGTAGTTATTTTTTAGAATACAAAATAAACTATGATAAAAGTGAGCTTATGTGGATTAAAAAGTCTAGCTATAGTTGTCAAAAACATCCTTTAAAGTAGTTAACTCTCTTAGATATTTAGGTATATATCTTTATAAGAATCCAAAAAAATGGTATAAGCTAAACTTTCAAGTGCTCTTTCAAAAATTTTAAAATGATTTAGAGGTGTGTGCTTCCTTTCCTCTATCCATATCGGCACAAGTTAATTTATAAAAACAATTATCTTTCCTCGATTACTATATCCACTACAAAATTGACCCTTACTGAAAAAAATACAAATCTGAGTATGCTTTATACCTGGTTTTCCAAGTTTATTTGGAAGGAGAAGAAACCCTGCATCTCCCTAAAAAAATTGATGCAAACACGTTCCATAGCCAGTCTTGCTCTCCCCAATCTTAATTTATATAATCTAGCTGTTTTAGCTAAAATTGCAATAGACTGGACAGCTGATTCTAATATGTTCTCTTCTTATGACATGGAAAGCTCCCTTATACACCTATTTTCACTAAAGGCTATTTTACATTGCCCGCGAAAGAATTTACCTTCCAATGTTAACTGTTTGATTTCCTTGAAAAATATCATTATAGTCTGGCAGAAATCTTGTTCATTACTGGAGATCGATTATAGCTTCTCTGAATTTCTCCCTATAATAGGCAATGTAGAATTCATTCCAGGTATCAGCCAAAAAATAGGAGTTGGGCTGAAAATGACTTTACATTTATCCATCAAACACTATCTGAAAATGGACATATTTTAACTTTTGAAACCCTCTATAAGCAATTCAACCTACCTAGAACTAACTTTTTTGTTTACCTACAATTGCAAAATTATGTCAATAGTATGAGATGGGATACAGATCTTTGCTCGTGGCCTGATATTATAACCTGTGTTAAAAAATTAGCAAAAGCTCATACCTCAATCTCCCTTTTGTATGCCATTATGTTAGCTAAACAAAGCCTATCCTTTCTTAATAAAATATGTAAAACATGGGTACCCTATTTTCCCACTACAGACCATGAAAAATTAAAGCAAAGCTTTAGTCTACTAGATAAATGTGTAATATCAATGATCTGGAAGGAATCACATCTGAAACGTATTAATAATTATTACATATCCCCATTTAAGATGTCAAGAATGTATCCTGCCCAATCTTTTGTATGTCCACGGTGCGCTCAATCTAGAGTTGACTTAATATATAGGTTCTGTTATTGTCCAAAGATTTTTCAACTCTGGCAGAAAATAGTTTTTTGGCTAAATAATCATTATAATGAAACTGCTTCCCTTGTGCCAGAGAATATCTTTCTTCTTAATACTCAGAACCTGAATTCTTGTTTACGGACAAACATTCTGAATACGATAATTCTGTTAGACATCTTATAGTTAAAAATTGGAAAGCTAGTTTGGCGCCTAGCTTTTCACTTTTTATCAAAGAAGTCCAGTTTCAAATCATTTTTTAAACTTTCCATACACAACTAGCAGAAGAATAAAAAAATAAAAAGTTTATGTTAGGATGGCTCCCTATAATTAAATCATATCCACTTTGTATTCACAAATGTATTTTATGTCCTTTTTTGAGTTCTAATAGTTTTGCTGAATTGGTATTATTAGACGAATTTCCAGCATCATGGATTTCTTGCTATAGAGAGTCATATTAAAAGGCCAAACTGTACATAACTAAAATATAGAATAATATTACAAAAAGGTTGCAGTAATTTGTATATATCAAACTTTAAAATCACTCATTATGGTAACTGTTGGGATATTTGGGGGGAGAGCTCGAGAGACTGAGTCTATGCAGTTATTTTTTTTAGTTTTTTTTTATTCGTATATTAAAATTTAAGTACTAGATTATTCGTCATATGATCTTTATTTTCCCTCATACAATGCAAAGATAAGAGTTGTACTCTAGGCAAATTTGCTTTGTTAATTTGACAAAGATGTATAGAACTTAAGATTTTTTTATGAATGACCATGCAACATCAAATATTTTTTGTGCTTTTGTTTCTGTTATTGTTCTGTCAATAATTGCACTTCACTGAATAAATACATTTGAAAAAAAAAATTATTGGACATCCTGGAGGGTTTGATAAACTTTTGTGCTATTTTGGGCAAATAATAATAGATTGGCACATTGGGAAAATTCAACTTTAATAACGCCTTTCTTTTTTTGTTTAAAATTCCTTTTTTTGTCCCAAAATTCACTAGCTTGACAAGTTCTTTAGAATTTTTTTTTTCTAGGTTCCCCCTCCAATTTCGTGTAGTATTCCTTATCACATAGAATATGGTCTGCTTCTTCAAAGGAATATTAAGCCCACATTTTTTATTTTATGATTCAGATAGAGCATGCAATTTTAAGCAACTTTCTAATTTACGCTATTATCAATTTTTCTTTATTGGGGCCTATTTAACAAAGGTCTGTCGGACCTGATCCGACAGTGCGGATCAGGTACGACAGACCTCGCTGAATGCAGAGACCAATACGCTCTCCATATTCAGCATTGCACTAGCAGCTCACAACACCACCCGCTGCAGATTCATGGCCAATCAGCCACCAGCAGGGGGGGGGGGCAATCAACCCGATTGTACTCAATTGGGTTGAATTGCGGCGATGTCTGTCCGCCTGCTCTGAGAAGGCGGACAGGTTATGGAGCAGCGGTCTTTAGACCGCTGCTTCATAACTGGTGTTTCTGGCAAGTCTGCAGGCTCCCCAGAAACACGGGGCTTCAAGCTCCGTATGGAGCTTGATAGATATGCCCCTTATTCTTTATATTTTGAAAGCAGGAATGTAAGCTTTATTCAGCACCTAATGCTAATTGGTGGTTACACTTACTTTGCCTTTGTGGGCTGGATCATTCCTGCTTCTCTCTTTATAATAGAATGAGACTCCCTGACTGTATGTACAACTCCATTACACTGCCATATGTTCACCACAAAGTTTAGCATAAATTACAACAATAGAGTTTAAATACATCTTTAGGAGTGCTCCCAATGAGACCAAATAGTTTCACAAAACAGGGGGTATTGACGCACACCCATTTGCAAATAAAGAAATTTATTTTCCAACTAAAACAAAATAGGGTAGGGTGCAGAAAAAAAGGGAAGAAGAGTGTAGGTAAGGTATAGCAAACAAGGTGTAATTCTGTATATAAAACTTATCAAGATGAATTTTTAAGTAAAGAAAACAAAATACAAAATTTCCAGATCTTGATCTTTGATTTGGAGGAGAAAATCTGGACTTATAAAATAAGTAGACACATTTTGCCACTGTAATTTTGTTAGCAAAGGTTTTGATGTTTTGCAGGGAAGCCAGTCAGGGGCAGATATGTAGCATGGTTAGGCTTGTTAAATCTGCAGTGTACAATAAATATTTAAGAAGACTGAAATAAGTACTTATTATAAAGCACTCTTGCCTCAAACCCTTTAATATGAAAAATAGATGGCTACATATAAAACATAGCCATCCATACTGGTAGAGATCAACTAATAAACATTGGATACCAGTGTCTTAGAAATGTATTAAGCATAGTAAGATGGAAGAGAAATAAAACCCTCAAACATAAAATGTTGTTAATGCTAGTAACACAAAATTTAAACAATCAAATTACACATAACAAAAATAAACTAACAGTGAACTATCACACTAAGAAAACATCAGAACCCTGAAATAAAAAGTTCCAAATGAAATGTCCATTCAAAAAATTACCACACTGGATATTGATATATCCTGAGTTGCACAAAAAAACAGCCTAATAGAAAGTGTTGAATCATGAGTTATAGTCCACTGGCACGTATCCTTTTTGAAGGCTTGTAGAGTTGAGAAAAAAAAAAAAAGAAATCCATGACATGGATATACCAGTTTACTGTTGAACCAGAGTTTTTACTCTCCTGCAGAGGCAGTCTCGCTGGGAAAACATAAGGTCTAGATAATTCAAACCTAGCTCAACATCCATACGCAAGGGATAACAATTGACAGGCAAAGCTCTGCTACTTACGATGTAAAGCAGTAAAAAACTGCCAGACAGAACAGCTGAGCAGCCGGAGTGCTTCCGGAACGCTAACACCTGACAGCCTAGAACCCCTAGTGATTCGTAACAGAACCAGTGAGCAGGTTACTAGAACCTCTAAATGCCAAATTAGACCTCTGTAAATGACAGCTTCTTGAGCGATTCACTCTTCAAGATATGGTGTCCTAATACAGAACTGTTTTCTTCCTCTTATTATAGAGCTGTATTCAGTGTGGTTAGTATCGATTATTCCAAATTTTCAGGGAACCAATAACAAAAATGCCTACGATCGTTTCACCAACTGGCTTCGTCAGGGCTTATAATCAGCATTACACCTCAGCTGCCTTAAATAGCAACTTTTGTGTCAATCCCCCGGAAACACATCACGTGAATTATAGTTCCTATTTACATGCTTAAAGTTCACTACATTCAGATTGTTTCAATTTATGTTTAACTAAGAATAGACACTTAGGGTTCCATGTACTAAGCCGTCAATTAATCCATCATTGTCGACGCGGATAAACTCGCCGTTACTCGCCGCGGGCGAAATGGTGTCTGCTGTCGCTATGTACTAATAATCCCACAAAAAATAGACACGTCTAGCCCGCTGCGAGCAGTGGCGGAATATTGATACATTTGACGCCTCGCCGCGACTATTTTGTGCAGTATGCAGCAAACCAATATAATTTTTGCAACTTTCTCAAGTGCATACTGCATAGCACCACCAGAACGATCAAGACATCGAAACCGCATTTTCAAACCACATGTACATGAGTATCCTCCATCTCCTAATAGAAGATATAAAAATAATTATAAAGATTGACAACAATACAAATTTAAAATATACAGATTACTCTTTAATTACAGTCGACAAATTGGGCACAATTTATGTACATGGAAATGAGAGACAAATTAGACGCCAGTTATGCATGGAAATGAGAGACAAATTAGACGCCAGTTATCCTTACCTAGAAGCCATCCTTCAGGCATATTTCCGTCCGAAATGAACAATGTAAGTACAAGGCTGATATTACTGCCTTTTATATATGTCTAGACTGGCGTTAAGAGTGACTTTCCTATTGTTTTGTACCTTGCCTGCCACCTAAAAGGTGGCGAGGCAAAAATAACGAGGTGGGAGCGGAAATTGTCACGAGCGGACAAATAGATTTTTTAGTACATTCGTTTTTGGCGAGTTGGTGGTCAAATGTGTGTAATTACAGTGAAAAATGGAGAGGTAGCGAGGTTTGGCGGATAAGTACGCTCGCAATTTTAAAGATGCGAGTTTGAACATAGTTGACGACTTTGTACATATCAGTTTGCGAGTTTTAACGAGAGATTTGTTGCGGGTAGCTCGCTGACTGCTTAGTACATGGAGCCCTTAATATCCATTGTTGATTTAACAAGCTACAAAGCAAGTTTTTTGACAATTAAGTAACAGACTTAAAATATTTTTCAATATAAATGCTCCTGTTAATGTTTAATGCCATATCGCTTGTCAAATTTAAATTAACCATTTAGGCTCTCATTTTTATGTAAAGATTACACAATGTTCAATCATTATTAAAAGGTGCAGTACATCCCGCTAAGGATTAAATATGCAGTGTACACTCTAAATTGCAACAACCCACAATTTTCAGATATAAATAAATTATTAATAAATAATAACAATATAGCACAAAGTTATTTCACTAAGCAAGCTTAACCATTTACTTTTGCAATCTCATAGGCCCCACTTGATCGGGTTGATTTCCGGCAATGTCTGTCCGCCTGCTCAGAGCAGGTGGACAGGTTATGGAGCAACAGTCTTTGTGACCACTGCTTCATAACTGCTGTTTCTGGTGAGTCTGCAGGCTCGCCAGAAACACGGGGCATCAAGCTCCATTCGGAGCTTGATAAATATGCCCCATAGTGTTTCAATACCTATCAAAACACATCCAATCCATAAGCACTTGGTTATTTTGTGAGAAAATCACATTTGGGAGCAACAGAAAATATTTTTGAATGCTCAAGACAGGTATCACACCAAAATCTCTTCTAACCAAAATAAATAACTATCAGCTAGATTATCGGCTAGATTTAGAGTTTTGTCGGTAAAGACCCGCGTAGCTAACGCAGCCTTTTTTCCTACTGCTGCTTCCAAACAACGCTGGTATTTAGAGTTGTCTGAAGGGCTGCGTTAGGCTCCAAAAAGGGAGCGTTGAGTCGAATTTACCGCCACTTCAACCCTCAATACCAGCGTTGCTTATGGTAGCGGTAAGCTGGCAAAACGTGCTTATGCACGATTCCCCCATAGGAAACAATGGGGCAGTTTGGGCTGAAAAAAAACCTAACACCTGCAAAAAAGCAGCGTTAAGCTCCCAACGCAGCGCCATTGTTTCCTATGGGGAAACACTTTCTAAGTCTGCACCTAACACCCTAACATGAACCCCGAGTCCAAACACCCTTAACCTTACACTTATTAACCCCTAATCTGCCGACCCCGCTATTGCTGACACTTGCATTACACAATTAACCCCTAATCTGCCACTCCGGACACCGCCGCCACCTACATTATCCCTATGAACCCCTAATCTGCTGCCCCCCAACATCGCCGACACCTACATAATATTTATTAACCCCTAATCTGCCCCCCCCCTCAACGTCGCTGCCACCTAACTTCAAGTATTAACCCCTAATCTGCCGACCGGACCTCGCCGCTACTATAATAAATGTATTAACCCCTAAAGCTAAGTCTAACCCTAACACCCCCCTAAATTAAATATAACTTTAATCTAACAAAATAAATGAACTCTTATTAACTAAAGTATTCCTATTTAAAACTAAATACTTACCTGTAAAATAAACCCTAATATAGCTACAATATAACGAATAATTATATTGTAGCTATTTTAGGATTTATATTTATTTTACAGGCAACTTTGTATTTATTTTAACTAGGTACAATAGCTATTAAATAGTTATTAACTATTTAATAGCTACCTAGTTAAAATAATTACAAAATTACCTGTAAAATAAATCCTAACCTAAGTTACAATTAAACCTAACACTACACTATCATTAAATTAATTAAATAAATTAGCTACCAATACCTACAATTAAATATAATTAAATAAACTAAACTAAATTACAGAAAATAAAAAATATTACAAGAATTTTAAACTAATTACACCTAATCTAAGCCCCCTAATAAAATTAAAAAAAAAAAAATAATAATAAAAGTCCCTACCCTATTCTACATTACAAAGTAATCAACTCTTTTACCAGCCCTTAAAAGGGCTTTTTGCGGGGCATGCCCCAAAGTAATCAGCTCTTTTGCCTGTAAAAAAAAATACAACCCCCAACATTAAAACCCACCACCCACATACCCCTACTCTAACCCACCTAAACCCCCCCTTAAATAAACCTAACACTACCCCCCTGAAGATCTCCCTACCTTGAGTCGTCTTCACCCAGCCGGGCCGAAGTCTTCATCCGATGGTGCAGAAGAGGACATCCAGACCGGCAGAAGTCTTCATCCTATCCGGTCAGAAGAGGACTTCCGGACCGGCAGGCATCTTCATCCAAGCGGCATCTTCTATCTTCATCCATGCGGAGCGGAGCCATCTTCTTCCCAGCCGACGTGGATCCATCCTCTTCAACTGACGCCTACTCGCCGAATGAAGGTTCCTTTAAATGATGTCATCCAAGATGGCGTCCCTCGAATTCCGATTGGCTGATAGGATTCTATCAGCCAATCGGAATTAAGGTAGGAAAAATCTGATTGGCTGATTGAATCAGCCAATCAGATTCAAGTTCAATCCGATTGGCTGATCCAGTCAGCCAATCAGATTGAGCTTGCATTCTATTGGCTGTTCCAATCAGCCAATAGAATGCAAGCTCAATCTGATTGGCTGATTGGATCAGCCAATCGGATTGAACTTGAATCTGATTGGCTGATTCAATTAGCCAATCAGATTTTTCATACCTTAATTCCTATTGGCTAATAGAATCTTGGATGACGTCATTTAAAGGAACCTTCATTCGGCGAGTAGGCGTCGGTTGAAGAGAATGGATCCGCGTCGGCTGGGAAGAAGATGGCTCCGCTCCGCATGGATGAAGATAGAAGATGCCGCTTGGATGAAGATGTCTGCCAGTCCGGAGGTCCTCTTCTGCCGGATAGGATGAAGTCTTCTGCCGGTCTGGATGGCCTCTTCTACCCCATCGGATGAAGACTTCGGCACGGCTGGGTGAAGATGACTCAAGGTAGGGAGATCTTCAGGGGTGTAGTGTTAGGTTTATTTAAGGGGGGTTTGGGTAGGTTAGAGTAGGGGTATGTGGGTGTTGGGCTTTAATGTTGGGGGGGTTGTATTTTTTATTACAGGCAAAAGAGCTGATTACTTTGGGGCATGCCCCGCAAAAATCCCTTTTAAGGGCTGGTAAAAGAGCTTTTTTAATGTAGAATAGGGTATGGACTTTTATTATTTTTTTATTTTTTTATTTTATTAGGGGGCTTAGATTAGGTGTAATTAGTTTAAAATTCTTGTAATATTTTTTTAATTTCTGTAATTTAGTGTTTGTTTTTTTGTAATTTAGTTAAGTTTATTTAATTGTATTTAATTGTAGGTATTGGTAGCTAATTTATTTAATTAATTTAATGATAGTGTAGTGTTAGGTTTAATTGTAACTTAGGTTAGGATTTATTTTACAGGTAATTTTGTAATTATTTTAACTAGGTAGCTATTAAATAGTTAATAACTATTAAATAGCTATTGTACCTAGTTAAAATAAATACAAAGTTGCCTGTAAAATAAATATAAATCCTAAAATAGCTACAATATAATTATTCATTATATTGTAGCTATATTAGGGTTTATTTTACAGGTAAGTATTTAGTTTTAAATAGGAATACTTTAGTTAATAAGAGTTCATTTATTTTGTTAGATTAAAATTATATTTAAGTTAGGAGGGTATTAGGGTTAGGGTTAGACTTAGCTTTAGGGGTTAATACATTTATTATAGTAGCGGCGAGGTCCGGTCGGCAGATTAGGGGTTAATACTTTAAGTTAGGTGGCAGCGACATTGGGGGGGGCAGATTAGGGGTTAATAAATATTATGTAGGTGTCGGCGATGTTAGGGGCAGCAGATTAGGGGTTCATAGGGATAATGTAGGTGGCGGCGATGTGCGGTCGGCAGATTAGGGGTTAAAAATATTTATTATAGTGGCAGCGATGTGGGGGGACCTCGTTTTAGGGGTACATAGGTAGTTTGTGGGTGTTAGTGTACTTTAGAGCACTGTAGTTAAGAGCTTTATATACCGGCGTTAGCCCATAAAGCTCTTAACTACAGCCTTTCCATGGGCGTTAGGAGTCTTGTCGGTAGAGGTGTAACGCTCACTTTAGCCAAGACTCTAAATACCGGCGTTAGGAAGATCCCATTGAAAAGATAGGATACGCAATTGGCGTAAGGGGATCTATGGAAAAGTCGCGGCTTAAAAGTGAGCGGTACACCTTTACCTGGCCGACTCTAAATACCAGCGGGTAGCCAAAAGCAGCGTTAGGACCCCTTAACGCTGCTTTTGACGGCTAACACAGAACTTTAAATCTAGGCATTTGAGTTTTGAGCGCTATAGGGAAATTAACGAATGCAACAAAAGTGGCGTTATTTAATCCCCTATAGCACTGCCATTACGAGTTTTAAAAAAACAGGCTTGTGCGGGCGATATGGTTGCGTTGAGTTCCATACCACACCAAAAACAAGTGCTGAGTTTGACATGCTCGTGCACGGCTCCCCCATAGACATCAATGGGCAGAGCGCGTCAGAAAAAAACCTAACACCTACGATCTTAAAAAGAAAAGCTCCATAACGCAGCCCCATTGATGTCTATGTGGAAAAAGAAAATATGGTTTAAACCTAACACCCTAACATAAACCTGAGTAATTAACCTAACACCCTAACATAAACCTGAGTAATTAACCCCTAATTTGCCGCTCCCAATATTGCCGCCACCTAAATAAAGGTATTAACCCCTAATCTGCCGATCCCGATATTACTGCCACTATACTATTATTATCAGTTATTTGTAGAGCGCCAACAGATTCTGCAACGCTATGAAGTTATTAACCCCTATTCCGCCACAACCCAATATCGTCCACACTATAATAAATCTATTAACCCCATTTCACCGCTCCCCAACATCACCGCAACTAAATAAACCTATTAACCCCAAACCTCTGGCCTCCCACATCACTACCACTAAATAAACTATTAACCCCTAAAACCGCAAACGCCCCCACATCGCAACATCCTAAATTAAAATATAATAACCCCTAACCCTAATATAAACCTAACACTAACTCTAACGTAACTCTAACCCTAACACCCCCTAACTTTAACGTAATTATAATAGAGCTAAATTAAACTTACAATTATTAACTAAATATACCTATTAACCCCTTAACCTTCAGCCCCCCATATCAAAACAAACTAAATTAAACTATTAACCCCTACACCTACCCCTAAACCTAACCCTAACACCCTATAACTATAACATAATTAAAATAGATCTAAATTAAATTTACAATTATTAACTAAATAATACCTATTTAAAACTAAATACTTACCTGTAAAATAAAACCTAAGCTAGCTACAATATAACTAATAGTTATATTGTAGCTAGTTTAGGTTTTATTTTTATTTCACAGGAAAGTTTGTATTTGTTTTTAATAGGTAGAGTAGTTAGTAAATAGTTATTAACTATTGACTAGCTACCTAGTTAAAATAAATACAAACTTACCTGTCAAATAAAACCTAAGATACTTTACACTAAAAAATAAAAAATCTACCATTACAAAAAATAAAAAAACCTACCATTACAAAAAAACATGATCCAAAATAATAAAAATGATTCCTATTCTAATACCCTTTAAAAAAAAAAAACACCCCAAAATAAAAAAGCCTAATCTAAAATAAACTACCAAGGCCCTTAAAAGGGCCTTTTGGGGGGACCTTAAAATGGCCTTTTGTAGGGCATTGCCCTAAGTTAAACAGCTCTTTTGCTACAAAAAACAAACACCCCCTAACAGTATACAAACCCCCCCAAACTACCAAGGACCCTTAAAAGTTCCTTTTGTAGGACATTGCTCTAAAGATAATAGCTCTTTTCCTAAAGAAAACAAAAAACAAACACCCCCTAAAAAAATACATTACACAAAATAATAAATTATCAAAAATAATAAAAAGTATTCCTATTCAAATGCCCATTAAAAAAAAAAAAAAAACTAATCTAGAATAAACTACCAATGGCCCTTACAATTTCCTTTTGTAGGGCATTGCCCTAAAAATATCAGCTCTTTTTTCTGGGGGGAAAAAATACAAATACCCACTAACATTACAAACCCCCACCCACCCCCAAACCCACAAAATAAAAAAACTATCTAAAAAACCTAAGCTACCCATTGCTCTGAAAAGGGCATTTGGATGAACATTGCCCTTAAAAGGGCATTTAGCTCTTTTACTGCTCAAACCCTAAACTAAAATTAAAACCCACTCACAGTTTTTGAAGTCCCGCTTGAATGATCTTCATCCCGGCAGAGAAGTCCTTATCCAGGAGGCGAGAAGTCTTCATCCAGACGGCCTCTTCAATCTTCATCCCGGCGGGGAAGTCATCATCCAAGTGGCGAGAAGTCTTCATCCAGGCGGCCTCTTCAATCTTCATCCATGCAACATCTTCTATCTTGATCCTGGTGGCACTGAGCGGTTCCATCCTGAAGAGATTCGGCGCGGAGCATCCTCTTCATACGGTCGCTGCCGTACACTGAATCTTTAATGCAAGGTACATGATTCAAGATGGCGTCCCTTGCATTCCTATTGGCTGAAAAATTTGAATCAGCCAATAGGAATTAGAGTTGCTAAAATCCTATTAGCTGTTCAAATCAGCCAATAGGATTTAAGCAGCTCTCATACTATTATCTGATTCAAATTTTTAAGGCAATAGGAATGCAAGGGATGCCATCTTGAATAGTGTTTGCGATGCGGGAGGGTGGCGGTTTAGGGGTTAATAACATTATTAAGTGGCAACGATAGTATATAAAGCTCAAGGAGCGCCTATGGGTGGTAAGGCAAAGGAAATAGTTACCATTTAAAAATATCTATTTTAATAATAACAAATATATATACACAAATAGTCATGGATCCATGCTATACACAAAATTTATCAAATATGGTTTAACATAAAAATTGTATATATGATATAAAAGGCTATTGTTAAAATGCAAATGTAAAACAGGAAATAATCAATCAATGGTCTAAAAAGAGTTCCGTAGAGACCTGTATGAATCTTAAATGGGAAACTGGTGGTCAGATAATGACATAGGATAAATCAGATAGGGTGAGTATGCAAAATAGATATTGTGATAATGTCCCTTATAATACACCTTGAGGGTGAAAAATATGAAAAGTGGAAAAAAATATATATATAAAAAATAAAAAAATATAAAAATATGAAAATAAAAATAATGCGTATATATAAAAAAGTAAAAATGGAATGGTTAAATATACGTGAAAATACATGAAAAAAGAAGTGATTAAGCTGACGAGAATGTAATCCAATTTTATACTCTGGGTTTAAGTGATAATCCTGAATGATGTGAAAGTGTCTTAGTTTCGGCCCTATTTTGGGCCTTTTTCAAGACTAGTGATAGTCTTGATAAAGGCCCAAAATAGGGCAGAAACACATTGACAATTTATGGTGAGCTTCATTTCAATTATTCACATTTGTTTACAGCAGTATTGCACTATGTTGTTGTTGTTTTCTATTTACGGGAACTCAGAATTTATGTATTAAGGGATCTCTTGGATAATTCCGGATCTTCCCCAAAATCTTTTCACTATTTATGTTCCTATCACTGAGGATTCAACTAAGACACTTTCACATCATTCAGGATTATAATTTAAACCTAGAGTATATATTTGGATTATATTCTTATCATCTTAATCACTTCTTTTTTCACATATTTTCACGTATTTTTCACCATTCCATGTTTACTTTTTTATATACTGTATACGCATTATTTTTATTTTTATTTTCATATTTTTATTTTTTTTTTGTTTAAAAAAAAAAAAAATATATATATATATATATATATATATATATATATATTTATATATATATATATATATATATATATATATATATATATATATATTCACTTTTTCATATTTTTCACCCTCAATGTGTATTATAGGACATTATCACGATATCTATTTTTGCATCCTCACCCTATCTGATTTATCCTATGTCATTATCTTGACCACCATTTCCCATTTAAGATTCATACAGGTCTCTACGGAACTCTTTTAGACCATTGATTGATTATTTCCTGATTATTTCCTGTTTTACATTTGCATTTTAACAAAGCCTTTTATATCATATATACAATTTTGTATTTTAACCATATTTTATCAATTTTGTGTATAGCATGGATCCATAACTATTTGTGTATATATATTTGTTATTATTAAAATAGATATGTTTTAAATAGTAACTATTCCCTTTGTCTTACCACCCATTAGGCGCTCCTCAAGCTTTATATACTATCTGGTGCTAACTTTAAGGGCAAGCTAGGGGCCCTTAGTCTTTAGTAGTGATGTCGCGAACCTAAAATTTTCGGTTCGCGAACAATACCGGAAGTTCGAGTCCGCCGTTCGCGAACCGAAAATTGAATTCAATAGGCAGGCGAACTTTAAAACCTACAAGGACTCTTTCTGGCCACAATAGTGATGGAAAAGTTGTTTCAAGGCTACTAACACCTGGACTGTCGCATGCTGGAGCGGGATCCCTGGCAAAACTCCCATGGAAAATTACATAGTTTACGCAGAGTCTGCTTTTAAGCCATAATAGGCCTAAATCAACTAACTTTCCCAAAGTGGCTGTCTCAAAACATCCCAGAAGATAGATTGATAGATAGGATAGATAGATATACATAGATTGATAGTTAGATAGAATCGATAGAAGAGAAATAGATAGATTTGTTAGATATATAATTACCCTAATAAAGTCTAATAATTAAACATGCGTTCTTGGACCCAACTAGCTTGTGTTAATTAGTACTTTTCTTAGCACTTTAATCCCTGTTTCCCCCCCCCCTATCGGGGGTGTTCTATATGGCGTGCCTGATTACCCTGAAAAAATATAATAATAAGACATGCGGTCTGGTACCCATTTTAACTAGGTTGTGTTTTAAGTACTACCATTCTTAGCACTTTAATCTCTGTAACTCCCCCTATTTGGTGAGGTCTATACAGCCTGGATGATTACCCATACAAAATATAATAATAAGACATCTGCTCTTGGTCTGCGACCCATGGTAACTATGTTGTGTTAATTAGTAATGTCCTTCGCATTTTAATAGCTGTTACTCATACTCACCCTATCGGTGGAGGTCTATATGGCCTGCATGATTAGCCTTACAAAATATAATAACCAAACATATGCTCTGGGACCCATGGTAAGTAGGTTGTGTTAAGTAGTACTGTTCTTTGCAGTTTAATACCTGTTACAACACCAAATGGTGGCAGGTCTATCTGGCCTTCATGATTAGCTGCACCCAAACCCCAAAAAAAGCTGAGTGGTCTTAGACTAACACCCATGGCTAACTCGGTTGTTTCAATTAGTACTATTCTTAGCACTTTCATCCCTGTTATGGGTGGTCTACATGGCCATCATGATTAGCCTAACAAAATACTACAATCCAACCTCTGCTCAGTCTTCATAGGCCCTTCATTGTCTGTATTTTGATAGTACAGTTCTTATTATTTTTATAGCTGATACAACACCGAATGGTGGCAGCTCTATATGGCCTGCATGATTAGCCGCACCCAATACAAAAATAAATCCAAGCGGTCTTGGATTAACATCCATGGCTAACTCTGTTGTTTCAAGTAGTACTATTCTTAGCACTTTCATCTCATCATCCCTGTTACTTCCAGGACTCTCGGTGGTGGTCTACATGGCCATCATGATTAGCCTAACCAAATACTACAATCCAACCTTGGCTCAGTCTTCATAAGGCCCTTCATTGGCTGTATTTTGGTAGTACTGTTCTTATTAGTTTAATAGCTGATACAACACTGAATGGTGGCAGCTCTATATGGCCTGCATGAATAGCCGCACCCAAAGCCAAAAAAAAGCCAAACGGTCTTGCACTAACACCCATGGCTAACTCTTTTGCTTCAAGTTCTACTATTCTTAGCTCTTTCATCTCATCCCTGTTACTTCCAGGACTTTCAGTGGTGGTGGTCTACATGGCCATCATGATTACCCTCACCAAAATATAACAACAATACGTGCGTGCAGGGAACCATGGTAAGCTTACTTCCTTTCGCAAAATCGAGTATAACAGTTGCAGGCAGAGGTTCTGACCCTGCATTATGGCTGCACCTCTCCCTAAAAGAGGCATGCGTTACAGAGTCTGTGGGCATGTATGCAAAAAGTTGGCCTGTCTAAAAAGAGGAGCAAGGCTGTACAGGTTGTTCTCCTTCAGCCGTTTTATACGCTGTCCCACGGCAACGACCCTCAACAACCACAACAGAATGAAACACCACATATGCCATCCTTTTGAACAACAGAGTACAGGTATGGCATTGATTTTAGTTACACGGCAATATTTATTATGAACCGTGAAATTGAAAACAAAAACATGATTAAACACCAAGTACAGTACAGGTCGTTCTCCTTCGGCCTTTTTAGAATAGTGTTCCGGACCCCCAACAAAAACAACAGCAGGAAAGAGGACATATGGCATCCTTTTGAACAATAGATGACAGGTAAGGCATAGATTTTACAAAGCCATAGATAATTTTTTTGCAACTGTGAAATAAAAAAAACATTGATTGGACACCCAGCACACTTCTTTATCCTTAGGCCTTTTTATAAGAGGCTCCCGGAGCCTCAACTGAAACAACAGCATGAAAGAGGACATATGGCATCCTTGTGAACAATTGATTACAGTTAAGGCATTGATTTTAGAATCCCAGAGATCATTTATATGACCCGGGAAATAGAAAAAAACATTGATTTGACACCCAGTACACTTATTTATTCTTAGGCCTTTTTAATAAGAGGGTCCCGGAGCCTCAACCGAAACAACAGCATGAAAGAGGAGATATGTCATCCTTTTGAATAATAGATTACAGGAAAGCCATTGATTTTAGAATCCCAGAGATCATTTATATGACCCGGGAAATAGAAAAAAACATTGATTAGACACCCAGTACACTTATTTATCCTCAGGCCTTTTTAATAAGAGGGTCCCGGAGCCTCAACCGAAACAACAGCATGAAAGAGGACATATGTCATCCTTTTGAATAATAGATTACAGGAAAGGCATTGATTTTAGAATCCCAGAGATCATTTATATGACCCGGGAAATAGAAAAAAACATTGATTAGACACCCAGTACACTTATTTATCCTCAGGCCTTTTTAATAAGAGGGTCCCAGAGCCTCAACCGAAACAACAGCATGAAAGAGGACATATGTCATCCTTTTGAATAATAGATTACAGGAAAGGCATTGATTTTAGAATCCCAGAGATCATTTATATGACCCGGGAAATAGAAAAAAACATTGATTAGACACCCAGTACACTTATTTATCCTCAGGCCTTTTTAATAAGAGGGTCCCGGAGCCTCAACCGAAACAACAGCATGAAAGAGGACATATGTCATCCTTTTGAATAATAGATTACAGGAAAGGCATTGATTTTAGAATCCCAGAGATCATTTATATGACCCGTGAAATAGAAAAAATCATTGATTAGACACCCAGTACACTTATTTATTCTTAGGCCTTTTTAATAAGAGGGTCCTGGAGCCTCAACCGAAACAACAGCATGAAAGAGGACATATGTCATCCTTTTGAATAATAGATTACAGGAAAGGCATTGATTTTAGAATCCCAGAGATCATTTATATGACCCGGGAAATAGAAAAAAACATTGATTAGACACCCAGTACACTTATTTATCCTCAGGCATTTTTAATAAGAGGGTCCTGGAGCCTCAACCGAAACAACAGCATGAAAGAGGACATATGTCATCCTTTTGAATAATAGATTACAGGAAAGGAATTGATTTTAGAAACCCAGAGATCATTTATATGGCCCGGGAAATAGAAAAAAACATTGATTAGACACCCAGTACACTTATTTATCCTCAGGCCTTTTTAATAAGAGGGTCCCGGAGCCTCAACTGAAACAACAGCATGAAAGAGGACATATGTCATCCTTTTGAAAAATAGATTACAGGAAAGGCATTGATTTTAGAAACCCACAGATCATTATTTGCAACCGGGAAATAGAAAAAAACATTGATTAGACACCCAGTACACTTATTTATCCTCAGGCCTTTTTAATAAGAGGGTCCCGGAGCCTCAACTGAAACAACAGCATGAAAGAGGACATATGTCATCCTTTTGAATAATAGATTACAGGAAAGGCATTGATTTTAGAATCCCAGAGATCATTTATATGACCCGGGAAATAGAAAAAAACATTGATTAGACACCCAGTACACTTATTTATCCATAGGCTTTTTTAGCAGAGGCTCCAGGACCCTCAACAAAAACAAGAGCAGGGAGGTGGGCATAGGAGTACAATGGAGTGTGACAATAATAATGTGAAGGGGAAGATTGCGGAGTTGTGGCATTTTAATTTCGTTATCGTGGGAAGTACTTGCAATGACTTTGCTCTGGTGAATCCATATTGCAAATGTGTTTTTTAAGGCACTGTTTGTCTATTTTTTGAATATCAGCATTTGGTAATTGAAGCTCAACTTAAGGCTGGTGAGAACTGACCTTTCTTCTGGCTGTTTTCAAATGTTGTGGCTCTGGACAAACATGTGAATAAGGGGCCATCAGCCATATTCTGCACGCAACCCCTTTGATGATTGACGATAAACATGTGTCACCTGCAATCAGAGCCCGTTACTTCTGTCTAAATCATCTTCCTGGTATGGACAGGCCACTGTTTCCCACAGCAAGTCCGAAGCTTGAACTACAAGATTGTCTTGAGTATGGTAGGAAACCAAAGTTTATTTAATTCTGTACTATCACCACAAAAGCTGAACTTCTTGAACCAAGGAAAATGCAAGCAATTTCATGTGCTTATGGATGACAAGGACGTCCTGTCCTGTGGTGCACAGAGATGGAGAGGATTTTGGGCCTCCCTGTACACTACCCAGATGTCTCCAACATCACCAGAAACACAAGACAGCGACTCTTGGGAAGTTCCTGGAGTGTTCCGGTAGCCATCTCTTTGCGCCCCGAAAGGAATACTTTATCAGTGTTTTTGTATACATCCGACAACAGCTTCGGAGACTGTGGTGACGCACATGTTATTTACTGTTGTTCCAGCTGTGGCAATATCAATTGGCATTAAAAAGGTAAGATTTGGGGGGGCGGAGCCAATAGCTGTTGCGGTAGGACGTGCGTTTGAGGAGCTCCAGGTCTTACAATTTACTTTGGAGTTAGTTTTCAACCTCAATTTAATTTTCTTTTTGGGATTCATAGTCACACTTTCTGGCGCTATCCAAGAGGAGCCTGGTAAAAGCACTAGTCACCCCTTATATCAACGGGTACAGAGACCTGTTTTTTGCGTTTCCAATATGGCGCCGGACACCAAACTAATCCTGAATGAAAAAAAAGGTAAGATTTGGACTAGTGACGCACATTTTATGCACGCTGTGGCAATTGCAATTTGCATTAAAAAGAATCTGCTAACAACCAGTACCTACGGCCACACCTGACTCCTGAAGTCATGCTTCAGTTATTAACTCAAGTTAAATTAATTTTTTATTTTTTTTTATTATGCTCAGCAGATTCAAAACACACCATTCTTCTAGTCATATCACACGACATGTCAAAATGCTGCATGGAAAATGGCAGTGTGCAAAGTCATAATCTTAGTGAACCTATAAGTGCATTACATTTTCTAAAATAAACAAAAATACAGAGAAAAAAAAAAAAAAGGAAAGAGGACATATGGCATCCTTTTGAACAATGGATTACATTTAAGGCATTGATTTGAGAAACCCAGAGATAATTTGTTGCAACTGGGAAATCTAAAAAAAAACTGGATTAGACACCCAGTACACTTATTTATCCTTAGGCCTTATTATCAGAGGCTCCAGGACCCTCAACAAAACCAGCAGCAGGAAAGAGGACATATGGCATCCTTTAGAAAAATAGATTTCTGGAAAGGCATTGATTTTAGAAACACAGAGATCATTAGTTGCAACCGTGAAATCTAAAAAAACTTAGATTATACACCCAGTACACTTCTTTATCCTTAGGCCTTTTTAGCAGAGGCTCCAGGACCCTCCACAAAACCAGCAACATGAAAGAGGACATATGGCATCCTTTTGAAAATTAGATTACATGAAAGGCATTGATTTTAGAAACACAGAGATCATTAGTTGCAACCGTGAAATCTAAAAAAACATAGATTATACACCCAGTACACTTCTTTATCCTTAGGCCTTTTTATAAGAGTCTCCCGGAGCCTCAACAGAAACAACAGCATGAAAGAGGACATATGGCATCCTTGTGACTAATAGATTACAGGAAAGGCATTGATTTTAGAAACCCTGGGATAATTTGTTGCAACCGTGAAATCTAAAAAAATGATTGATTAGACACCCAGTACACTTATTTATCCTTAGGTCTTTTTTTAGCAGAGGCTCCAGGACCCTCCACAAAACCAGCAGCAGGAAAGAGGACATATGTCATCCTTTTTAAAATTAGATTACAGGAAAGGCATTGATTTTAGAAACACAGAGATAATTAGTTGCAACCGTGAAATCTAAAAAAACATAGATTATACACCCAGTACACTTCTTTATCCTTAGGCCTTTTTAGCAGAGGCTCCAGGACCCTCCACAAAACCAGCAGCAGGAAAGAGGACATATGGCATCCTTTTGAAAATTAGATTACATGAAAGGCATTGATTTTAGAAACACAGAGATCATTAGTTGCAACCGTGAAATCTAAAAAAAACATAGATTATACACCCAGTACACTTCTTTATCCTTAGGCCTTTTTAGCAGAGGCTCCAGGACCCTCCACAAAACCAGCAGCAGGAAAGAGGACGGCATCCTTTTGAAAATTAGATTACATGAAAGGCATTGATTTTAGAAACACAATGATCATTAGTTGCAACCGTGAAATCTAAAAAAACATAGATTATACACCCAGTACACTTCTTTATCCTTAGGCCTTTTTATAAGAGGCTCCTGGAGCCTCAACAGAAACAACAGCATGAAAGAGGACATATGGAATCCTTGTGACTAATAGATTACAGGAAAGGCATTGATTTTAGAAACCCTGGGATAATTTGTTGAAGCCGTGAAATCTAAAAAAAGATTGATTAGACACCCAGTACACTTATTTATCCTTAGGCCTTTTTTTAGCAGAGGCTACAGGACCCTCCACAAAACCAGCAGCAGGAAAGAGGACATATGGCATCCTTTTGAAAATTAGATTACAGGAAAGGCATTGATTTTAGAAACACAGAGATCATTAGTTGCAACCGTGAAATCTAAAAAAACATAGATTATACACCCAGTACACTTCTTTATCCTTAGGCCTTTTTAGCAGAGGCTCCAGGACCCTCCACAAAACCAGCAGCATGAAAGAGGACATATGTCATCCTTTTGAAAATTAGATTACATGAAAGGCATTGATTTTAGAAACACAGAGATCATTAGTTGCAACAGTGAAATCTAAAAAAACATAGATTATACACCCAGTACACTTCTTTATCCTTAGGCCTTTTTATAAGAGGCTCCCGGAGCCTCAACAGAAACAACAGCATGAAAGAGGACATATGGCATCCTTGTGACTAATAGATTACAGGAAAGGCATTGATTTTAGAAACCCTGGGATAATTTGTTGAAGCCGTGAAATCTAAAAAAAGATTGATTAGACACCCAGTACACTTATTTATCCTTAGGCCTTTTTTTAGCAGAGGCTACAGGACCCTCCACAAAACCAGCAGCAGGAAAGAGGACATATGGCATCCTTTTGAAAATTAGATTACAGGAAAGGCAATGATTTTAGAAACACAGAGATCATTAGTTGCAACCGTGAAATCTAAAAAAACATAGATTATACACCCAGTACACTTCTTTATCCTTAGGCCTTTTTATAAGACGCTCCCGGAGCCTCAACAGAAACAACAGCATGAAAGAAGACATATGGCATCCTTGTGACTAATAGATTACAGGAAAGGCATTGATTTTAGAAACCCTGGGATAATTTGTTGCAACCGTGAAATCTAATAAAAGATTGATTAGACACCCAGTACACTTATTTATCCTTAGGCCTTTTTTTAGCAGAGGCTACAGGACCCACCACAAAACCAGCAGCAGGAAAGAGGACATATGGCATCCTTTTGAAAATTAGATTACAGGAAAGGCATTGATTTTAGAAACCCGGAGATAATTTGTTGCAACCGGGAATTTGAATCAAACAAATGATTCGATAGACACCCAGTACACTTCTTTCTCCTTCTGCCTTTTTATAAGAGGGTCCAGGACCCTCAAAAAAAGACCAGCAGGAAAGAGGACGTATGGCATCCTTTTGAACAATAGAGTACAGGTACAGCATTGATTTTACAAACCCAGAGATAATTTTGGTCAAATGTGAAATAGAAAAAAAAATTGAGTGGACACCCAGTACACCTCTTTCTCCTTAGGCCTTTTTATAAGAGGGTCCAGGACCCTCAAACAAAATACCAGCAGGAAAGAGAACATATGGCATCCTTTTGAACAATAGAGTACTGGTACGGCATTGATTTTAGAAACCCACAGATAATTTTTTTGAAAAGTGAAATAGCCCCAAAAACCATGCTTGGACTCCCACTCCAGGTCGTTCTCCTTCAGCTTTTTTATAAGAGGGTCCAGCACCCTCAACAGAAACTACTGCAGGAAACACCACCACATATGCCATCCTTTTGCACAAGTGAGTACAGGTATGGCATCCATTTTAGAAACCCAGAGATAATTGAGAGGAACCAGGAACATTTTTCTAAAAATTTGATGGGCCACCCATTACAGGTCGTTCTAATTCAGCCTTTTTATACCATGGGCCACGACCCGCAACAGGCACAACAGCATGAAACACCACATATGCCACCCTTTTGCACAATAGAGTACAGGTATGGCATAGATGGAACACAGAGATAATTTAGAGCAACCAAGAGATGGATAAAAATGCTTGGTCGGTCCTCCTCCTTCAAATTTGTGGCATTTTGCATTCAATTTAATGGTCCACCAGATATGATTGGTTTGCTAATGCTAAGTTCTACAATTCGTAACAGTTTAATCACTAGTGTTATGTGCCTTATTTTTTTTATTTGAGTTTTGTACCCACAGAGCTGCAGCAGAGGCCAGAAAAATTAGGAATGTACAAATGACTGAAAAAATTGGGTATTGTTGTAGCAACTGCTGTTATTTGTAAAAAATTTAAAAAGTGCCCTAAAAGCTTGTGGCTTGAACACTAGTTGTTGGCGTATAAGTCAAGCAAGTCCTCCGGCTTTATAACCAAAAAAAAAGGCCAGCCTGTGTACCAGTTGTAGCCCAAGCCAGCTCATCTCATCATCAGGCCTTTTTTATTCAAATGTATTGCCCAATGTCAGTCCCTTCGGGATCCAGCCCTCATTCATTTTTATAAAAGTGAGATAGTCAAGGCTTTTTTGACCTAGGCGACTTCTCTTCTCAGTGACAAAACCTCCTGCTGCACTGAAAGTCCTTTCGGACAGGACACTTGAAGCGGGGCAGGCCAGAAGTTCCATTGCAAATTGGGATAGCTCAGGCCACAAGTCCAGCCTGCACACCCAGTAGTCGAGGGGTCCATCGCTCCTGAGAGTGTCAAGATCCGCAGTAAAAGCTAGGTAGTCTGCTACCTGTCGGTTGAGTCTTTCTCTAAGGCTGGATCCCGAAAGGCTCTGATGGTGCATGGGAGTTAAAAAGGTACGCATGTCCTCCATCAACAAGACATCAGGAAAGCGTCCTTGCCGCCGTGGTCGTGGGAGGAGGAGGAGGATTAATTTAATCTCTTCCCCTGTTACATTCCCGTGGTGCTGTGACATCACCCTTATACGCTGTGTAAAGCATAGTTTTTAATTTATTATGAAAATGCTCCATCCTTTCCGAATTTCGGGAATTTGGTAACATTTCAGGCACTTTATGCTTATACCGGGGGTCGAGGAGCGTGGACACCCAGTACAGGTCGTTCTCCTTCAGCTTTTTTATACGAGGGTCCCTCAACAGGCACGACAGCATGAAAGAACCCATTTGAACAAGGTTGGATGCCGAGCTAATCATGTCCCGTTCCTCCTCCTCACTGATCTCACTGATGGTATCTTCTTCCCCCCAGCAACGTACAACACCACGGGTACCAGAGAGGTGACAACAACGAGCACCCTGGGATGCCTGTTGTGCTCGGTCTTCCTCCTCCTCCTCAAAGCCACATTCCTCCTCTGACTCCTCTTCCTCACAATCCTCTTCCTGCATTGCCGCAGGTCCAGCAAGTGATGCTGATTCGGCTGTTTGTGGGGGTGATGGACACCACAACTCTCCCGCTTCCTCTTCACGCTGATCTACTGCCTGATCCAGCACTCTTCGCAGGGCACGCTCCAGGAAGAAAACAAATGGTATGATGTTGCTGATGGTGCCTTCGGTGCGACTGACAAGGTTTGTCACCTCCTCAAAAGGACCCATGAGCCTACAGGCATTGCACATGAGCGTCCAGTAATTTGGAAAAAATATCCCCAGCTCCCCAGAGGCTGGCCTAACACCCCGGTCATACAAATACACATTAACAGCTTTTTCTTGTTGGAGCAGGTGGTCAAACATTAGGAGTGTTGAATTCCACCATGTCGGGCTGTCGCAAATCAAGCGCCTCACTGGTGGGTTGTTTCGACGCTGGATATCGGACAAGTGCGCCATGGCCGTGTAGGAACTGAAATGGCCACACACCTTCCTGGCCTGCTTCAGGACGTCCTGTAAGCCTGGGTACTTATGGACAAATCGTTGTACAATTAGATTACACACATGTGCCATGCAGGGCACATGTGTCAACTTGCCCAATTTCAATGCCGCCACCAAATTACTTCCATTGTCAGAAACAACCTTGCCAATCTCCAGTTGGTGCGGATTCAGCCACTGATCCACCTGTGCGTTCAGGGCGGTCAGGAGTGCTGGTGCGGTGTGACTCTCCGCTTTCAGACAAGTCAACCCCAAGACGGCGTGACACTGCCATACCCGGGATGTAGCATAGTACCTGGGGAGCTGGGGGGGTGCCATAGATGTGGAGCAAGACGCAGAAGTTGAAGAGGACTCAGCCGAGGAAGAGATTATGGAAGAGGATGGAGTAGGAGGAGTAGAGGAGGTAGCAGCAGGCCTGCCTGCAAGTCGTGGCAGTGTCACCAACTCTTCTGCAGAGCCATGCATTCCATGCTTGTCAGAAGTCAGCAGGTTTACCCAATGCGCATGTAGGTGATATACCTGCCCTGACCATGCTTTGCAGACCAACTATCCGTGGTCATATGGACCCTTGCCCCAACGCTGTGTGCCAGACATGCCATAACTTCCTTTCTCACAACAGAGTACAGGTTTGGGATTGCCTTTTGTGAAAATAAATTTCTGCCAGGTACCTTCCACTGCGGTGTCCCAATAGATACAAATTTTTTGAAAGCATCAGACTCCACCAGCTTGTATGGTAAAAGCTGGCGGGCTAAGAGTTCAGACAAGCCAGCTGTCAGACGCCGGGCAAGGGGGTGACTTTGAGAAATTGGCTTCTTACGCTCAAACATGTCCTTAACAGACACCTGACTGTGGGCAGATGACCAGGAACTTCTACGTAAGAGAGACTTAGTGGAGGATGGTTGAGAGGGGGCAAGGAGGACAGCACTGGTTGACGTGGCTGAAGATGCTGGAGCAGGAGGAGGAGGGCGGCTTTCACTTTGTGTGCTGCTTCTACTCATGTGTTCTTCCCATCGGTCTTTGTGATGGGAGACCATGTGCCTTCGCAAAGCAGTTGTACCTAGGTGGCTGTTGGATTCCCACGACTCAGTTTCTTTTGGCACAGGTTGCAAATGGCATCGCTGTTGTCAGAGGCAGACACACAAAAAAAATGCCACACTGCTGAGCTCTGTGATGACGGCATTCTGGTGGTGGCAACAGCATGCGTTGATGGGCGTCGTCGTGCTGTCTGGCTGACCCCTGGTGACAATGCATGCTGTCTGACTGTGCCACTAGCTCCTTGAGACGAACTCCCCATGCTTCCAAATTGTCTCCTCCTCCTCCTCTCTGTCTCCCCATCTGAACTTTCCCCCTCTTCTTCTTCTCTTCTAGCAGGCACCCACGTGACATCCACCAACACATCATCATCAACCGCTTCACTTGTATCTGAAACATCAAGAAAGGAAGCAGCAGCGGGTACAACATCATCATCATCATCACACCGTACCTCCATGTCGGTAATGCTGCCTGACTGAGACTGATCACTATTATCTACATCCTCTGTCAATGATGGTTGCGCATCACTCATTTCTTCCAAATGATGTGTCAATAACTCCTGTGACAGATCAAGTGAAGCGGCTGTGGTGCTAGTGTTGGTGGTGGCGACAGGCGGGGGAGTGGCACTGGTCACTTGAGACCTGCCCAAAGCACAGCTGGACGTAGATGGTGCGTCAAGGTTAGGAGGACTAGCAGCGGAAGCTGAAGAAGATTGGGTGTCCTGTGTTAGCCATTCAACTAGGTCCTCCTCAGAAGTTTTTGCGTCCCCCCTGGCACCCGGCATCTGAACAATGTGCATATTTGTAGGGTCTAAAGGAATCACAGCACCACAACCACGGAACCTGCGGGGTGGCATGCCTCTGCCTGTCATTTTTTTTTAAATGGACACTAACAATACTATTACACCAATTGAGTGGTGGCACTGTGAAAGTGGGCACAGTATATGCTGTGAGACTGACAACAACAAAAAAGACAGATGTTTTAAAAATCACAAATTGTTAGTTTTTTAAAATATTACAAGTACTGTGACAACAAGTATGATTGTTTGGCACTAGTTGGCAAATGGGCCTGTCTGGCACACACGCTGGGAGAAAGGAAACTGCAATTCAATGGCACTAGGAGACTGAAGAATCACAGTCAAAACAGTTATGATTAACAGAAATTCCAATCCTGTTACAATAAATATGATTGGTGGCACTAATTGGCTAGTTGGGACTGGCACACAGGCAGGCAGGCAGGAGGAAAATACAATTCAATGAGGGCACTATTAGACTGCAGATTGACAGTCAAAACAGTGATGATTGACAAATTTTGCAATACTGTTAAAATAAATATGATTGCTGGCACTAATTGGATAGTTGGGCCTGGCACACAGGCTGGCAGGCAGTAGAAAAGTGCAATTCAATGGCACGAGCAAACTGAGGATTAAGATCAACAATCAAAATTTTTGTAATTTTAATTAGTAACTATACTGTGACATCAATTATGATTGGTGTAAATAGTTGGCAAGACGGCCTGGCACAAAAGGCTGGCAGGCAGGAGGTAGATGCAATTCAAGGACACTAGGAGACTGATTACTGACAGTCAAAACAGTGATGATTGACAATTTTTGCAATAGTTAAAAGAAATATGATTGCTGGCAATAATTGGCTAGGTGGGCCGGGCACACAGCAGGCTGCAAGGCAGGAGGAAAGTGCAATTCACTGGCACCAGCAAACTGAGGATTCACAGCAACTATTAACAAAAATTTTAATTTTTAATTACTAAGAATACTGTGACAACAAATATGATTGGTGTAAATATTTTTCAAGTAGGCCTGGCACACAGGCTTTGAAGGCAGTAGAAAAGTGCAATTCTAGGGCACGAGCAAACTGAGGATTAAGATCATCAACAATCAAGAATTTTTTAATTATAATTAGTAACTATACTGTGACCAAAAATTATGATTGGTGTAAATAGTTGGCAAGACGGCCTGGCACAAAAGGCTGGCAGGCAGGAGGTAGATGCAATTCAAGGACACTAGGAGACTGATTACTGACAGTCAAAACAGTGATGATTGACAATTTTTGCAATACTGTTAAAAGAAATATGATTGCTGGCAACAATTGGCTAGGTGGGCCTGGCTCACAGTAGGCTGCAAGGCAGGAGGAAAGTGCTATTCAATGGCACCAGCAAACTGAGGATTCACAACAACTATTACCAAAAATTTAAATTTTTAATTATTAAGAATACTGTGACAACAAATATGATTGGTGTAAATATTTTGAAAGTAGGCCTGGCACACAGGCTTGGAAGGCTGTCGAAAAGTGCAATTCTAGGGCACGAGCAAACTGAGGATTAAGATCATCAACAATCAAGATTTTTTTAATTTTAATTAGTAACTATACTGTGACAAAAAATTATGATTGGTGTAAATAGTTGGCAAGACGGCCTGGCATAAAAGGCTGGCAGGCAGGAGGTAGATGCAATTCAAGGACACTAGGAGACTGATTACTGACAGTCAAAACAGTGATGATTGACAATTTTTGCAATAGTTAAAAGAAATATGATTGCTGGCAATAATTGGCTAGGTGGGCCGGGCACACAGCAGGCTGCAAGGCAGGAGGAAAGTGCAATTCACTGGCACCAGCAAACTGAGGATTCACAGCAACTATTAACAAAACTTTTAATTTTTAATTACTAAGAATACTGTGACAACAAATATGATTGGTGTAAATATTTTTCAAGTAGGCCTGGCACACAGGCTTGGAAGGCAGTAGAAAAGTGCAATTCTAGGGCACGAGCAAACTGAGGATTAAGATCATCAACAATCAAGAATTTTTTAATTATAATTAGTAACTATACTGTGACCAAAAATTATGATTGGTGTAAATAGTTGGCAAGACGGCCTGGCACAAAAGGCTGGCAGGCAGGAGGTAGATGCAATTCAAGGACACTAGGAGACTGATTACTGACAGTCAAAACAGTGATGATTGACAATTTTTGCAATACTGTTAAAAGAAATATGATTGCTGGCAACAATTGGCTAGGTGGGCCTGGCTCACAGTAGGCTGCCAGGCAGGAGGAAAGTGCTATTCAATGGCACCAGCAAACTGAGGATTCACAACAACTATTACCAAAAATTTAAATTTTTAATTATTAAGAATACTGTGACAACAAATATGATTGGTGTAAATATTTTGAAAGTAGGCCTGGCACACAGGCTTGGAAGGCTGTCGAAAAGTGCAATTCTAGGGCACGAGCAAACTGAGGATTAAGATCATCAACAATCAAGAATTTTTTAATTTTAATTAGTAACTATACTGTTACAACAATTATGATTGGTGTAAATAGTTGGCAAGACGGCCTGACACAAAAGGCTGGCAGGCAGGAGGTAAATGCAATTCAAGGACACTAGGAGACTGATTACTGACAGTCAAAACAGTGATGATTGACAATTTTTGCAATACTGTTAAAAGAAATATGATTGCTGGCAATAATTGGCTAGGTGGGCCGGGCACACAGCAGGCTGCAAGGCAGGAGGAAAGTGCAATTCACTGGCACCAGCAAACTGAGGATTCACAACAACTATTAATAAAAATTTTAATTTTTAATTACTAAGAATACTGTGACAACAAATATGATTGGTGTAAATATTTTTCAAGTAGGCCTGGCACACAGGCTTGGAAGGCTGTAGAAAAGTGCAATTCTAGGGCACGAGCAAATTGAGGATTAAGATCATCAACAATCAAGAATTTTTTAATTTTAATTAGTAACTATACTGTGACAAAAAATTATGATTGGTGTAAATAGTTGGCAAGACGGCCTGGCACAAAAGGCTGGCAGGCAGGAGGTAGATGCAATTCAAGGACACTAGGAGACTAATTACTAATTACTGACAGTCAAAACAGTGATGATTGACAATTTTTGCAATACTGTTAAAAGAAATATGATTGCTGGCAACAAATGGCTAGGTGGGCCTGGCTCACAGCAGGCTGCAAGGCAGGAGGAAAGTGCTATTCAATGGCACCAACAAACTGAGGATTCACAACAACTATTACCAAAAATTTTAATTTTTAATTATTAAGAATAATGTGACAACAAATATGATTGGTGTAAATATTTTTCAAGTAGGCCTGGCACACAGTCTTGCAAGGAAGTAAAAAAGTGCAATTCTAGGGCACGAGCAAACTGAGGATTAAGATCATCAACAATCAAGAATTTTTTAATTTTAATTAGTAACTATACTGTGACATCAATTATGATTGGTGTAAATAGTTGGCAAGACGGCCTGGCACAAAAGGCTGGCAGGCAGGAGGTAAATGCAATTCAAGGACACTAGGAGACTGATTACTGACAGTCAAAACAGTGATGATTGACAATTTTGCAATACTGTTAAAAGAAATATGATTGCTGGCAATAATTGGCTAGGTGGGCCTGGCTCACAGCAGGCTGCAAGGCAGGAGGAAAGTGCTATTCAATGGCACCAGCAAAATGAGGATTCTCAACAACTATTACCAAAAATTTTAATTTTTAATTATTAAGAATACTGTCACAACAAATATGATTGGTGTAAATATTTTTCAAGTAGGCCTGGCACACAGGCTTGGAAGGCAGTAGAAAAGTGCAATTCTAGGGCACGAGCAAACTGAGGATTAAGATCAACAATCAAATTTTTTTTAATTTTAATTAGTAACTATACTGTCTGTGACATCAATTATGATTGGTGTAAATAGTTGGCTAGACAGCCTGGCACAAAAGGCTGGCAGTGGCAGGCAGGAGGTAAATGCAATTCAATGGCACTAGGAGACTGAATATTTGCAGTCCAAAAAAATTATGATTTTTATTTTTTTATATACTGTTACAAGAATTGTGATTGGTGCCACTAATTGGCTAGTTGGGCCTGGCACACAGGCTGGCAGATATGAGTCGTGGATGGTAGGTAGGGCAGCAATTTAACACAGTATGCTCTGTAAGTGACAAAATATTTTAAAATTTTAGATTTTAATATTAAAATTATGTTAAGAAGTGCAATGCACATATGACTCTATGAGTGGTCGCACTGGCTGGCTGCTACGTAGGGCAGCAATTAACAACAGTATGCTGTGTAAGTCAGATAGACAGTTAGACACAGGCCTGATAGAAAATACAATTAGATTACACTAGCATAATGATTTAAATACTTTTTTTTGGCAATTTAAAGAAAAAGGTTAAGCACATACATATGAGTCATGGCTGATAGCCTTGGAAGGGCAGCTATTAAAAACAGTAGGCTCTGTAAGTCAGATACACACACGCCTGATAGAAAATAATATTAGATTACACTAGAAAAATGATTGAAATTATTTTTTTGGGGGGGGATTAAAAAAAGGTTAAACACATATGAGTCGTGGCTCATAGACTAGGGAGGGCAGCAAGTAAACACAGTAGGCTCTGTATGTCAGCAAAACACACAGGCCGGATAGAAATTATATTAGATTACACTAGCAAACAAATTTAAACTTTTTTTTTTTATATATTAAAATTAAGGTGAAGAAGAATAGATATGAGTGCTGGGTGGCTGCCTGGCACAGACCAATTAACCAAAAGACTGAAAAAAAAATGAGGTATATTAATGCTGAGTGAGCCTGACAGACACAGGCCTGATAGTAAATGTAATTAGATTACACTAGCAAAATATTTTTTTTTTTTTTAAATTTAAAATAATGTTATAAACGGATATTAACACTGGTAGCGGCAGATTAGGGGTTAATAAATGTAATATAGTATTTGCCATGCGGGAGGTCCTTGGTTTAGAGGTTAATAATAATAGGTAGTTTATGGGTGTTAGTGTTCTTTGTAGCAGTTTAGTTATGAGTTTTATGTTACAGATTTGCAACGTAAAACTCATAACTACTGACTTTAGATGGCGTTACGGATCTTGTCGTTTTAGACTGTAACGCTCGCTTTTTAGCCTCACCTCAAAACTCATAATACCAGCGCTATGGGAATCCCATTAAAAAACGTAATTTTTAAGAGTGCGGTACTGACATTGCGTTGCAGGCTTAAAGGCTTGCGGTACAGCTATACCGACAAGACTTGTAATGGCTACAGTGCTGTTTTAACGCTGAAAATACCATATTTTCAGCTTTAAAAGAAAAATGCACAAACTTGTAATCTAGCTGTATGAATTAATTAATAAGGCCGCCTTTAGATATTTGCTGATATTCAGTAGTTGTAATGCAGTAAAAATATTTCTTCACAAAATCCTGCATGGGCTTTTAACACACAGTGTATATACTTTTACATTATGTTTTAACAACTTGCACAAAGCTGGGCAGGTATTTATTGTTATTGTATAGCTCATCAGTATTGGACTGTAAAGAAAATTTCTTATGCATATGTATTTACTTGCCATATACAACTAATGATATCTGCTAGAAATGCTATACATATAATGGAAATCATAGCTTCAACATCTAGAAATTGCATTTAACAATACCATTTTTAAAATGTTTATTTGTTTTTCAGACTTGCATTTTCATGATTGAATTACTGTACTTTTGTCTTTTTAAACACATACAGTATCTTTCAGCAATCATGTTGTTGAGATTGGGAGACCTATTTATCAAGTCGTCAACCGCAAATACGCTGGAATTCCGCAGTGTAATTGTTGCGAGCTTGATTCAACCTAGTTATCAAAGCTTACAGACCGGCAAAAGTTGAAATTTGTGATGTAACATAGGATCCGCCGGTCTCAATCCGACACAGATCGATGCTTACGTCATTACAGATGTTCCGAATACAAATTCGGCACTATCTGACAACTTTTGCAAGTTATTAAATTTCTAACAGGTACGCTCGCCACTATTACGGCCCAGCGTATCTGGTTTTCAATCCGCCACTCTGGAGTCCGCCGATTCCATAGGAATCAATGGGAGTCTGAAAGCAGCAAAAGCTTATGTTCGATACTGCCAGATATCCCATTGATTTCTATAGTAGAAAACCAATAAAGTTTACACCTAACACCCTATCATAACCCCACAGTATAAACACCCCTAATCTGCCGCCCCAACATCGCCTCCACCTACATAATGTTATTAACCCCTATCCCGCCGCTCCAGGAGCCCACCGCAACTAAATAAATGTATTACCCCTATCCCGCCGCTCCTGGACCCCGCCCCAATTAAATAAATGTATTAACCCCTATCCCGCTGCTCCCGGACCCCTCCACAACTGTAATAAAATTATTAACTCCTAAACCCCTGGTCTCCCACATCACTACCACTAACTAAACCTATTAACCCCTAAACCACCAGCCCCCCATATCGCCATAAACTAAATTAAGCTATTAACCCCTAAACCTAACAACCCGCTAACTTTACATTAAATATGAACTAATTCCTATCTTATAATAAATTAAAACTTACCTTTAGAATTAAAATAAACTATATTAAACTAATAATTAAAGGGACACTCAGGTTTTATTAAATTTTCCTGATTCAGATACAGCATGTAATTTTAAACAACTTTCTAATTTACTTCCATTAAAAAAATGTGCACAGTCTTTTATATTTACACTTTTTGAGTCACCAGCTCCTACTGAGCATGTGCAAGAACTCACAGACTATACGTATATGCAATTGTGATTGGCTGATTTCTATCACATGGTACAGGGGGAGTGGAAATATACATAACTTTGAAATGTGTTAGAAAAGAATCTACTATTTATTTGAAATTCAGAGTAAATGCTATTGTATTGTCTTGTTATCTTGCATTTGTTGATTATGCAAATCTACTATGTTTACTGGTCCTTTAACCTACCCTAAATATTTTACTAAAATTACAATAAACTAACAAATAAATTAACTATCGGCTAGATTACGAGTTTTGCGGTATGAGTGAAAAAGCAGTGTTAAGGCTCTTTTTCACTACCGCTGGTATTACCAGTCTTGCAGGTTTAGCTGACCCGCACACTTTTTTGGCCATAACGCAACGTAAAAGATCCATACCATAAACTGAAAGTCAGTAGTTATGGGTTTTACGCTACAAAGCTGTAACATAAAACTCATAACCAAAGTTCTAAAAAGTACACTAACCACCCATAAACGACCTATTAATCCCTAACCGTTGCTCTCCACATCGCACACACTAAAATAAAATTATTCACCCTAATCTGCTGACTCCCGACCACTCCGCCGCCGCCACTATACTAAACATATTAACCCTAATCGCCGCACTCTCCGCAATCACCAAAACAGTAAGTTAAATCTTATTAACCCCTTATCTGCCGTCCCCTAACATCGCCGCCATATTACTAAATTTATTACCCCCTAAATTTAAGTCTAACCCTAACACCCCCTAACTTAAATCTCATTAAAATAAATCTAAACTAAACCTACTTCTCATTACCTAATAATTCCTATTTAAACTAAATACTTACCTAATAAAATAAATCCTAAGCTAGCGACAAATATAACTAATAGTTACATTGTAGCTATCCTTGGGTTTTATTTTTATTTCACAGGCAAGTTTATATTAATTTTAACTAGGTAGAATAGTTAGTAAATAGTTATTAACTATTTACTAACTACCTAGCTAAATAAATTACAGATTTACCTGTAAAATAAAACCCTAACCCTGTTTATATACTAACACCTAACCTTATACTACAATTAAATAAATTACATTTATTAAATACAATATACCTAAATTGCAAAAAAAAACCACTAAATTACACAAAATAAAAAAAGAAATTATCAGATATTTAAACTAATTACACCTAATCTAATAGCCCTAACAAAATAAAAAAATCCCCCCCAAATAAAAAAAATACCTTACCTAAACTAAAACTACAATAGCCTTTAAAGGGCATTTTGCGGGGAATTGCCCCAACAGAACATCAGCTCTTTTACCTGTAAAAAAAAATACAAACCATCCCCCAACAGTAAAACCCCCCACCACACACAACCCCACCCCCCCAAATAGAATCCTAACTAAAAAAAACCTAAGTCCCCCCATTACCCTGAAAAGGGCATTTGGATGGGCATGCCCTTAAAAGGCATTTAGCTCTTTTTCAAGTGCCCAAACTCTAATCTAAAAATAAAACCCACCCAATAAACCCTTAAAAAAACAACACCAACCCCTGAAGATCCACTTACAGTTTTGAAGACCGGACATCCATCCTCAACGAAGCCGGGAGAAGTCTTCATCCAAGTGGCAAGAAGTCCCTCAACGAAGCCGGGAGAAGTCTTCATCCAAGCCAGCAGAAGCGGTCCTCCAGATGGGCTGAAGTCTTTCATCTTCATCTTCTATCTTCATCATCTGGTGCGGAGCGAGTCCATCTTCAAGACATCCGGCGTGGAGCATCCCCTCTTCTTATGATGACTCTTCTGGAATGAAGGTTCCTTTTAAGTGACGTCATCAAGAATTCTATCAGCCAATCGGAATTAAAGGTGAAAAAAACCCTATTGGCTGATGCAATCAGCCAAATAGGATTGAGCTTCAATCCTATTGGCTGATTGGAACAGCCAATAGAATGTGAGCTCAATCCCTATTGGCTGATTTTTTTTGCCTTTAATTCCGATTGGCTTGGATGACTTCACTTAAAGGAACTTCATTCCAGAATCATCGAAGATCGTTGAAGACTTCCTCCCGGCTATGTTGAGGACTTCTTGCCGCTTGGATGAAGACTTCTCCCCGGCTTCGTTGAGGATGGATGTCCGGTCTTCCAACGTAAGTAGATCATACAGAGGTTAGTGTCTAGGTTTTTTTTAAGGGTTTATTGGCTGGGTTTTTATTTTTAGATTAGGGGTTTGGGCACTTGAAAAAGAGCTAAATGCCCTTTTAAGAGCAATGCCCATCCAAATGCCCTTATCAGGGCAATGGGGAGCTTAGGTTTTTTAGTTAGGATTTTATTTGGGGGTTGGTTGTTTGGGTGGTGGGTTTTACTGTTGGGGGGTTGTTTGTATTTTTTTTTTTTTACAGGTAAAAGAGCTGATTTCTTTGGGGCAATGCCCCACAAAAGGCCCTTTTAAGGGCTATTGGCAGTTTTGTTTAGGCTAGTGTTTTTTTTATTTTGGGGGGCTTTTTTATTTTGATACGGCTATTAGATTAGGTGTAATTAGTTTAAATATCTGATCATTTCTTATTTTATTTTATGTAATTTAGTGTTATAATGATAGTAGGTTTTATTTAGATTTATTTTAATTATATTTAAGTTAGGAGTGTTAGGGTTAGGGTTAGACTTAGGTTTATGGGTTAATAAATTTAGTATAGTGGCGGCGACATTGGGGGTGGCAGATTAGGGGTTAATAAATGTGGTAGGTGGCGGTGATGTTTGGGGGCAGCAGATTAGGGGTTAATCAATATTTAACTAGTGTTTGTGATGCGGGAGTGTGGCCAGTTTAGGGGTTAATATGTTTATTATAGTGGCGGTGATGTGCGGTTAATAAATATTAATGTAGATGTCGGCGATGTTAGGGAGCAGCAGATTAGGGGTAATAAGTGTAAGATTAGGGGTGTTTTAGACTCGGGTTTATGTTAGGGTGTGTTAGGTGTAAAACATAAATTTAGTTTCCCCGTAGGAATCAATGGGGCTGCGTTACGGAGCCTTTACCGCTGCTTTATTGCAGGTGTTAGGCTTTTTTTTTAGCCCGGCTCTCCCCCATTCGATGTCTATGGGAAATCGTGCACGTAAACCCAGCTCACTGCAGCTTTCAGCAGCACTGGTATTGGAGTGCGGTATGGAGAACAATTTTGCTTTACGCTCACCTTCTTGCCTGTTAACGCCGGGTTTTTTGTAAACCAGTAATACCCAGCACTGTAGGTAAAGTGAGCGGTGACAATACTTGCAAGTTAAGCACCGCACTCCTCATAACGCAAAACTTGTAATCTAGCCATATATTACATATTAAAAACCCTAACCCTAATCAAATTATTTAAATCTACTATTAAAAATTACTAAATTACAAAAAAAATAACAAACTAAGTTACAAAAAAAAAAAAAACACAGTATCAAAAATAAAAAACAAGTACACCTAATCTAAGAGCCCTATCAGTATCAAAAAAGACCATCCCCAAAATAAAAACCTAGCTACTATAAACTGCAATGGAGGGCCTTTTGCGGGGCATTGCCCCAAAGAAATCGCTCTTTTACTTGTAAAAAAAATACAAAACCCCCCATCAGTTAAACCCACCACCCACACAACCAACCCCCCAAATAAAACCCTATCTAAAAAAACCTAAGCTTGGGCATTCCCCTTAAAAAGGGCATTTAGCTCTTTTACTCCCCCAAACCCTACTCTAAAAATAAAATCCACCCAATAAACCCTTAAAAAAACCTAACACTAACCCACCAGAAGTCCTCAGCGAACCCGGCAGAAGTCTTCATCCCAAGCGGCGCCGAAGTAATTCATCCAAGCTGGCAGAAGTCTTCATCCAGACGACATCTACTATCTTCATCCATCCCGCGCGGAGCGGCTCCATCTTCAAGACATCCGCCGTGGAGCATCCTCTTCTTACAATGGACAATGAAGTCTGAATTTTCCCTTTAAGGTACATCATCCAAGATGCCAAATCTAACACATTCCACGCAAAACTCCAAAATGGACAGGACAAAATTATTGGCAACCCTCAATTTAATATTTGGTAGCACACCCCTTGGAAAAAAATATCTGAAATCATCACTTCCTGTAACCATCAATGAGTTGGTTTCTTACACCCTCTCTACGTGGAATTTTGGACCACTCTTTTTCGCCACACTGCTCCAGGTCTCTCAGATTGGAAGGGTTCCTTTTCCCACTGCTTTCTTGAGATCTCTCCACAGGTGCTCTATGGGATTGAGATCTGGACTCATTGCTGGCCAGTTCAGTAACTCTCCATTGCTTTGTCTTAAACCATATTCTGGGTGCTTTTTGATGTGTGCTTTGGGTCATTGTGCTGCTGTAAGACTCATGACCTCTGACGGAGACCCAACTTTCTAACACTGGGCCCGACATTGCACCACATAATTCTTTGGTAGTCTTCAGATTTCATAATGCCATGCACACAGTCAAGACTTCCAGTGCCTGAAACAGCAAATCATCCCCAAAACATCAGTGAACCTCCACCATGTTTGACTGTAGGGACTGTATTCTTTTCTTTAAAAGCCTCATTACTTTTTCTGGAAACAGTTAAATGATGGGCTTTAGCTGTAATTTTGTTTCATCTCTCCACAGCACATTCTCCCAAAAGTATTTTTGCTTCCTCATGTAAATTTTGGCAAACTCCAATCTGGCTTTTTTATGTTTCTGTGTCAGCAGGGTCCTCCTGGGTCTCTTACCATAGTATCGCTTTTCATTCAGATTGCAAGTGCAAGCTGACACATTTGCATCCTGTGCCTGAAGGTAAGCTTGAATTTGTCTGGAAGTTGATCAAGGTTCTTTATCCACCATTCGAACAATCCTTTGTTGCAATCCTTGATCAATTTGCCTCTTTCCTCCACGTCCAGGAGATTAGCTACAGTGCCATGGGCTGTAAACTTCTTGACAATGTTGCTCACAGTGGGCACAGGAACATTAAGATCTCTGGAGATGGACTTGTTACCTTGAGATTGTCCATGCTTTTCCACAATTTTTGTTCTCAAATCTTTAGACAATTCTTTGCAGCTCTTTTTCTTCTCCATGCTTAGTCTGGCACACAGAGGCACACAACAGAAAGGTGAGACAATTTTTAACTATTTTTATTTGGTTAAATTGGTTGCCGGTGTGATTTCTATATTGTCAGCATCTGTTAATTGATACAGGTGAGCTTAATTACAAATTACAGGAGCATCAAAAACTTTGAATGCAATTATTTCTTGCAATTTTGAGAAGGTGCCAATAATTTTGTCCAGTCCATTTTTAGAGTTTTGCGCAGAATGTGTTAGATTTGGCTTTTTTTCTCCACATTTTTTGTGTCATACCAATACAAACAAAAGAAATAAACATATTTAACACATTTAATACAGAGAGAGACCTCAACCAATTACAATATTTGGGAGTATTGAGGCCCAAAAAACACAATGCCCCACAGTCATTCCCAGGGTTGCAACTCATTCAATACAATTATGTTACTCATAAACAAAATTACCTAATCCAGTTACCTCCAGAAAAACCTAAATCCCATTCAACTGGTAATTGAATATTTAGGATATATTCAGAGATCCTTAGTGGATGCACACATTGCTTCTGCATCCAAGATGGTAAAGTAAGTGAGTAGGGTTTCCCATTGTTTCATAAATGTATGCATCCTACACTGCTTTTCCCCCCAAGATATACACTTGCTCATATAATAACTGCTGCATTAGAGTTGATTTTTTTGATGTTTCCTGACTAGGGGTACTACATTATATATGAACTAGTTCTAAAGCCCGTTTACACCGGCCTAAATCCCCATCCACTTGGATCCCCTCCCCCTCCATCCTTCTCCTTCCCTGCTGCTCTGAACTTTTCTTTTTGCAGTGCAGAGGTCCCACCCGCTGCTGCCCCTGCGCCCTCATACCCCCTGTATCGCTCCCTCCGCCCCACCCCCCCTCTCACTCCAACCCCACTCGCTGCCTCCCTCTCGCAAGTCACCCCTCCTACCTCTCGAAAACCGCCCACCCGCTCCCGTCCCCCCTCCCTCTTGCAAACCAGTCCTCCCCTCTCTGCTGTCTGATCCTCCCTGACTGATCCTTTCTTATGGCCAGGTATGTATGTCTTGCATTGCAGTCTCTACTGCACATGACTGCATCGGACAAACATACCTGGCCTTTTATAATATAGGATAGTTTGCAACATTTCCTACATGTAGCAATACTATTACTTGTGGTGTAATCTTGATCAAGGAGTGGCAAGTAACTGTTAGCCAGTGTCCAACCATTCCCCAAAATTGTGTCAAAGAGGGGCAACTCCACAACATAAGGAGGATGTCAGGATCAGGGAAAGAGCATTTTGAACAGAGTCAGAGGTTGAGGGCTGCCATCTATGAAACATTTTTGTGTTAATATATGTGTTGTCTAACAGTTTATTATGTGATTTGTGTATGTCTGCAGAGGATGTCATATTCCCTGACTTTTATACTATGTTGTGTCAACGATTGTAAACATCACTTCCAACGATTATGGACCACTTCCTATTCATATGTTCTAAGTTATTAGCAGCGGTCCTGAATAGATTGTATGTCAGAGATATGGAAGTCAATCGACTCTTAGCACAAAGGATCAATTTATAAATGTCACTATCAGTAGCAACATTAGATTTGATCTTAATACATAAGTGATATAATGTCTCAAACGAAGGTACATGAAGTGATGTATGTGCTATGTTATATTGCATTTTAACACAATAAAGATAAGTATAGTACTGCCCTCATCTATAAATACCTGAAAGACTGCCTGCACTCCTACATTTTTCCATTGAGTAAACGTCCTAGTTGTAAATCCTGCTTGAATGTCTGGGTATTTAGTCACCCTGTGTAACCCCACCAACAAGATATTTAGTCACCCTGTGTAAACCCACTCCCCCCAACCTTTTACAGATATCCCACGAAGCCTGCAACTGCTGTTGGAAGAGAGGGGAATCTCTCACAATGGCTTTATCCAGGGGTGAACTAATATGCAGGAACATAGATAATGACCAAGGTTTTACTGCCTCCTCTTCAAGTTCCCAGCTAGTAAAGTGATTCTTAACTGACAGCCAATCTATCACATATTTGTCGGGTGCTGCCCAGTTATAATATTCTAGATTTGGAAGAGCAAACCCACCACACTGAATGGAATGTTTTTTCTTCAGTCCAAAATCAAAGTATTTAAAATGTAAAATCTTTCCTATATAAAATCGTTCCTATGTAAAATCTGTGAGTTAGCTCAGTTGGTAAATGCACTGACTACAAATGCAAGGTCACAGGTTCAAATCCTGGCAGGGCAAACTCAGCCCTTCGTCCTTCCGAGGTCTATAAAATGAGTACCATTAAATTGGGTAATACAGTAATAACAACTATTATGATTCAGCTGCCGATTTGGTTAAATCCAAGAACGAGTGCTGAACAAGCACTTTGAGCCCCACTGGGAGACTATATAAATACTAGTTATAACATTTGAAAAGTATAAAGCAGCTTAAAGGGACATTAAACTCTAAATAAATCATTGCTTGAATTAAATATTCAGAAAAAAGATTAGCCTGAAAATAATTTTTACATGTATTTTAAAAAATGAGATTAGCTGTTTAAATATTTTTTAAAAATTAGGGATAATATTAAGTTAATGTCCATATTGTAAGTGCTGAAGCCAATTTGGAATGGTTATAAATGGCTTACTAGAGTGTGCAACCAATGTCTGTGTGAAATATAGCTGTTTCTGTACTTCCATATTTAACATGAATTGGAAAGCCCACAATATTCAAAATTAAATTACAGGAAAGTAGAATAAAATAAATAATGAAAGTATATTGCAAAATTGGTTTACTACATGTAATTAAACAATTTATATTATTATCTTGAGGAGTTTAATGAATCTTTAATGAATAGAATTGTTTTTATCAGCCCTTCTCTACCCAATAGAGTAATTGGGAGATGGCTCCAGTTAGTAATTTGTTATTGCAATACCTTAAACAGTGGTTGATAGTTTTGATCAAACCACTACTTTGATTTCTCTTTATTAATTTTATATCCAGATATTTAACTGAACTCTGCAATCATATGCATTATTTCAGGTATATAAACATGCAGGCACTGTATATATAAAGAACCATATTGTCTGCATAAAGAGAAAGATGTGAGGTACATTTAGTCTATAGGCTAAAGACTCAATAGCTAGGTCAAATAAGAGTGGGGTGATTGGACACCCTTGTCTGGTGCCTCTCTGAAGGGGGAAGGGCACTAAGGCAGTTCCATTAATTATCACAGCTGTGGGGAGCTATAGATACATTGAATTGCTTGAAAAAATAGTCCAAGGATGCCAAATTTAACTAAGATAGTAAAAACATTGTCCCAAAGAACCTTATCAAATGTTTTATATGTGTCTACAAGCAATACACCGCTGCTTCTTAACTTATGTTTTGGCGAGCCTGAAGGCTCGTGCAGAAACAGCTGTATATAGCAGCATTCAGGGCCTAATAAATCGTCCCCATATGTGTCATCAATATGCTACCTTTAGAAAAAACTCTTGTACCAGATGGGCGGTTGGAAGAATTTTACAAACTGCTAAAACTGTAGGTTGGAGATACTCTTGCCAAATTATTTAATGAAATATAGGAGTTTCTTAAAGATTCATAGAAGCCAGCATAAGTCTTATTCCCAAGCCAGATAGAGATCCATTACACAGAGAATCTTACCGGCCCATATTCCTCCGAATCTCAGAATACAAAATATTTACTAAGATCCTAACAAATTATCCTATCTATTTCATTGCGATCAAATGGGCTTTTCAAAAGGGAAAACTCTGGTGGCCAATATAAGGAAGTTACAATTTATCTTGACCCATTATAGGAAATTACACAAAGATGTAGTTGATAAAAAAAACCTCTCGAGGCATGTGGATTGCTTGTGGACACAGATAAAACATTTGATAAGGTCTTTTGGGACCATCTGTTTACTATCTTAGTTAAATTTGGCACCCTTGAACCATGTTTTCAAGCAATTCAAAGTATATATAGCTCCCCACAGCTGTGATAATTAATGGAACCACCTTAGCGCCCTTCCCCCTTCAGAGAGGCACCAGACAAGGGTGTCCACTCACCCCACTCTTATTTTACCTAGCTATTAAGTCTTTAGCCTATAGACTAGATGTACCTCACATCTGTCTCTTTATGCAGACAATATAATTATTTCTATACAGTGCCTGCATGTTTATATACCTGAAATAATGCATATGATTGCAGAGTTCAGTTACATATCTGTATATAAAATTAATTTAAAAAAAATCAAAGTAGGGGTTTGATCAAAACTATCAACTACTGTTTAAGGTATTGCAATAACAAATTACTAACTGGAGCCATCTCCCAGTTACTCTTTTGGGTAGAGTAGGGCTGATAAAAACAATTCTGTTCATTAAAGGTTCATTAAACACCTCAAGATAATAATATAAATTGTTTAATTACATGTAGTAAAACAATTTTGCAATATACTTTCATTATTTATTTTATTCTACTTTCCTGTAATTTAATTCTGAATATTGTGGGCTTTCCAATTCATGTTAAATATGGAAGTACAGAAACAGCTATATTTCACACAGACATTGGTTGCACACTCTTGTAAGCCATTTATAACCATTCCTAATTGGCCTCAGCACTTACAATATGGTGGTGCATACTGCTTTATGGACATAACTTGTTATTATCCCAATTTTTTTTCCAATAATTTAACAGCTAATCTCATTTTTAAAAATACATGTACAAATTATTCTCAGGCTAATCTTTGCTCTGAATATTTAATTTGATGTGGTGGACAGCAATCCACCCAATCGCATACAATTGGGTTGATTTACACCCCCTGCTAGTGGTGAATTGGCCAAGAATCTGCAGGGGGCTGCATTGCACAAGCATTTCACATATGCTGTCGGCATTTATCAATGACTGGCGGACATGATCGCTACCATGGATCATGTCTGCCAGAAACATGATAAATCAGCCCCTATGGATCTCTGCTACCGAAATAGGCACATTTAAATTCTGTAAATTATTGTCATTTAATTTTGGAAGGGCAATATCCTGCCAAAATGTTTCCTTAAAAGATGTGTCACTCTACTGGCCAGTATATAACATGCAGTAGTAATTTATAAAAGCTTGTTGTATGTCCTTTTCATATGTGAGCATAGAGTCTCAATCTTTGATTGCTAAGATAGTATTTGGGATAGTAACCAGCCTAGTAATATCTCCCCATTTGATTTCCATACTAGTAATATTTTGCTTTTAGTCTATTAAATGAGTTAGTAGAGGATTGAATAAGATATATTTTTCTAAGCATCTTAACCTCTTTGTATTTCCCTCTGTTAGCCTCTGAGAGGTTACAGAGATAGCGATTTCTCACAGTTAGAATCTGTCTGAGAAACAACTCCTCTTGATGCTTCTGCTTTTTCTTGATCCTTACTGCATAACGTCACCACCTCTGAACACTGTCTTGGCTGTCTCCTAGAATAGAAGGGTGTTCTCTAGATGTTGAATATTGACCGTTTTACAGGAATTTCATTCCCTAACTAAGGGCTAGATTATGAGTGGAGCACTATTTTGCGCTTTCGGTCATGCTATGACTTGGCTAGGTGGAGACTTTTTGCTTGTGTCGTGTTGCACTCATATTACGAGTAGAAAGAAAAAAGTTTGCAAGCAAGCACAACCTGACACACACAACAGGATAAACTTTGCGAAGTTGCGAGCAATGAAAAAGCTTTTATTCTATTGGCTGATTGGACTAAGAATTAAAAAATAAGCTAAAAAATGCAAGGGCACATTGCTTTCAAGCTTCAGTATGCGGTGGTGACCGCATGAAGAGGACATCGGGTGGAAGATAAGAAGAAATGAAGACAGATGGAAGAAGAATACATCCTCAGAGGAGTGCCGCCATGGAAGAAGAAAGAAGAGGATTACCACCAGAGCTGCCCACCTCAGGAGCCAGATTCAAGTTGGTGAGTACTAACTTTTGGGGTTTAGCGTTAGGGATTTATGGGTGGGTTAGGTTAAGAATGGAAAAAGAGCTTAATTATAGACATGTGCAATTTGTTTCGGATCGATTCGGAAATTCGGAAAATTCTGAAGATTCGGAGATTCGGATCGATCAGAATTTCCGAATTAAAATACTGCCGTATTTACCGAATAAATCCAAATTAGTTCGGATTTATTCGGTAAATTCGGATGGCCATGGATTACACTAGTATTGTACAGTATATTAAGTTATATCACTCTGCTATTGGTTACACCCAATATACAGTACATAATACTAGTCTAATACACAGCACACATACCGAAATTCCGAATTTCTGAACCGAACCGAATCCAGCCGAATTTTTTCGAATCCGAATGAATCCGAAACGAATCCAAATTTATTCAAAGCTTTCCGAATTCGAATTGATCCGAAACGAAATTCAAAAAACTCAGAATCGATCCGAACCGAAACTAATTTTTTGATCATGCACATATCTACTTAATTGCTAATGCCCTTTTCAGGACATCTTTTATAGGATAGAGTTTCTTGCTTAGTTTTTTCTTGCAGAAGAGCTATGTCACTGATGCCGTATTTTAGGATAGGGTTTTTTGTTTTTTTTAGCAAAAGAGCTTTATAGGACCTGTTTTTTTTAATGATTGTTTTTGAGGGGGAGTTGGGTAGTTACTTTGGTTTTAGGATATGTTTTTTATGAAAAATAGCTAATCGCTTCAACTGCCCAATAAATGCTCTTTTCAGAGTTTTTTATTTTGCTGTGTTTTTTAAGGTTACTTTAGTTTAAGGATAGATCTTACTAGTTTTTTTTTTTTATTATATTGGTAGGTTGATGTTTTTTTAACTTAGAGGATGTTAGATTAGGAGGGTTGGGATGGTTAACCATCAGGGGGTATTTTGCAATCAGGGGGTATTTTGCAATGTGGCAGTTAGTGTTTTAATAGGTTAGGGGGTAGTTTGCAATGGGGGTTGTAGCTGTTAAGGGGTAAATAGGTTAGGGAGTTTAAAGTGGTGGGCTATATGGTGGTTAATGGGTAAATAGTGTGATGGGGTAGTTTGCGGTAGGCTGTGTGGGGGTTTAGCGGTTAAAAGTTTAGCAGAGTAATTGGCGGTTGGGGATGTGGCGGTTAGTGGGGGTAATAGTGTAGCGGGGTAGGTTGTGATGGTGTTTTGGTAGTTTAGGGGTTAATGGTTTAGTGGGGTAGTTTGCAATGGGGGGGGGTGTGGTGGTTTAAGGGTTAATAGTGTAGAGGGGTAGTTTGCTATGGGTGTGTGGCAGTTTAGGGGGTCAAAAGTGCAGCGGAAATAGTTTGCAAGGGGTTGTGTGGCAGTGTAGTTGTTGATAGTATAGTTTAGAGCAACTTTTTCCTCCGCCAAAACTGTTTGCATGAATGTACAAGTCGCATACAAAGTTTGAACGTAAAATGCGATTGCGTTTGAGCAATCACATTTGTTTTCAACCTGTAATGCGAGAGCACGTTTGCCACTGTCATAAACCACATCACTTTAAAAGCCTTTAAAATCCTTTTAGCAATATTAAAATATTTTTTTATTAAAAAATGTGTATATATGAGTGTAATACTTTATTGTAATATGTTTTGGATGTGTTGTGTGAAAAATAAATTTACTCTTACCCTTCACTTCAGATCTCAAGTTGGGCTAAATATTCTAGCAGAGTTTTAGCTTGCGCTCAAGTGCAACATTACTTATAACTTTCGACTCGTAATATGAGCACTATTTATCGTGGTTGCAATATTTATTGAAAGCATAGGTTGCACTAGACAGATTTCAGTCATGCTTACCCTTCTCTGGTAAATGGGGTTTACCATGGACTTGCAATATCAAGTTGCAAACCAATGTTAGCGGGGGCCAGTGATATTGGCCCCCGCTAACAGAGACTCTGATCCTGCTTCCAAAACCCTTCTTTTTGTGTGTGTGGGCGGTCCATAAACCCCACTATGGACTTACTGGCAACTATGAACCTCCATGCTTGTAATAATGTATCTGCCTTCCTGATCTATGATGGTTTGTTGTATGGAGCAGTTAAGATTTTTCCTAAAATGAAGGGCTACCCCTATGGCTCTTTTTTTTTATTATTATTATTTTTATTTTATATCCAACACAATGTACATTTACACAGGTCAGTTACCTTTTGCACCATGCAGGGACATTTAACGTGCTTAGTCATAGACACTTCAATCTTCATTATCAATTTGTTGTACAAAATGTTGGAATTTTTCCAATTAGTAAACACAAATTCACACAAAAGAAGAAAAAACACAAAATCAAACAAGAGAAAAGAGAGAAAGAACCAAAGAAATAAGCAAAAAGTCTCGGCCAGGGAAATGACTCTCTCTCCCCTACAACCCCCTACACATCCAGAATACAATAGATCCGGCTCAGGATCGAATTATTCCCCTTTCCTCACTATCCTCTATCCAAGTACCTGGTAGATAACCTGCCAAGACTTGCAATTGAACATAAGCAGAATTTTTCAATGGCCTGACAAGAGTCCTTTGAGTCTCTTCTGGAAAGGAGTTAATAAACAGTTTCCAATGTTTAAAAAAGATAGCTGGTTAGACATCTGTTGGATTTTGCCAGCTATGTTGTTCAAATATATAATGAGAGGTCAGCGCACTCTAGGGTTCTTTTAAACTTGGTGCTGATTTGGCCTTCCATGCTCTTAGAATTAAATTACGTCCAAGCAGTATAATCAGGTTAATCATTTTATAGTTTCTAGCAGGGGATTGTGATTTAACTAGAAAAAAAATATTTCTATAGGTAATATGTCATATTCTATTTTAAGAGCTCTTTTCATCCAATATATTACTTTTGCCCAAAATTGGGCTATTTTGGGACATGCCCAAAAACAATGCAGCATGTCCGCCTCAACTGAGCTACATCTGGAACATCTGATCATAGACTTATACCACTTGGATAGCTTTGCCGGGGTTAAAAATACCATTAAGGCCACTTTGACCTGTGTTTCTCTCCAAGTGGTCAGCACCCAACTTTTCTGAATCATCCTAAACGCATTCTTTATCACCTCATTATCTATTTGTGGAAATACTTTGTTCCATATAGTCACTATGTACTCTACTTGAGCTGTAGAAGTCCCTTGAATGAGAAGGGAATAAAACGGCACAATAGAATACATCCCCCTTTGAAAATTATTAATTCTATTTTGAAGCTCACCAAATGACCAATCTACCCCATAATTTTTTTTAATTCATATATAAGGTGTCTTATCTGTAAATAGGCATAGAACTCTTTATTCGATAATCGAAATTGATTACTAACTTCCCTAAAAGTTAGTAGTTCTAGGTCCACATTTAAGAATTGTGCAACATGGACTAGCCCTTTATCTAACCAAGATCTAAAAACCGCATCTGTAATTCCTGGAGTAAAGGTAGGATTCCCTGTAATGGGTAAGTATTTAGACACATGGGGTGAAAAACCCAGACTCACGCAAAACGTTTGCCAAGCTGTAATTATATTTTTAAAGGTTTCCAAAATAAAAATTTGCATCGGTAGGGCTGTGATTGGACAGTGCAAAATAGCATCTAAGCGGTAAGGAGCTATTAATATTGTTTCCCAGCCTACTGGGGATACTTGTTCTTGTCCTGTCAACCAATCCACTGCCACTTTCACCCGTGCCACTAGGCTGTAAAGATGTATATTTGGCAGTGCTAAACCGGCAGCTTCTACATTATTCCTCATGCGAGAAACAGAAATCCGTGCTTTGGTGCCTTGCCATAGAAATTTAGAGCATGCCTTGTTATAATTCATTATGTCCTTTTTATGAATATGTAATGGAATATTCTGAATAAGATAGAATATTTTTGGGAATAGAATAGTTTTTAAAAGCGTGACCCTAGCCGATAAAAAAATAGGAAGTTTTATCCAATCTTCCATTTTTTTCTTGCAATCCAAAAAACATTTGTTATAATTCAAATTATACCATTCTTCTGGGTTCGGGTTTAGAATGATCCCTAGATAAGTTATCTGAGCTGTTTCTCTAAAAGGATGATTTATAGTGTGGTCTTTTTTGTTTATACATAAAAGTTTGGATTTGGACAAATTCATTTTAAAACCCGAAATCCTACCAAAGATGTTAACCGTATCCAAGAATATCGGAAGGTTCTTACTAATATTACTTAAGCATAGAAGTATATCGTCTGCGTACATCAACAGTACCAGTTTTTGTGCCCCAATCCGAATCCCGTCTAATTGTTGGCGAAGCAAAATTGCTAATGGTTCCAATGAGATGTTAAACAGCAATGGGGATAAGGGGCATCCTTGAAGGGTGCCCCTATGTAATACTACTGGCTGTGAAAGTTCTCCATTAATGAGCAATGTTGAATTCAGGGCCGAGTATATAATACGGATTACTTCCTGCACATCTCCCTTCAATCCAAACTGCTCCAAAGAAAAAAATAAATGCTTCCAGGAGACGCGATCAAACGCCTTCTCCGCGTCAACAGTCAAGAGGGCTAAGTCTGTCTTCATTCTATGCCTAGTTGTTCTGAGCTTGCTCCAAAAATAATCAATTAATGTCATGATCTTACATGTGTTCTTGGCAGGATTTCTCCCAGCCATAAACCCGGCTTGATTCTCATGAATTATTTAACCGAAGTGGGGCTTTAATCTTTTTGCCAAAATCGATGTTAACAGTTTATAATCCACGTTAAGAACTGATATAGGTCTATATGAACCGGGCATCTCAGGATCTTTATTTTTCTATTGGAATTAAGGATATTACTGCCGCTGCAAAGTAAGGAGAGCATTTATTGTGTTCGACAAAATAGTGATTGAATAAATTTACCAGTGTTGGGGCAATTTGTAGCTGGAGAATCTTATAAAATTCCGACGGAAGGCAATCAGGACCTGCTGCCTTATTAATCTTGGCTGCTGTAATTGCCTCTATAGTCTCCTCTATTGTAATTGGAGCATTAATCTCTGCTAAACTCTTGGTGGGTATTTTGGGGACCTTACTTTTATCCCAAAAAATGTCTGTTGTTATGTCTTGCTCTTCTGCTCTATATAATTCCGAAAAAAAACTCATAAAATACTCTGGAAATATCCGTACTACGAGTAAATCTCTCGGAATCCCTTCTAATAGCAGTTATCTTATTTCTACTATTGGTCTTAATCAATCTCGCCACAAATTTAGCGGATCTCCCCGCATAACCACAATAAAGGGCTTTTTGTCTTTGTATTTCTGCTCTGGTCTTCTGTTTAATAAAGTCATCTCGAATAGATTTAGCAGCTATATATTTCCTCCAGTGATCACTCGAGCGATCCCCTAAATATTTTTATATGCATTTTTTACTTGACAAGACAACTGGATTTCCTGTTGCCTAGATTTCCTTTTCATTTTACACAAATATGCCTTAACCTTGCCGCGCAATACAGCTTTTGCTGCTTCCCAGAACACTTCGGGCCTGTTTTCATACTCTCGGTTACAACCCACATATTCTTTCTCTCCAACTCGGGGGAGGCACTTCCGGTAGGAGGCGCATGGCGAGAAGCTGTGAGGAGTGAGGAGGCTCGCTGCGCGACACCCCCGCCGATACTGCACTGGCAAACGTGCAGAGCATTTGCCGCCCGTTGGATGCGGATGAACACCGCAACCCAGAGGCCTGAACGGTGGAGCTTGGCTGCCGTTACTGCTCGGGAAGTGCCTTTAAAGCCTTTTGACCGCCTGGCTACGGTCACGCTGGTAGATCAGCACAGGAGGAGGCGGAGACCATATCCCTGCTGCTCGAGACCCGACCTCAGCACGGCTGCTGCAGAGTGAGACGGAACCCCAGAGTCGAGGTGAGGAAACATTTGGAAAACCCTCACGGTCAGAGCCGAAGCAACGCCGACAAGCTGAGCAACTCCAGACCCCCCCGCCTGGTTGGGGGAGAGCGACGGAGACGCTCTAACTCTCCTGCCTGCTCGGACCAGCTACACATGGTCTGACTAGAGTGAATCCCACAACGAAAAGTCCCAGAGCTCGTCTGGGTGAAGGTAAGAAGAGAAAGATAAGAAGAGGAGGTTGTTTTGCACAGATTATAACTTTTTGCAAGTTTCATAAACCCACAGCTACCATAAAATAAATCACTACAGTTTACACATAGCTGGGTTATCGATAAAACGTTCAAGGTGGATTATAGCAGTTACAAGAGCATAATAACTGTAATTGCATGTTTGTAGCATCACTGCTCATTTAAGGAGTTACACATACCACCTGAAATATTTGATATTAGTAGGTGGATCACGCCATAACAGGAACCGGCTAGACTCCCTGGGTAACCGCAGTTCAGACACATGTGGGAAGTACCTAGGATCATTATAAGTTGTGTGGCTCCCAGCGGAAGCTTGGAAAAGGATAAGGCAGCTGACTTTCCCTAGTGAGAGTCCTATATCACGGCCGGTTACCATACTTATCTGTTGGAGTCATGATGTTTGTTAATTTTTTTGTTTAGGGGCGATATTAGCCATTTAAACAGACTACATATTGACTATTTCATCGCAGAAAAACGCCCCTTTAAGCAAGGTCACCCTATATAACATATCTGTCAGAAATCTGTACTTAATATGTGATGAATATTACTGTCTCGTAGCCCATTGTTTGATTTAAGATTGCAATATTCAGGCATATAGATAAGGTCCTTTAAGAATTTGTTTTAGGTACCTCCTACATCAGATGATGTGTATATGATATATGGTTATATATGGGTAATAATCGAAAGGAGGAAAACTTTTTTCTTTTTTGCCTTTGTTTTTCTTTTTTTTCTCCCCTTCATCCATTGCACATTTCTCCCCAACAACAGTAACTAACCTTACTAACTGTTATCACAAATATCGCATTATATAACTGTTGTGGGGCGATAACTCTATGACTAAAGTTCATAAGCTATTCGTGATTTAATGTATATGGAGTTTAGCTTATAGTAGCAATTGTAATCTGTGCCTGCATAACTATACTTAATTATTAAGTGAACGTTGCCCCTGTAAAAGGAAAAAAAAAGAAAGAAAGAGGGGAGACAGAGAAGGGAAAAATAAAAAAAAAAAAAAAAAAGCATACATCTGAGTATTAAATAGAGAATAATTGCACTGTTAATATTATTTATATTAGTGGAACAACTGGACAGATTTCACTGTAAATAATTGGCATTATTGGAAAGCAGCTTATTAATGTTCAATTAGAGTTTTATTGTTAATGGCGAAACTATTGACAGGACCACCGAATAATACCTGTTGATACAAGTATCATCTTAGAAACATATGGGAAGATATTTCTGTTTGGAGTGCGAATCTAGTAGACAAGCAATTTAGGATAACACTTTCTGGGCCAAACGGTGGTATAGGCAGTTCTAGGATTTTTTAGTTAGGAACACCAACAGAGACTGCTCATTACATATTTTTTCCCTCTGTCCTTCTCTCTTTTCTGGCAATTGCATTAATCACTATCACCAGGGGGTTATCCCCAATACTAGATTTAACCAGTACCCCACGTTCTCACACTTCCCAGTACACTCACTCCACGCACTCTCCCCCTCACCCACTCCCTTCTCACTATCACTTGCACCCCCTTCCGCCCCCCCCTTTTTTTTTTTTTTTTTTTTTTTTTTTTTTCTTTCTTCACCTCTCTCCCGCACCACTTTTGGCACATGTCGATAAAGTAATATATGGATAAGTTTTTATCACATAGCGTGCACGCAATGCCAGCCAAGACAAAAGACAGTCGGAAACCTAGGAGTAGCCTAGAACCCAATTTTGAACCAAGACCAGACACAAGTAGCTTAAACATAAACAAAACAGATATCGATGAAATATCCAAACAGGTAGCCCATTTGCTACTCCCACAGTTTGAATCTATTAAACTGGAGATTTCCACGTTGTCTTTTGAAATGAAAAATTTCACTACAAGATTAGCAGACGCAGAAACCAGAATATCAGATGTGGAGGATTCCACATATAAACTAGAACAAATCAGTCAACAGCACAACACTCAAATTAAGGAGCTAAGTGAGAAACTGGAAGACCTTGAGGATAGATCACGCAGGAATAATTTAAAAATAATTGGCTTACCAGAAAGCCCCATGTATCAGGATCTTATTCATTTTGCAGCAATAAAATTACCACAACTCCTGGGACTTAACCAACAAACACAGCCAATACAGGTAGAGAGAGCCCATCGGATGGGAAGTCTTAGACAACTTGAGCCAGGTAGCATACAGAAGCGCCCCATCATGGTGAAATATCTAAACTTCCATGATAAAACCAACATATTAAGGGCCTACAGAAAAATGCAAAACATAGAAATAGAACAGAATAGAATTTTACTATTTCAGGACTACTCACTGCAGACATCTAACAAACGGAGGGCAATGGCCCCATACTGCACTACATTAATAAACCAAGGCCTCTCGGCCAGGCTAATCTACCCTGCTAAAATTAAGCTTTTAAATAACAATGAAACAATTATGCTAAACACTCCGACAGAGGCCAAGGCCTACTTAGATCAGCATAGGCCGGATATCAGTTAAAAGGCTGGGGAATAGAGGCAGGAGTGAATCATGCAAATCACAAATAGGCTTACATATATGGATCAGCGTATGATAAAGGGGAACAAGAAATCAAGATTCCCACACATGTTTTCTCCTCATAAACAAGCTTACTTAGCTAGATATGATGAGGGAGCGAGACTAGGAGGAAGGGGGGGTTTCTTTTCTTTCTCCCCTTCCTTTCCCCCCCCCCCCCCTTTTTTTTTTTTTTTTTTTTTTTTTTTTTTCTCCCCTTCTTTCACGAGGCCTATAGATAATGACATAAATAGACTAAAATGACCTTAAAGGTCATGTCATGGAACGTGGGCGGTATCACAAACCCAATCAAACGTAAAAGAATTTTAACACACATAAATAAACACAGAGCTGATATTAATTTACTACAAGAAACACACTTATCCGAACAAGAACACAAAAAATTAAAAGTCAACTGGGTCCAGGAGATCATATCTACTCCATGTGCATCACGAAAACGTGGAGTAGCTATACTCATCCGGAAAAATCTGGATTATGAAATTATTTCTCAGGAGTTAGACCCTGGGAAGCGATATATTATTATGAGAATAAAAATCGCTTCAATCGTTTATACGATATGCAATGTATACGGCCCCAATAACTATGACGAGTTGTTCTGGGTAAAATTGAAGGCTAAATTGTTCTATTACATGGACACTATCATGATAGTTGCAGGGGACTTTAACCTTGCAGCAACCAATATAGACCGTCTGAACACTAACAACACAAAACCAATTAGAACTCCTCAGAAAATATCTAGAATATTACGAACTTTTTGCAATACACTCCAATTACAAGATATCTGGCGTCACAAGAACCCTAATATAAGAGCTTACACATGTGAAGCTAAACATCATAAAACATTCTCACGAATTGATTTTTTTCTGGGTTCAGTCAGGGTGCTCGGGAACTGCATGAACGCGCAGATAGGCGACATTATCATTTCTGACCACGCCCCCATATTTTTAGAAATTAAGCACAGCAACACCTCCTTTGAACCCGCAGGTGGATATACCTTTCCCCGCTATCTATCCAGCAATAAGGAGTTTCAAAAACACATTCAAGCGGTGTGGCGAGAATATAAATTACAGAACAGTACATATAACCACAAATCGGAAACTTACTGGGAAACAGCTAAAGCAGTAATCAGGGGTGAGATTAAAAAATATACATGCAGGATCAGGGCCAAAACACGCTTAAGAGAGAGAGAGCTATCAAATCATCTTAGAAACACCTACAATTTGTACATTACCGACCCTAACCAATTACATTGGCAGAAATATTGTAAAGCCAAATTAGAATGGGATACAACATCACTTAAGAAAGCTATGACACAAGAAAATCAACAAAGGGCCAAGTTTTACAGATTCGGTAGTAAAGTTGGGAAACTACTGGCAAATTGTGTCAAGATACACCAAGCACATAAACCTATAAAAGCCATTAAGATTGGGGAGAAAAGATTAACTGAGTCAGAGGATATTAAGACCGGATTCCATGAATTTTTTAAGAGATTATACGCTGACCCATATATAGATATTCAGAACAAAGAGAAGTTCTGGGGAAATATCCAGGTCCCAGTTCTACCCCGACAAGTTGCAGAAAAGCTTAATCAAATCATAACTAACACCGAAGTAACACAAGCTATAGACAGACTTAGACTGGGGAAAGCTGCCGGCCCTGACTTACTCCCGGCCGAAATGTATAAAATACTGAAAGATGAGGTTGCAACAGCACTAACGAATCTGTTCAATGATTATCTAGGCAAGGGCAAGACACCTTCTAAATATTTTACTGCATCAAAAATCATACTAATCCCAAAAAAGGGAAAAGACCCAGAAATAGCTGATTCATACCGCCCCATATCACTCCTAAATGTCGATTACAAAATTTTCACTGCAATTCTGGCACAGAGATTAAAACCCATTCTTGGAGCCCTAATACATGTGGACCAGGTCGGCTTCATGGCACAGCGGAATTCAATGGCCAGTATTAGGAAAATTTTTTTGCTAATTGACTTCCTACACGCAAATAAAACCCACCAACAGGCCGACCCAGCTATCCTCTCTCTCGATGCCCGAAAAGCATTTGATTCGATTACCTGGGACCACTTATTCTATGCCATGAAACAGTTTGGATTTATAGGGAACTTCCCCACTTGTATTAGGGCATTATATTCAAATGCTTCATCAATGTTATTGGTAAACGGCTCACTCACAGATTCTTTTGATATCAAGACAGGTACCCGTCAAGGGTGTCCAATTTCACCACTATTATTCAATTTGGCACTAGAACCTTTAGCATTAATGCTAAAAACTCAACTAGAAGGGCTTAACATAGGCGATAAAGCTTTCAAAATCCTGCTTTACGCAGACGACGTATTAATTTTTCTCAAAGATCCCCAAGCCGAGATTCCCCATATATTAAAGACTATCGAAGTATTTGGTTCGTTCTCAGGCTACAAAATTAATATTAATAAGTCTGACCTACTTTGGCTAAATCCAAACCCGCAAATAAATTATACGCCTCCATTTAATGTTGCAGAACACTACATTACATATCTTGGTATTAAAATTAGTAGAAATCCATTAGAATGGTACGAACAAAACTTCGCACCACTTCTAAACAAAATTGAAGCAGATCTGTTGAACTGGACGAAAATTCCCCTCTCACTAACGGCTAAAATTAACCTAATCAAGATGACCATATTACCCAAACTACTATATACCATGCAGAATACACCCCTTATATTAGCAAAAAAAGATATCAAGCTTCTGGACAAACGAATTAGGACCTTTTTATGGGGCATGGGTAAGAACAGGGTCGCACTCGACAAATTGGCTCATCTTAGACAATATGGTGGACTATCATTCCCCATATTCGAACTCTATAACAATATCTGTTTGGCTAAGGTCGCCATGGACTGGATCACGGAAAGATCTTATATTGCTTCACTAGAAGTTGAACAAAAACTAATCTCCCCTTATTCATTAATTGCGCTATTACACTGTCCTATTAAAGCACTCCCAGCTAAGCTCAAGACTAAATGTACCATAGTAAATGTCATCAAAGCATGGCAATACATTCGTTTATGCATGAACGACAACCCCCAAATCTCTGAGCTAGTACCTATTGCCAAGAATCCATGCTTCAGTCCTGGATTAAGTAATAGAGTATTTAAAAGATGGGCAACACAAGGTCTCACTCACTTAATTCATCTTCGTGATACTGAGACCACGATCATACATACTTTTAGCTTTCTTAAAGCCAAGTTCCAACTTCTGAATAGAGATTTTTATGCGTACTTGCAAGTGCGACATTGGTATAATGAACTAGTCCAAAATCAAACGGGTCACTGGCTTCATCCTGGCATAAGAATGGGCCTTTCCTTATACAAAGCAGGAAAGCACTCTATCAGTTACTGGTATAGAATGATATTAGTACAGAAAGGTGAAGCCAACCTGGTAAGAATCCAGGCTAAATGGCTAAGTGATATTCCCACAATAGATATCGAACAGCTGAAACACAGTACAATAGTGGCGGAGCATGCTACTCTATCGGCGTCATGGCGCGAATCACAATTTAAAATTTTAAATCGCTTCTATATAACTCCCGCAGATATAAATAAATGGTATGGTCAAACATCAAAGTTATGCCCAAGATGTAGATCCGTGGTGGCCGATCTGGTCCACATGTTTTGGTCATGCCCAAAAATCTTGCAATTTTGGAAACGGATACAGTTTTGGTTGAATCAACTATTTCACGCACAAATTACATTATCACAAGCCAATATATTCTTCCTTCTAACAAACACCACTCACGAGATGCGCAATAATAATTTTATCAATACTGTAATATTGGGCGCCAGATATCTTATATTAAAAAACTGGCAAGCAACGCGTCCACCCACACTTAACAATCTTACACATCTACTCCATTCCCAATATATAATAGAACAGACGGACAATTTTAACAATGGACCCCAGCAACAACTCAGCTTTGAAAAAAAATGGTTAGTTTTTATTCAAAAATACAGGCATAATATATAAAAACTAACCAGTTGCGATTTCCCTTCCCTCCCCCTCCCCCCCTTTTTTTTTTTTTTTTTTTTTTTTTTTTTTTTCCCTCTTCCCCCTTTTCTTTTCTTTTCTCCTCCTTTGTTTCTCTCCTTTCTTCTTTCTTAACTCAGCAAGACTCTCATAATATTAAGTTAGGTCATGTGTTAACTGATAACTGGAGGGCATATAACTACATAAAATGTTAACTAAACCTGGTAAAATATAACAGGAGTCACCCCAGCACACACGGTGGGCATAAAAGATGTTGTATAGATATAGAAATGTTATATATCATACAAATTAAGCTTTGTTATAATATCACATAAAATAAGTGCTGGAACTTTTGTATACCGATGTGTTCTGCAATATTTGATGTATGAATCTGTCAATTTTTTTTTTTTTTTTTTTTTTTTTTTTTCTTTTTTGGTGATGAGAACACTCTGTAATAATTGGTAACAGACTGTTATGTTTCTTTGTATGCCCTTCAATAAAAAATAAATACAGGAACAACCCACATATTCTCGCCATTGGTTAATCAGCCAGTTATTAAATTGGACATTGTTCATCAATTGTTTTGGAAAAAAAATATATTGATTCACAGTCCTATCTAACCCCGGTGACTTACAAGTTAGCGTTATTAAAGCATGATCTGAGATCCCTATATCTCCTATCTCGGCTTCCCAATCTAGGCCAATCGGGGACTCTGCAATCAAGAAAAAATCTATCCTGGAGAGTGCCTGCTGCCCTTTTGACATGCATGTATAGGGTCTCAGATCCGGATTCTGTAGCCGCCAGATATCTATCAATCCCAATTGTGAACATAATTTTTGAAAAGTGCGGGTCTTCCTATCGCGCGTGGACCTACCTATTTTCTTAACTCTATCTAAGGAAGGGTCTGCTATTAGATTGAAGTCACCAGCAATAATAAGGTTCTGTCCTGTAAATTTGGGCAGATATAAAACCAAATTATCCCAGAACACTCTATCTATATTATTAGGTCCGTATATATTACATAACACATATCGCACCTTATTACAAATTATTTCTAAAATTACAAACCAACCTTCCGGGTCTATGACAGAAGATTCAATCTTATAGTCTAGTCTTTTGTTAAATAAAATTGCCGCTCCCCTCTTACGAGCATTAAAGGGGGCCGCAATCACCTCTCCTACCCAATTAGTCTGAAGTTTCGGAATTTCAGAAACCTTTAAATGTAACTCCTGTAGGAAAGCGATATCTGTTTTGGTTTTAGCCAGATGTTTAATTATTGCTTTCCTTTTAATTGGGGAGGTTATGCCTCCTACATTTCAAGAGGTCAACTTAAAGGGGGCTGACATGGCATATCAATAAAAAAAACGGGATACCCCATGCTTCTAAATATAACATACTGAATAAAAGTACAGCGGAGGGGGGCGCCGGAGAGAGAGCGAAAGGATAGGGAGACGAAAGAGGAAGGGAGAAAAGAGAGAAAAAAAAAAAAGGAGAAAAAAATTATAAAACGGTGTTACCCACCATACAGCATTAAAACATCTACCTTTTAAACAGTGTCGTGTATCTCTGACACTCTGCAAAAAAAGGATCCTAACCAAAAATCCAGAGCAAATCCTAAATAATTCATCCATAGACCAAACAAATATTTTGCCCATACTTTGCCTTTTTCTCTCTATCTTATATTCACTGTATCCCCAATTCTTTACAAAGAGCAGTTGCTTCATTGCTATTATTTGCTGTATAGGAGATACCTGCCTTAGTAATTAGAAGTTTAGCCGGGTAGACAAGTCTAACGCTACATTCAGCTTCTAGAAATTTTGAAAAAAAAGGAGACATTACTTTTCTTTTAGCCATGGTCTCTGCAGAAAAGTCTTGAAAGATCAGGATTTTGTTGTTGTCTATATGCACAGATCTCATTTTCCTATAGTATTTCAAAAATAAAACCTTGTCCTGATAATTCCCAAATTTGAAAATAATAGATCTAGCTTTAGATAAAGTGTTACTATCTTTTGGCCTATTCTGTGCGCTCTCTCAATCAAAAAAGGAGAGGGCGGAGGGGGGATCATATGGGCCTGAGGAAGGGTGACAGAGACAAAATGTAATAAATCTTGATATTCCACTGTTTCAGGGAGGCCAATGATCTGTAAATTATTGCGCCTCAACCTATCTTCAAGGTCTTCTAGACGCGCTTGCAATTGTGAAATAATTTTTCCCTGATCAGCGATATCTGAACCATGAACATTTACTCTGTCCTCCACCTCTGAGACCCTAGTCTCCACTTTCGTTAGCCTCACTGTAAACTGTCTAGTTTCATCTTTTAAACTATAAATCTCTGTTTTAATTTCAGATTTAATTAGATCTAAATGTGGCGTCATTAATTTCGCTACTTCAGCAGCAAATTCTGTCATGTCATTAGCACCAAAGTTAGTAGCTCCTCGTTCTTGTGAGGTATCAAGTGAGTTTTCTGTGATTTTAGTGGTGCTTCTCTTATCTTTTTGTTTGGGCGGCATTTTAGGTGAAGAACTTTTTGGATACGTGATAAATCTGTCCATTCACCGTGATAATATGTGTATTTCTAGTGTTGAAAATTTTCTGTGTCTTAGTGGCCTCAATGCCACTTAGTACTAAGTGAGAGAGTATGTGATATAAACTCTAACAGTGTGAAAAAAAGAGGAAAAAAAAAAGAACAAAAAAACAATTAGGATAGCTATTAAATAACTTGTGAGTATATGTGAAACAGCAAAACCAGTAGGAGAGGTCAATTATTAGACCTTCTGTGCTTAGTGAAAAAAAAAAATGCACCTAGTGAACACTAAAGTTCTTGCTAAATCTTTGCTAAGTCTTGTTTTGACTTCTCTCTAATAAGCCAGCCTTAAGAGTATTACTGGCCTCTTTATAACGAGAATACCCCTATTAAAATTTATCCCCACAGGTTCTAAAACTCTATCTCAAAAGCTCACAGGTTTCTAAACCGAGATTTAATGTTACAGTTTAATATTATACTATTACCATACTGAATTGACTGGAGCCCACCTACTCTAAACTTGCGGCTCATCCAACCTTCTCAACAGCTCACCCTCCAGTTTAATTGCTCACGTTTCACAATGACCTTCAGTTAAGCTGAGAGTTAGGGGGGCTTCTTACTGTGTAGATATTTCTGTCTCTAACTTATAGAGATGGTTAATATTTAGTCTTTAACTTTTTAAAGACCTCTGCGTACACTCTTATATATATTATTTCCTTAAGATTGGAGCTCTCTGGTACCCTACACTTTCACAGGCTCACCCCAATCTTAAGATCCCACTTTTTGCATTAACTCAGCCTCACTAGAAGGTATCTGTACAGCATACAAAACCAAATTCAGACTTAAACTAATTAGAATGCTTACAATTTCCCAGTAGATATAAATTACACTTTTAGTTAAGCATGTACATTGTAACAAATAGTGTCCGCCTGAACACTAACTTAAATGCTCATAGTCACTCCCTGAAATCAGGTTAAACCATTCTTCAGATTTTTCCTGCCAGGTAACCCATGGCTATTTATAGATATAAACAAACAGGACTGCAAAAAAAAAAAAAAAAAAGCGTAATGATTAAATCACAGCATAAATTCAGGCTTTTCTTATCAGCTTTGTGTGAGTCAGTCCCGCTTCTCCTATGCCCAGGCACACGGCCCAAGTCCCTTCTTGCAAGTTCCAAAGTCCAAGGGACCTATATCAGATAAGCGGAGGGCTTGTACTCCCAGAATAACCAACAACAGTAAGAAAGAAAACATTACCTGATATATTTTCCACAGCTTCCCTCTGCACAGATTGAGCTTTTGTTAGTGTGTTGCCCTGAAAAGCCACTCGCTCTCACCCAGGTCTCAGGATTGTTGTGACGATACTTGACTCTGGCAAATTTCTAGGAGGAGTATATCCAAAGCCCTTAGCTAGTTGATATTCTGCCATAGCGGGGGTATTACTCACTTTTCTTGCGGCACCACCACTTATTAGCAGCTAATCCAGACTCCATCTGCCGGTATTCATCACAGACTTTCTGAAAAGCAGGGACCTTGTGTTCAGCCGAGCTATGCTTAATCCACCTCCAGGTGCGGGAGCTCTTTTAGAAGCAATGGCTTTGCTAGCTCGGGAGGAGTTGGCGCTTATCTTATGTGTTTGCACGGCACTTGCCAGCCCCGTTCCGTGTTAAGCTGCTTTCCGAGGCCCCAGCCCACTTAGGTAGCTCCGTAGGCAACAGGTGGTCTGTCCAACCAATCGCAGCCTCTCAGCCACTTGCGGGTTCCAACTCCCAAGTCGCTCGATAGTTCCGTTGACAGAATCCGGCATAGACAAGCTCCACTCGAATACAACTGAGCCCGAAGCGTCTCAAAACAATCAATTGACCAGGTAAGGATTTAATCTTTCCAGGGTGAATTCAGAGGTCCGAGAGAGTTACCCTTCCCCCTGATAGCTTTGCCTCTCACCAAGTCAGCCAGCCTATGCTGCTTATGTGCTCATCGGGGTAATTTGAGCAGAACTCCGGTGCTGCTGGGTCCAAAGTAATTACCGTTAGTGAGCGATGGGAATATAGGCTTGCTTCTGACTGCGATGATTTTGCTAGGTGTCAGTCTTACCAGACATCCATCTTCACCTTAACGCATACTTTTAGCACAGCAAGTTTTTTATCAGGAGCGAAACAGTTTGTAAAGGTGCTCTTAGCGACAGAGCTGTTGTGCCTTCTGCAGACTTCCTCTCCGTGATCTGAGGATCATCAGCCAGTCCTAGTTCATTCTCCTGGGACAAGGCTTACTACGGGTGGCTGGAGAATAGTATCAATCCTTTTTACACAGGAAAACAGAGCTGTTGGTAGCTACCTGCACGCCACCTGCATGCTACCTGCTAGCTCCACCCCCAGCCGGAAGTCCCCTATGGCTCTTTTTGATTCATAGGGGGTGAAAAGTATTTCCCATACCCAACCTTGCTTACATTTTTGGTGTTGAAATAAATTAAGTGAGTGTAAGTATTGCAGTGTCTACTGTTTTAGCCCTCCAACATTCCATGTTATCACCTTCATTGTCTTTGGTTGGATACCTTTAAAGTGTTGTGAATTTAAGAAGCTAAAAGACATCAAACAGTATTATTTCCTATGGCAGTCACTAAACATCTTTCCCAAAATAATGTACAGTACTCACTGAGCGGTAAATCATGGGATATCAACCTGAGGAGTGACATCCTGTAGCATAAGCCGGATGAAATGACTTACTATGTTAAAATACTGATAAAAAAAAACAGGAAATACAGTTCAAGATATAAACCATAAATCAAATATAAAGTGTAAAGTTTATAATAAACAGACTAAGAATTGTAGACTTATCCCTCCCATACGAATGGATACATAAAATTAAACTGACAATAATCAATGTGAACATCAATCACTCTCTGTCCTTATATCTCCATGTTCATCAGCAACTGTTCTTCGACTCCCAACAAACCAAAGTGTTCTAATGGATCTCCTTTCTCAATTTCCTATATCCCAAAGAGTATTCCTTGTTGAGGTTTATCTGAGCTCTGTGAATCTGCCAAAATCTGGGGGTCCGCCTACCCGAAATCCTTTGAATCCCAAGGCATCTTAGATAATCTCACCAGAGTGGAGAGCTTTAGATCAACGTACCTTTGTGGGACAAAATTCAGCAGTGGTTGTGATCATTTTGCAGTGTAAACATAGTTTAAATTATAGTTTAGCAGATCTCTTTGATTTTACTGGGAGGTGATAATAGTACACTCCTGTCGATATTTAGCAATCATTAAAAAAAAAAGTGCTATGAAACTGCCAAGATATGTTAACTGTTAAAAAGGAAAACTTAACACATAATGACTGCCGATACTTAAACTATGTAAACAAAGCCTAAGAAGACTGAAAGTCAGAGACTCTAAACACATAAGAAGATAATAGTGGTTTAGGATGGAACAGGAATTGATTTAGAATTTTACTGAATTGATGTGATTAAATATAAGAAGTAAATGTGTCAAAACTATTTAATGTCAGCAGTATTTAATGCTCCCGCACGCATGCAAACTCCGCTAGATGTAAGGTTTTTGTTGGGTAGCACTCGTATAACAAATTGAAAGCAAAGCGTTTTTGCTTGCACGCTAACCTGATGCGAGCAAATAGCCAAACTTTGAATATTGCAATAGCATTAACATATTCCCCCATTGAAGTCAATAGAGCAAAAAAACACCCTACTTACTCGTAAACTTGATCTCATATTCTCAAGTGCAATAACCTAATATGAAAATATGAATATTTCACATTCCAATGTTCTTCACATAGCAGAATATATTCTATTTATTCATAAATACATGTTTCTACATATATCTGATAGTATTTTGATACAATATATATATATATATATATATATATATATATATATATATATATATATATATATATACAAAACACGGAAGGGAACTGCACTCTCATACCGGACCGGGTACACATCCTATGACCCTGTAACATGCTCAGCCCTGGGTGCCACTGGCACTCACAGGAAGCTGTGCTGTCCCCAGAGCCACAAGCAGTTAACCCCAGACAGGTCTGGGTGCAAGAACCATAGGGAAAATTACAAAACAAATTAATACAACACACAGAGAAAACCCAGCACTCACTTACAAGCTCTAAGCTAAGATTTAAAAGCAAAAATGGAAAGGTTAGTCACCGCATATGGCCAAATGGGATAAGCTCAGGTACCACGTCAAGGTCCTTTCCAATACCTGAGACCCTAAAACAGCCACACAATGCAAGCTTTCAAATCCAAACAAACTGAAAACAAGGGAAGGGTGCACAGGAATATGTAACCACCCTCTCTGTGTGTTTTATATATATATATATATATATATATATATATATATATCAATATATATAAAAGATTATATCTAGGTATAGATATATACAGGTATACAGGTGAAACTCAAAAAATTTGAATATCGTGCAAAAGTTAATTTATTTCACTAATGCAACTTAAAAGGTGAAACTAATATATGAGATAGACTCATTACATGCAAAGCAAGATAGTTCAAACAGTCTTTGTCATAATTGTGATGATTATGGCTTACAGCTCATGAAAACCCCAAATCCACAATCTCAGAAAATTAGAATATTGTGAAAAGGTGCAATATTCTAGGCTCAAAGTGTCCCACTCTAATCAGCTAATTAAGCCATAACACCTGCAAAGGGTTCCTGACCCTTTAAATGGTCTCTCAGTCTGGTTCAGTAGGAATCACAATCATGGGAAAGACTGTTGACCTGACAGTTGTGCAGAAAACCATCATTGACACCCTCCATAAGGAGGGAAAGCCTCAAAAGGTAATTGCAAAAGAAGTTGGATGTTATCAAAGTGCCGTATCAAAGCACATTAATAGAAAGTTATGTGGAAGGGAAAAGTGTGGAAGAAAAAGGTGCACAAGCAGCAGGGATGACCTCAGCCTGGAGAGGATTGTTAGGAAAAGGCCATTCAAAAGTGTTGGGGACTTTCACAAGAGCCACCACACCCAGGGCATGGGCTTCAAATGTCGTTTTCCTCTTGTCAAGCCACTCCTGAACAACAAAAAACGTCAGAAGCGTCTTACCTGGGCTAAAGAAAAACAGACCTGGTCTGTTGCTCAGTGGTCCAAAGTCCTCTTTTCTGATGAGAGCAAATTTTGCATCTCACTTGGAAACCAAGGACCCAGAGTATGGAGGAAGAATGGAGAGGCACACACTGCAAGATGCTTGAAGTCCAGTGTGAAGTTTCCACAGTCTGTGTTGATTTGGGGAGCCATGTCATCTTCTGGTGTTGGTCCACTGTGCTTCATTAAGTACAGGGTCAACGCAGCCATCTACCAGGAGATTTTGGAGCACTTCATGCTTCCTTCCTCAGACGAGCTCTATGGGGATACTGACTTCATTTTCCAGCAGGACTTGGCACCTGCCCACACTGCCAAAAGCACCAAAACCTGGTTCAATGACCATGGGATTACTGTGCTTAATTGGCCAGCAAACTCGCCTGACCTGAACCCCATAGAGAATCTATGGGGCATTGCCAAGAGAAAGATGAGAGACATTAGACCGAACAATGCAGAAGACCACTATTGAAGCATCCTGGTCTTCCATCACACCTCAGCAGTGCCACAGGCTGATAGCTTCCATGTCACGATGCATTGAGGCAGTAATTGCCGCAAAAGGGGCCCAAATCAAGTACTGAGTACATACAGTATGCATGCTTATACTTTTCAGAGGTCCGATATTGTTCTACAGGTATGTACAATCCTTGTTTTATTGATTGCATGTAATATTCAAATTTTCTGAGATTGTGGATTTGGGGTTTTCATGAGCACTAAGCCATAATCATTACAATTATGACGAATCATGGCTTAAACTATCTTGCTTTGCATGTAATGGCCTCTATTTATGAAAGGTCTTGCGGACCTGATCCGACAGTGCGGATCAGGTCTGCAAGACCTCGCTAAATGCGGAGAGCAATATGCTCTCCGCATTTAACATTGCACCAGCAGCTCACAAGAGCTGCTGGTGCAACGCCGCCCCCTGCTGAGGGAGCTGTCAATCAACCCGATCGTATTCAATCAGGTTGAATTGCGGCGATTCCTGTCCGCCTGCTCAGAGCAGGCGGACAGGGTTATGGAGCAGCGGTCTTTAGACCGCTGCTTCATAACTGGTGTTTCTGGCGAGTCTGAAGACTCGCCAGAAACATGGGCCGTCAAGCTCCATTTGGAGCTTGATAGATAGGCCCCATTGAGTCTATCTCATATATTAGTTTCACCTTTTAAGTTGCATTAGTGAAATAAATTAACTTTTGCATGATATTCAAATTTTTCGAGTCTCACCTGTATATGGGTATATCTATTTATAAATACTTAGAACATATTCCTCTATGTGCAGAACATTAGAATGTTAAATATTTACAGTAAATACACAGTATAACTCTTCATTAAATATCAATATTGCATAAATGATTTTTCATGTTTTTTTCAACTGCAAAGGGCTCCAGTGCACTTATATATGTGTGTTCATATCTATTTCTGTGTTTATCTGTGTATAAACATATATCTATCTATCTATCTATCTATCTATCTATCTATATATACATATATATATATATATATATATATATATATATATATACACATACATATACTTATTTAGACATGTATACTGTATATATGTAACTCTATGTTAAAGCACTTTGCCTGCCTTTTTTTTCTAACACCTGAGACATCATATCTTTTAGCCCTTATAACTTTATTGTGCAATATTTTTTAAAAATATATTTTTTTTATTAGATAGTTTTATTAAGATTGTAACTGCATTTTTTAATGTATTTGTATGTGTTTTGTGAAACAGTTAACCAGAGCTTAGAATTGCGATTGCATTTACGATCAACTTGTAATACGAGCGTTAAACCCTAAATGTGCAAACACCCACCATAAAACCCTTTTTTACGCATAACTATTAGTGCTCCACTTGTAATCTGGCCCTTAATGTTTGCATATTAATGGACAAAGTTTATTGCAAAAAAAGCAAAGTCATTGAGTGTTCACTTTCTTAAATAATTATCAGAAAAGCTTGAAGAAAAAATGCATTGACTCATTGAAACTTACAGTATGAAGTAATCTTTAATAAAAAAAAAAAGACATTCAATAATTATTACTGGTGAAGTGGGCAGTTTAGGTTGGCAATCTTGGGCTTTTTATTTTCTACTTACAAAGATTTGTTTGTTGATGCTTGTGAAATCAATATGTCAAAGATATTTAGGCGTTGGCTTAATGACAAAGATTTGTTAGTTATCATTTAAAGTTTCTTTCAATTTTTATTAAACTTCCTTCTTTCAAGTAGGTTTACTATATATCTGATTTTTTTTTTTTCTCAATAAAGTAGCAACATCTACCGGCTGTACATTTATGTCTGCATTACATTTTTTTATCTTTATTAAATTAAGTATTTTATAATGAGTATATTGATAAATAGTGGTATAATCTCTCTGATAACAGATAGTAACCTTGTTGAATAGGTGCATGTTTTGAACAAAGGATTTTGTTGAGTAGGAACAGGTAAAAGATGGATGGTTTGTTAAACATTGCCAGCATACTTTACTAGTGCCATTCAGCGGTCATAGCTAATGGTAACAAGGGCATTGTGTAGAAGACCTATTTGCTAATTTCAGCCAACTTAATGCTATTTCTTATCTTTGTTAGTCTTACAAAGATTAAGGTGGTTTCTACATTTTCAATGCGCTACACTCCTTCATGAAAAACATTCCTGAAAGGCTAACGTCTTAAATACACACATCAAATGACTTAATAAAAACCAAGGCAGGTTTTAGCCTCTGTTTTATTAAATTGCTTACATAGTTTCTTTTCAACTGTACTATCTGAAATGCGATAAAGACAACACCTTTTTCTAATTTCCATTAACTGTAGATGCATTTCTGTTGCATTGATGTTGTAGAAAATGGTGAAAAGGTTTCATACAATAAGCATTTGTGGATATGAAAGTGTAGCTTTGCCTTTGTTTTATCACTTTGTCAGTTGCATGTTTTTAGATGGAATTTTTTTTAAAAAATGCTTGAATACATTTTGCATACAACATTTTAAATGTAAAGACATTTTATATTAATATAGGCATTAAAGGGACAGTATACACTCATTTTCATATAACTGCATCAAATAGACACTACTATAAAGAATAATATGCACAGATACTGATATAAAAATCCAGTATAAAACTGTTTAAAAACTTACTTAGAAGCTGTCAGTTTGGCTCTGTTGAAAAGGTAGCTGGAAAGCCCACTGCAAGTGGCAAATAAGACACTCCCCCCTCCCCCTTCTTTTGCATATGAAAAGACCCTTTACACAAACAGGAGCAAGCTGGAGAAGGTAGCTGAGGTATTCACATAAAACTTTGGGGCTTGGTTAGGAGTCTGAAAATCAGAGCAATGTTATTTAAAAATAAGCAAAATTATACATTTATTTTTTTTTAAAACTTTATGAGCTATATAAATAGATCATCTACAAAACATTTATGCAAAGAAAAAATGAGTGTATAATGTCCCTTTAACATAAACAAATTGCAAGATTATGGTGGGTGCTTAAAAATAACATTATATACTATTTTTGATTGCATTATGACATAATTCTATAAATGCTTTTCGTAGAATACATCTCTTTTTATTTTGTTAATAGATAGACAAACCAGCATGCTTACATACAGACATAAAGATTCATGAACAGATAGATTGATTTATGATAGGTAGACAGATAGAACTATAAATACAAAGATAGAGAAAGGTGATAGACAGTCAGAGAGATTGATAGATGATAGATAGATAGATAGATAGATAGATGATAGATAGAGATAGATAGATAGATAGATAGATAGATAGATAGATAGATAGATAGATAGATAGATAGATAGATAGATAGATAGATAGACAGACAGACAGATAGATAGATAGATAGATAGATAGATGATAGATAGATAGATAGATAGATAGATGATAGATAATAAGTTCATATGTTTAAATGAGATGTGTGATTACTGCTTAAAATGTATACATGAATGAAACTTTTATCCTTTAAAACTTCGGAAAGATGAAAAGTAATTTGAATTTAAGGAAAATATTAATTTTTGATGGCTGGGGGATGACTCTGATTTGCAAAGTGAAAATGAATGTTTCTAAAAAACATATTATTATTAATATTTGTAATAATTACACAACATTATAGTGACACCATAAGTTATATTCAAAGATTATATTATAAATGTAGCTTCTAAAATAATTACTCTGATTGCAGCAATAAATCTGTCTAAAAAACGGTATTTCATCATGAGCGGCCAGGCACTGAAACCATTAAAGTTTAACGTAAACACATTAATAAGTTTTTGAGCTGAAATGATTTAATATTGTAATAATACATTTTAAGTAGATAAAATAGTTTTTTCTTTTATAGTCATTTTGTTATTCAGTATTATTGAAACTACATACTGCTTTGAATAGGTAAGTAGTGGACTGGCCTTTGAATTTTAAAATATTGTAATTTGCATATAAGACTCTGACTTCAGGGAGAACCTTTAAAAAAAATAAGTTAATTTGTGAAGGTCCAAACAAGTAGCTATCTATTTGGGCTCATACTGTTAAGAAAGAAAAAAAAATCCTGTATCACACTACCTAAGCTGCATCAAAATATTTTTCGCATTAATACGTGCCTATTTCTTTTAAAAAGGATACCTAAGAATTTCAACTTGCAACTTTATGATGTAAATTATATAGAAAGCTCCATTATATATAATTTTAAAATTGAGCTAATTTGTGTGTATATACGTATATCACATAAGAAAAGGTATCAAATCATATATTAGACTCTTTTAAGCTTAAGTTTTGCATAACCAACACGGTTATATTAATATACTTTTTACCTCTGTGATTACCTTGTATCTAAGCCTCTTCAGATTAATCCCTTATCTCAGTTCTTATGACAATCTTACATTTTAGCCAATCAGTGCTGATTCATAAATAACTACACGGGAGTGAGCATAATGTTATCTATATGACACACGTGAACTAGCACTGTCTACCTGTGAAAAATGGACAAAATGCACTGAGATAACAAGTTGTCTTAAACGGCTTAGAGATCAGTTTATGAGTCTACCTAGTTTTAGCTTTTAACAAAGAATACTAAGAGAACAAAGCAATTTTGATGATAAAAATAAATTGCAAAGATGTTTAACATTGCATGCCCCATCTAAATCATGAAAGTTTAATGTTGACTTGTTTGTCCCTTTAAGTATTATGGATCAGATTACAAGTGGAGTGTTAGTTAACACTCCCGCTCTAGTATTAACTCCACTAGAAGTAAGCTTTTTGCAAGCGTTGTGCAGCGCTCATATTACAAGTTGAAAGTAAACTGTGTTCGATTGCGCGTTAACCCAATTTTTTAGATTACAAGTGGAGCGTTAGTTAAAATTCCCGCTCGAGTGTTAACTCCACTAGAAGTACGCTTTTTACGCAAATCGGGTAGGGCTCGTATTACAAGTTAAAAGAAAACTGTCTTCGCTCACGCAGGCAACGGGTTTTAACACAGATATATTTACATACATACACATGTCTAAATATGTGTATGTATGTGTATGTGTTTATATGTGTGTACATATGTATATTTACTGTACATATCTAACATTACAATGTTCTTCACTTACAGGATAATGTACTTTTATTGCAAATACATATTTCTCTATATATCTGTATATACCTATACCTTTATATCTATTCCTATAGTTTTTATAAATAGATATATAGAAGTATTTTACGTGAACAGTGTCTGCTATATATATAGAAATATATATTTAATAATGAAAATTACATTATTATGTGAAGAACATAGTAATGTAAAATATGCATTTTGCGCATCGTGTTTTGCTATTTAGATTTTAACACGGTCAGGTTAGTAAACATGAAAACCGAGTAATCTAAAAAAGTGTGTCACTGAAATATTGCATATAAAATATTTAGAAAAATAATAATAAAAAGTATTAAACATACTGTAAAACATTCTAAATTACCCATAAAATATATTTATATATTTCAGGTGAAGCTTTGCAATACATTTCTCAGAAAGTTATAGATAAAATCTTGGTTGGTTAAACCACCTAGCTGAATGGAATGACCTAGCTGAATACTCCTCACCGTAATTGAACCAGAATATCTAGACGTGTGAGAGAAAGTAGAGGGGGGCAAACATTTTTGAAAGTAGCTCGTACATAACTTTTCAAAATATGATAATTGATATTATTTTTTTTAAGAAATCTTTATTTTGACATATATAAATCATTTTTGCTGCACACTTTTCAATGTTAATAAATTATTAAATAATTCAGAAAGGCATTTAAAACATACATCATAATAAATAACTACCAACTTTAGGGACGCATATTATGCTGTACGTGTTTGAAACTATTCTTATTCCTGTTTATTTTTGTGCTTAACATTGATGCTCTCTCCTTCTTTTATGTCACCACTTTAACACACAAAGAGGCCAATCACAATTTATCCCATGCCTGCAATTGTTTTTTCGGCTACTAAAACTCTATTTTTACTATGGGACGAATAAGATCTCAATCCATTTTCAAGAGACTTTTCAGCACCTTTTCAAGACCAATTTTTACTTTTCAAATTTGACACCTCAAGGTAGTTGATAAACCCCCCCATAGTGGCATTTTGGACATCTTTGTAACTTTTTAACCCCTTAGGGAACTTGTACTTTGCTGGTCTTTTAATGGTGTTTGGATTACTAATAGTGCTGTTTCATTGCCATCTGCGAGACCACGCTATTTCCAGTGAACAGAAAGGTGGAAGTTGTGTATAATAGTGAAGTCCCACCACTTGCAGCATGACCAGCTCTATTATTAACATGGAACCCCTTGTACATGGCATGTCACGGTCATTAAGGGGTTAAGACATTCTATTATATTGTGCATGTGCACAACACTATCAAATGGCCATAGGATATATTGTAGAAATCTATTAGCATGCATGGTATTGATTCATTAACGTGCCATAAAACATGTTGAGTTATGTGCATATTATAAAAGGGTAAACTGAGGTAAAACAGTGTGTAAAAAAAAAAAGTGTAGGGGCGGAGCTTGGCCACGCACTGAGATGGCTGCATGTTAGCATAGCTCCTAGGCACTGATCCCCCAGATCAGCAAAACCTTAATTAATATATGAACTAGCATGCCCTAAAAAGATAATATAGCCCTAGCAAGCACCCCAGAACATCTAGAGCCCGCACTTGACGACCCGCTTCCCACACTAGCTGACCGGCAAATAGCCGCCGCATCAAAGAAGGCCCAGAGCAGAACGGGACAAACGGCCGCACAACTGCAGCAGGGAGCGACAACAACGCTCTCCCCGGAGGACGCCTAGCATACCCACAACACCGGGACTCAGGCACAGCAGGGGACCCGCTGCGGTAGAGGTGAGACACCGACACTGACCCCCACTAAGACGGACACAGGCGGAACCAGACACTACAACACTGGCAGAAAGGCCCCTGACGGTGTCGGCAGCTAGCACAATACAAAGGCCCAGGCCCACAGACACGAGGAGAGGTGTGAGGGGGTGAGAGAACCGGCTATATATCAGAGGCACAGCACTACTTTAACAGACCGGGGGCAGCTGGCAACCCACGTGGCTGACAGGAGAGCCTGACAGAGATAGGAACAGACAGCACCCTGGCCCTGTGAATAAAAGATCCCCTGACATAGTTTTTGACACACACAAGAAGGCTGGTGCAGTTGGTAACTGGTATGATATACCCTGGTGAACGCAGGGACAGATTTAACAAGTAACTAAACACACAAGGCCGCACAATTTTGTATAGAAAGCCCAAAGTGCTATATGAGTAAAAGCACACAGGTATCCAGAGGGGTAATGCCGGCCAAAAAAATAGCAAAAGCAGATAATAACCCTAAAATAAAAATGGATCACTATCTGAAAGCAACAGAGGGCCCATCTCACACCTTACTAGATAACACACAAGAAGTGCAAACATCAATGGAGACAAGAGAGATAAGCCCAGTGCCCCAAACTCCATCTATTGAACATACAGAGATTACAAAGGAAGATCTAAAACTCCTGGCCTCAAAGGAGGATATAAAATTGGCCATGGCGGATATGCGCACCATGTTTCAGGATATGAAAAGAGACATGAAGCGGATAGATAACAGGGTGGTCGCACTGGAAGAAAATCATGAAGTCACAACACAAGACATGAACCATTTATCGCAACTCTTATACAATCAAGAGGACACTATACAATGTCTACAAGAGAAGGTAGAAGACCTCGACAATAGAGGGCGCAGGAACAACCTGCGTATCAGAGGCACCCCAGAAAGTATTCTTCCTACTGCCCTGATGGGATATCTGCAGGATTTATTCAGAACCCTAAAAGGTACAAGCACGTCAACAGATATTGTGATGGAGAGGGCGCACAGAGCTCTGAGAGCTAAACCATCGCCAAAAGCCCCGCCAAGAGATGTAATTATAAAGTTTGTAAACCACCAAGACAAAGAGGAGCTAATGCGACCAGCCAGACAAAAAACCCAATTTACACACGCGGGAGTTCCCATTCAGGTATACGCAGACCTTAGCCCTACTACCCTTCAGAAGCGAAGGGAGCTACAATTTATCACCACGGTCTTGAGAGCAAAAGGTATCCAATACAGATGTGGCTTCCCAGTCAGCATAATCGTCATGAAGGGTGACAAAACAGCAGTCTACAGGGGTCCAGATGACTTGGAGCAATTTTGTGAAACGCTAAAGGTGCGAATTGCCCCCCCAAAAGAACAACCACCTCTGGACAGAAACACACCTATGGACAATCATGCTAGAAAAAGTGAGGCCCACAAAGAGAACTGATATCTCATAAAGCTGATAGCATAGAGATTGTGCAACTCAAGCATAGAGACTGGTGAGCCAGATGGAATGGACACTTCGACAATGGTAGGGTAATGTTACCTTTTGGTTATAATTTAATATATTCACAACGTTACACGGTTCATACCCAGGTTCACGATTTTTAGCATAAACTTTGTGTGCAGGGACCAACCCTGGCTATAGGCTGCCTTATGGGTAAAATAGAACATATTTATCATATTCAGGACAGGGGAGAGAATTGCAGACAACAGTTTTCAAATGATCTAGTTGTGGTTATTCACTCAAAGATGCTTATCAAGACGACATGTATAACGCTAGACCTATATGCATATGATAGCTCAGCAAATAGATAGTGAAAGTCCTGCTATCTGATGTTTTGTTCCAGAGAATAGTTAGTAAATGTTTAAGATAGCCGATAACCGAAGCAAATTGTTAATTCATAATGTCAACAATTGTAATGTTCTATACTTGTTATGTTAGATGTCTATAAAAATATGTTGCATAGGCCGTACAGTCTCTTTTCTGTTACACCAATGAATGTTCACACTCTCAAGCAAGGCAGAGCGGTTTGCCAGGTAAAACGGACAGACCTACTCTGCAGATATACAAATATAAGGTCAGACATTTTTATATATCTGTAATTTTGGACAAATGGAATGTCCTCTGTATGTACTTATGTTATGTGCCACATACACTTTAACATATACATAGCGGGTCATTTCAAGAAGGGAATCATGCATTCTATAGATACTCTGGGACAATTAGACAACCATTCACATGTCAAAAAAAAAAATTACACAACTCACTGGTAAAAGTCAGGGGAGAACTTCAGAAATTACAAATCAAAGAAGTGCAAAAGAGGGCACTTCATTTAAAACAGCATTACTTTGAATATGGTAATAAACCCGGTGCACTACTCGCAAAAGCTCTCAAGCGAAAACAAAACAGGGCCTATATAACAAGCATTACAGACAAGCAAGGGAAAAAACACGAGGATAGCAAGGGAATTGCAGAAACACTGAGACAATATTACTCCACATTATACAACCTGACAACAAACCACACACCAACAGACTCAGCCAAACATAACAGGGAGGCAGATGCAGAGTTAGAGACATATCTGGGTGATATAGAAATCCCACAGATCAATACAGAAGAGGCAAAACAGCTAGAGGCGAACATAACACCTTTGGAAATCTTAAAAGCAATAAAAGACACTCCTACGGGGAAAAGCCCCGGGCCGGATGGGTTCGGAATAGCCTACTATAAAAAATTTGCACATATATTGATCCCACACCTGGCAGACACATATAACGCACTTCTGGGGGAGGGGGGATTCTCAGAAAATCTACTGGAAGCACACATTACAGTACTCCCAAAACCCGGGAAAGCACCAGACAGACCTGAGAACTTTCGCCCGATCTCCTTTCTCAACTCCGATGTCAAAATCTACGCAAAGATATTGGCCACACGACTAAACAAAGTCCTACCAGGACTAATTAATTTGGACCAGGTGGGGTTTGTACCGGGTAGAGAAGCGAAGGACAACACCCTAAAGGTAATGCAATTAATCTCCCATGCCAAACATAAAGAAACCCCAATGACATTGACATCTACAGACGCCGAAAAAGCTTTCGACAGGGTGAAATGGCCCTTCCTACGGGCCACCCTGTTGAAAATGGGCGTTAGCAAACATTTTGTGGAAATGATATTTTCTCTTTATACAGCCCCATCCGCCAAGATTAAGGTTAATGGCCTATTGTCTGAGAGTTTCAGAATTACGAACGGTACCAGGCAGGGTTGCCCCCTCTCGCCAATCCTGTTCGCAATATCTATTGAGATATTGGCTCTTAAAATACGCGCAGACCCCCAGGTTACTGGGATTAAACTTGATAACACAGAACACAAGATAGCCATGTATGCTGACGACATACTCTTAACGCTCACAAATTCCGAAAAATCACTCCCGAGGGCCTTGGAAATAATACAGGCACAGCACACTCCAACTTCCAATTAAATGTCACTAAATCAGAAGTTTTAAACATAACTTTAACAGAAGACAATCTATCCCAGCTAATGTCATCTATCCTGTTAAGAAGACAACTAACTAAAATGAAATACCTAGGTGTGTACCTATCAGAGGACCCGAACATAGTGTTTGAAGCTAACTACAAACAGTTAGAGAGGTCGATAACTAGTGATCTATCCAATTGGAAAAATAAAAAATTGTCATGGCTAGGTAGAATCAGTGTTATAAAGATGAATGTCCTCCCTAGGATACTCTACCTTCTGCAAATGTTACCTGTCCCACTACCGGGAGATTACATCACAAAACTCCAGAGTACATTGGAGTCATACATCTGGAATGGGGTAAAACCAAGAGTTAACAAACAAACTTTGTATTTGGCAAAGGAGGAAGGGGGATTGGGCGTTCCAAACATTCAGATATACAGACAGGCCATAATGCTGCAAAGACTGGTAGATTGGGGCACAAACGATGCCACAAAACACTGGATACAAGTAGACAGAGCAATTTTACACATTAATAACCCTGGGTACCTAGCTTGGACGCTAAAAAAAGACCGCCCAATGATTATTGAAAGATACCCCCTCCTTAAGGAACTGTTTGAGATGTGGGACAAAATAGCACATACCTACACACACATATCCTCTCCAACATCTCCCATGACACCATATATGAGCAACCCGGCCCTTCCCTTAGGCTCGACAGTGGGGTACACACCCCTGGGCCAGTCGATTAAGCTGAACACAATATCACACTTAACACAAAACCACAAAATTAAAAAGTGGGAAGACTTAGACTCACCTAAACTGGTTAGCACATGCACAGATAACACACTTTGTCACATCCCACAAAGACAAGAAAGCCCTCCTAAGACAGCTGACTGACTTTGAAAAACTCTGCTTAGCAGAGCGCTCCCGCCCTCACCTAATCTCCTTTCTATATAAAATACTCCAAAAGCATGATACTGACCATCACCCGACTTACACAAAAGCTTGGGAGAGGGAACAGGGAATAGAGCTATCTCCAAAAGCCTGGAAGAGTATTTTTGTTGACAACAAAAGCGCTTCCATATCAGCACAAGTTCAAGAGAATAATCTCAAATTCTTAACCAGGTGGTACCTCACCCCGAATAGATTAAAAATGATGTACCCATCATCCTCGGGTAAATGCTGGAGGGACTGCGCGGCAGAGGGTTCCATCTTACACATATGGTAAAAATGCCCCAAACTCCAACAATTTTGGACAGATGTTGTAACACATATTTGCAAAACATTAGAAGTCATTGTCCCACGCGACCCCAAGATACTTCTTTTCACAGGACTACCGTGGTTTAAACTCCTGGCAAAGCGTGAATTACTTTTAACAATGCTAGGTGGCGCAAAGATGCTGATCCCCCGATACTGGAAGACCACTACAATCCCCACTCTACAGGAGTGGATTAAACAGGTAGACACACTATTACAACTAGAGCAATTCCACTACATCAAAAACGGTACGGCAGAGACACATGAGATGATGCTTCACATATGCGACCCGAACTAATTGTTTTCGGGTACATTCCGAAAACAGACCCCACCACACATCCCAGCCCCGCATCACCTCCCTCCCCTCTTTCCCTTCAGCAGCAGCTTCTGCCCCCTCCTTTCCCCCTCCCAAGCCCCCCGCTGGTTAAATAGTTTCAAACAGAGTAGTTAGGAGGGACATCCCAAGAAACACTCACTCTTACAACCATATTAATTCAGCATATTGTGGGGAGACATGCAGGAAGGTACAAGTCTAGTATAAGTGTGCCCCTGCGTGACTTCATCATGGAGCTACAGACACGCAAATCTTACCCTTAAGCACAAGCAGTTGACATGATGGCCCTCTGGTGGGGCTGGGGGAGGGATTACTGGAAAAGTGCCACAGGGGGGATTCTGAACATACAGTTGAGCAGACTAATCCATTGTTATAGGATGTATCGATGTGAGGCAATAAAACATTGTTTTGATTTAATGTTGCATTCTGTTTTATAAACTATGTTGTAAACTTACAGATATTCTAATAAAGCTTTTGAAAATCAAAAAAAAAAGTGTAAAAAAAAGCTTATAAGTATTTTAATAAAATTTACAAAAATCTGCAAAATTACTTACACTTTAGTGTTGCCAAGTGTAGCATGCTCCACAGCCCATTATCAGTGTCCAAATCCAAACCTTGTGGAATCATATAACAAAGTGTGCATGTGAGGATAATAACTTATGCAAGCAAGGGGGGTTGAGGAGGGACAGCAGGTACTGCTATTGTTTGTTGCCAAAAGGCTTGCTCATTTCCATGGGGATAATGTCCCATGCTTTGTGAAAGCTTCAGCATTATACTGTACACTGCTTTAGTCAGGTGTCATGTGACTCTGCCCCCTACCATGTACATGCATGAGTGCATTCTGCAGAAGCTATGGCCTTGAAAGCACCTTCCATATACTGAAAAGCCTAGAGGGGAGCTGGCTGCAACCAAAACTATGCCTTAAATAAAGGGTTTAATGGGGGTTAAAACAGAAACCGTTATGCAAGAAAGATTTGGCTGCATTATATATTTAGAAACGTATGTTAGTTCATACTGTTTTATATCCCTTTAAATCTCTATTCTTTATAATTGTGTAATCTGTCTGCAGAGGACAGGGCACACATTTACATAGGTATAAGTTCCTTTATATGATATCATGTACAGCTAAAGGGATCCACAGGAAAAGTGAAATCAGGACCCCAACATCTACAAATTTTGTGTTGTAATCTCTTTCTGTTAATGTTTGATTATAAGTCACACTCACACTGTCATGATTGTCATTAACAGTACTGGCATGTTTATAACCAGCCTTTAAAATGGGATTGTGATTTTTTTAGTTCAAAAGGAACCTATTGTAATCTGATTCCATCCTCACCACTGCATAACCATCTGAATGCCAGGTGTATCTTGGCATGATGGACATACTGAAAGAAAAAAGTTGTGGTGTGAGTGCTAAACAATGGTGTAAGCTTAAATCCCTTAAGTAGTCTAGTAAATCTCCATATACTGACTATAGATGTGTAATGTGAGAAAGGGGGGTGGGATAAGCGCTCTATATGGGAGCTCACCAGATACGGATGTATGTATTAATTTATTCTATTAATTTAAAGAGAATAAAGCCAAGTGATATATAAAAGGTTTTAATGAAAAATATGTATTATTCATATGTGGATTTCGTAGTAATGAATACCATAATATACACTATACACAGATGGTTAAAAATACATATAAGATGCCGGCATCAATTGAGTTAAAATATAGCTGAGAATTAAGCTATATACATTCAATGTAACTATTTAAAAAAACAATAAATGCAATATTGTAGCATAAGTATCTAAAACATAAATATAGCTTTGATTAGGCAGAGATGTAAATAAAGGCAATATATCGATCAGCCAAAAAAACAGTATAGTAACAAAGAGCTAATAATGTCAAACCGCTCTTGTATCTGGAGCAAATATCGAGTGAGTCCAATCTGTTAGCCGTTAGTAGCAGTTATGAAAAAACAAGCCGTGAGCTGTGTGCATCACGTGACCTGACTAGTCAGAGTCCTCCAATCCTGTGAGCCAGAGGTAGATACAAATTTGAAACAAGAAAGTCTCAATAGAAAATAGACACTTTATATCCCTAGTAATACTTGCAAGTGTCCAACGAGTTTTTCGAAAAGTCGGTGATGACAAATCTTCAACTGTTTGAAACAGCTCAATGTCGATCCGTCTTTCTCCTCCCCAATATATATAAAATTTCTTCTTTAGAAGTAGGCTCCGGCCTGTGCAATATCCGCTGTGTATTGTAGATGATTTTTCTATGCAGCAGAGAGTTATTACTATAATGCAGATATAATGCAATCGATGGGCACACAGGAATTACTCATACATCTACCTCAAATGCTTTCAAGGAGGTAGAAATGAACCTGTTTTTTGTGCCGTAAGAAGGAAAGGTATTAGAACAGCACTGAGAGAAAGTCACACACAGGGATTAATCATATATCTCTCTCTATTTTTATCATAGAGGTCGAAATGAACCTGTGACTAGTAACATATGACAATCAGTGTAAAATAGTATGTAATAAAAGTAAGCAAATCTACGCGTTTCGGCAGTGTTAGCTGCCTTTATCTTATATGTATTTTTAACCATCTGTGTATAGTGTATATTATGGTATTCATTACTACGAAATCCACATATGAATAATACATATTTTTCATTAAAACCTTTTATATATCACTTGGCTTTATTCTCTTTAAATTAATAGAATAAATTAATACATACATCCGTATCTGGTGAGCTCCCATATAGAGCGCTTATCCCACCCCCCTTTCTCACATTACACATGATGGACATACTGGACATGCTTGATCAATATCTATATTATCAATTTTAATATGTTAGAAGTATTGATTTTTACAGTATTTACATTTATTAATAAAAGCACATTTCCAGTTTGGCCTGATCTGAAAAAAAGATGAAGACTATTGGGCCGAATTATCAAGCTCCAAATGGAGCTTGATGCCCCTGTTTCCGCGCGAGCTTATAGGCTCGTTGGAAATAGCAGTTATGAAGCAGCGGTCTAAAAACCACTGCTCCATAACATGTCCACCTGCTCTGAATCTGCGGACATCAATCCGCCCAATCCTATACGATCGGGCTGATTGACACCCCCTGCTAGCGGCCGATTGGTCGGGAATCTGCAGGGGGCAGCATTGCACAAGCAGTTCACAAGAACTGCTTGTGCAATGATAAATGCAGACAGCGTATGCTGTCGGCATTTATTGATGTGCGGCGGACGTGATATGCTACATCGTATCATGTCCGTCCACACTTTAATAAATTGTCCCTTTTGGGTTTATATTACATGGACTTGTGATATTTTCTTATACTTGATTTTAACAATACTGAAACTGTAAAGCATAAAACTGTTCTCTCTCAATATGGTATCTGCATAGACAATGTTCAAATGAGATTGTGCCTTTGTGACCAGGATTTTATGGGGGTTGTTCCTTCATGCATGCTAAGCCCAAACATTATTAAACTCCCATTCGCAAAAGCGCAATCCAATTTAGTAGTTCAATAATGTAGGCGCAAGCACTGTAAAATGTACTGTCGTGAGTGTACTTGGTCTTTAGTAAACATCTGAACACTTATTGGCAAGCATGAACTAAAATTCTCTGCTCAGGTGAGAGGATCTAAGAAGTCTCGTCAGTATGGTGAGTGTCCTCAATAAATTTTAGAAACTTAAATTTTACCTTGAGAGATGTTTATTTTACTATGCAGGGTTCTCAATGTGAAAGTTAGACTCCCTACATACAAAATGTGTTTTTGTTCTCTATTTTTAGTTTTAATAAAACTTTGAATTGAATTGTGGTTAATGAAATGTTAATTGCATTTGTGTGAGATTAGAAGCCAAAAAAACGTTATATGAAAATCTTCAATGTTGCATTCAAATATTATCAGTATCGGTTTCCAACACCTTAAAACAAATTCTGAAGGATTGTATGGATCTCAAGTTAAAGTATAGTAAGTGATTCAAACAAATATTTAAAAACATGTTTATTAGATTTAGATGGATATACATTTTTACAGAATCATTACATAAAAATATGGTTTGGAACTCAACAAAGCAAATTTTTTGATGTTTCATGATCAAGTTGCAGCTTGGAGAACAAAATGGCATGTGGCAAGTATTAATAAATTATATTCATTAAACAGAAAAATAAAGTTCCCTCAACACAACAAGCACAAAATAATGGTTGTCTTGTCATGTGTTTAAAGGGTTTGTTTATAGTGAAGATAAACATTTGATGAATACGCTAAAAATGTGATGTCTGACATTTTGTGAACATAATTTGTAAATTTGACCATTAATAAATGTCCACAAAATAGGAAATGTGCTATGTGCGCTTTTGTGACATATGAAAATGTTAAATTAAAAAGCAATGGACAGCACAGAGGAAATAAGAATGAATTTACAAGAAAGTATATTCTGAGTAATAATAGATTGTCAGATATTTTCAGATATTTTATCACCACAGAAAATACTACATGGATAGGAAGTATGATAGCAAAATCCAATGATGATAAAAAAGTAATAAAGCAATTATTAAACAAAAAAAAATACATTAAAGCCTTTCTTAAAAGCTTTTCCTAGATAGCTACATTTCTGAGAAAAATAAAATTTATAATAGAATAGAGATGCCTGATATGGTTATAGGTCCAAATAAAAAGTGCACTCCTCACAGAAAAAAAATAATAATAGGGATGAAGAAAATTATTATGGTAATAAGGTATTCTCAACTAATTTTTCATCTGAAGTTGTTCTATTTTTACTTAAATTCTAAATGCTATGGCCTAGATTACGAGTGGAGTGCAATATTGTGGTTACATAAGCGCGATATTTGCGCTCCACTTAGTAATACCAGCGTACCTAAATGTGTGGCACAATGCGAACGCAACCTCACATTCGCATTGGCCTGAAGTCTTGCACTCCATAGGCTCTAATGGGAGCCTCGTTTTCATGCCGTTAGACACTGCAAACCAAATCCAAAGTAATAAATAAATATTTATGTATATAAGCATTTACATATATATTTATAGTGAAAACACAGTTCCCGATTGACCTCAATGTAAAGGCACCTTAAAGGTGCCTTTTTTTTTTTTTTCAAACACCCCACATCCTTTCACTTTAAACCCATATAATTGTTTCATGCAGTTTTTTTTTTTTTTTGTTTGTTTGTTTTTAAAAATAAAGATGCTCCTATTTATATTTTATTTTCTGTCCACTTTATTTTGGGGGCAATTGGAGCCTCTAATGGTAATGGTTTCAAGCTCTAAGTGTAAAAGTGAGCTTGCGGTAGTATTTAACATTCGCTGGTAAAGAGACTTATTAGTCCCTTTACCAGCAAATGTTAAATACTTATTAAAATATATTTATGTATCTACGTATGTAAGTAAATCATTTCATAAACTTCCTAAATGGTTGAAATATACCTAAAGAGCTAGATTACAAGTGGAGTGCAAAATATTAGCAGCATTTTATGTTACCATTGCTCAGCCTAAATAAAAAAAAGAGTTTCTATTTTTACACTCATATTTTTAGTGCTCAAGCGATAGTCTAGGGCTCTGTAACATCTGCATGAGGGATAGCACAGGTGTGCTAAATCCCTGACATAATAGACTTCTATTTGGGTCCTCGGTCAAGCTCATGTTAGATATTGCTCAAACATTAAGCTAATAATGCAAAGGTGTACTAAGCCGATGGTGAAGTTGTTCATGTAGTTCTGTACTATACTATTAATAATTACTTTTACAGCAGTATTTTGAATAGTGCTCAAGCACAACACTTAACTTGCCACTTCTAATACGAGCGCAATGAGTGAGCTTATAGCAATCATTATACTATAAATTAAAAGTATAGGGAGTGCTAAAAAGTTTTGGCCATGTTAAAATATTTTGGTTCAAATACTTAACCATCCACTTGTAATGCCAGATTGTGTTATTCTTTGCACGAAGTAGCACAAGTATTATTATTATTTATTTGTATAGCGCCGCAAAATTCCATAGCGCTGGGTTCAAAGATAGGGGTATACAATGACAAGGATTTGTTATAGAATACAAACATAAAAACAAAACAAATCTAGTACAGGAGGAAGAAGGCCCTGCTCCGGAGAGCCCACAGTCTACAGGTTTAGGGTGCAGAGACATAAGGTTTGGGGTATCTTGTCACATGGATTGTAGTTGCAGCAATGAGTCAGACAGTTCAATAATTATTTTGGTTAGGGTGAGAGATGGAGGAGAGATGGTAAGCATCTCTGAATACTGAATAGGTGGGTTTTCAAGGCACGTCTGAAGCTATACAAGGTTGAAGACAGTATTATGGAGTGGGGTAGAGAGTTCCAGAGAACAGGAGCAGCAAGTGAGAAGTCTTGGAGATGGGAGTGGGACGTAGAGATAACAGGAGTGGAGAGACGTAGGTCAGAGGTTGATCAAAGAGGACAGGATGGGGAATATTTCGAGATGAGAGAGGAAATATAGTTGAGAGTTAGACTGTTGAGTGCTTTGTAAGTTAGGGTTAATACTTTAAATTATATTTTGGAGCATATGGGGAGCCAGTGTAGAGACTGACTGAGCGGAGCAGCTGATGTAGACTTAGGTGGATGAGTTTAGTTGAAGCATTCATAATAGATTGGAGGGAGGAGAGGCAGTGTTTTGGAAGGCCATTAAGAAGTAGATTGCTGCGAAATCTGTTGGCGCTCTACAAATAACCGATAATAATAATAATAATAATAATAATAATAATAATAATAATAATTGCAGTAATCAATGCGTGATAAAATAAGGGAATTAATTATTATTTTTGTAGTTTTTTAAGTAAGGAAGGGCAGAATTCTGGAAATGTTGCGTAGGTGTGAACGGCAGGATTTGGCAAGCGCTTGTATATGTGGGTTGATTGTGAGTTCTGAGTCAAGTGTGACCCCAAGACAGCAGACTTGGGGTGAGGTGTTAAGAATAGAGTCTCCAACCGTAAGTATAAAAGTATAAGTATAAAGCACCCTGCTGTATAGATTGTGCTCCACTTGTAATACAGTCCAAAGTGTTGTATTCTGTATATTTAAAGAAGATAATTTGGTTTATTTATTCTACTTTTACAGCTCAAATAATGTTCATTTTTGTTTACTACCGTATCATCCCTTGTTTGTATTTATTTATTTGCATTTTTTTAGTTCACTGTTTATAATTAAAGGACAATTAAACACAGTAGATTTGCATAATCAACAAATGAATAATAATTAGCACTTAGTTTGAGTTTAAAATGAGTAGTTGATTTTTTCTGACAAATTTCAAATTTCCCTTCCCCCTACATCATGTGACAGCAATAGCCAATTACAAAATGCATATACATATAGTCTTTGATTTTGTGCACATACTCAGTAGGAGCTGGTTCCCATTTAGAAAGTGTGCATATAAAAAGTCTTTGCACATTTTGATAATGGACATAAATTGGAAAATTCTTTAAAATTGTGTGATCCATTTCTTAATCAGGAAAGTTTAATTTTGACTTAGTGTTCCTTTAATAATTGCAGATACATATTTATACGTATCCTTATGCAACCTTAAAGGGACTGTCTACTCAAAACTGAAGTTTCATGATTCAGATAGGGCATGCGATTTTAAACTACTTTCCAATTTATTATTACCATCAAATTTGCTTTGTTCTCTTTCTATTCTCTTTCTATTCTTTGTTGAAAGTTAAATATATGTAGGCTCATATGCTAATTTCTAAGCCCTTGAAGGACATCTTTTATCTCTTTGCATTTCAACAGTTTTTTACAGCTAGACAGTGCTAGTTTGTGTGTGCCATATAGATAACATTGTGCTCAATCCCATTGAGTTTTTTACAGCTAGACAGCGCTAGTTCATGTGGGCCATATATTATAATTCTTGTGGGCCATATATTATAAAAAATGTGATGCAACAAAAAAGGATATTGTGTGTCAACAACATGGAAAATTCACAAAACCACGGTATCTCCAAATATAAAAAAGAAAACAGATTAGGGTGCAGTATTGTGACAGTTGCTAAATATTAATTCAATGTGTCAAATTTCTACTCATATAAACTTGAGCTATCTTAAAGGGACATAATACTCATATGCTAAATCACTTGAAACTGATGCTTTATAACTGTAAAAAGCTGACAGGGAAATATCACCTGAGCATCTCTATGTAAAAAAGGAAGATATTTTACCTCACAATTTAAGTTCTGTGTAAAAAGTTATACTCAACTGCAGGTAAAAAAAAAAATGAAGAAATGAGCAGCAGCCAATCAGCATCAGCAGTGCTGAGGTCATGAACTCTTTTACTGTGATCTCATGAGATTTCACTTAACTCTCATGAGATTTCATTGTAAATTTCCTTAAGCTGAATAGGGAAATAAGATGAGAGTGCACGTAAGCTCGCTCCTTCCGCTGTCCCGGGACAGACATACTAATTTGCTGCTTAGAAGTCCTTTACAATGGGATGTGGCTACTGAGAAACTTTTGAGGTAAAATATCTTTCTTTTCTACATAGAGATGTTCAGGGGATATTTTCTAGTCAGCGAAACGTATGTCGGGTAGCACGTGGATACAGTGACGTCACAGTGAAGGGTTTTTCTCTGTATTGAAGTGATAACTTAATGGATATATTGTTTGATTCAAAGCAATCCATTACCATCCTCTCTGGAGACTTTGGATACAACTTTGGTTGTTACACATAGCCTCTGTAGCCCTTAGTGACTTGAAGTCCTGATATTCATTTTATATGTATAGTATGTTTTTATACTTTTAATAAATGTAATTGGTTGCATAGCGGTTCCGGACCTTTGCTATTTTGTGGCCTCCCTGATAGCCGATATCAGGTCTGCTTATATATCAGGAGCTGATATTTAGCTCCTGAAAAGTGTGAGTATACATTGAACAAATCAAATTTACATCTGTTATATACAGTATCACACTATATTCTTGTTCTTTTTTTTGTGGAGACACAATTACAGATTTCGACTTTACCAACACTGAGTGAGCTCAGCCTGACAGCTTTGTGAACCAGGATTGCACAATACTTGAGCTTAAGATAGCACAAGTTTATGTAAGTAGAAATTTGCCACATTGAATTAATATTTATCAACTGTCACAATACTGCGCCAAAATTTGTGTTCTTTTTTATATTTGGAGATACTGTGGTTTTGGGAATTCTCCACGTCGTTGACACACAATATCCTTTTTATGCATCACATTTTTTATTGTTTAACTTTGTTTGTGATTATTAGTTATTTATCATCATGTGGGCCATATAGATAACATTATGCTCACTCCCATAGAGATATTTATGAGTCAACACTATTGTCTAAAATGCAAGTCTGTCAAAAGAACTGAGGTAAGGGGAGGTCTGCTGAGGCTTAGATAAAAGATAATCACAGAGATAAAAATGAATTAATATAACCGTGTCGGTTATGCAAAACTGGGGAATGGGTAATAAAGGGTTTATCTATCTTTTTAATCAATAAACATTCTGGAGTAGATTGTCCCTTTAATATACAATACTGTGAAATGTTTACCACATGAAATATAGTTCGGATTTGGATCATTTCTAGGATTACTTTTTTTCCCAAAAGCTATTTTTCTCAGCTGTGTTCAAAATATCTGTCATGAAGACGGCTTTCCATTAAATTAATTGTCACTGTTTCTTGCATTGTGTATACCTTGTACACTGTTTTAGATATAAAAAAATAATAATTGTGCAGCTATTTTATTCCCACATAAATACTCAGCATGAAATCTTTCTGCTGGTAAAGAGGATTCTAGATAAGGATTTGCAAATGAAGTTCACTGCATTACTCAAATTAGGTTCATGCCAATCTGTATTCAACTTTGTTGTTTTCTAAAAATAACAATTATGCATGGTGGAAAAATCTGAAGTAGATTTGATATGGATGGTTTAAACAAAAATAAAACATTTAACATAAATATTATTTTAAAGTAAAACAGAATGATAAAAAATACTTTAGTAATTCTACTTGCACATTAAAGGAACAGGAACATAGAAGTATATATATATATATATATATATATATATATATACTTCTATGATATATATATATATATATATATATATATATATATATATATATATATATATATATATATATATATATATATATATATATATAAAAATATGTATTTATGAATAAATAGAAAATATTCTTTTAAGTGAGGAACATTGGAAAGTGAAATATTAATATTTCATGTCGGGTTAGGGCACTTGAGTAAATGTGATCCTGTTTCCGCAAGTTTTTGTGTGTTAGGTTTATTTTCCAATTTTCATGCTCCATTGAAGCCTATTGGGGAATACATTAATGTCGTCTCAATATTCTAACTTAAGCTTTTTGCGCACGTGATGTTAGCACGTAAAAAGCTTACTTTTAGCAGAGTTACCGTGGGAGCAATAAATAGAGCTCCACTCATAATCTAGCCCCTAATGGTGGACTTAATACCCTTTATTGGCTGATACAACTTATACAAAAAAAATTGTCAATTTTACACATATTAAAAAATAAAATGCAATATTTATATAAATATAACTAATATTATATAAATATTTTGCCACAATAATATTTTTATTGGCTTTTCGATATACTACCCTTTAAACTTAAACCTTCAAATCAAATTGAAGTGCTTTCTTCTCTTGAGCAAGGAACAAAGATCAAAATAAAGAACTTATCAAGACTTATGTTTGACCAAGGATAAGACTGGATCAGGAAGGTGATCCCAATGAAGCACTAAAGCAGCCAGCACTGTCTGGTTTTTACTTAATCTGGAGTCATCAATCTGGATTTACGCATGCTACAGCTTTGAGATATGCCATATTAGTAACTTGGTTTAAACAAAATAAAATTACACGATGCTTGCATGTTTTTACTAACGTTATGTACAGTCCTCTAGTTGAGAAGATGGAACTGTGTGAACTGATCATCTCATAGAAAGAACAGAATGGGGGGAAAAAAAGATGAAATGGTGACAATAGTGCCCTAACATTTTAAATTATTCTTGTCATATGGACACATAATTTTCATCTGTGTAGCATTTATGCTTAAATTAGATATCATGATATAATGGCACTGCCAAAACAATGTGGTGAGATCATAATTCTGCTTGCATTATTTAAGAGATTTTAAGATGTTAGTGTATAGGTAATGATTTGAGTTAGGATGTAAAGGAAATGGTTAACCCATTGGCTACTAGACAGGGCTGCATTGTCTCTGACAGTCAAAGGAAAAAAGGATGTCCAATATTTGTGTCGGATTAAGCAGTCTTTGGCCGCAACTGGGCAATGCATTCTTATAGCACAATTATAATATTATAGCCTATATTGTATGAATGAAAAAAATAGTAAGGTCATTGTACATATATACATTCATGAGAGATCAAATATGCAACATTATCTCAAGCATTTAAGTCTGTTAAAAATGCCCTAGTCGATAATTAGCCAGAAATATTGCACAACTAGGTCATCTTGTCCTCAAGAATTAAAACACAAAATATACTGATTTTAAGTATTTTTCAATGGAACAAACAAGTATTATTGTTGAAAGAGACTTGAACAATATTGCTAAGGTCACCTTAACCTTTATAACTGAAGCTATTAAGGGAATTTAGCTGATCCCTAATTATCACCTAGGCAATAAATGATCTCTAGTAAGAACTTTATGAATAACATTTCTATGCATAATAATATAATATTATATATTAATCAGAATATCCAGAATACACACACACACATTACCAAACAAAGGCCATATTAGTAGTGGAGTGCAAAGGATTGTGCCTGAGCACTAAGAGGTCTATTGCGGGGTTATGCGTTCGTCGGGCTTACCGCTAGTATTATAGCGACTTCAGAGCTCTGGTTAACTGTTTTGAGAATCATAAACGTGTCATAAAACACATCAAAAATACATTACAAAGTACAGCATCTAATAAATATTATTAAAAAAAATATTGCACACAAAAGTTATAAAGGCTCAAAAATATGAGATCTCAGGGAAAAAAAAAGTCATGCAAAGGGCTTTAACATTAAGATACATACATATACATGTCTAAATATGTATATGTATGTATTTATATGTGTATATATGTATTTACAGACATATATATATATATATATATATATATATATATATATATATACACATAAATACATATATATATACATACATAGACATACAGTGGGGCAAAAAAGTATTTAGTCAGCCACCAATTGTGCAAGTTCTCCCACTTAAGAAGATGAGAGAGGCCTGTAATTTTCATCATAGGTATACCTCAACTATGAGAGACAAAATGTGGAAACAAATCCTGACAATCACATTGACTGATTTGGAAAGAATTTATTTGCATATTATGGTGGAAAATAAGTATTTGGTCACCTACAAACAAGCAAGATTTTTGGCTCTCACAGACCTGTATCTTCTTCTTTAAGAGGCTCCTCTGTCCTACATTCATTACCTGTATTAATGGCACCTGTTTGAACTTGTTATCAGTATAAAAGACACCTGTCCACAACCTCAAACAGTCACACTCCAAACTCCACTATGGTGAAGATCAAAGAGCTGTCGAAGGACACCAGAAACAAAATTGTAGACCTGCACCAGGCTGGGAAGACTGAATCTGCAATAGGCAAGCAGCTTGGTGTGAAGAAATCAACTGTCGGAGCAATAATTAGAAAATAGAAGACATGCAAGACCACTGATAATCTCCCTCGATCTGGGGCTCCACACAAGATCTCACCCCATGGGATCAAAATGATCACAACAACGGTGAGCAAACATCCCAGAACCACACGGGGGGACCTAGTGAATGACCTGCAGAGATCTGGGACCAAGGTAACAAAGGCTACCATCAGTAACACACTACGCCGCCAGGTACTCAGATCATGCAGTGCCAGACTTGTCCCCCTGCTTAAGCCAGTACATGTCCGGGCCCATCTGAAGTATGCTGGAGAGCATTTGGATGATCCAGAAGTGGATTGGGAGAATGTTATATGGTCAGATGAAACCAAAGTAGAACTGTTTGGTAGAAACACAACTCGTTGTGTTTGGAGGAGAGAGAATGCTGAGTTGCAACCAAAGAACACCATACCTACTGTGAAGCATGGGGGTGGCAACATCATGCTTTGGGGCTGTTTCTCTGCAAAGGGAACAGGATGACTGATCCGTGTACATGGAAGAATGAATGGGGCCATGTATCATGAGATTTTGAGTGCAAACCTCCTTCCATCAGCAAGGGCATTGAAGATGAAACGTGGCTGGGTCTTTCAGCATGACAATGATCCCAAACACACCACCCGGGCAACGAAGGAGTGGCTTCGTAAGAAGCATTTCAAGGTCCTGGAGTGGCCTAGCCAGTCTCCAGATCTCAACCCCATAGAAAAACTTTGGAGGGAGTTGAAAGTCCGTGTTGCCCAGCGACAGCCCCAAAACATCACTGCTCTAGAGGAGATCTGCATGCAGGAATGGGCCAACATACCAGCAACAGGTTGTGTGACAACCTTGTGAAGACTTACAGAAAACGTTTGACCTCTGTCATTGCCAACAAAGGATATATAACAAAGTATTGAGATGAACTTTTGATATTGACCAAATACTTATTTTCCACCATAATATGCAAATAAATTCTTTCCAAATCCTAAAATGTGATTGTCTGGGGGCGTGTCCGGGCTAAGGACCAAGATGGCCGCTAAACTGGGAGCTCTGCAATGCAGTTTTACATCCTGCCTGTAATCTGCTCACCTACTAGACATCCAGCAAGAATCTTTACCTTAAGATAAAGGGAACATTTGACTGTTATAAAAATGTCCTAAAATATAGCAGGACTTCCCAGTCTGGACCGCTGAGGGTCCCTGGCGGCTCATAAGGAGAGGGAACTCAGCTCCCCCCCCCGGGAAACAGGGTAACCAGAGAATACAGTGTTTTTCTGCTACATATGTATAACATGGAGGAGGACTTGCTTTCTACAATTCAAGCTTTATTTGCTGAATCTGAGCGGCAGCTGCACCTCAGATTTGATCGCCTCATGAAACTTATGGAGGCCCCTAGGATTCAACCTTGCGAGCTCAGAGGGGCGGAAGTGACAGCTTCAAGCTCTGTGAGCGGAGACCCGCGGCTGCGGGAGGTCAGCGCTCATACCGGAGCCACCGATGCCGGCAACATGGGAACTTCAGGAGTAATTAACCTGCCTAGAATGAGAACAGCTGAGGCGGCGGTGGATATTGATGCTACACAGAGAGTTGCAGGGACCCAGGAGGGTTGCTCTGTTGAAATCTTCCAGATGGCTGTTGCTTACCTGGCCACGTGGGGGAGACCGGCCGGCTCCCCTATGAGAGGCTTCCCGGGGGAGCGCTGGGTGCTGAGGGCTCGCTGTTATCCCGCTGTCTTGGATTTTTACAGAAGTTGTGGCCTGGGGTCAGGGCGCACGTTGGAGCGCAGGATGGATTCGATCCCCGAGGTGCCCGGCAGCCTCCCGGGCCTCGGTGTTGGTGCAAAAGTCGGGGTTGGGTAAAGTAGCAGATTGTTAGCCTGTCAGACCTGACCTAACCCCACCCCAAGACTGCTCCTTTTTTGAACTGGGAGCCTATTCCCTCCCTAGAGAACTGCCATATATGATGCCGAGATGTAATTCATACTTTTAATACTGTTGTGTTTTTGAGTGTTGTGAGGCGGACCTATATTTATATTTACATGTTGATCGTTACCCCATGAGATATAGGGGAAGATGGCTAGCCGCAATAGATTTTACTCAAGCACCAGTTTAATACTCATATAGCGACTTTGAATAGTACTTGAGACTCAAGTAGGCGAAAAGGATGGTGTGTTTGATAAGGAATAGTCCTCCTCCCCCCATTTCACATATATTACACTGCAGGTCCGATAGAGGCCTGCACCTCCCCCCCCCCCCCAGATCAGAAGGTAATGTTCATTGAGACCCTGATATAGATATATTGGATAAAGGGGAACAGTTAATATTTATAAAATCCCTTTAGCTAACATAATTCGCTTTATTTTCTTTTGCTTTTGGGAAGACACAGTTGGTCAGTTATGTAGTTAAGTTATTATAAAAGAGAGTGTACAATTCCCACAGCTTTCTGGTATTTGAAATATTTTCTTTATGTATGTGCCAGTAATAGGGCTGATTATGTGTGCCTGTTGTAATATAATTTCTCTGCATCTACCCCCCAGCGTTAATACAACAGGGTCTAGCACCAGCTTGCTAGGTTTCAAATATTATTATGCCCCTCCACCTAATGGCACTTTTGAATGTTAGGGCGCTCTCGGCTTTCTGCTCACACTATTATAACTACTGCATTTAGTATTATTCTAATAGCTCTGCACAGGGATCTAGATGCCTATAATTGTGCCTACCATTACAGCACTATCTACGAAGCTGCTAGCATATCTTAGAGGCCTTGAAGGGGCCTATATAACTGCAATTAATGCTTTCTTGAGCTTCACCAATATGTTGGGTTTTGGAGGGGCTCGCAGCTTCACCCCTACATTTGCCTCCCATGTCCTTTTATTACCGGCGGTCCGGGAGTGACTGCTAACTTTTAAAAGTGGTATGCTATTTTCACATTTATAAAACTTTAAGGGGGTTTGGCGACCGAATATATATAGCTTATACTATTAATCTCTTATTTTTGAATTGTTTTATGCTTTGATGTTAAGGTATGGACCTATAACGGCCTGTTTCTTGGTAACTAGTATCCTTACACAAATGTCAGGCCATAAGATTACCACTTATTAACTCATTTTCCGGTGTCCAAATGAAAATGTATTCATATATAAAAAGAGGTGTGGCGCATGGCCATATATTTTTCCTATTGCTGGGAATATGATATTGTGTATGGACTCTAAGACATGCCTCCTGCATTGGATATTTAAGAATTGATGTATGCTGACAGGCATGTTGCCATGACAAATGTATGAGTATGTTGTGTAGATTATTGTTACCTCAATAAAAAACTATTTAAAAAAAAAAAAAAAAAATGTGATTGTCTGGATTTGTTTCCACATTTTGTCTCTCATAGTTGAGGTATACCTATGATGAAAATTACAGGCCTCTCTCATCTTCTTAAGTGGGAGAACTTGCACAATTGGTAACTGACTAAATACTTTTTTGCCCCACTGTATATAGAAGTGCATTGGAGCCCTTTGCAGTTAAGTAGATGAAAAAACATATTTTTGCAATACTGTATTCATTTTTAATAAAAGTTTTAACTATGTATTTACTGAAAATATTTCCCATTCCTATGTTCTGCAGATAGCAGAATATGTTCTATGTATTTCTAAATATATATTTATATATATATAGTGGTATATATCTATACCTATATATAATCATCTATATATAGGTAATAACTTTATATTATACCAAAATACCATCAGATATATGTAGAAATATGTATTTATGAATAAATAGAACATATTCTGCCACGTTGGGTTAGCACAAATGAGAATATGCGATCGGGTTTGCGCGAGTGGGGTATTTTTTCCCACTTTTTTCTCTCCATTGACTTCAATGGGGGAATACGTGAACGCGCACGCGATATTCTAACTTTAGATTTTTGCGCTAGTCAGGTTAGCGTGAGAGCGAAAAAAGTTTACATTCAACTCGTAATACGAGCACAGCCCGACGAGCACAAAAAGATTACTTCTAGTGCAATTAATTAGTACTCAACTCCTAATCTGGCCCCAAATGTTTTAGAACACGTTTTTCTTTTTCTTCAGTTTTAATTGAAATGCAAGCAGTTGAAGTACAGTTTCGTACACCAGCGTACTAGCCTAATCCTTTTTTTACCAGAGACCTTGCTACACTAAAAGGCTACAAGGACATGCTTTAAAATTAGTAAGCCTCCTGTTAGCGTGGCCAGGGACCTGGCAAGAAGAGAATTGGGTTAGCTCGTCTTCCCGAGCATATTAAGGTAAGTTAAAAGCCTTGAAAATCAATTTAAAGGAAAATAATAAATACTGAGGAATTTTGTCGGTATTTTTTCGTTTTCTTTACATTTTGTTGGTGCAGAATTCATTTGTTTGGTTTTTTTTTCCGAAAATTAATATCCAATTTTCGGTACAAATGTACATTCGTCTAAAAACAAATGCACATCCCTAATGGCTAGCTGACTTTAAATGTTTGGTGAACTGTCTTGAAAGACAGCCTTGAAATCATTGTACAAAAATAAAGAAACATTTTTTCTGCGATACATAGCAATTAGATCTTCAGCTGCAAGATGAGTAAGTAAAGCTTTTTTTTTTTTCTATCCATACTTCTCTGTCTGCTGGACATGAATGCTTTTTTGGGGCCTCAAAGAAAATAATGTACAAATGAAAGGAAATAGAGGAGATACAAACATACACATCAGAAGTCTCTCTTTCAAAGGAGACGGGAAAGAATATAATTAATAATGTATATAAAGAATGGTGCTGGATTAAACAGCTTTCTTTGGAGACAAGATTATGGCTAACAAGTGGGCCTGAAAATGTTAAAGGAAATTTTTAACTATATTTATAATCTGGGCTGTTAGGGAACCAAGGAAGGAGTAGAAAGAAAAAGAACGAGAATAAAAAGACATCATTTGGAAAAATAAACACCAGCTACTTTTTAAATGCATAAACTGATTATATTGCTGTGATGTTGTTAAGCAAAATTAAAGCCTTAAAGGGACATTAAACACTAAATGTCCATGACTAACATGTAGATGTATTTTTTAAAGTTTCATTAAAGTTTCATTAGTTGTTTAAAAAGTGACAAAATAAGAGTAAAGTTTTAGTGTCTATAAAACACTGGGAGCTGCCATGTTGTAACTTGTGTTACCTTCTCTGCTGTGGCCAATTAGGGTCAGTTATAAATAGGTCATTAGAGTGTGCAGCCAATGGTTGTGCTGGATTTAACAGTGTTCTGCACTTCCATTTCTAACAGGAACTGAAAAGCTCACAATTTCAGAATGGAATTAAAGGCAAAGAGGACAAAATAAATAATAAAAGTATATTGCAGAGTTGTTTTATATATACAATTTATCATTTTATATTACCATCTCAAAGTGTTTAATGTCCCTTTAATATTCAAGAAGAAATCTTATTTACAACAAGAACATGTCTTAAAGAGAATCTGAAATGTTCTTGTAATTATTTAAGAGAACCGGTGCCAGTATACATTACTTGAAATTGTGCTTAAAAGCCATAATATCTAGGACTTTTTCTTACATAATTCTTATATAATTGTTTTTGATGATGCATGTGTAAATAATTGTAGTAGTCTTGTTTGTATACAGTATACCCTCAGTGTACCTTTAGATAAGAGGAACCTACAATTAAGCAAGGCTCAGGGTTCATACAATTGTTAAGTTATAATTGTTGTATGGGTATCTGACCTACTCAATATATGTATAATAGTGTAAAAAGGAAAATTATGAGGCCTTAAAAAAGAAAATATCTGGATAAATTCTAGTCAAGTACCTTCCCTGCCGGGATTTCTCTAGTAAAACTTTAAATAAAAGAAAAATAATAGCTCAAAATTGTACTAAATTAATCCAAGATGGTAGGATAGCCAAATTAAAATATTGAGCAAAAGTTATTTAACAGACAGAGGATGGTAAAATCATATATATATATATATATATATATATATATATATATATATATATATATATATACACAATGACATATAATGACATTCAGGATTATTTGGACAAAGAAAATAAGTACCATTATTTAGGATATATGCTGGTGTTTATTTGACTTTGCTTGGTAATAAAGTGAATATAGATGGAATGACTATTCATATTTTGAAGAACGGGTGGATGCGGTGGGGTGAACAGGATGCGTTTTATGATTTATTTTTCGCTCTATCACTTCTCCTTTTTTATGTGATATTTTAAACTGATATTCTTAAAAGAGTTAGATGTCATTCAGATGTATTTCATGGAATGTTGAGGGAATCGCATCTCTAATCAAATGAAAAGCTATTGTAAAACACTTGAACATATTAAAAACTGACATAGCCCTTTTACTGGAAAAACATTTAAATGTTAAAGAATTAGAAAAACTAAAGTGAGGTTAGGTTAAAAAGGTAATTTACACACCTTGAAGTAAACGAAAAAGGGGTGTGCAATTATATTAAATAAATCATTACAATATAATATAAATAAATGCATTATAGATAAGGAGGAGAGATATATTATAGTAGTTTGTAAATTACAAGAAAAAAATATTGTTATATCTATATGGACCAAATAAAAAGGATCAAGATTTTGGCCCCTAGTTATCAAGCCGTCAACCTCAAATATGCTGGAATTCCACAGCATATTTGAGGCGAGGCTGATTCGCCTAAGTTATCAAGCCCTACAGACCGGCAAAAGTAGAATCTGGTGATGTAAGCATCGATCCGCCGAACTCAGTCCGACACAGATCGATTCTTACGTCACTCCAGATGTTCCGAACGCAAGTTCGGCACAATCTGGCTACTTTTGGGAGTTATTAAAATCCCAGCAGGTACGCTCGTCACTTTTACGGCCCAGCGTACCTGGTTTTCAAACCGCCGCCCTGGAGGTGGCGGATCCCATAGGAATCAATGGGAGTCAGACCATAGCGAAAGTTCAAGTTCGCTGCTGCCTGACATCCCATTCATTCCTATGGGAAGTGTGTACACCTAACACCCTAACATGTACCCCGAGTCTAAGCATCCCTAATCTGCCCCCCCTACACCGCCACCAACTATATTAAACATTTTAACCCCTAAACCGCCGCTCCCGGACCCCGCCACAACTCTAAGAAATCTGTTAACCCCTAAACCGCCGCACCCGGCCCCCGCCGCCACCTACATAATACCTATTAACCCCTATCCTGCCCCCCTATACCGCTGCCACCCCTAATAAATGTATTAACCCCTATCCTGCCGCTCCCGGACCCCGCCGCAACTAAATTAATAGTTTAACCCCTAAACCACCACTACCAGACCCCACCGCCACCTATATTAAACTTATTAACCCCTAATCTGCCCCCCCCTACACCGTCACCACCTGTAATATTTTTATTAACCCCTATCCTGCCCCCCCTATACCGCCGTAACCTATAATAAAATTATTAACCCCTAAAGCTAAATCTAACCCTAAACCTAACACCCCCCTAAATTAAATCTAATTTAAATCTAATTAAATAAATTAACTCTTATTAACTAAATTATTCCTATTTAAAGCTAAATACTTACCTGTAAAATAAACCCTAATATAGCTACAATATAAATAATAATTATATTGTAGCTATCTTAGGATTTATTTTTATTTTACAGGCAACTTTCAATTTATTTTAACTAGGTACAATAGCTATTAAATAGTTATTAACTATTTAATAGCTACCTAGCTAAAATAAAGAGAAATTTACCTGTAAAATAAAAACTAACCAAACTTACAATTACACCTAACACAACACTATCATTAAATAAATTAATCCTATTTAAAACTAAATACTTACCTGTAAAATAAACCCTAAGATAGCTACAATGTAATTAATAATTACATTGTAGCTATTTTAGGGTTTATATTTATTTTACAGGTAACTTTGTATTTATTTTAACTAGGTACAATAGCTATTAAATAGTTATTAACTATTTAATAACTACCTAGCTAAAAGAAATACAAAATTACCAGTAAAATAAATCCTTACCTAAGTTACAATTAAACCTAACACTACACTAAGGGGGGTTTGGGTTAGAGTAGGGGTGTGTGGGTGGTGGGTTTTAATGTTGGGGGGGTTGTATTTTTATTTTACAGGCAAAAGAGCTGTTTTATTTGGGGCATGCCCCGCAAAAGGCCCTTTTAAGGGCTGGTAAGGTAATAGAGCTGGTATCTTTTAAATGTAGAATAGGGTAGGGACTTAGAGTAGGTGTAATTAGCTTAAAATTGTTGTAATATTTTTATAGTGTTTGTAAATTATTTTTTTCCTTTTTATAACTTAGTTCTTTTTTTATTTTTTGTACTTTAGTTAGTGTATTTATTTGTATTTATTTGTAGGTATTTGTATTTAATTTATTTAATGATAGTGTAGTGTTAGGTTTAATTGTAACTTAGGTTAGGATTTATTTTACTGGTAATTTTGTATTTCTTTTAGCTAGGTAGTTATTAAATAGTTAATAACTATTTAATAGCTATTGTACCTAGTTAAAATAAATACAAAGTTACCTGTAAAATAAATATAAACCCTAAAATAGCTACAATGTAATTATTAATTACATTGTAGCTATCTTAGGGTTTATTTTACAGGTAATTATTTAGTTTTAAATAGGATTCATTAATTTAATGATAGCGTAGTGTTAGGTGTAATTGTAACTTAGGTTAGTTTTTATTTTACAGGTAAATTTCTCTTTATTTTAGCTAGGTAGCTATTAAATAGTTAATAACTATTTAATAGCTATTGTACCTAGTTAAAATAAATTGAAAGTTGCCTGTAAAATAAAAATAAATCCTAAGATAGCTACAATATAATTATTATTTATATTGTAGCTATATTAAGGTTTATTTTAAAGGTAAGTATTTAGTTTTAAATAGGATTAATTTAGTTAATAAGAGAAATATTATTTAGATTTATTTAATTAATATTTTAGTTAGGGGGGTGTTAGGGTTAGTGTTAGACTTAGGTTTAGGGGTTAATAATTTTATTACAGTGGCAGCGGTGTAGGGGGGGGGCAGGATAGGGGTTAATAAATTTATTATAGGTGGCGACAGTGTAGGGGGGGCAGATTAGGGCTTAATAAGTTTAATGTAGGTTGCGGCGGGGTCCGGGAGCGGCGGTTTAGGGGTTAAACTATTTATTTAGTTGCGGCGAGGTCCGGGATCCGCAGGATAGGGGTTAATAACTTTATTATAGGTGGCGGCGGTATGGGGGGGGCAGGAAAGGGGTTACTAGGTATAATGTAGGTGGCGGCGGTGAGCCCGGGAGCGGCGGTTTAGGGGTTAATAACTTTATTTAGTTGCGGGGGGCTCCGGGGGCGCCGGTATAGGGGGTAGAAAAGTGTAGTTTAGTGTGGGTGCTTAGTGACAGGCTAGCAATAAAGCTGTCAAAAAGCCGAAGAGCAGCGAGATCGGATGAGTGATAACTCTCACAGTCCGCTGCTCATCGCCCCGTACTTGGTGCGCGGCTTTTTGACAGCTTTATTGATAACTTAGGCGAAATTTTGCAGGTCAGCGGCAGCGATGGTAGGCGAGCTTAGGCGGGCGTATTGAACCGGCGAAGGCAGGTAAAGTAGACGGCTTGATAACTAGGCCCCTTTGGGACTATATACAGAATATATTATTAGATTACATAGATAGGGATTTAACAGTGGCACATAATCTGTTTTTAGATAAGGCTCAATTGGTAAAATATATTATAGAAAACAATTAAATAGAAGAAAAATATATAAAGAAAATCAAAAATTTAAGAATACTTTGAAAGCAATAAAATTGAATGACATATGGAGAATTCATAATCCTAATAATAGAGAATATACTTGTATCTCCTAAGCATTTTTTGAGGATAGATATGTTTCTAATATTAAACTTATTAATAAATAGTATTGTCACCACAACATTGTATCAAATTACTTTATCAGAATCAAAGGAATAGATTGTTCAATACATTTCAATTTCCAAATGATCTTTTTAAAAATACCAAATTTAAAGACTTTTTGCATTATAAACGGGATGAATTTAAAAATTTAAATGAAATGTCTACAAATAAATTAGATATTTACTGGGAAACATCCAAAGTGGTGCTAAAGTGAAGGTAAACTTTACAAAGCAACAAACAAGCATGTTCATAAAAATGCCAGATTTAAAACTAACTTTCATTCACAATTTTTTCAATATTTGACTATTTTTAAAAGTTATTACTGCCATTGTGGCTATATTTATTTCCCTCGTGCACCGCTTGTTGATAATTAGTGATGTCGCAAATAGTTCGCCGGCAAATAGTTCCCGGCGAACAAAGCATGTTCGCATTCGCCGCGGCGGGCGAACATATGCGATGTTCGATCCGCCCCCTATTCTTCATCATTGAGTAAACTTTGACCCTTTACCTCACAGTCAGCAGACACTTTCCAGCCAATCAGCGGCAGACACTCCCTCCAAGACCCTCCCACCTCCTGCACAGCATCCATTTTAGATTCATTTGTAAGATGCATTCTTAGTGAGAGGAGGGACAGTGTAGCTGCTGCTGATTTAATAGGGAAATTGATAGCTAGGCTAGTGTATTTAGTGTCCACTACAGTCCTGAAGGACTCATCTAATCTCTGCTGTAAGGACAGCACCCCAAAAAGCCCTTTTTAGGGCTAGAACATCAGTCTGCTTTTTTTTTTCCTGTGTAATCTAATTGCAGTTGCCTGCCTGCCAGCGTGTGTGGCAGGCTCACAGCGTATACTGTGCCCACTTGCCCAGTGCCACCACTCATATCTGGTGTAACAGTAGTGTAGATTTAAAAAAAAAAATACTTTTTTGACTGTGTTAAATAATAGCGGTCAGTTTCCTTCACACGTGTGCATTTCAGTGCCTGCCTGCCAGGGCACAGTGTCACCCCAGTGCAACTCATATCTGGTGTAACAGTAGTGTAGATTTAAAAAAAACAACACTTTTTGGACTGTGTTAAATAATAGCAGTCAGTTTCCTTCACGGGTATGCGTTTCAGGGCCTTCCTGCCAGGGCACAGTGTCACCCCAGTGCAACTCATATCTGGTGTAACAGTAGTGTAGATTTTAAAAAAACAACACTTTTTTGACTGTGTTAAATAATAGCAGTCAGTTTCCTTCACACATGTGCGTTTCAGGGCCTGCCTGCCAGGGCACAGTGTCACCCCAGTGCAACTCATATCTGGTGTAACAGTAGTGTAGATTTAAAAAAAACAACACTTTTTTGACTGTGTTAAATAATAGCAGTCAGTTTCCTTCACACGTGTGCGTTTCAGGGCCTCCCTGCCAGGGCACAGTGTCACCCCAGTGCAACTCATATCTGGTGTAACAGTAGTGTAGATTTAAAAAAAAACACTTTTTTGACTGTGTTAAATAATAGCAGTCAATTTCCTTCACACGTGTGCGTTTCAGGGCCTGCCTGCCAGGGCACAGTGTCACCCCAGTGCAACTCATATCTGGTGTAACAGTAGTGTAGATTTAAAAAAAAAACACTTTTTTGACTGTATTAAATAATAGCAGTCAGTTTCCTTCACACGTGTGCGTTTCAGGGCCTGCCTGCCAGGGCACAGTGTCACCCCAGTGCAACTCATATCTGGTGTAACAGTAGTGTAGATTTAAAAAAAAAAAAAAAAAACACTTTTTGACTGTGTTAAATAATAGCGGTCAGTTTCCTTCACATGTGTGCGTTTCAGTGCCTGCCTGCCAGGGCACAGTGTCACCCCAGTGCAACTCATATCTGGTGTAACAGTAGTGTAGATTTAAAAAAAAAACACTTTTTGACTGTGTTAAATAATAGCAGTCAGTTTCCTTCAAACGTGTGCGTTTCAGTGCCTGCCAGGGCACAGTGTCACCCCAGTGCAACTCATATCTGGTGTAACAGTAGTGTAGATTTAAAAAAAAAAAAACTTTTTTGACTGTGTTAAATAATAGCAGTCAGTTTCCTTCACACGTGTGCGTTTCAGTGCCTGCGTGCCAGGGCACAGTGTCACCCCAGTGCAACTCATATCTGGTGTAACAGTAGTGTAGATTTTAAAAAAACAACACTTTTTTGACTGTGTTAAATAATAGCAGTCAGTTTCCTTCACACATGTGCGTTTCAGTGCCTGCCTGCCAGGGCACAGTGTCACCCCAGTGCAACTCATATCTGGTGTAACAGTAGTGTAGATTTAAAAAAAACAAACACTTTTTTGACTGTGTTAAATGATAGCAGTCAGTTTCCTTCACACGTGTGCGTTTCAGGGCCTGCCTGCCAGGGCACATTGTCACCCCAGTGCAACTCATATGTGGTGTAACAGTAGTGTAGATTTAAAAAAAAAAACACTTTTTTGACTGTGTTAAATAATAGCAGTCAGTTTCCTTCACACGTGTGCGTTTCAGGGCCTGCCTGCCAGGGCACATTGTCACCCCAGTGCAACTCATATCTGGTGTAACAGTAGTGTAGATTTTAAAAAAAACAACACTTTTTTGACTGTGTTAAATAATAGCAGTCAGTTTCCTTCACACGTGTGCGTTTCAGGGCCTGCCTGCCAGGGCACAGTGTCACCCCAGTGCAACTCATATCTGGTGTAACAGTAGTGTAGATTTAAAAAAAAACCAACACTTTTTTGACTGTGTTAAATAATAGCAGTCAGTTTCCTTCACACGTGTGCGTTTCAGGGCCTGCATGCCAGGGCACTGTGCCATCCCAGTGCAACTCATATCTGGTGTAACAGTAGTGTAGATTTAAAAAAAAAACACTTTTTTGACTGTGTTAAATAATAGCAGTCAGTTTCCTTCACACATATAGCAACAAAGATGACCAGCAAGCCTCAAGGCGTAAAGTAAAGTTCTTTATTGTTGAAAACACGTTGTTAAGAAGCATAAAAGCTAATCCCTCGTTATCAAGTAAGAAAAGGTCCTACGCGTTTCGGCAGCCCCCCTGCCTTATTCATGGACTGACAATAAAGGTGTCAAAGCACTTTATATACACCTGTGTCCCCAGGTGTGAGAATTACTTAACAAAAATTTAAAGGGATATTTCACTGTTTATACATATTACATTGCAAGTTTTAATACACAAAGAGCAAGGAGTAATAACAATCAGATAAGTTATGAAAGACATATCTCATAATGATTAATTAATTAAAAACTTAAATGCAAAGATTAGTTTAAGTAATGTAAAAAGTGATCATTAGATGGAGAAGTATATTCAAACTTAAGCTTAGGAGGCATTGTTCATAAGTACCATTATAGTTAGATCTAACTCGTGCATTAGCATATCTGTGAGTATTTAATATAAGGGTTAATCTCATACAAGTCCCATATATATATATAAAGTGCGGGTATAAATGTATATATACTCTCATGTTATCCTAACTAAGGGATAGTCGAAGTTTACTAGTATACTAATTTAATTCTAATATCGGTTGCAAATAGCTATTATGGTATAGAATGAGCAAATATTTCCACTCTTCAGTATCATGGAGTCATGTCTAATCCAATCTTAAGTTTATCAGTTTTAGGGATAGGATACAGTAAGTATCCAAATTCAAAAACCCTTTGTTACTAAACATTAGATGCCCAATAATTATAGAAAATTTATTTAGTACTTAATAATTCAACTATTAGCTAGCGAAAACATGGTATTTTTTCAAACAATACAAATGGCCAGCCATTGCAAAAGAGCAGAAGGTATAAATATATATACACCTCTAGGCATTAAAGGAGGAAAATATATCATAACATTTTTAAAAAGCTGTGCTACTCAAGCACGCATACAGTATGTACCTCCTAATCCTATTCAAGTCGCATACCATTGCAATAAAGCTAGGAATATATATATATATACACTGAACTAAAGGGGAAGTGTCTTGACATCTATTTAATAATGCTAGTTATTCTGCACATATACAATATATTGTCCTGACCCTCATAAGGTTTGATAAAACAAGCACTAATAATGGTAGACTAATAATCTCAAAAGCTATAAGACATGAACATATAATCAACGTTGATGGGTCCAGAAGTTAATGACATCACCATCAATATTAAAGCCAAGAGGTCTTCTGGTTTTAAGCTTGAAGATCCAGAACGCTTCTCTGTATAATAGCTTAGAAGCACGATCTCCACCACGAATGCATGGTTTGATATGGTCTATGATTTGCCATTTAAACCCGACCACTGCTTTGTCATGGACATGAATAAAATGCCTGACTAGGTCAGAGCATTCAGATCCATTTTCGATATTTTTCAGGTGTTCCCTGATCCTGCTCCTACCCTCACGGGTGGTGCACCCCACGTACTGTTTGTAACACTGGGTGCACTCTACCAAGTAGATCACAAATTTTGTTCTACAATTCGTGTAGGAAGTAAGATCAAACACCCTCTGAGTTACACATGACTGAAAGTTATGTGTAACATTAGTGAAGCTGCAGGATATACAATTACTAAAGTGGCACTTGTAGTGGCCCTTTACTTCTAGCCAACTACTCCTTCTCATAGTATGCTGCCTTAACTGACTAGGAGATAGCATATTACCCAATGTGCAGTCTCTCCTCGGTACAAAATTGCAACCTTGTGACACATAGTCTTTAAGGCTATCTTCAGCTGTAAGTATAGGTAGGTGTTTGTTGACAATTTCACAAATGTCTTCAAATTGAGCACTATATGTAGTAATAAATGCTGGTTTTGACGAATCAAATCGGTTCTTTGAATGTTTATTGGTTTTGGAATCTTCCAAAAGTATTTGCCTATCCATCCGTGTAACCTCTAAGAGGGCACGGTTAAGTGTCTTAATCTTGTAACCTCTCTCCAGCAGATCATTAGTGAGGATCTCACTTTCTCTCTTGAAGTCTTGTTCATCCGTACAGTTCCTTTTAATACGGATGAACTGGCCCTTGGCTACGCCAAAGCCAGTGTATCTTGGATGATTGCTCCTGCCATGAAGCACAGCATTAGTTGCAATCGGTTTCCGATATAGTGTCATTTTTACACTGTGAGTGTCATTGTCCGCTATCAATAGCAGATCAAGATATGGTATAGACATTAAGTCACTTTCATAAGTAAACTTAAGATTGACATCATTGGTGTTCAAGTAACCGATAAAGTCATTAATTTTATTATGACCTCCTGTCCATATGAACAGGAGGTCATCAATGTATCTCTTGTACATCAAAATGTTAGTATGAAACGGGTTAGTATCTCCAAAGACGTGGCACACCTCCCACCAACCCATGAAAAGGTTGGCGTAGGCGGGGGCAAACTTAGCCCCCATTGCTGTGCCACGTCTCTGGAGATAGAAACTGCCCTCAAACTGAAAATAGTTATGCGAGAGCAGAAAGTCCAAAGTGGTCAGCAGAAATCCTTTAAGGGTTTCATCATAACCACTAAACTTATCTAGCATGAAAGAGACAGCCTCCAATCCACTAGCATGTGGTATTGCAGAATAAAGGCTAACCACATCAACTGTTAGCCACTCCATTTGCTCATTCCATACCACATGTTTTACACAATTGAGAAGATGTTTAGAATCCCTAAGGTAGGAAGGTAAATTATAGACAATGGGCTGTAACGATGATTCTACCCAGTTAGACATGTTCTCAAATAGGGAACCTATGCCTGCCACAATCGGTCTGCCCTTCACCTCCTCCAAGGACTTGTGTACCTTGGGGAGGTGATGGAAGATGGGTATAACAGGATGCGGCACACACAGATAGTCAGCTGTTTCCTGGTCATAGATCCCCAATTCAAGACCATCATCTATAATAGAATCCAAACGTTTACCAAATTCACTCGTGGGGTTACATGATAATGTCTGGTAAACTTCAGGATCATCTAGTTGTCTCTTTGCTTCTATTATATATGCTGCCCTATCTTGGACCACCACACTGCCCCCCTTATCCGATTGCTTAATCACTATGTCTTCTCTCTTTCTAAGACGCTCTAAGGCTTTTGATTGAGTAGCACTTAGATTGGGACGTGGTTGGTGACTCTCAGCTGAGAGTTTAATCAGGTCTTCCTCTACCCTACGGTGATAAGCCTCCAAAAAGGGCACTCTGTCCCTGGTCGGGTAAAAGACTGATTTTGGCCTATATCCCCCATGTGATGTTTTGGGATTTGTTTCATTCACACGTGTGCGTTTCAGGGCCTCTCTGCCAGGGCACAGTGTCACCCCAGTGCAACTCATATCTGGTGTAACAGTAGTGTAGATTTAAAAAAAAAAAAACACTTTTTTGACTGTGTTAAATAATAAGTCAGTTTCCTTCACACGTGTGCATTTCAGGGCCTGCCTGCCAGGGCACAGTGTCACCCCAGTGCAACTCATATTGGTGTAACAGTAGTGTAGATTTAAAAAAAACAACACTTTTTTGACTGTGTTAAATAATAGCAGTCAGTTTCCTTCACACATGTGCGTTTCAGGGCCTGCCTGCCAGGGCACAGTGTCACCCCAGTGCAACTCATATCTGGTCTAACAGTAGTGTAGATTTAAAAAAAAACAACACTTTTTTGACAGTGTTAAATAATAGCAGTCAGTTTCCTTCACCAGTGTGCGTTTCAGTGCCTGCCTGCCAGGGCACAGTGTTACCCCAGTGCAACTCATATCTGGTGTAACAGTAGTGTAGATTTAAAAAAAACAACACTTTTTTGACTGTGTTAAATAATAGCAGTCAGTTTCCTTCACACGTGTGCGTTTCAGGGCCTCCCTGCCAGGGAACAGTGTCACCCCAGTGCAACTCATATCTGGTGTAACAGTAGTGTAGATTTAAAAAAAAAAAAAACACTTTTTTGACTGTGTTAAATAATAACAGTCAGTTTCCTTCACACGTGTGCATTTCAGGGCCTGCCTGCCAGGGCACAGTGTCACCCCAGTGCAACTCATATCTGGTGTAACAGTAGTGTAGATTTAAAAAAAACAACACTTTTTTGACTGTGTTAAATAATAGCAGTCAGTTTCCTTCACACGTGTGCGTTTCAGTGCCTGCGTGCCAGGGCACAGTGTCACCCCAGTGCAACTCATATCTGGTGTAACAGTAGTGTAGATTTAAAAAAAACAACACTTTTTTGACTGTGTTAAATAATAGCAGTCAGTTTCCTTCACACATGTGCGTTTCAGTGCCTGCCTGCCAGGGCACAGTGTCACCCCAGTGCAACTCATATCTGGTGTAACAGTAGTGTAGATTTAAAAAAAAAAACACTTTTTTGACTGTGTTAAATAATAGCAGTCAGTTTCCTTCACACGTGTGCGTTTCAGGGCCTCCCTGCCAGGGCACAGTGTCACCCCAGTGCAACTCATATCTGGTGTAACAGTAGTGTAGATTAAAAAAAAAAAAACACTTTTTTGACTGTGTTAAATAATAACAGTCAGTTTCCTTCACACGTGTGCGTTTCAGGGCCTGCCTGCCAGGGCACATTGTCACCCCAGTGCAACTCATATCTGGTGTAACAGTAGTGTAGATTTTAAAAAAAACAACACTTTTTTGACTGTGTTAAATAATAGCAGTCAGTTTCCTTCACACGTGTGCGTTTCAGGGCCTGCCTGCCAGGGCACAGTGTCACCCCAGTGCAACTCATATCTGGTGTAACAGTAGTGTAGATTTAAAAAAAACCAACACTTTTTTGACTGTGTTAAATAATAGCAGTCAGTTTCCTTCACACGTGTGCGTTTCAGGGCCTGCATGCCAGGGCACTGTGCCATCCCAGTGCAACTCATATCTGGTGTAACAGTAGTGTAGATTTAAAAAAAAAACACTTTTTTGACTGTGTTAAATAATAGCAGTCAGTTTCCTTCACACATATAGCAACAAAGATGACCAGCAAGCCTCAAGGCGTAAAGTAAAGTTCTTTATTGTTGAAAACACGTTGTTAAGAAGCATAAAAGCTAATCCCTCGTTATCAAGTAAGAAAAGGTCCTACGCGTTTCGGCAGCCCCCCTGCCTTATTCATGGACTGACAATAAAGGTGTCAAAGCACTTTATATACACCTGTGTCCCCAGGTGTGAGAATTACTTAACAAAAATTTAAAGGGATATTTCACTGTTTATACATATTACATTGCAAGTTTTAATACACAAAGAGCAAGGAGTAATAACAATCAGATAAGTTATGAAAGACATATCTCATAATGATTAATTAATTAAAAACTTAAATGCAAAGATTAGTTTAAGTAATGTAAAAAGTGATCATTAGATGGAGAAGTATATTCAAACTTAAGCTTAGGAGGCATTGTTCATAAGTACCATTATAGTTAGATCTAACTCGTGCATTAGCATATCTGTGAGTATTTAATATAAGGGTTAATCTCATACAAGTCCCATATATATATATAAAGTGCGGGTATAAATGTATATATACTCTCATGTTATCCTAACTAAGGGATAGTCGAAGTTTACTAGTATACTAATTTAATTCTAATATCGGTTGCAAATAGCTATTATGGTATAGAATGAGCAAATATTTCCACTCTTCAGTATCATGGAGTCATGTCTAATCCAATCTTAAGTTTATCAGTTTTAGGGATAGGATACAGTAAGTATCCAAATTCAAAAACCCTTTGTTACTAAACATTAGATGCCCAATAATTATAGAAAATTTATTTAGTACTTAATAATTCAACTATTAGCTAGCGAAAACATGGTATTTTTTCAAACAATACAAATGGCCAGCCATTGCAAAAGAGCAGAAGGTATAAATATATATACACCTCTAGGCATTAAAGGAGGAAAATATATCATAACATTTTTAAAAAGCTGTGCTACTCAAGCACGCATACAGTATGTACCTCCTAATCCTATTCAAGTCGCATACCATTGCAATAAAGCTAGGAATATATATATATACACTGAACTAAAGGGGAAGTGTCTTGACATCTATTTAATAATGCTAGTTATTCTGCACATATACAATATATTGTCCTGACCCTCATAAGGTTTGATAAAACAAGCACTAATAATGGTAGACTAATAATCTCAAAAGCTATAAGACATGAACATATAATCAACGTTGATGGGTCCAGAAGTTAATGACATCACCATCAATATTAAAGCCAAGAGGTCTTCTGGTTTTAAGCTTGAAGATCCAGAACGCTTCTCTGTATAATAGCTTAGAAGCACGATCTCCACCACGAATGCATGGTTTGATATGGTCTATGATTTGCCATTTAAACCCGACCACTGCTTTGTCATGGACATGAATAAAATGCCTGACTAGGTCAGAGCATTCAGATCCATTTTCGATATTTTTCAGGTGTTCCCTGATCCTGCTCCTACCCTCACGGGTGGTGCACCCCACGTACTGTTTGTAACACTGGGTGCACTCTACCAAGTAGATCACAAATTTTGTTCTACAATTCGTGTAGGAAGTAAGATCAAACACCCTCTGAGTTACACATGACTGAAAGTTATGTGTAACATTAGTGAAGCTGCAGGATATACAATTACTAAAGTGGCACTTGTAGTGGCCCTTTACTTCTAGCCAACTACTCCTTCTCATAGTATGCTGCCTTAACTGACTAGGAGATAGCATATTACCCAATGTGCAGTCTCTCCTCGGTACAAAATTGCAACCTTGTGACACATAGTCTTTAAGGCTATCTTCAGCTGTAAGTATAGGTAGGTGTTTGTTGACAATTTCACAAATGTCTTCAAATTGAGCACTATATGTAGTAATAAATGCTGGTTTTGACGAATCAAATCGGTTCTTTGAATGTTTATTGGTTTTGGAATCTTCCAAAAGTATTTGCCTATCCATCCGTGTAACCTCTAAGAGGGCACGGTTAAGTGTCTTAATCTTGTAACCTCTCTCCAGCAGATCATTAGTGAGGATCTCACTTTCTCTCTTGAAGTCTTGTTCATCCGTACAGTTCCTTTTAATACGGATGAACTGGCCCTTGGCTACGCCAAAGCCAGTGTATCTTGGATGATTGCTCCTGCCATGAAGCACAGCATTAGTTGCAATCGGTTTCCGATATAGTGTCATTTTTACACTGTGAGTGTCATTGTCCGCTATCAATAGCAGATCAAGATATGGTATAGACATTAAGTCACTTTCATAAGTAAACTTAAGATTGACATCATTGGTGTTCAAGTAACCGATAAAGTCATTAATTTTATTATGACCTCCTGTCCATATGAACAGGAGGTCATCAATGTATCTCTTGTACATCAAAATGTTAGTATGAAACGGGTTAGTATCTCCAAAGACGTGGCACACCTCCCACCAACCCATGAAAAGGTTGGCGTAGGCGGGGGCAAACTTAGCCCCCATTGCTGTGCCACGTCTCTGGAGATAGAAACTGCCCTCAAACTGAAAATAGTTATGCGAGAGCAGAAAGTCCAAAGTGGTCAGCAGAAATCCTTTAAGGGTTTCATCATAACCACTAAACTTATCTAGCATGAAAGAGACAGCCTCCAATCCACTAGCATGTGGTATTGCAAAATAAAGGCTAACCACATCAACTGTTAGCCACTCCATTTGCTCATTCCATACCACATGTTTTACACAATTGAGAAGATGTTTAGAATCCCTAAGGTAGGAAGGTAAATTATAGACAATGGGCTGTAACGATGATTCTACCCAGTTAGACATGTTCTCAAATAGGGAACCTATGCCTGCCACAATCGGTCTGCCCTTCACCTCCTCCAAGGACTTGTGTACCTTGGGGAGGTGATGGAAGATGGGTATAACAGGATGCGGCACACACAGATAGTCAGCTGTTTCCTGGTCATAGATCCCCAATTCAAGACCATCATCTATAATAGAATCCAAACGTTTACCAAATTCACTCGTGGGGTTACATGATAATGTCTGGTAAACTTCAGGATCATCTAGTTGTCTCTTTGCTTCTATTATATATGCTGCCCTATCTTGGACCACCACACTGCCCCCCTTATCCGATTGCTTAATCACTATGTCTTCTCTCTTTCTAAGACGCTCTAAGGCTTTTGATTGAGTAGCACTTAGATTGGGACGTGGTTGGTGACTCTCAGCTGAGAGTTTAATCAGGTCTTCCTCTACCCTACGGTGATAAGCCTCCAAAAAGGGCCCTCTGTCCCTGGTCGGGTAAAAGACTGATTTTGGCCTATATCCCCCATGTGATGTTTTGGGATTTGTTTCATTCACACGTGTGCGTTTCAGGGCCTCTCTGCCAGGGCACAGTGTCACCCCAGTGCAACTCATATCTGGTGTAACAGTAGTGTAGATTTAAAAAAAAAAAAACACTTTTTTGACTGTGTTAAATAATAAGTCAGTTTCCTTCACACGTGTGCATTTCAGGGCCTGCCTGCCAGGGCACAGTGTCACCCCAGTGCAACTCATATTGGTGTAACAGTAGTGTAGATTTAAAAAAAACAACACTTTTTTGACTGTGTTAAATAATAGCAGTCAGTTTCCTTCACACATGTGCGTTTCAGGGCCTGCCTGCCAGGGCACAGTGTCACCCCAGTGCAACTCATATCTGGTCTAACAGTAGTGTAGATTTAAAAAAAAACAACACTTTTTTGACTGTATTAAATAATAGCAGTCAGTTTCCTTCACAAGTGTGCGTTTCAGTGCCTGCCTGCCAGGGCACAGTGTTACCCCAGTGCAACTCATATCTGGTGTAACAGTAGTGTAGATTTAAAAAAAACAACACTTTTTTGACTGTGTTAAATAATAGCAGTCAGTTTCCTTCACACGTGTGCGTTTCAGGGCCTCCCTGCCAGGGAACAGTGTCACCCCAGTGCAACTCATATCTGGTGTAACAGTAGTGTAGATTTAAAAAAAAAAAAAAACACTTTTTTGACTGTGTTAAATAATAACAGTCAGTTTCCTTCACACGTGTGCATTTCAGGGCCTGCCTGCCAGGGCACAGTGTCACCCCAGTGCAACTCATATCTGGTGTAAAAGTAGTGTAGATTTAAAAAAAACAACACTTTTTTGACTGTGTTAAATAATAGCAGTCAGTTTCCTTCACACGTGTGCGTTTCAGTGCCTGCGTGCCAGGGCACAGTGTCACCCCAGTGCAACTCATATCTGGTGTAACAGTAGTGTAGATTTAAAAAAAACAACACTTTTTTGACTGTGTTAAATAATAGCAGTCAGTTTCCTTCACACATGTGCGTTTCAGTGCCTGCCTGCCAGGGCACAGTGTCACCCCAGTGCAACTCATATCTGGTGTAACAGTAGTGTAGATTTAAAAAAAAAACACTTTTTTGACTGTGTTAAATAATAGCAGTCAGTTTCCTTCACACGTGTGCGTTTCAGGGCCTCCCTGCCAGGGCACAGTGTCACCCCAGTGCAACTCATATCTGGTGTAACAGTAGTGTAGATTAAAAAAAAAAAAACACTTTTTTGACTGTGTTAAATAATAACAGTCAGTTTCCTTCACACGTGTGCGTTTCAGGGCCTGCCTGCCAGGGCACATTGTCACCCCAGTACAACTCATATCTGGTGTAACAGTAGTGTAGATTTTAAAAAAAACAACACTTTTTTGACTGTGTTAAATAATAGCAGTCAGTTTCCTTCACACGTGTGCGTTTCAGGGCCTGCCTGCCAGGGCACAGTGTCACCCCAGTGCAACTCATATCTGGTGTAACAGTAGTGTAGATTTAAAAAAAAACCAACACTTTTTTGACTGTGTTAAATAATAGCAGTCAGTTTCCTTCACACGTGTGCGTTTCAGGGCCTGCATGCCAGGGCACTGTGCCATCCCAGTGCAACTCATATCTGGTGTAACAGTAGTGTAGATTTAAAAAAAAAACACTTTTTTGACTGTGTTAAATAATAGCAGTCAGTTTCCTTCACACATATAGCAACAAAGATGACCAGCAAGCCTCAAGGCGTAAAGTAAAGTTCTTTATTGTTGAAAACACGTTGTTAAGAAGCATAAAAGCTAATCCCTCGTTATCAAGTAAGAAAAGGTCCTACGCGTTTCGGCAGCCCCCCTGCCTTATTCATGGACTGACAATAAAGGTGTCAAAGCACTTTATATACACCTGTGTCCCCAGGTGTGAGAATTACTTAACAAAAATTTAAAGGGATATTTCACTGTTTATACATATTACATTGCAAGTTTTAATACACAAAGAGCAAGGAGTAATAACAATCAGATAAGTTATGAAAGACATATCTCATAATGATTAATTAATTAAAAACTTAAATGCAAAGATTAGTTTAAGTAATGTAAAAAGTGATCATTAGATGGAGAAGTATATTCAAACTTAAGCTTAGGAGGCATTGTTCATAAGTACCATTATAGTTAGATCTAACTCGTGCATTAGCATATCTGTGAGTATTTAATATAAGGGTTAATCTCATACAAGTCCCATATATATATATAAAGTGCGGGTATAAATGTATATATACTCTCATGTTATCCTAACTAAGGGATAGTCGAAGTTTACTAGTATACTAATTTAATTCTAATATCGGTTGCAAATAGCTATTATGGTATAGAATGAGCAAATATTTCCACTCTTCAGTATCATGGAGTCATGTCTAATCCAATCTTAAGTTTATCAGTTTTAGGGATAGGATACAGTAAGTATCCAAATTCAAAAACCCTTTGTTACTAAACATTAGATGCCCAATAATTATAGAAAATTTATTTAGTACTTAATAATTCAACTATTAGCTAGCGAAAACATGGTATTTTTTCAAACAATACAAATGGCCAGCCATTGCAAAAGAGCAGAAGGTATAAATATATATACACCTCTAGGCATTAAAGGAGGAAAATATATCATAACATTTTTAAAAAGCTGTGCTACTCAAGCACGCATACAGTATGTACCTCCTAATCCTATTCAAGTCGCATACCATTGCAATAAAGCTAGGAATATATATATATACACTGAACTAAAGGGGAAGTGTCTTGACATCTATTTAATAATGCTAGTTATTCTGCACATATACAATATATTGTCCTGACCCTCATAAGGTTTGATAAAACAAGCACTAATAATGGTAGACTAATAATCTCAAAAGCTATAAGACATGAACATATAATCAACGTTGATGGGTCCAGAAGTTAATGACATCACCATCAATATTAAAGCCAAGAGGTCTTCTGGTTTTAAGCTTGAAGATCCAGAACGCTTCTCTGTATAATAGCTTAGAAGCACGATCTCCACCACGAATGCATGGTTTGATATGGTCTATGATTTGCCATTTAAACCCGACCACTGCTTTGTCATGGACATGAATAAAATGCCTGACTAGGTCAGAGCATTCAGATCCATTTTCGATATTTTTCAGGTGTTCCCTGATCCTGCTCCTACCCTCACGGGTGGTGCACCCCACGTACTGTTTGTTACACTGGGTGCACTCTACCAAGTAGATCACAAATTTTGTTCTACAATTCGTGTAGGAAGTAAGATCAAACACCCTCTGAGTTACACATGACTGAAAGTTATGTGTAACATTAGTGAAGCTGCAGGATATACAATTACTAAAGTGGCACTTGTAGTGGCCCTTTACTTCTAGCCAACTACTCCTTCTCATAGTATGCTGCCTTAACTGACTAGGAGATAGCATATTACCCAATGTGCAGTCTCTCCTCGGTACAAAATTGCAACCTTGTGACACATAGTCTTTAAGGCTATCTTCAGCTGTAAGTATAGGTAGGTGTTTGTTGACAATTTCACAAATGTCTTCAAATTGAGCACTATATGTAGTAATAAATGCTGGTTTTGACGAATCAAATCGGTTCTTTGAATGTTTATTGGTTTTGGAATCTTCCAAAAGTATTTGCCTATCCATCCGTGTAACCTCTAAGAGGGCACGGTTAAGTGTCTTAATCTTGTAACCTCTCTCCAGCAGATCATTAGTGAGGATCTCACTTTCTCTCTTGAAGTCTGTTCATCCGTACAGTTCCTTTTAATACGGATGAACTGGCCCTTGGCTACGCCAAAGCCAGTGTATCTTGGATGATTGCTCCTGCCATGAAGCACAGCATTAGTTGCAATCGGTTTCCGATATAGTGTCATTTTTACACTGTGAGTGTCATTGTCCGCTATCAATAGCAGATCAAGATATGGTATAGACATTAAGTCACTTTCATAAGTAAACTTAAGATTGACATCATTGGTGTTCAAGTAACCGATAAAGTCATTAATTTTATTATGACCTCCTGTCCATATGAACAGGAGGTCATCAATGTATCTCTTGTACATCAAAATGTTAGTATGAAACGGGTTAGTATCTCCAAAGACGTGGCACACCTCCCACCAACCCATGAAAAGGTTGGCGTAGGCGGGGGCAAACTTAGCCCCCATTGCTGTGCCACGTCTCTGGAGATAGAAACTGCCCTCAAACTGAAAATAGTTATGCGAGAGCAGAAAGTCCAAAGTGGTCAGCAGAAATCCTTTAAGGGTTTCATCATAACCACTAAACTTATCTAGCATGAAAGAGACAGCCTCCAATCCACTAGCATGTGGTATTGCAGAATAAAGGCTAACCACATCAACTGTTAGCCACTCCATTTGCTCATTCCATACCACATGTTTTACACAATTGAGAAGATGTTTAGAATCCCTAAGGTAGGAAGGTAAATTATAGACAATGGGCTGTAACGATGATTCTACCCAGTTAGACATGTTCTCAAATAGGGAACCTATGCCTGCCACAATCGGTCTGCCCTTCACCTCCTCCAAGGACTTGTGTACCTTGGGGAGGTGATGGAAGATGGGTATAACAGGATGCGGCACACACAGATAGTCAGCTGTTTCCTGGTCATAGATCCCCAATTCAAGACCATCATCTATAATAGAATCCAAACGTTTACCAAATTCACTCGTGGGGTTACATGATAATGTCTGGTAAACTTCAGGATCATCTAGTTGTCTCTTTGCTTCTATTATATATGCTGCCCTATCTTGGACCACCACACTGCCCCCCTTATCCGATTGCTTAATCACTATGTCTTCTCTCTTTCTAAGACGCTCTAAGGCTTTTGATTGAGTAGCACTTAGATTGGGTCGTGGTTGGTGACTCTCAGCTGAGAGTTTAATCAGGTCTTCCTCTACCCTACGGTGATAAGCCTCCAAAAAGGGCCCTCTGTCCCTGGTCGGGTAAAAGACTGATTTTGGCCTATATCCCCCATGTGATGTTTTGGGATTTGTTTCATTCACACGTGTGCGTTTCAGGGCCTCTCTGCCAGGGCACAGTGTCACCCCAGTGCAACTCATATCTGGTGTAACAGTAGTGTAGATTTAAAAAAAAACAAACACTTTTTTGACTGTGTTAAATAATAAGTCAGTTTCCTTCACACGTGTGCATTTCAGGGCCTGCCTGCCAGGGCACAGTGTCACCCCAGTGCAACTCATATTGGTGTAACAGTAGTGTAGATTTAAAAAAAACAACACTTTTTTGACTGTGTTAAATAATAGCAGTCAGTTTCCTTCACACATGTGCGTTTCAGGGCCTGCCTGCCAGGGCACAGTGTCACCCCAGTGCAACTCATATCTGGTCTAACAGTAGTGTAGATTTAAAAAAAACAACACTTTTTTGACTGTATTAAATAATAGCAGTCAGTTTCCTTCACAAGTGTGCGTTTCAGTGCCTGCCTGCCAGGGCACAGTGTTACCCCAGTGCAACTCATATCTGGTGTAACAGTAGTGTAGATTTAAAAAAAACAACACTTTTTTGACTGTGTTAAATAATAGCAGTCAGTTTCCTTCACACGTGTGCGTTTCAGGGCCTCCCTGCCAGGGAACAGTGTCACCCCAGTGCAACTCATATCTGGTGTAACAGTAGTGTAGATTTAAAAAAAAAAAAAACACTTTTTTGACTGTGTTAAATAATAACAGTCAGTTTCCTTCACACGTGTGCATTTCAGGGCCTGCCTGCCAGGGCACAGTGTCACCCCAGTGCAACTCATATCTGGTGTAACAGTAGTGTAGATTTAAAAAAAACAACACTTTTTTGACTGTGTTAAATAATAGCAGTCAGTTTCCTTCACACGTGTGCGTTTCAGTGCCTGCGTGCCAGGGCACAGTGTCACCCCAGTGCAACTCATATCTGGTGTAACAGTAGTGTAGATTTAAAAAAAACAACACTTTTTTGACTGTGTTAAATAATAGCAGTCAGTTTCCTTCACACATGTGCGTTTCAGTGCCTGCCTGCCAGGGCACAGTGTCACCCCAGTGCAACTCATATCTGGTGTAACAGTAGTGTAGATTTAAAAAAAAAACACTTTTTTGACTGTGTTAAATAATAGCAGTCAGTTTCCTTCACACGTGTGCGTTTCAGGGCCTCCCTGCCAGGGCACAGTGTCACCCCAGTGCAACTCATATCTGGTGTAACAGTAGTGTAAATTAAAAAAAAAAAACACTTTTTTGACTGTGTTAAATAATAACAGTCAGTTTCCTTCACACGTGTGCATTTCAGGGCCTGCCTGCCAGGGCACAGTGTCACCCCAGTGCAACTCATATCTGGTGTAACAGTAGTGTAGATTTAAAAAAACAAAACTTTTTTGACTGTATTAAATAATAGCAGTCAGTTTCCTTCACACGTGTGCGTTTCAGGGCCTGCCTGCCAGGGCACAGTGTCACCCCAGTGCATCTCATATCTGGTGTAACAGTAGTGTAGATTTAAAAAAAACAACACTTTTTTGACTGTATTAAATAATAGCAGTCAGTTTCCTTCACACGTGTGCGTTTCAGGGCCTCCCTGCCAGGGCACAGTGTCACCCCAGTGCAACTCATATCTGGTGTAACAGTAGTGTAGATTTAAAAAAAAAAAACACTTTTTGACTGTGTTAAATAATAGCAGTCAGTTTCCTTCACATGTGTGCGTTTCAGTGCCTGCCTGCCTGCCAGGGCACAGTGTCACCCCAGTGCAACTCATATCTGGTGTAACAGTAGTGTAGATTTAAAAAAAAAAAAACACTTTTTTGACTGTGTTAAATAATAGCAGTCAGTTTCCTTCACACGTGTGCGTTTCAGTGCCTGCGTGCCAGGGCACAGTGTCACCCCAGTGCAACTCATATCTGGTGTAACAGTAGTGTAGATTTAAAAAAAAAAAAACACTTTTTTGACTGTGTTAAATAATAGCAGTCAGTTTCCTTCACACGTGTGCGTTTCAGGGCCTGCCTGCCTGCCAGGGCACAGTGTCACCCCAGTGCAACTCATATCTGGTGTAACAGTAGTGTAGATTTAAAAAACAACAACACTTTTTTGACTGTGTTAAATAATAGCAGTCAGTTTCCTTCACACGTGTGGGTTTCAGGGCCTGCCTGACAGGGCACAATGTCACCCCAGTGCAACTCATATCTGGTGTAACAGTAGTGTAGATTTAAAAAAAAACAACACTTTTGTGACTGTGTTAAATAATAGCAGTCAGTTTCCTTCACACGTGTGCGTTTCAGGGCCTGCCTGCCAGGGCACAGTGTCACCCCAGTGCAACTCATATCTGGTGTAACAGTAGTGTAGATTTAAAAAAAAAACACTTTTTTGACTGTGTTAAATAATAGCAGTCAGTTTCCTTCACACGTGTGCGTTTCAGTGCCTGCCAGGGCACAGTGTCACACCAATGCAACTCATATCTGGTGTAACAGTAGTGTACATTTAAAAAAAAAAAAAAATACAATTTTGACTGTAATAGATTGAATAGCAGTTAGTTGTCTGCAAGCGTGTGTGTCAGGCCTACAGCGTCTACTCTGCCAACTTCTGCCAGTGCACAGTGCTACTCATATCTGTTGTCACAGTAGCTTGCACGCATAGTACCACCAATCGAAAAAAAAATGACAGGCAGAGGCAGGCCACCCCGCAGGGGCCGTCGTGTTCGTGGTGCTGTGATTCCCTTTGGCCCTAGAATAATGCCCAGTGTTCAGAGGCCACGTACCTCGAACTTGAACATTTCTGAGGACATAGTTGACTGGCTAACACAGGACACCCAATCTTCTACAGCTTCCGCTTGGAACCTTGGCGCACCATCCTCCTCCAGTTTAGCTTCAGGCACCTCTCAAGTTACCACTCGCCGCGCCTGCCGCCACCACCAACACTAGCACCACAGCCGCTTCACTTGATCTGTCAAAGGAGTTATTTACACATCAGTTGGAAGAAATGAGTGATGCGCAAACATTATTGCCAAAGGATGTAGATAACAGGGATATGTCTCAGTCAGGCAGCATTACACACATGGACGTACGGTGTGATGATGATGATGTTGTACCCGCTGCGGGAGTTTGGTCTGTCACTGTGAAGCGGCGTAACCCTTACACTACCTGATCAATACAACATCATACCTGATGTTTTAAAGCACGTTATTCCAAACAATTTAGGAATGTTAGGTGATTTATGCCCTTTATGGCTTAAAACCAGACTCAGGGGGGTAGTTATCAAGCCGTCAACCTCAAATACGCTGGAATTCCGCAGCGTATTTGTGGCGAGGCTGATGCGCCTTAGTTATCAAAGGCTAGAGACCAGCAAAAGTAGAATTTTGTGACATAAGCTTTGATCCGCCGGACTCAGTCCGACACAGATCGATTCTTACGTCACTCCAGATGTTCCGCACACAAGTGCGGCACATTCTGACTACTTTTGCTAGTTATCAAAAAACTAGCAGGTACGCTCGGCACTTTTCCGGCCCAGCATACCTGGTTTTCAATCCGCCGCCCTGGAGGCGGCGGATCCCATAGGAGTCAATGGGAGTTTGACCATAGCAAAAGTACAAGTTCGCTGCTGCCAGACATCCCATTGATTTCTATGGGAGCTGTCTACACCTAACACCCTAACTTGTACCCCGAGTCTAAACACCCCTAATCTGTCCCCCCTACACCGCCGCAACTAAATAAAGTTATTACCCCATAAACCGCCGCTCCCGGAGCCCACCGCAAGCTATAATAAACTGATTAACCCCTAAACCGCCGCTCCCGGAGCCCACCGCAAGCTACTCTATACATGTTAACCCCTAAACCGCTGCTCCTTGACCCCGCCGCAACTATAATAAATGTATTAACCCCTAAACCACCGCTCCCGGACACCGCCGCAACCTACATTATACCTAGTAACCCCTATCCTTCCCCCCCTATAGCGCCGCCCTCTATAATAAAGTTATTAACCCCTATCCTGCCGATCCCGGACCTCGCTGCAACTAAATAAATAGTTTAACTCCTAAACCGCCGCTCCCGGACCCCGCCGCAACCTATATTAAACTTATTAAGCCCTAATCTGCCCCCCCCTACACCTATAATAAATGTATTAACCCCTATCCTGCCCCCCTACACCGCCGCCACTGTAATAAAATTATTAACCCCTAAACCTAAGTCTAACCCTAACCCTAACACCCCCCCTAACTTAAATATTAATTAAATAAATCTAAATAATATTTCTATTATTAACTAAATGAATCCTATTTAAAACTAAATACTTACCTTTAAAATAAACCCTAATATAGCTACAATATAAATAATAATTATATTGTAGCTATCTTAGGATTTATTTTTATTTTACAGGCAAATTTCAATTTATTTTAACTAGGTACAATAGCTATTAAATAGTTATTAACTATTTAATAGCTTACCTAGCTAAAATAAACTGAAATTTACCTGTAAAATAAATCCTAACCTAAGTTACAATTACACCTAACACTACACTATACTTTAATAAGTTATTTCTATTTAAAACTAAATACTTACCTGTAAAATAAACCCTAAGATAGCTACAATGTAATTAATAATTACATTGTAGATATTTTAGGATTTATATTTATTTTACAGGTAACTTTGTATTTATTTTAGCTAGTCAGAATAGTTATTAAATAGTTATTAACTATTTAATAACTACCTAGCTAAAAGAAATACAAAATTACCTGTAAAATAAATCCTAACCTAAGTTACAATTAAACCTAACATTACACTATCATTAAATTAATTAAATAAATTAGCTACAAATAACTACAATTAAATTCAATGAAATAAACTAACTAAAGTACAAAAAATAAAAAAAGCTAAGTTACAAAAAATAAAAAAAATAAGTTACAAACATTTAAAAAATATTACAAAAATTTTAAGCTAATTACACCTAATCTAAGCCCCCTAATAAAATAACAAAGCCCCCCAAAATAAAAAATTCCCTACCCTATTCTACATTAAAAAAGTTCAAAGCTCTTTTACCTTACCAGCCCTTAAAAGGGCCTTTTGTGGGGCATGCCCCAAAGAAAACTGCTCTTTTGCCTGTAAAAGAAAAATACAACCCCCCCCAACATTAAAACCCACCACCCACATACCCCTAATCTAACCCAAACCCCCCTTAAATAAACCTAACACTACCCCCCTGAAGATCATCCTACCATGAGTTGTCTTCAGCCAGCCGACCCACCGATGGAACCGAAGAGGAGATCCAGAGCGGCAGAAGTGATCCTCCAAGGGGCACTGAAGAAGTCTTCCATCTGATGAAGTGATCCTCCAGGCAGCGCTGAAGAAGTCTTCCATCCGGGCGATGTCATTTTCCAAGCGGGGTCTTCAATCTTCTTTCTTCAGGATCCATCTTCATTCCGCCGACGCGGAACATCCTTCTTCCCCGACGGACTACCGACAAATGAAGGCTCCTTTAAGGGACATCATCTAAGATGGCGTCCCTTCAATTCCGATTGGCTGATAGGATTCTATCAGCCAATCGGAATTAAGGTAGGAAAAATCTGATTGGCTGATTGAATCAGCCAATCAGATTCAAGTTCAATCCGATTGGCTGATCTTGAGACCCTGTTGACTATTTTGAATGAAATGCTTGATTGTTCGATGATCACGCTTCCGAAGCTTTGCAATTTTAAGAGTGCTGCATCCCTCTGCAAGATATCTCACTATTTTTGACTTTTCTGAGCCTGTCAAGTCCTTCTTTTGACCCATTTTGCTAAAGGAAAGGAAGTTGCCTAATAATTATGCACACCTGATATAGGGTGTTGATGTCATTAGACCACACCCCTTCTCATTACAGAGATGCACATCACCTAATATGCTTAATTGGTAGTAGGCTTTCGAGCCTATACAGCTTGGAGTAAGACAACATGCATAAAGAGGATGATGTGGTCAAAATACTCATTTGCCTAATAATTCTGCACTCCCTGTAAAGTATAGTGTAGTGTTAGGTGTAATTGTAACTTAGGTTAGTTTTTATTTTACAGGTAAATTTCTCTTTATTTTAGCTAGGTAGCTATTAAATAGTTAATAACTATTTAATAGCTATTCTACCTAGTTAAAATAAATTGAAAGTTACCTGTAAAATAAAAATAAATCCTAAGATAGCTACAATGTAATTATTATTTATATTGTAGCTATATTAGGGTTTATTTTAAAGGTAAGTATTTAGTTTTAAATAGGATTCATTTAGTTAATCATAGAAATATTATTTAGATTTATTTAATTAATATTTAAGTTAGGGGGGGTGTTAGGGTTAGTGTTAGACTTAGGTTTAGGGGTTAATAAATTTATTACAGTGGCGGCGGTGTAGGGGGGCAGGATAGGGGTTAATAAATGTATTATAGGTGGCGACGGTATAGGGAAGGCAGATTAGGGGTTAATGCATTTAATATAGGTTGCGGCGGGGTCCGGGAGCGGCGGTTTAGGGGTTAAACTATTTATTTAGTTGCGGCGAGGTGCAGGATCAGCAGGATAGGGGTTAATAACTTTATTATAGAGGGCGGCGGTATAGGGGGGGCAGGATAGGGGTTACTAGGTATAATGTAGGTTGCGGCGGTGTCCGGGAGCGGCGGTTTAGGGGTTAATACATTTATAAGAGTTGCGGCGGGGTCTAGGAGCAGTGGTTTAGGGGTTAATACATTTATAAGAGTTGCGGCGGGGTCTAGGAGCGGCGGTTTAGGGGTTAATACATTTATAAGAGTTGCTGCGGTGTCCGGGAGTGGCGGTTTAGGGGTTAATACATTTATAAGCATTAATGGAGTTGTCCCCCAATGTGTGTTAATTTTCTGGTAAGGCTGTGGGAATGTATATCCATTCAGCCAAAACAGCATTTGTGAGGTCAGGCACTGATGTTGGACAAGATGGTCTGGCTCAGAGTCAGCATTTCAGTTCATCCCAAAGATGTTCAATGGTATTAAAGTCAGGGCTCTGTGCAGGACACTCAAGTTCCTCCACACCATCCTCATCAAATCATGTCTTCATGCACAGGGGCAAAGTCATCCCTAAACTGTTACAAAAAAAGTTAGAAGCACTCAATTGTCTAAAATGCCTTTATATTCTGTAGCATTTAGATGACCCTTCATTAGAACTAGGGCTCAAATACAACAAAAACAGCCCTTGACCATTCTGGTAGATAGCGTTCTCCTGGTATCTACCACATAAAGACTCTTCCATCATATTGTCAGATAGTGAAGCGTGATTCATTGCTACGCTTCTACTGCTCCAGAGTCCAGTGCTTGGCTTTGCGCATGCTGATGTGAGGCAATTCATGCAGCTCCTGACACACAGTTATAGTGCTGATCTTGCTTCCATAGGCAAATCATAACTCTGTAGGGAGTGATGCCACAGATGATAGACACATTTTTTGTGCTATTTGCTGCAGCTACACTCTGTGAGTTGCATGATGTGCCACATTGTGGCTTGCTGTTGCATTTTTAAAGTCACTGAGCACTTCAATATAAACCACTATACTATCAATGTTTGTCTATGGAGATGTCATGGCTTTGTGCTGAATAGCATTCACCTGTTAGCAAAGGGTGTGGCTGAAACACTCGATATTAGTAGGAGTATCCATATACTGTTGGAAAAATAGAGCGTGCGTGTGTGGGTGCACATGCATGTGTGTGCGCATGCATGCATGTGTGGGGTAGTGTTATGGTGTGCTTGCATCTCTAGATTGCAATCCATAGCGCTCTCATTTTTACTTCTTTATTGCAAAGTTGAATGTAAAACTTTAATGCTCAAGTGAAAGCCTTAGGCGTGCTAACATCTTGAGGTTGTATAGTGGGGCCAGATTACCATGAAGTGGTATTTAATGCTCCCGCTCAAGTGCTAAAGACAAACTTTTTGCTTGCATCCGGTAGCGCTCGTATTACAAGTTGAAAATAAAAACTTTTCGCTTGCACGCTATTCAGATGCTCACAAAAAGAAAAAAATAGAATATAGTAAATGCATTCCCCATAGATGTCAATGGAGAAAACAAGTGGGGGGAAAACAATGCCCTACTCGCGAGCAAACCCGATCGCATATTCTCAAGTGCTCTAACCTGACATAAAATTATAAAATATTTCACATTCCAATGATCTTCACATAGCAGAATATGTTTTATTTATTCATAAAAAAACATATTTCTACATATATCTGATGGTATTTTGTTACAATATATATCTATACCTGTATTTATGTAGATAGATAGATAGATAGATAGATAGATAGATAGATAGATAGATAGATAGATAGATAGATAGATAGATAGATAGATACATACATAGATACATACATACATACAGATATATTGGAATATCTATTACACTGTGTGCACAATTATTAGGCAAGTGAGTATTTTGACCAAATCATCATCTTTATGCATGTTGTCTTACTCCAAGCTGTATAGGCTCGAAAGCCTACTACCAATTAAGCATATTAGGTGATGTGCATCTCTGTAATGAGAAGGTGTGTGGTCTAATGACATCAACACCCTATATCAGGTGTGCATAATTATTAGGCAACTTCCTTTCCTTTGGCAAAATGGGTCAAAAGAAGGACTTGACAGGCTCAGAAAAGTCAAAAATAGTGAGATATCTTGCAGAGGGATGCAGCACTCTTAAAATTGCAAAGCTTCTGAAGCGTGATCATCGAACAATCAAGAGTTTCATTCAAAATAGTCAACAGGGTCGCAAGATGGGCAGCAAAATAACTGCCCATGAACTGAGAAAAGTCAAGCGTGCAGCTGCCAAGATGCCACTTGCCACCAGTTTGGCCATATTTCAGAGCTGCAACATCACTGGAGTGCCCAAAAGCACAAGGTGTGCAATACTCAGAGACATGGGCAAGGTAAGAAAGGCTGAAAGACGACCACCACTGAACAAGACACACAAGCTGAAACGTCAAGACTGGGCCAAGAAATATCTCAAGACTGATTTTTCTAAGGTTTTATGGACTGATGAAATGAGAGTGAGTCTTGATGGGCCAGATGGATGGGCCCGTGGCTGGATTGGTAAAGGGCAGAGAGCTCCAGTCCGACTCAGATGCCAGCAAGGTGGAGGTGGAGTACTGGTTTGGGCTGGTATCATCAAAGATGAGCTTGTGGGGCCTTTTCGGGTTGAGGATGGAGTCAAGCTCAACTCCCAGTCCTACTGCCAGTTTCTGGAAGACACCTTCTTCAAGCAGTGGTACAGGAAGAAGTCTGCATCCTTCAAGAAAAACATGATTTTCATGCAGGACAATGCTCCATCACACGCGTCCAAGTACTCCACAGCATGGCTGGCAAGAAAGGGTATAAAAGAAGAAAATCTAATGACATGGCCTCCTTGTTCACCTGATCTGAACCCCATTGAGAACCTGTGGTCCATCATCAAATGTGAGATTTACAAGGAGGGAAAACAGTACACCTCTATGAACAGTGTCTGGGAGGCTGTGGTTGCTGCTGCACGCAATGTTGATGGTGAACAGATCAAAACACTGACAGAATCCATGGATGGCAGGCTTTTGAGTGTCCTTGCAAAGAAAGGTGGCTATATTGGTCACTGATTTGTTTTTGTTTTGTTTTTGAATGTCAGAAATGTATATTTGTGAATGTTGAGATGTTATATTGGTTTCACTGGTAAAAATAAATAATTGAAATGGGTATATATTTGTTTTTTGTTAAGTTGCCTAATAATTATGCACAGTAATAGTCACCTGCACACACAGATATCCCCCTAAAATAGCTAAAACTAAAAACAAACTAAAAACTACTTCCAAAACTATTCAGCTTTGATATTAATGAGTTTTTTGGGTTCATTGAGAACATGGTTGTTGTTCAATAATAAAATTAATCCTCAAAAATACAACTTGCCTAATAATTCTGCACTCCCTGTATATGTGCATAGGTGTCTGTAAATACATATATACACACAGATACAAAAATACATATGTACACACATATACACACATACAAATACATATTTAGAGATGTATATTTATATATCTCAATGTTAAAGCCCTTTGCCTGCCTTTTTTGCTAAACCCTGAGACCTTATATCTTTGAGCCATTATAACTTTTAAATGTATTTTTGATGTGTTTTGTGCCCCTTTTTTGTTTTGTGAAGCAGTTAACCAGAGCTCTGAGGTCGCACTATCCTAATGCGCGTTAACTTCAATTGCACTTAAGCTATCACGTTTCCTTTCAACTTGTAATACGAGCTCTACATCTGACATTTATATATATATTTATTTATAAACACACACACACACAACTTTTATATATATATACACCTTTCAGTCCTTCCCAGTCTAACACTATGTCATTATTATTATTATCATTTATTTTATAGCACTGCAAACTTAATAGAAAAACATGTATATTACTTTTAATATGTATAAATTTGAGTGAAATATTTTATTAAATATGTTTTACACATGTATTGACATATATTTATTTTAGCCTTAACACTTTACTTCAGGTTTCCAGTCACTCTAAGCTTTTCACTGTTATTATGTGTTATGCAAAACATCTCATCACTTGTAATATGAGCAATAGTAGCTTTCCGATGAAAGAAAAGGGAGAGCCAAAAAAACAATTTCACCATTCACGTGCAATACCAGATTATGCAATATTCTTAGCTCTCCACTTGTAATCTATGCCAGTAATTTTACAGGGAATGAGGAAGTACCCAGCGGTACAATTAGAGTCTATATAGGAATGTTATTTTACTTTTGAGTCCTTTTTTGGGGTAGATTTATTATTATATTGTATACAAATATGTGTCACCCTCAGTGAAATCAAACTTCTGTGTAGTTTTAAAATGTATCTAATATATATTTTGGTTATAATTTATTCCTTTTCATTTTCTAAGTAATTCTAATTTAATTTACTAATTTATATTGAAATACATAGGTATAGAATCCTAAATATTAATGTTTTGGGAAGGTAAGGTGATGCTAAATGTGGGACTTTTATTTATTATTTGTGTAAAATAATATATTAAATAATGTTTCTTTCCAAAATGAGTCTACATACCTTGCTGTTGTTTGTTAAGTGGGTGAACTACAAAGTAAAGTAGAAGGGTATGAAAACCCTCTATCTAAAAGAGAGGTGTCCCATATTGAAATGAGGGATCTAATTCTTCTTTTATTAAATCAACAAGTGGTATATGGAATTATTAATGCTTCTCTCTTTCATTATTAAAAACAAAAAAAACATATGTGACCAGTTTGTGATTACCTGCATGCTAGGAGAACATGAAGGGGTAGATTTATCATAGTGTGAGCGGACATGATACGATGTAGCGTATCATGTCTGCTGCACATTGATAAATGCCGACAGCATACACTGTCAGTATTTATCATTGCAACAACAATTCTTGTGAACTGTTGGTGTAATGCCACCCCTGCACATTCGCAGCCAACCAGCCGCTAGCTGGGGGTGTCAATCAACCCGATCGTATTCTGTCCGCGGCCTCAGAGCAGGCAGACAGGTTATGAAGCAACAGTCTTTAGACCGCTGCTTCATAATTTCTGTTTCCGAGGAGCCTGAAGGCTCGCGCAGAAACAGGGGCATCAAGCTTCATACGGAGCTTGATCAATCGGCCCCCGAAGCCTCATTTTATTGAGAGTTGTCCCCTTTAACCCTTTAAGGGCTAGCGACATAGCCCGTATTTCGCTGGTCGTTCTATGGGGATTTAATTTTTAATAGAGACTACGCTATTTCCGGTGTCAAGCAGGAAGGAGGCAGGGTATAATAGCACGGTCACGCCACTAGTGGCACTATTGTATCCAGGAAAACCTTTAACCTCCATTAAGGTACTGAATACATCATGGTCATTAAGGGTTTAAATGAGGAGTCACTTGTCCATCTACTGTATTTTAAGAGGTGTGATAAGAGCTTGTCTGCATTTAGTAATGATATCACATAATGCAAGGATACTGGCAATATGAAGGAACACCAGTTCATTCTCATTCCCTCACTAGAGGACAAGGAAAATGTTTTGGTGCAGGAGCACAAGACAGTACTGTCCTCCACGCAATCAAGAGGTTAAATAGTTAATCAGTCAGATATATAGTGACCAATATGCCAATAAATAAAAAAAATAGGGGAACCAAAATAAGATATAACATTTTCAAATTTGCATTTAAACTCTCTTTAATTCATCATCTAACAGAAGAACAAGCGATGATTAGAATATCACATCTCTTTAATATTTTATTGAGGGACTTGGGTGTTTTAATAAAATTATTATAAATTCCCTAGTTGTATTATAAATTAACCAGATGTTTGACATGTTATTAAAAAGCACCAAGGTTTTCTGAGATAACATAGATAGGTATGACAATATGCATTTAAGAATTAAAAATGAGTAACAGTTAAACAACCAAGTTATTCCTTATTTCTCTGGTTAATTAAAGAAAGTAAAATCATATTAAGACCCAAGACAATAAATGCTATTATGAGCTGTGAAGGAATAGTTAGAATGGAACAGATAGGTCAGATCCCAATGGGTCATATGACATTTGAATTAAATCAGATCTGAGTTTCCATAACTCAACCAAAATGACAATGCTAAACTAACACTCATTTTTCTTCATCTCTGTGTATTTTTTACAGTTCTTTTTTTTTTTGTTCACTGCATTCTTTATTTACAATTGGAAAACAAGATTTTACAGGTATCTGCCTGCAAACTGTGCACACAGTGCGTGTTTTTGAAGTATACCGGTCTTGTGTTAAATTTGACTATGTGCTTGCTGACACCATTTTTGAAATGTTAATCCTTCATTCATAGCTGGAATACTAATCGTTCTTTGGTACAACAGTGACAACCACCTCTCCCTGAACTTTGGTACAAGTGGACTGACTACTAGAAATGCATTCCAATTCTGCTCTGCAGCTCTACTTGTTGATTTTAAGAGTAGATTCTTTTGTACAAGACTTGTTTTAAGTGGTTAAATGTATATGCCAGTTTTTGGAGTCATTATTTTGTTAACTCCTTAAAGAGACATCAGAAATAATCTCTACTATGCAAGAGATCTGCATAAAGAAAAAAAAATACTTTTAATTGCCATTTCAATAACATAATTTGCAAAGTTTTGCAGTCCAGAAAAACACCATTTGAAAATCTTCTTAAATATATTTGTATCTTATCTTCTTTGATGTAACCAATAAAGGACAGATATGAGTGATCTTCTGCACATTTAACAACCACCTCTCTGGGACTAGTGGAAAGATTACAACTTTCATATTTAAACTGCAGGAAAAAGGAGCAAAATACATAATTAATGCATGTGATACAATAAAAAAATAGATTCTACTGTGTTATTGTGCTACATAAAAGGATATATTAGTATCAGAAATATTGGCATTAATGATTCAATTGACTAAAAACCTCAACATGAAGCAAAAATAGTGTTACATTGCTACAAGGGATGAATTCAATTAGAATTAAAACAGTAACTTGCACAAAATAAAGTGGTGTGTTTTGGTTTAATAAATATATACAGTATATATATATATACATATAGAGAGAGAGAGAGAGAGAGAGAGAGGGAGGGAGAGAGAGAGAGAGAGAGAGAGAGAGAGAGAGAGAGAGAGAGAGAGAGAGAGAGAGAGAGAGCAATATAAATATGCACTCTCTGGATTTAAAACACAGCACTCTTTATTATGTTGTGAAGTTTCGGGGCATTCACCCCTTCCTCATACAATTCAAAAGTTATACAAACAGTGTTTAAATGCATAACAAGCCCCTCCACAGGATTTAGCCAATCAGCTAGAAATATGACAAATAATTTCATGTGTGTGTTGTCATAGCAACTTCATAAAAAACAGTAACATCAAAAAACAGGTGTCTAATCTTCAATAAATAAATAAAGTCATCCGACCAAAATATGTAAGTACATGTGATTTGTAAAATAATCGTAATCAGTGACCACCAATGTAAAATGATAATATGGACCTTTATATGTAACTATATAAACGGAGACATATAGCCACCAACGAACGTTGAATCAATGCATGAAGCTCCACTATATTTAAGTACTGATACATTAATGCTAGTAATGTTTACCAAACAGTGATTGAACATAAGTACTAAAAACTTACGGTCGCCATCGACAAACAAACCAAAATCGCATTCACGGGGGTAAGGGGCGTGGCGATAACGTAATCTCATGACACATCATTAACATCCAATCAGGAATATGCATCGTGTGTTGCTATGGTTGCCGAAAGACAACGCTACAGAGTCAAACCTTATATAGATCAACAACATCGATCACATAAATAACATAAGGATGTTATATCCCAAGGTCTATTAATGTCTATATACACGAGGTCAAGCAGTGGAAATCATATATCAGTCTTATTTATGGGGCAATATCAATCAGTGTCATGGGTTGCTATGGCAATTAGTAAAGAATTTATGGGAGCTAGTCAGTATGTCACATGTAAACGAGGAATGTCAAAACATATCAAAAAGTTTCATACACATTGATAACATCACATTTGATCGATATCACATCATTGTATATATACTGTATTTCATTACAATTGATATATCCTAGGCATATCATGAATAGGTGAACACAAAACTAATGGAGTACAATCCCTGCACCATATTCACATGGATTCAACAAAAAGGGGGAATGAATAAATGAACTCACATTAAATTACTTCATGTCATTAATAAAAGGACTCCTAAAGGAAAATACTACATACTTATTAGTTAAAGGGACTCCTAAGGAAAAAATAAAATAACTATAGCAAAAAAGTATCTTTAGCGGAAAAAATAATAATAACTATAGCCAAAACATTTATATGTTGCAAAAAAACATATTTTAATTTTTTCTAAATAACATAATCAGCCCCAAAGAGACATTCTAACTCATAGCCAAACTTGCTAAGTTAAGAGCATTCGTATCTCATAGAGTATGGTAAGGAACCTAATAAGGAAATCTCAAGTCAGTATTATAATAAACAATGCCAATCAATATTAGCATTGAGTCCACCTGGATGTAAAGTCCCCAATTTATGTATCCATTTTGTTTTCACCTGAAGGAGCTTTTTCTTCCTGTCACATCCCCGTCTCAGAAGTGGTCAATAAGTAGGAAACGGAGATCTTTCACTGTGTGTTTCATCTTCAAAAAGTGGCATGCTACAGGTTGGTCTGATTTACCATCTTTCAATGCAGCTCTTATAGCGCTTCTATGGTTCGCCATCCGTTTTCTAATATTGTCATCCATTTTACCTACGTAATATATCCCACATGTACAGTTCAAAAGGTATTCCATGTATTTAGTGGAGCAAGACGTGGAATTGGATTTTAAATCTCTAACTGGTATGTGGGTGATGGAATGTTGTACTTTGTATCATTGAATTACATGTTTTGCAGCTGAGACATTTGTAGCAACCTGGTTTTCTGGACTGTAACCATGTATCTTTCATATATATATGTTTAGGATCTGTATTCATGAGTAAATCCTGTAGGTTACATCCCCTTTTGTAACCCAATCTTGGTGGAGGGGTATCACTGAATGGTAGGGCTGGGTCTGATGTTAGGAGGTTCCAGTGTTACTTCACGGATTTAGCAAGTATATCCAAGGTTGGGGTATAAGTTGTCACAAATGTCATGCGTTGTTCGGGTGTCTTGTTATATTGGGTCTTTAGTAGACTAATTCTGTCAGTGTCCTTGGCTATTCTTTGTGCTTTATTAATGGCATCAAAGGTGTATCCTCTTCATAGGAACTTATTTGACATTTTATTCAATTGTGTTTCTGCCATCTCTTTTTTGGAGTTGTTTCAAAGGGATACTGCTTTTAAGAAAAGAAGCACCTTTGACCCTGCAAAGACTTCTGCAAGTATTAAAACCTACACTTGATTGTTTCTACAAGATGTAAAAAGTATGCCATAGAAGAGGTTTAGACACGATAGCCCCAAGTTATCAAAGTCTGGCAGACCTGATCCGACAGTGCAGATCAGGTCCGCCAGACTTTGCTGAATACGGCTAGCAATACGCTCGCCGTATTCAGCATTGCACCAGCAATGGAGTCAGTCAATGATGACCTGTTGAGATACCCCTATATTGGACCAGAAAGTGGATACATTATTAAAATCTTATATCTATGACTTACACTTATTTTAGGTTTGAATCAAAGTATTTCCAACAAGTAACAGGAACAGCCATGGGGTCAAACATGGCCCCCCTCATACGCTAACCTGTATATGGAAGGCTACGAAACCAAAATAATGAAGGTATATGAACACCCTAATATCATCAGGTACATGAGGTATATCAATGATGTCCTACTGCTTTGAAGGGGGACCGAGGAAAACCTGACTTTGTGAGTACAGGCTTTGAATAACCTACCACATCCGGTGAAATTTAAAATGGTGTATAATAAAGATAAAATAGATTTTTTAGAACAAAGAATAGCTAAGGACACTGACAGAATTAGTCTACTAAAGACCCAATATAACAAGACACCCAAACAACACGACATTTGCGACAACTTATACGCCAGCCGTTGATATGCTTGCTTAATCAGTGAAGGAACACTGGAACCTCCTAACATCAGACCCAGCCCTATTATTCAGTGATACCCCTCCACCAAGATTGGGTTACAAAAGGGGACGTAACCTACAGGATCTACTCATGAATACAGATCCTAAACATATATATGAAAGATACATGGCTACAGTCCAGAAAACCAGGTTGATACAATTGACCGAGCTGCACAACATGTAATTTAATGATACAAAGTACAACATTCCATCACCCACATACCAATCAGAGATTTAAAATCCAATTCCACATGTCTTGCTCCACTAAATACGTGGTATACCTTTTGAACTGTACATGTGGGATATATTATGTAGGTAAAACGGATGAAGATATTAGAAAACGGATGGCGAACCATAGAAGCGCTATAAGAGCTGCATTGAAAGATGATAAATCAGACCAACCTGTAGCACGCCACTTTTTGAAGATGTAACACACAGTGAAAGATGTCCGTTTCCTACTTATTGACCATGTACCCCCTCTGAGATGGGGATGTGACAGGAAGAAAAAGCTCCTTCAGGTGGAAACAAAATGGATACATAAATTGGGGACTTTACATCCAGGCTGACTCAATGCTAATATTGATTGGCATTGTTTCTTATAATACTGACTTGAGAATTCCTTATTTGGTTCCTTAACATACTCTACGAGATATGAATGCTCTTAACTTAGCAAGTTGGGCTATGAGTTAGGATGTCTCTTTGGGGCTGATTATGTTATTTACAAAAATTTAAAATGTGTTTTTTTGCAACATATACATTTTTTGGCTATAGCTATTGTTATTTTTTTGTTAAAGATACATTTTTGCTATAGTTATTTTATTTTTTCTTTAGGAGTTCCTTTAACTAATAGTATGTAGTATTTTCCTTTAGGAGTCCTTTTATTAATGACATGAAGTAATTTAATGTGAGTTCATTTATTCATTCCCCCTTTTTGACGAATCCACGTGAATATGGTGCGGGGATTGTACTCCATTCGTTTTGTGTTCCCCTATTCATGATATGCCTAGGATATATCAATTGTAATGAAATATGGTATATATACAATGATGTAATGTTATCAATGTGTATGAAACTTTTTGATATGTTTTGACATTCCTCGTTTACATGTGACATACTGACTAGCTCCCATAAATTCTTTACTAATTGCCATAGCAACCCATGACACTGATTGATATTGCCCCATATATAAGACTGATATCTGATTGCCACTGCTTGATCTTGTGTATATCGGCATCATAGACCTTGGGATATAACATCCTTATGTTATTTATGTGATCGATGTTGTTGATCTATATAAGGTTTGACTCTGTAGCTTTGTCTTTCGACAGCCATAGCAACACAAGATGCATATTCCTGATTGGATGTTAACCAATGTGTCATGAGATGATGTTATGGCCACGCCCTGTATCCCCGTGAATGCGATTTTGGTTTGTTTGTCAATTGCGACCGTAAGTTTTTAGTACTTATGTTCAATCACTGTTTGGTAAACATTACTAGCATTAATGTATCAGTACTTAAATATAGTAGAGCTTCATTTATTAATTCAACGTTCGTTGGTGGCTATATGTCTTTGTTTATATAGTTACGTATAAAGGTCCATATTATCATTTTACACATTGGTGGTCACTGATTACGATTATTTTACAAATCACATGTACTTACATATTTTGGTCGGATGACTTTATTTATTTATTGAGTATTAGACACATGTTTTTTGATGTTACTGTTTTCTATGAAGTTGCTATGACAACACACATGAAATTATTTGTCATATTTCTAGCTGATTGGCTAGATCCTGTTGGAGGAGGGGCTTGCTAGGCATTTAAACACTGTTTGTATCACTTTGAATTGTCTGTGGAAGGGGTGAATGTCCTGAAACGTCACAACATAATAAAGAGTGCTGTGTTTTAAATCCACAAAGTGCATATTTATATTGCACTGTTTGATCGTTTATGCACCCTGGTCCTTCTACTTTGGCGAGTGGGAGTGCACTATCCTCTATATATATTGTAAAATATATATCTATACCTATATATATATGTATGAATATACAGTAGATATTTCCTCTAAGTGTATGCATGTGTATAGATGGGTTTATGTACAGTACATGTATATACATATTTACACATATAAATACACATGTATATGCATATATATAAATATATACACCTACACATATATTTGACATTTATACATTATAGCTCTTTCCAATCAAAAACCTTGCCCTTTTAACTCTTATAAATTATTTTTATTAATATGTGTGTGTGTGTGTATGTATATATATATATATATATATATGTGTGTGTGTGTGTGTGTGTGTGTCTGTGTGTGTTTATCAGAATATGTATATATATTTTAATGTGTTTTTGAAGTGTTTGGTGAACTTTTTTTAACCCTTACACTTTATCCTAAGTCTTCAGGTGCCCTAATCTGTTGAAATATGCACACTAGTTAGCACCACCACATATTTCTTATTGCGTCCAGCGCTAACATTAGCGTGCCATTTGTAATCTAGCCCTATTATTTTTCCTTTACTTCTATGTTAGATGTAGGATACAAAAAAATTAATTTGTTGTTGTTTTTTTTTTTTTTTTTAAAAAGGGGGATTCAGATTTCACTGTAAAATATATATTACTGCAAATCAGTGAGTAGCAATTCTAACCAGTAGTAGAACAAATACACATACATGTTGCAACAATGTAGAATAAATAAGGTTCTTTCTTATTAGCCAAAATGTTTGGGATATACTAATAGAAGTCTATTTAATATAAAATAAATTATGACAGTTCTTTACAGTATACCCTGGAACCTTTTTATCTCCTCTGTAAGGCTACTTCAAGACTCAGTCCTCTGTCCTTAACGTCACACTAATTACACCTATATTTATTTTTTTTAACTGTAGGCATGTTTGTCCTCTCTAATATTGGAAAATGCTTATATACAGTATTTAATGGTAAACATTAGAAGGCTGATCAACCTTCTAGCACAGCTTCACTCTTCCCACTTTATTCAAGCATAGGCTTTAAAAATTAACCAATAAAATATCTTACTCTACTCTACTTTGCCTTCCCACCCCTTCATCTCTTATATCCAATAACTTACTAAATTATGCCAAATCCACCTGTAAAACATCTCCAAAATCTTCTACTAATGCCAGATACCACCAAGTCACAAATGTAACTACTTCATCTCCTTACTATTTGTTATTTTACTCTGCTTACCTTTCAATACAATACGTTGTAAATGTCTCTGCCAGGTCCATCCACCTCACATAATTCTGCATCTTTTCTGCCTCACAAGCCATATCAGTAGCTTCTCATACCCAGCAGATAAACGTTCACAAATTTAGCCCTAAATTACAGAGCTGTTCACAAACATCGCCTGTGTATGGATCTCTATCCTAGTCTCTAAATATTTACCACACACACTCTATGTTATTCCCCCAACTTGTTCCTCTCCTCTAACACACAGTTACTATGCTGAGCCTTTTCTATGAAACTTTGAGGCCTGATAAACAAAAATTCTCCTGCAATGAAATAAAATATTTGGGAACTTTTTTGAGCATTATATTGCAATGTATGTGTCTCATCTTTAAATGTCGAACCCTGCATAGCGAGATAAACAGCTCACAAGGTAAAATTTGCGTTTGTAAAATGATAGGAGGGACGTTGTAGTACTGACGAGACATCTTAGCTAATCTCATTACAAATGAGAGCTTTAAATCCTCACTAATTAACCAAAGGTCTCTGGGCTGGAGAGATTATTCATGAATGCTCGCCAGTCCTATTTCCCTAGTGAAATTATATAAAGTCCCTTTTTACCCTGAAAACAGGGTGCCTCGCTAAGAGAGATATACTGCATTTTCGTATTGGAAGGAGATGCATACATATCAAAAGTGCAGAATGAAAATCGTAATTTAGAAATCATACAAAAGGAATAATTAAACCATTCACACAAAAGTACGCAGGAAAAAAATGTATTGTTAAGGTGCATCAAAAATAATAACAAAGTTGTTCACCGAAAATCTTATTTTATCAAAAATGTGAAATTTGTATTTAAATTACACACAAATTAATCATATTAAATATGCAGAGCATAATTATTAATTTTAGTACACTTGATGTGCACAAAAACACATAAAAACCCGTACTTATAAGTACAAAATACAAAGCGTTGTTTGTTGTTTTCATAAAATGGGCTGAACATGTAAGAAATACCCTAATAGAAAAAGCATGCATATGAAAATAGAGGTGATTGTAAGATGCTATGCTCAGAAAACAGTGTTATGTGATTTATATTGGCTGCAGGATTTAATTTTTAAAGTGTGCCCAACCCCCCCCCCCCCCCCCCCCCCGCTCACTGCTAACTTTGCCCTACATAGCAAAGTTTCCGTTTCCAATGAGCTGCATTTATTTCAATAGGAGCCATCTCGACAATCACAGGAACTGCCCCTTATAAGATAATTCCACCAGGGCAGCCCCTGCGAGGGTCAGCATGAAAAACCATGTCTGATCAGGCAAGATTTAGATAACGGACCACTTAGTCTTACCCCTATTGAAAATATATATTTCAGTGGCCTTTTAAATAAATAGTTTGAAAATGTTTCATAATAAGAGCACTAACAAATGTATTTTTCATATGGGTAATGTTTTAAAGTGGCAATATGGCAACCCTACTCTTCCCCAATTTTTATAACTTTAAAAGCTCTTTGAAAATAAACAATATGAACCATTTATTGTTTCCCATCTAATTTCTGACTAGACATGAAAGATGATGATAACATTTCAACAAATTATTGAAAACAATGACAGTGTTGATTTATATGAAAAAATATTTTAAATACATTATTGCATCTGCAATATGCATTCAATGCTTTTGTATTCTGTATATGAGTTAAAACTTAAAGGGACAGTTTACTCAAAAATGTTCTCCCCTTTAATTTGTTCCTAGTGATCCACTTTACCTACTGGAGTGTATTAAATTGATTACAAGTGTTTCCTTTACCCTTATATTGTCATTTAAAATAGTTGATTTGGCCTGTGCTATCCCCACCTATTCTTGAAGTTTGTGGCCTCAGGTCCAAGCTATAGATAAGCTGTGTAAACACAGCCAGCAGAAGCCAGCAGAAGAAATTACACTCCAGTGGGGTATAGAAGAGATAAGGTAATAAAATGTTAATTTTCCCTTGTTCTCTCCAGTATTGGTCTTTGGTTTATGGACAGATATAAGATAGAGAAACCATGTATATGTACACAATGTGATAAATTAATGAGATCTGATTATACCTAAAAGCTCATCCCATTTTATTAGGTTGTGACTTCAAAACACAAAATCAGCTAGTTCATATACATAAATAAACCTTAAAAAGCAAATAATTATACATTTTATGCTCTGCAGCTAGTTAAAAAAGTAACTGGAAACACATTAAGGGAAAAACAATTTTACAGTATACTGTCCCTTTAATATGCAGGGCTGTTTTACAGCTTGCAGAAACAGAACTAAAACAACCGGCAATGCCTGTTGCATATCATAAAAAAGAAAGAGATAATGACAACTTGATAGGTCTGTATTTTTTTAAATAAAGACTAGTTTAACATTATTAACGATTTTCATTGATCCTTTTCAGTCTTCTTTTGTTGGTTTAAAATGAACTTCTGGCACACACTGCACCATCTCGATTTGCAGAATGAGTAACGTCATTCACAAACCATATAAAAATAGTGTGACGTTTTGCATCTCTTCTGTTGCTTTAAGGGCAGCATTGTCTAGATTCTCAGGTGCAGGTCCTAGAAAGAAGGAAAGAAAAACATAAAAAAACAAGTTGTATATTATTTATCTTAGGTGTCTCGTGAAAAATTCTCAGTACTGAATTTGCCAAGACAATTAAATAAATCAGATAGATTAGATAAATTAGATAGATAGACGGACGGACTGACAAACAGACAGATAGACAGACAGACAGGCAGACTGATCGTGCAGGAATATAAATCATTCTAAAGCATTCTTAAAAGTTAATTAATTTAAATGTAGAGAGATGTTAGAGTGCTACAGAAATCAATGTATGTTAAAGTAGGAAATATAGAAGTTTGAGTATTAGAAGGCTGAAAACAAATAATTAAAAACTATTTCTTTTCATCAACAAAAATATTGAAGAATATTGCAGTGTTAACTTGTTGTTAATACTTTGCACCTATGTCAGATGGATCTTAATAGATAAGTAGTTAGGGTGCCCCAAGTTAAAGGGACATGAAACCGAACATGTTTCTATTATGATTCAGATAGAGCATACAAATTTAAACAACTTTCCAATTTACTTCTACTGTTGATTTTTCTTCATTATCTTGGTATTCTTTGTTGAAGGAGCAGCAATGCACTTCTGAGAACACATCAAAAGAGCTAATGACAAAATTTATATATGTGCAACCACCATTCAGCAGCTTGCTCCCAGTAGTGCATTGATTTTTAACAAAGGATGTCAATAGAACAATGCAAAGCGGATAATAGAAATCAATTGGAAATTTGTTTGAATAACACAATCTGTCTGAATCACAAAAGTTTAATTTTGACTTTACTATCCCTTTAAGAAGCAGCTGTCATACGAACACATTTATTCTGGGTGATTGACAGTTCTGTTCTCATGCAATTGGCCGTGCAAGAGCAAGGGCCGGCACTGCTCAAGAATTTACTTGTACAATGATAACATGGTGCAGCGAACCTACAGCTTTAATGTCAAATAGTAATAAAGAGACAGTCAACTCAAAAAAATAATGATTGTTTAAAAAGATAGATAATCCCTTTATTACTTATTCCCCAGTTTGCATAACCAACACTGTTATATAAATATACTTTTAACCTCTGTGATTACCATGAATTTAAGCTTCTTTTGACTGCCCCCTGATCACATGACTTTTTATTTATTATCTATTGACTTGCATTTTAGCTCTGTTGTACAGAACCCACAGTCGTGAGCACAATGTTATCTATATGGCTCACATGAACTAGCTGTCTCCTGTTTTGAAAAGCAAATAAAAAAGCATGTGATTAAAAGGCTGTCTATAGTGGCTTAGAAACAGGCAGAAATTTAGAGGTTTGAATGTTATAAAGTATATTAATATAACAATGTTGGTTGTGCAAAGCTGGGGAATGGGTTGTAAAGGCATTATCTATCTTTTTAAACAATAACAATTTTAGTGTTGACTGTCCCTTTAAATGCTAGAAATGTTGATATGATGCAAGTGTAATATTGACTGTGTAAATAAAGGAAAGTAAGCACCAGTATGACATGCATACATGTTTGTTTCACAGTGTATTATTGTGACTATTAAACCACGGGTGACCAACTGGTGGTCCATGGGCCCGATGTGGCTCTCTGCACTAGTTTGCAATAGTTTTTTGTGGCCCCATGAAAAAGCAAAAATAAAAAGCATGTTTTGGGGAATTCTGGTGGTGGACAAATAAGACTCAAAAGAGTCATTTGGAAGGGAGAAAAGTATATGTGAATACACAATGCAAACTAGATAAGGTTTGTACAGTGAGATATATCAAGAAGCGGTCTTCAGATCGCTGCTTCCCTGCCCTGTTCTCCACCTAAAAGCTGGAGAATTTCAAACACCTACCGGGGAGATTGACAGCTCCTGCCGGCGCATGATTGGCTGTTCGCTGACAGGGGGCGGGGTTGCGCAGGAGCACTCGTGTGCCATAGAAAATGCAAGCAGCAGATTGCTGCCCGATAGTAGATAAGCAGGGTGGACAGGGGTGAATATGTATGCCCCTGTTCGCTCGTGGATGATAAATCCAGCCCTAAGCATGTAATATTTTCCCGCAAAAATTCCAACCACATATATTTGGTGCTTTATTAAACAAAATCCTAGTTTATGAAAAATTGATTTTTACATTTATAATCTTTCATTTTCTAGCTTGTGTCTGGATTTATATCTTGTTCTTCTCTTGGTAAAACAGAACTGATAAAGAAAAAACTTTAAATATGGTCAACTAGAAAGTGAGACTGCTTCCTTGTTTTGTTGCAATCTCATTTAAATTCCTGTGCAAGTGTGTCTTTGTCTACACAATACTATTGATTCAAAACCAAAAAAATTGTTTGTTTAGGAGACAAGGCTTAATTGGTGATGGTCAATTTCTAAGTGACACATATTATTGAACAGTTTGTAAATATATGCAAAGCAAGTAGCTTTTAAATCAACCGTAAGCCATGAGAATTGACAAGATGCTTTAATACTATGGGGTTAGATGACAAGTGGAGCGCTAAATAATTGTGCTCCTGCAAATGGGCAAATTTACCTGTGGTAGCAATTAGCGCTCAGATCCGATCTCTGTTTAATTTTCTCAAAGCGCCCAAATGCCCTTAAAATAGATGGCATTATAGTTTTTTATACATATATATTAAAAAATTCTACCAATATTATTTAAAAGTAATTTTGTGTAATGACCATGCTAGAGGTTACCCTGATCGCCCTATAGATACCAAGGGAATATTTTATTCTATCACAATATTCTTTGGATTTAAGTTCTCAAAAAAGAACAGGGAATTTTTAGATATTATTTTATTATAGATTGCCTAGTCGTACCCATTTTATACAAGCTTTTATCAAAACACTGCAAAAAAGAAAATGCCCTAATGTGTTTTATAGACAGACAGACAGACAGACAGACAGATAGATAGATAGATAGATAGATAGATAGATAGATAGATAGATAGATAGATAGATAGATAGATATAGATCTAGACATATGTAAACAGATATAATAGTGTGTCCATAGTTAAAAGGAACTAAGACACCAAATAAAAAATAGATGAGAATCATGTTTTTTTCCTACTGTGAACTGACATGGCAGCCCAGAATATACCCAAAACTTATGTACCCCTTTTAGCTATTAAAAAATAAGCCAATATAGCAGACCTATACCATGCATTATATAAACTGTTCTTCTCATGCCCAGTATGCCCCCTGTCATGTGTCTGTGAAGGAGAAAACTAATGGGGGCAGTGCTGGGAAAGATGCCCCAAGGTTACACAGCAGCATAGCAGATAAACTAAGAAATGATGTGGTTAACAAAACCCTACATGATGTCTGAACCTTACTTTCACACACCACCATGATTAGAATGACCAGATGGACTATTTTCTAGTGTTCTTGTGGGCCAATCTGAAAACTTGGCCCACAAGTTTCTAGAAAACTTCTGTGAAGGAAGATAAAGTATTCTGTTTGGGAGCTACCAGGAGCTGTGGTGAGCCATCAATACAAAGGGCAGATAGGGGGCATGTTAATTCAGCACTTCGGAAAACACCAAATAGATGAGAAACCAGAAAGCCTAACCGGTCAAAGTAAGCACATCGGAAGACGATGAAAAAGAGAGACCAGACAGGTCCTACCAGTCATTGATGGGCGTGAGTGGCAACCGGTATTCCTTTATTGCAGGTACCCCGGGAGTATGTCTGAGTGAATACATTGCTGATTTTCATATGTGCTGCATTTGTCACAAGGGACGTTGTGTTCCACATTACTAAAGAATTCCAAAATTGCAGCTGTATCCTGTTATGCTCCACATTTCTTCACTGAACTTTTGTCTCCTCTTATAACCCATGGTGCCAAGGTGGAACTGACTTGTATCAATGCTTTATTCCCCTGTGAAGTAACAGGAAGATTAATGTTGCCGTTTATTTGAGAAACTTGTGTCCTTCAAACATTTATTTTTTCTATATCTACATATATATTTTTTTTTGAGAGCTCTCTATTTGTTCCATATGTGCACTATGGTTAAGTATTGGTTTTCTTGATTTTAGCCTTTGTGACAGTAACTAATAAATAACAATTTTGTTCACCAACATTGATATTATTTGCTTTTTTCCCCTGGTAGATGTCTGCTTCTTTTGCCAGCCCCAGATATATATTATTTATTTAGAATTTGTGCTGGTTAGGAAAGTTGATTTCTTCTTCCTAAATGTTCATATTATATTAATATATAATAATATTATATATATAAAATGGTAATATATTTCACATGTGTTTTGTTATACTTTTATTCTAGCCCTAACACTACACTTAAAGGGATATAATACTCATATGCTAAATCACTTGAAGCTGATGCAGTATAACTGTAAAAAGCTGACAGGAAAATATCACCTGAGCATCTCTATGTAAAAAAGGAAGATATTTTACCTCACAATTTAATCAGCTCAGCAGAGTAAGTTCTGTGTAAAAAGTTATGCTCAGTGGCAGGTAAACAAAAATAAAAAAAAAATGAAGAAATGAACAGCAGCCAATCAGCATCAACAGTGCTGAGGTCATGAACTCTTTTACTGTGATCTCATGAGATTTGACTTAACTCTCATGAGATTTCGAACGACTTCCGGTTGGGTGAAGGAGAGCGTGCACGCTGCAAGGTCTCTTCATTAGGCTCACGGGGCCTAACAACAACTTCCCACATCAGAGGACGCCTTTGCCGGCTAACACCGGCCTGGATAACGGACCATTCGGTCCCAGATGCGGAAGTCACTATCTGCCTAAGAAAAGCTTCGTGGCAGAAGCTGCTTTGCCTACCTATCTACACAAACAAACGGAGAAATAAAGCTAAAGCTGCAGCATTGACCTCTCACCTGGATGAGATGGTACCACAACGAGGAAAAATTGGCAGCAGTATAAAGACACTAAGCCACTGGGCCACTAAGTAACCCGGACAAGCGGAGGGCCGAAAGGAGAATATAGGCCTGGTTTGCGGCCTGGTTTGCGGCCTGGTCTGCAACCCGGCGTGGGACGCCGGCAGAGTCGGCTCGAGGAGCAGTCGAGGATAGTGTCTGCGACGCGGCAGAAAGTGGAGACACCGCGGAGGTGAGCTGCACCTGAGGGCCTGGGGCTGACACAGTTTGTGGCGGCCTCTGAACAAACTGAGAGGAGAGTGATCAAGGGTGACAGCACTGGTACTACATAGAGTGGAGACGCCGTGGAGGCAAAATACACCTGAGGGCTCCTGGTATGCATGGCCTGTAACGGGACCGGAGGAACCAGAGAGGAGGTGTGATCGAGAGCGGCATTAAGGGCCCGGCATAAAAGGGAGATATTGCTGAGGTGAATGGCACCAGAGCCGTGGCAACCCTGGAGGGAGCAAATAAATAAAAAGAAGAAGCGGAGACAAGATACAGCCTAAGCAAGTAAGGCACACGGAGGGTATATATGTGCCATATAATAAAGTAACCGGCAATATCCTGCTACCCCAGGGGCAAGCTACTGAGGAGTACCTAGAAGCAAACAAGCTAGTAACCCCATAGAGAAAGGAAGGTCCGGACTGACAACTGGATATAAATAAGAAAGAGAAGGTACTTTTTATTTGTCATTTCTTTCTGTCTATACAGCTGCCTACTTGAAAGGGGTGTCTGCTGCTGAAGGGTCTAAAAAGGCTAAAATTTGCATCGATATTCTATACTACCCTTAGCAGGGGACAGAAACTACACAGGAGTGGACTACAATACGAGCCTAAGATAAGTAACTTTGTAATATTGCTGGACACTGTGAGGAACTGTCTGGTCTGGGAGAAGTATTTTTCTTTTTTCTTGCTGTTTTTTTTTTTTCTTGGTGTTACTGTTCCCCATAAATATTAGTAACATACAGAGTTTAGGCCAACACAGGAACAGTGATACCTGAATACGGACAAATTCGTGCCATATATGAGCATGATTTAAAATCTTGGAATATAAATGTTTTATACAGTGTAACAGGGTTCAAGACAACAAAATAGCCTGCTGAAGCTGGGATAGAAAGATTGGGGATGTTGTTTTTTTTGTGCTTGAGGCTTTACAAGAAAAAGAGGGTAATTTGTGATGCTTGATTATAGTATTAAATATATACTGTTTAACTATTTGCATATAACCTTAGGAGTTTTCCACTTTCTGATATTACAAAAATTGTCTGTATATTCTAGTTCTGATAAAATCGCATCAAAAGAGGTTGTAGGAAATTCAGAATCAACAAGGGCTGGCGTTTTTCACACCTCACAGAAGCTGAATCTAGCATATAAATAGTTTTCTTCTTTTGTTTTCTTTTTTCTTTTCCATACCTGCACTGACAGGGCAGGGTAACATACACTTCACTCTGTGGTGTTTAAATTCACAGGTACAAGTTTTTCTTTTGAGTTTTCTGTTTTTTTTTCATTCACACACAATACCTTTATATGTGTGTATGTGCATACATATGTACATTTACACCCTTTGATGCACTTTAATAGTTTGATAAATTAATAATACCCAAACAGATAGGGTATAAATAGGGAAAGTACACTTGCACAAACACATGGATAGATATATCACACAAGCAAAAAAATCGCCAGCAATGCCAGTTAAACGTGATAAGAAAGGAGTAAAAAATCTAGAGCTAGAAACTAGTATGGAGCCACAATTAGCACAATCTGATAAACAGGAGACACAGATACTCATGCAACAAATTACTGATTTAATAATGCCACAATTTAATGCTATTAAAAATGATATTTCTGGCCTCGCGGAGGAGGTTAGGCAATTTTCAAAGAGGATAGCGGAGGTAGAATTAAGAGTCTCAGACTTAGAGGACCAGGCAGGATTACAAGATAAGAAAGTTAAAGCCCAGGAATTAACAATAATAAAACTCCAAGCTAAAGTGGAGGAACTAGAAGACCAGTCACGCAGGAATAACATAAAATTAGTGGGTTTGCCAGAATCCATTATGCCCCAGGACTTAAATAAATTTGCCTCACAAGAACTGCCAACGTTATTAGGCCTACAAATTACAGATTCATTATTCATGGTAGAAAGGGCACATAGATTAGGATCTCTCAAAATGGGCAATGAAAGTACAATTAAACCAAGACCTATCATGATAAAATATCTGAATTTCCAAGCGAAGGTTATAATAATGAGACAATTTAAGCAGAAGAATATGCTAATGGTAGGTCAGAATAGGATACTTCTGTTTCAAGATTACTCAGTGGAAACACAAATGAAACGCAGGGAAATGTCCCCTTACTGCACAACCCTAATTCAGAGAGGTGTACAGGCAAGGCTTATATATCCAGCTAAAATCTACCTGAAAGTTAATAATGAAAATGTGTTATTAAAAACGGCAAAAGAAGCTAAAGATTTTATTAGTACACTATAGCGGATATTATAGGTTGAGAGGCGATGCTCTGTCTAAACTATGTAATGCATGACAGCAATAACAACTGTATAAGGGCCATTGTAAAGGCTCTACTTGCTCCTGATTATAAATGTATTGAATATATGAAGGTAGATGTACAGAGATATGGTATGCAGAGTAAAGAGTTTTTACTGTCTGTACAGGTTTTTTTTTGTTTTTTGTTTTTTGTTTTCTTTTTTTTTTTTTTTCTCTCTCTCTCCTTGTGTTGTGCTCTCTGATATTAATTCAGTTTTATAGTTTAAAATAGTTAATATTCTATCATGGAATGTTGGGGGAATAACCTCCCCAGCAAAAAGGAGTATAATTTTAAAGTTGCTAAAAAAAAATAAACCAGAGATTGCTCTTATACAAGAGACGCATTTGCAAGATGCAGAGATTGTTAAACTTAAATGTAATTGGGTAGGTGAGATAGTATCTGCACCTGGACCGAATCGCAAGAGAGGGGTCGCAATATTATTTGCAAGAAATTTTATGTACAAAATTGTTAATCAAATACAGGATCCAGAGGGGAGATACATCATAGTTGAAGTAGAACATGGTAATACACATCTAGTAATTTGTAATATATATGGCCCAAATGAGTTAGATCCAGTGTTCTGGGAAAGTATATATGTCAAACTATTTCCATACATCAATAAAAATCTGATCGTTGCCGGGGATTTTAACATGACAACTAGTCCAACTTTGGATAGAATTAGACAGGGCTATTCCCAGATAGGCAGGAAAGCGGAAGAAAAATTATTCGCCTCTTTTCGTAATAAGCTGAATCTTTTTGATATTTGGCGAATAAAAAACCCAGATATAAGCGCATTTACATGTGAGTCGAAGACACATAAAGCGATGTCTCGGATAGACCTGTTTCTAATAAGTGAAGCTATGTTTTCACTTGACCTTACTCCTATGATCCAGGATATACTAATCTCAGATCATGCAATTGTTGGTTTGGAGATAGACAGGATTAGGAAGCAGAAGAGCAGTGTTAATAATTTTTACTTCCCCAGATTCTTAGTCCAGGATAGTGACTTTAATAGGTTTTTAATAAAAAAATGGAAACTATACTATGAGGAAAACAAAAATTACTATCATAAGATTGAAATATTTTGGGAGGCTGCCAAGGCAGTACTCCGGGGAGAAATAAAGGCCTATATGGTCAAATGGAGGAAAAAAACCACAGCAATAGATGTGCAGTTGGCAAACCAACTAAAAAATAAGTATAAAGCTTATATTAGTATGCCTAATGAGAAAAATTGGGTTGACTATTCAAAGGCAAAGATAGAAAGAGAGAACTTTTTGAAAATAAAAATAGCTAAACAGGAAAAAAAAATGAATGCTTTTTTTACCAGCCATCATGGAAGGTCAGCTAAAGTATTATCTAAAATAATGAAGAACAGACAGGTTGAGAAAAGATATCTAACCGCAATTAAAATTGGGGAGACAAGATACACAACTGCGAGTAAAATAAGACAGGCAATGTATGAATATTATAAGGAAATTAATATGGCAGGAGCATGTGATAAAAAGGTAAAAGAACAGTTTTGGGGAAAAGTTACTCTACCAAAAATAGACCCAGATGAATTATTGGAATTAAATTTGCCAATAACAGAAGAGGAAATCATGAAAGGAATAGGAAAGGCCAAACTGAATAAGTCTCCAGGCCCAGATCAAATTCCAGTGGAATTTTATAGAATCTTGAAAAATGAGCTTCCTGGTACTCTAGGTGATCTCTTCAATCAGTACTATAGGGACAATGTTTCAGGTTCTGATTTGTTTTCTGCATCCACAGTCACATTAATATATAAAAAAGGTAAAGACCCAGAAAATCCAAATGCATATAGACCAATATCACTACTAAACAACGATTATAAACTTCTCACATCAATAATTGCAGACAGATTAAAAAAATACATAAATAAGCTGATCCACCAAGATCAATCAGGGTTTATGCCAGGGAGAAATGTTTCAAAAAATATAAGAAAAGTTTTAATGACTTTAGACTATTATTGGTATGAAACTAAGGCTAAAGGAAAAAAATGTGAAAATGATGTTGCCCTAATAACATTAGATGCTGAAAAAGCTTTCGATTTAATTAATTGGGACCACTTGTTTACTACTCTATCACAATTTGGCTTAACAGGGAATTTTTATAATTTTGTGAAACTGATTTACAATACTCCATACTCCTGCCTTCAAATAAATGGTCAACTGTCGCCAAAAATAAGGTTAACAAAAGGAACAAGACAAGGGTGCCCGTTATCACCCTTATTATTTAATTTGTCACTAGAACCATTTGCCACAAGACTGAGACAAAGCTTACCCGGGGTAAAAGTAGGAGACGGCAGGGTGTCTCTGGCACTATATGCGGACGACATAATACTCTTTTTGCCTAGAACATCCCAAACTATACCAGTATTATTAGAACTAATAGAGGAATTTAGTGCGTTTTCTGGCTATAAGGTCAACCAGGGTAAATCAGAAATACTTTGGGTTAGAAAACCCTGTGGGCAGCAGAGTAAGCACCCTTTTCACGAAGTAGAACAAATCAAATACCTGGGTATCAATGTAAGCAGTAATCCAGGATTATGGTATAGTTTAAATTTTTCAAAGTTCTTTCAGGAAAGTAAGAGGCTTCTAGATGGATGGAGACCACTGCCCATAGCTTTATCAGCCAAAATCACGATATTGAAGACCTTCTTATTTCCTCGTTTATTGTACTTATTGCAAAATCTACCTATGTCTCTCAAAAATATTGATTTGAAGAATTATGAAAAAGAATGTAACTTTTTTTTATGGGGAAAGGGAAGGGTCAGATTAGCTAAAAGATTGTTGTATCTGGACAAAGAGGCTGGGGGATATGGCTTGCCTAATATTAAATTATATAACCAGGTTACTATGGTAAAATTAGCTGCTGACTGGATCACACAAACAAGTCAATTTTCCTCGCCAGAGATAGAAGAAAGTTTAATAAAACCCCTGTCCTTAAAAAATATACTACATATCCCACTTTCTAAATTACCTCCAAAAATCCGAAATCTGAGAATGATAAGTAACATAGTAAAGGCATGGCAAAAATTTTGTAATACTCTCAAACTTAATTTTAAGGTATCCAAATATCTTACGTTTCTGGGACATATTGATTTTGGACCTGGATTGAATTATGGAATATTTCATAGTTGGAGAAATGCAGGTCTAGAGTATGTAATACAATTATTAGATAAAAGAACAGGGCTGATAAAATCTTTTTCCCAAATTCAAGTAGAATTTGGTCTACCGAGACATCATTTTTTTGGTTATCTACAGGCCAGACAATTTTTCAATCATTTAACGAATAATCAAGATAGCAGTTGGGAGTTAGGAATAGTTGGAGTAGGTATTCAAATTTATAGGGCAGGTTTTTTCTCAATCGCAACATGGTATAAAATGATTATGAAAAACCTAGGTAAGACACATTTAGAGAATCTGCAGAATAAATGGCAAAAGATCCTGCCAGAAATTACAGAAATAAATATCAAACAAAGTATAGAAATAGTTGGAGATAAGTATATGCGGTGGAAGGAAACACATAGCTACATTATAAACAATGCATATATTACTCCTAAATTATTAGCGAAATGGGATAAAAATTCTAAAGGAGATTGCTTCCACTGCTATGCACCACAGGCAGATATTACACATTGTTTCTGGCAATGCCCCAAGATTCTACAATACTGGAAAAAGGTGGCATATTGGGTAAATAGATTTTTAACACAACGTTTCTCCCCTACGCTTATTTCAATACTTTTTTTTGTATTACCGAATCAATTTAAGAAAGAAGAATATGCGCTTATAACGACTATAATACAAGTAGCTCGGAATTTAATACTACAGTATTGGAAAGCTCAAAAATACCCCAGCATAGCAGAGTTTAGTCAGAAGGTGATTGGGCAGCTGATATGTGAACAACTAAACATAGAACCCGGCAACGTGAATCAGTTTAAAGCCTTCTTCACAAAATGGAGGAAGGTCATTAAGAGTCAGACAGCTGAGTTTATAGAGGAAATAATGAAACCTTTCTTTAAAGCAGGATATATAAGTAGGGATGATTTATAAATTTGACGATATATAAAGGCCCTGTTTTGGGATTGATAGTAAATTGATAGTAAGTCCCTGATAGGAAGCTGTACTTACAAAAGAGCATAACACATTTTTTTTTTTTTCCCTCTTTTTCTTTCTATGCGTTGTTTTGTCTTGTCTCTTTGGGCCAGTAATGTCTGATCTTGATTTGTGCTTTGTTAATTGAATTAGTGGCCAGTCCTACATGTATTTTAATTTAAGGTTGTGAAAAACCCCAATTCAAGTGATAAGAGTGTAATATATTAGCTAGTTGATTATTAATCCTGTTTCATTTCTGTCTCGTTCCTCTGGATTCAGAAGAAACGAGGATATAAGATATTTTTTGTATGGTATATATGACAAACGATTTGCATTTGTTTCTCTTTTATGTTGCACTGCTCTTATTGTCATATGAACTGTTTGCTTGAATTGGTATATAAATAAAGAAAAAAAAAAAACTCTCATGAGATTTCATTGTAAACTTCCTTAAGCTGAATAGGAAAATAAGATGAGAGTGCACGTAAGCTCGTTCCATCCGCTGTCCCGGGACAGACATACTGATTTGTTGCTTAGAAGTCCTTTACAATGGGGGGTGGCTTCTGAGAAACTTTTGAGGTAAAATATCTTTCTTTTTTACATAGAGATGTTCAGGTGATATTTTCTAGTCAACTTTTTACAGCTATACTTTCAAGTGTTTAAACATTTGCTTATTATGGCCCTTTAAGGTCTCAAGTCACAATAACTTTTTAGCGCTATGTGTTGCACACAACACATACGCTTTAACTTGTAATATGAACAATGTTTAGTGTGGCTACGTTATCCATTGAAAGTATATAGGAGGAGCTAAATGGATGTCAGTCGCGTTGAATATTATCTGGTTATTCAGGTTTACATGGACTTATAATACTAGATTGGGCACTAATCTTAGCTCCGTCCTTTTATATTGATAGCGCTCCACTTGTAATCTAGGCCTTTATGGGTATAAAATCTTATATTAACACATTTGCACCACAGCAGCATTAAAATCCACACAACAAATTTACCCTAAAAAAATATACAGTATATGTTGTGAAAATGTTAACTGAAGCTAACACAGAATCAATTGTGTACTTCCTTCTAATGTTCACTGACTGTTAAGGGAAACTCCTACATCTCTGTTGGTAGAAAAGGACACACCTCTGCAAATTTGAGAATAAAAGCAAAATTTATGTTTAATTGATAAATTAATTTCTTTCATGACATCCTGATGACTAGGACAAGGCAAAAGATGGCAGAACACACCAGAGCTTTAAATGATCCTAAGTCATACATATAGCCAAGTAGATGAGGAAAAGAGAAGATCAGGAAAGATAAAGCTGGAAAATGGAAGTACTGAACAAGTACTGATCCTGTACCTGAACAAAATAAAGGGTGCGGCTTGTTGACTCTCAGCATCATGAAAGAAATTAATTTATAAGTTAAGAATACATATATGGCTAGATTACGAGTTTTGCGTTATACTGAAAAAGCAGTGTTATCAGGTTATAACGCTGCTTTTTTACTACCACTGGTATTACGAGTCTTGCAGATTTAGGGGCACCGCACACTTTTTTGGCCTTACCGCAAATCAACTTACGCAATTTGCGTATAGTCTATTTTCAATGGGACTTCCATAGCGCCGGTATTACGAGCTTGTCCTTGGAGGCCAAAAAGTGAGCGGTACACCGTATCCTGTCAAGATTCGTACCGCATTATAAAGTCAGTAGTTATGAGTTTTACACTACAAAGCCGTAGTATAAAACTCATAACTAAACTGCTAAAAAGTACACTAACACCCATAAACTACTTATTAACCCCTAAACCGAGGCCCTCCCGCATCACAAACACTAAAATTTAATTATTAACCCCTAATCTGCCGCTCCAGACATCACCGCCACTATAATAAACATATTAACCCCTAAACCGCCGCACTCCCGCCTCGCAAACACTATTTAAATATTATTAACTCCTAATCTGCTGTCCCTATCATCGCCGCCACCTACCTACATTTATTAACCCCTAATCTGCCGCCCCCAACGTCGCCGCCACTATATTAAATGTATTAACCCCTAAATCTAAGTCTAACCCTAACACCCCCTAACTTAAATATAATTAAAATAAATCTAAATAAAACTTACTATCATTTCCTAAATAATTCCTATTTAAAACTAAATACTTACCTATAAAATAAACCCTAAACTAGCTACAATATAACTAATAGTTACATTGAAGCTAGCTTAGGGTTTATTTCTATTTTACAGGCAAGTTTGTATTTATTTTAACTAGGTAGAATAGTTACTAAATAGTTATTAACTATTTACTAACTACCTAGCTAAAATAAATACAAATTGACCTGTAAAATAAAACCTAACCTAAGTTACACTAACACCTAACACTACACTACAATTAAATAAATTCCCTAAATTAAATACAATTAACAAAATTCAATAAAATTAGCTAAATTACAAAAAAAAACTAAATTACAGAAAATAAAAAACAAATTACAAGGTCTTTAAACTAATTACACCTAATCTAATTGTCAAAATAAAAAAGCCCCCCAAAATAAAAAAACCCTAGTCTAAACTAAACTACCAATAGCCCTTAAAAGGGCCTTTTGCGGGGCATTGCCCCAAAGAAATCAGCTCTTTTACCTGTAAAAAAAATTACAAACAAACCCCCCAACAGTAAAACCCACCACCCATACAACCAACCCCCCAAATAAAACCCTAACTAAAAAAACCTAAGCTCTCCATTGCCCTGAAAAGGGCATTTGGATGGGCATTGCCCTTAAAAGAGCATTTAGCTCTATTGCTGCCCAAAGCCCTAACCTAAAAATAAAACCCACCCAATACTCCCTTAAAAAATCCTAACATTAACCCCCGAAGATCCACTTACCGGGAGAAGTCTTCATCCAAGTGGCAAGATATCCTCAACGAAGCCGGCAGAAGTGGTCCTACAGACGGGCAGAAGTGGTCCTCCAGACGGGCAGAAGTCTTCACCCAGACGGCATCTTCTATCTTCATCCTTCCAACGTGGAGCGGCTCTATCTTCAAGACATCCGGAGTCTTCTTGCTGAATGAAGGTACCTTTAAATTACGTCATCCAAGATGGCGTCCCTTAGATTCCGATTGGCTGATAGAATTAAGGTTGAAAAAATCCTATTGGCTGATGCAATCAGCCAATAGGATTGAACTTCAATCCTATTGGCTGATCCAATCAGCCAATAGGATTGAGCTTGCATTCTATTGGCTGTTCCAATCAGTATTGTAGTGCGGTATGGAGCACAATTTTGCTCTACGTTCACTTCTTGCCTTTTAACGCCGGGTTTGTAAAAACCTGTAATACCAGCACTGTAGGTAAGTGAGCGGTGAGAATAAAGTGCAAGTTAGCAACGCACCCCTCTTACCGCAAAACTTGTAATCTAGCTGATTGTTTTCTTTTATCAGATGGTGAGAATCCATGATTCATCACATGTGGGAAATGCCCCTCCTGGCAAGGGCTGATACTACAATATTAGTAGATTACGCAACTTCCTTAGGACACCCCTGCAGGGGGCGAAATTTTGGTGCAAAACATAAAAAAAATGTATATTTATTTTTTTGCTGCCTAACTTAGACTTTATATTATGGGCTATATGTGGTAGCATAATGGCTAGTAAGGAAGGAGACTCCCTTGACACATAACAAGGCAGAGAGTACAGGTCAGCCAAAGCAGCTGAAAGCATCTGACTGAAATATCTCACTGCATGGCCTTTGCGCTCTCTGAAAATCTTTATCAGCCTTCCTAAAAGTTGAAGGAGCCTGTGTCAGCAGTGGGACTCAACACCACCCTTAACTTAAAGGGTATACATGAGACTGAAGGGCACTAGTTATAGCACTGACAATCCTCTAACAATTAAAAATATTGCAAGATATCAGTGCACAATGTCTGATGATGACCGAATGCTCACCATCAGTGTATAGGTGCCCATCACCATTATACATATAGCTTGTTCTGTTTTTTGGTGTATGAACACTCAATGTCATTATACACTGAGGCATATTAGTTATTAGTGCAGAGTGTTGTGTCTATTAGTATGCAAAAGTACATTATCATCACTATACAGTGACACTTGTCCAAAATAATTGCGTTGTACTGGTCCCTTGTTTTCCAGTACTTTACTGCAAGTTAATGTGATCTATTGTAGTGCGTGAACAAATTTATACTTATGGGAAAATTTATCAAGATACATTTTCTGCTTCTTAGAACTTGCAGTTCAGGCTTGCAAGAGTGAGTCTGTAACCATAAATTTAAAAAGCAATTTATTCTAGGTCGCAGAGATATATCCCCTCAAATTTGCTTGTTCACTGTGATTAAAAGGCAATACTCTCACACATGAGGTTGTCCAAGAGAAGAGGAAAGATTGAACAACATATTTCTTCTGCAGTCTTAAATGTTGCCAATGGTAATTGCGGGTGGACAGGTTCTCTGATTGAGAACTTGTCCACCAGCAGTTTTCCTGTAAGACATGCTAGTACCAGACACGGTATAATGGTGAAAAAGAAAAGAGGTCATCCTGCCTCCAGGTCTGTGTTTTTATATATTTATATATTATCACCACTGGGTGATTCATTATGTAGAACCACCAATTATTTGCTTTATTGTGTAGGGCCACCACTTTGGCACATTCTGTCATTCAGTAATTAACCAATATAGCTATAATATTTATAATAAATAATATTAACAGTCAATAATTAGATGCAATAACATTGTAGATTAAACAGTTATCTATAGCTGCTTAACACATCACAAGCATGTACTTTAACAAAGAAACAGTGTGGCTTGTGAACTCCCACATCATTAAAGAAATTAGTTTAATAGGTAAGAATAAATTTTGTTTTCTTTCATCAGATGGTGAGAGTCCACAAATCACAACATGTGTGAATCTATACCCAACCAGTGAAGTGCACAAGATCACCATGAAATAGGGGGGACAAACAGTGAACGCAGGTACAATACTATTCAGGAACTTAGGCCCGCAAAACTTTCCTACCAAAAGCAGCCTCAGAAGAGGATACACATCAAACTGATAAAGCTTTGAAAAAGTGTGCAAAGAAGACCAAGTAGATGTCTTGCAAATATCAATACAAGCCTCATTACAAAAATCCCAAGAAGAGGGACCCTAGTAGAATAAGCATTAATGCACTCAGGGGGAGTTTTACCCTCAACCAACTATGTCTTTACAAAATAAGGCTTTAATCTAGGCAGCTAATGTAAAGCCATAAATTTCTATCCCTTGCTAGGTCCAGAAAAATGAACAAAAAGAGAAAGAAAGTCTGATATTTTTGGGGTTTCTACATAATATCTGAGAGCTCTCACAACATCCAGATTGTGAAGAAGACTCTATAGCTTTCTCAAGGAAGCAAAATAAAATGACAGAGGATCATTGGCAGTGGGAGGGATTTAAAGCTCTGGTGTGTTAGGGTATCTTTTGCCCCCTCCTGGTGCTCAGGAGGGGAATTTTCCAAATGTTATGAATTGTGGACTCTCACATCTGATGAAAGAAACGCTGGAACAGGAACATATACTTTTTCAGATACAAAAACTGTAAAAAAAATTAAAAATAAATAATAACTGCAATGTTCTTTTAATTTAACCAGGCAAACATATGTTAAATTAAAGCACTGAGGCAGCTTGAAGATCCCAATACATACACCACACTTACATCTGATCCAGTGAACAGGTTCCAAAGAGAGCTGTATAACCTTTTGGACGATGGTGTAGGATGGGGGTTCATGGATGCGGAGACAATGAAATATCTGTATGTCAGAAATCCGGTTACCCCCATCTTCCACCATCTTCCAAAGGTACATAAGGGATTGACAAATGTAAAGGGGAGACCGATTGTGTCCGGAATAGGCTCCCTCTTGGAGCCTTTATCAGAATGGCTGGATTCAATTTTACAGCCTATAGTTGAGACACTACATAGTCACATCAAGGACACCACACATATTTTGGAAATGTTGGAGCAAGTACACTGGTCCCCTAATTCTAGTTGGTTGACCATTGATGTGGTGGCACTCTATTCGAGTATCCCTAAAGATATGGGACTAAAAGCAATCAGACATTTTTTGGAACCCATCTATGGTACAGATAGTGAAGCTACCAAATATATCTTGAGGGTTACTGTGTTCTTGCTAGAACATAACTATTTCTTGTTTGAAGGGGTCTACTATCTGCAGAGACAAGGGACAGCCATGGGGGCAAAATTTGCCCCCTCTTATGCTAATATCTTCATGGGCTGGCTAGAGAGAACCTTTGTCTACTCAGACAGTGACCCCTTCAGGAAATACATTTTACTGTACAAACGCTTCATAGATGACCTACTAATTGTATGGTCATCAGACAAGATGAACGCAGAGAAGTTTGTAGGGTACTTGAACACTAGTGAAAACGGGGTACAATTTACCCATGAATGAAGCAAGTCTTCCATCAATTTCCTAGATGTGACCCTAGTAGGAGATTCAAACACTGGTCGAATCACCTCTAGGTTGTATAGAAAGCCAATTTCTGGCAACACACTCTTGCACCACAAAAGTTCACATCCAAGGCATGTATTTAAGGGAATTGCCAAGGGACAGTTGCTACGTACTAGACGCCTGTGCAGTTCGGACCAGGACTTTGCTGTTGAAAGCAAGAGTATGGTTGACAAACTAGTGGAAAGGGGGTACCGGCCGGAGATGGTCAGAAACGTGGCTAAGGAGGTGGCTGGGGTGGGTAGGCAGGAGGCCCTAAAACATAAATACAAGAGTGACATGGATGATAGAACTATGTTCATCACCAAGTATTCAACAGAGTATGATGAGGTGTGTTCCATCATCAAAAAATATTTTCCTATATTGTACGGGGACAAAGCCTTAAAGGAGGTGGTAACCAAGGGTTTCAAATGCATATATTCAAAAAATATGACTTTGGGCAATTTATTATCTCCTTCCCTATTACCCCCTACAAAGAAGCCATCTTCTTGGCTTAGTGTCCAAGGAACATACAAATGTGGTGACGGGAGGTGCAAAGCCTGTGATTACCTGGTAGAAGGTAAGGAATTTTATTCCTGTACCACAAACCAAATTTATAAAACCAGCGGACTTATAAAATTTTCAACACCTTATACTATATACTTAATTGAGTGTACACAACATCACCAACAGTATGTTGGTAGAACTAGTCGAGATGTACGTACCCGAATACGGGAACATTTGGGTTACATTAAAAATGAAGTAACATGTTCAGCACTCTCCAGACACTTCATTGAAACACATGCTTGTTCAGTTAATACCTTCAAATGGAGGGCTATCGAAGTAATAAAAAAACCGTTAAGAGGGGGAGATAAGGATACACTCTTAGCCAGACGTGAAACCTTCTGGATTTTTAAATTAAGGACGAGAGTTCCAGATGGATATAACTCGGAGTTCGATTTGATCAATCATTGGCAATAAGCCAATGAACGGGTTATAATTTTATCTGCCCACAGAGCTGTGCCCTTGGTCTATCATTAATATATGAGATTTTTTATTTTTCTTTTCTATCCATTATTACCTTATGTGACCATCTATACTTATCAGGTCTGTAGTAGTGGCAATGCTTGCCAACTCCAGCCAACCGTTTACCCTTTACACGTTTTTGGCTGCCAGCGGCCGATATCCCAATATGCAATCACACAACTCTGTGTGCTCACAGAGGTGATGATACTAGTATTGTATAGCTAACTACACACTGTTCACACGTTAGGAGACACACGTGCATAACCACCCCCTCTTTGGAGTTTTCTGTCCCTATATACATATATAATATCTTTTCATTATTCCAAGCCATAAACATATATAATACTTTGCACATCATAGAATAGGGGTTTATATGACTCTGATAATTTATATATATATTTTATAGACTGTGTACTTCAAGAATCTGTATCACCTTAAATATTACTGTTGATATTTTCTAAATGACTATAGGTTTGGTGTTATTAGATACTTATTTGGGCCATAATGGCTTGGAGTCCTTAGTTACTAACTATAGTTAGCTATAGGACAATTGGTCACTTTTACACCCTACATCAGTGTATAGGCCTTTAGCTTTTTGGTTTATTATCATTGCACTTTTTCAGTGTTTAGTACCTCTCTCTATATATATATAAGATATGAACTGACTGAAAAAACAAAATCTACCAGGATACCCTAAGATATTAGAATTATAGAGCTTGATATGGCTTAAATGAAACCACACGTTTTTTACTAGTTCTACTATAATCAAATATTATGATCACGCAGTTATTCTGAGGTGTTCTAATCTACGAATAGATTAAATCTAATAGGTTTCTTTCAGACGATTGTATTGAATTATTTTGATTTTTTAGGGGGCTCTTCCAGTCAGTGGAGATCCATGTATTGTATTGCATTATAGATATGAGTATGAGTATATATCAATTTTGCCCTTGAATTATATGTGATAAGAGAAACATTTTTTCCAAACATTCTCTCTTGATATATAGAGGGATTACATCTATTTATGTAGCATTAAATTTAATAATAGGATATATATACTAAAACCATCTTAAATATATGTTTAGGTATAGGATGTATGAATTATCTAGATATTATTCCAACCTCCTTTCTTCTTTTTGTAAATATTATCTGTCACCTTTATATACTGGTGTAAAATAGTTCTTATTAACATATTCTAAGATTCAGTATGTATAGCCATCTAGCTCCCACTACCCCTTTCAGCACTCATGGAGTTAATATGTGTTAGCAAACAACGCCCTCTATTCAACCAATCAGAGAATAGTAAAGTACTTTTAAACCAATACAATTTTAAGATGTACAGGTTTACGATTACGGCGTGATAGCCGAAACTAGTCAGACCTTTCATCCCTGTTCTATGTTTCCTGCTGCTGCTGGAATTTTATCCATGTATTCAAATCAATAAAGATGAACTTTTTTACCGGATGAAGCTGCGCTTCTTTTTTCTTACTATTTAATTGGACCTCTATCATATGAAAAATGATTGCTCAAAAGAGGCTATTGCTACTAGTGATTAAAAAACTAAAGGATGCCAAAGAAAGTGACATAAATCCAATGTGTGATTTAAAAAAATCCATTCTAGGTTAATCATTATGCTATTTTCATACTCTTATAATTATGAAAACTGAAGGCTTAATTAAAACCTAAAGCATCCTCATAATTCCCAGGGTAATATATGCACAGAAATGTTTGCTTTAACATCAACTTTAATTTAAATTCTGTATAACTATTTGCTTCTTTAAATTTATTTGGCAAGAATAAAGAGCAAATGACTTTGCATTAACATCAGAAATTCTTTGCCTTCTGCAAAGTGTTTTGAAATTAGCACCATAAGTAACTAGTTGTAAGTGTTATTCAGCCTGTTTAATGCCTCATTAATTAACCTTTTCAAGCAGCTCTTCAGAAATCTAACAATAAAAAGATTTGTAAAATAAGCAATCTGTTTTCAATGAATGTCTACACTATTTCTATGTGCTTATATATATATATATATATATATATATATATATATATATATATATATATATATATAGAGAGAGAGAGAGAGAGAGAGATAGATAGATAGATAGATAGATAGATAGATAGATAGATAGATAGATAGATAGATAGATAGATAGATAGATAGATAGATAGATAGATAGTGTGTGTGTATATACAGAAATGTGGTACTCGCTAGTCCTTTTAATCCAATGTATTCATTAGTGAAATGTTTCGGGGACAACTCCCCTTTCTCAGACCACTGAGGAAGGGAAGTCCCCCCCCCCCCCCCGAAAAGTTACACTAATAAATACACTGGATTAAAAGGACCAGCGAGTGCCGCATTTCTGACTTGTATTGCATAGCCTGTTGGCACCCTGGCAGCTGAATTTAATGCTGTGAGTGTGCTCTACTTTTATATATATAGTGTAGCAAACCAGGCACTCTTGGTTTCAACTAATAATATCTTTATTATCCGGTACAATCCGGGATTCCCATTGTTTCGATCCTCACATTGGACCTTTATCAAGGGTGTAAATCTGTCAAAATAGCATACAGATAATCAAAATCAATTCTACTTACATATTTACAATGTTACACACAGAAATACAGAGCACATCGTAAAACTGGAAGTGACGTCATACCTGATCTGGGTCCTGTTATCACATACTTCCCCAACATTAACCTAAGACTTTAAAGCTCCCAGGCCAAAAAATAAGCCAATCAAAAAAGCAGGACGGAAACCATCGCCCTGGCAATCAAACAGCAAGCAGAAACCAAAAAAAGTTAAAAAGTAATCACTACTTGCAGTAAAACAACACACAACAATATTCATCAAAAAATACTAATGAACAACTCCTAAGGTAACTATATGTATGCAGAGACGGATCAGAGAGTGACAGTCACTTACGGAGTACAAATTTATAATAAATTCTAAACCTCAAAATAGACAGGATGGTAGTGGCAGAATCATGAAAACCACCCATTTAATTTGATAATACGCTTGTGAGCATAAAAATAATATACCAACTATAATGCAGTAGAGGTATAATGCAGAAATAAATCTCTATCAGAGAGAAAACATGACAATTTTACTTGTTTATTTAACCCCCCAAGGGGCCATCGTTTGTAAGCGATAAATCCACTCCACCTCCCTACAGAGTGACTGTTTTTTAGTATTGCCCCCCTCTTCGGTGATGTTTGATCTGATCTATGGGCATACACCTCAGGTCTGCCCCACCATGATTTGCTTCCAAAAAGTGTAAGGTCACTGGGTGGTCACTTTTCTTATTTTTTAATGTCTGTCTAATTGTAGATTTATGATTTGCAATTCTAGCCTTTAGGGTGCACTCCGTTTTTCCCAACATACATTAACCCACATGGGCATTTGATTATGTAAACCACCATCTCAGATGAACAGGTTAACTTATACTTTAAGCGCATCATCTTCCCAGTTCGTGGGTGTCCGAAAGTTTCCCCTAAAATTACACTATTACAAGTGACACATCCGTCAGACCTATAACAACCAACTTTAGTTTCCCAGGACTTATGCATATAACTACCTATCGGATCACTCTTAACTAACAAATCCTTGAGGTTTCTGACTATTTTAAAACCCACAAGTGGGAATTGACCTAACTTGTTATTAAGTGATGGGTCCCTCTGTAGTAGGTGCCAATTCTTATGAAATGCCTTTTTCATATTTAAAGACTGCAGATTGTATTTTGGTGAAAAAACACACAAGGGAGGTATATCATTGGGATTAACAACACAGGATTCTTGTGTAGTAATTATCTTAGCTCTATTGAGACAAGCCTGTTGGTACACTCTAGCCAAAAATGTATTTATAATTTCTCTTTCTCTCAATTCTCTAACTACAGAATCTGAAACTACCCTTTTAACCCTATGCAGTTGGCTAATCGGCAAGCTATTGACCAGTCCCCTGGGATGGAAACTAGATGCCAATAATAGAGTATTCCTGTCTGTGTCCTTTGAATATAAGTCTGTGACTAACCTGTCGTTTTGTCTAATAATCATAACATCTAAATAATTTAGATGACAGTAGGTTGCATTCAGAGTAAAACGAATCTTTGAATCAGTCTTATTTAGTTTATTAATAAAGTCAGTCAGACTCTGCATAGTTCCTGTCCAAATTAAGAACTAATCATCAATGTACCTACAGTACACCCAAATAAACTGTGAATACAATGGATCACTCAGGATGTGTCTCTTCTCATAATGAACATATTAGCAAATGAAGGCGCTACATTTGAACCCATTGCGGTTCCCATTACTTGCATATAATAATCGTTCTCAAATTTAAAGTAATTGTTGTTAAGGATTCATTTTTAGCAACTTCTGCATATAAATAACAACAGGTCCCTCATATCTCTCACTTAGGAAAATCAGTTCACCCACTATCTTAATTCCCTCTTCAATAGGGATATTAGTATATAAGCTAGACACATCTAATGTTACTAGTATAATATCCTGAAAAGTATCAACAGATACCTCATTTAACAATCCCAAAAAATGTCCAGTATCCTTAACAACAGTATCCAATTCAATCAATATATTGATTTTATTATTTTTATTTCTGGGGAGACGTCCCCTGGTTTTAGCTTAAATTTGATTATGGTTGTGTATAAATAAATACTTTTTATATATGATTTAGGCTGCAAGTTATTTTTAGACATTTTAGTCTTTTTCTACAATTTTTGATATCTAGCTATATTCACAGTGTATGTTTTTTACACTACAGTTAAACACATTGTTTATTCTCAACACTTTCGCTAGAAAGTAACTATATATTCACTTTTTAGTATCACAGTATACTTTCTCACAATATATTGTTACACTGCTATTTGCCACATATTTTTACGTATTTATTTTTTCCTAAATAGTACACATTTGTTAGACCGCTTAACTACCATCATCCTATAGTAGGAATTTCAACACCATTATATATATATTTTTTTTTCACGGACACTGTTACATTCTCCCCCCCCCCCCCTTTTTTGTCAATAGGACTGCGGAACTTTTATCACACGTATTACACTTTGCACTTTGACTATTTTAATATATACACTAGATATACCTAATACTTTGGATACCTTTAGCTTCCTTTTTAGCGCACTTACTACACAAAACTATTCTTATTACATTCGAAAAGATAGAAGGATCTTTTCTCCCTTGTAAGTTGTGTGGTATCCTCTTTATAACCAGCGCTCTGCCTAAACACTTTTAATATTAGTATCCAATTCACATACACACGGCTGTATATAATTATCTATGGACATCTCTATGGATATCTCTCGCATAACTTAAGTCCTAGATTTAAGTTAAAAAGTACAATTGATTTCAGTAGTACTGACCCCAGCATTATTACATTTGGCAGAATGGTTAAACAAAGTGTGAAAGATTTTGATAATAAATGTTATTTGAATATGAACTTGGATGAAAGTAAGGCCCTTCATGACTTACAGAATAATACTGAGATTGTGATTAGGGGGGCAGACAAGGGAGGGGGGATTGTGGTTCTTGACTATGACAAATATAGGAATGAAGTGTTATCACAATTAAGGGATGTAAATGGTTATGAGAAATTGTTGGTTGACCCTACACTAAGCATGCAAAAAGAGGTGTGCAAACTCATTGATGAGGGATTAAGGGCAGGATATTTTGATGATGACACAGCGTCATTTCTTACACAAAAACACGGATTAGACCTATCCTTTATTGTATTTCTAAAATACATAAAGATCCTGTAAATCCCCCAGGTCGGCCCATTATTTCGGCTAGGGGTTCGATAATGCAGCCAATAGCTCAATACATAGATCATTATATACAGCCGTGTGTATGGGAATTGGATACTGTTGTTAAGCATACTGGACATTTTTTGGGATTGTTAAATGAGGTATCTGTTGATACTTTTCACGATATCATACTAGTAACATTAGACGTGTCTAGCTTATATACTAATATACCTATTGAAGAGGGAATTAAGATAGTGGGTGAACTTATTTCCCTAAGTGAGAGATATGAGGGACCTGATGTTATTTATATGCAGAAGTTTTAGAAGATTTATCCTTAACAACAATTACTTTAAATTTAAGAACGATTATTATATGCAAGTAATGGGAACCGCAATGGGTTCAAATGTACCCATTTGTATGTATGATTATGAGAAGAGACACATCCTGAGTGATCCACTGTATTCACAGTTCTTTGGGATGTACTGTAGGTACATTGATGATTTGTTCTTAATTTGGACAGGAATTATGCACAGTCTGACTGACTTTATTAACAAACTAAATAGGATTAATTCAAAGATTTGTTTTACTATGAATGCAACCTACTCTCGTTATGATGTTATGATTATTAGACAAAATGACAGGTTAGTCACAGACTTATATTCAAAGGACACAGACAGGAATACTCTATTATTGGTGTCTAGTTTCCATCCCAGGGGACTGGTCAATAGCTTGCCGATTAGCCAACTGCATAGGGTTAAATGGATAGTTTCAGATCCTGTAGTTAATCCCAATGATATGCCTCCCTTGTGTGTTTTTTCATCAAAATACAATCTGCAGTCTTTAAATATGAAAAAGGCAATTTATAAGAATTGGCACCTACTACAAATTGACCCATCACTTAATAAAAAGTTATGTCAACGCCCACTTGTGGGTTTTAAAAGAGGCAGAAACCTCAAGGACTTGTTAGTTAAGAGTGATCCGATAGGTAGTTATATGCATATGTCCAGGGAAATTAAAGTTGGTTGTTATAGGGCTGACGGATGTGTCACTTGTAATAGTCCAATTTTAGGGGAACTTACGGACAACCATGAACTGGGAAGATGATGCGCTTAAAGCATAAGTTAACCTGTTCATCTGAGATGGTGGTTTACATAATCAAAAGACCATGTGGGTTAATGTATGTTGGTAAAATGGAGCGCCCCCAAAAGGATAGAATTAAAAATCATAAATCTACAATTACGCAGGCATTAAAAAATAAGAAAAGTGACCACCCGGTTGCCTTACACTTTTTGGAAGCAAATCATGGTGTGGCAAGTAAAATTGTCATGTTTTCTCTCTGATAGATAGAGATTTATTTCTGCATTATACCTCTACAGCATTATAGTGGGTATATTAGTTTTATGCTCACAAGCGTATTATCATATTAAATGAGTGGTTCTCATGATTCTGCCACTTCCATCCTGTCTATTTTGAGGTTTAGAATTTATTATAAATTTGTACTCCGTAAGTGACTGTCACTCTCTGATCCATCTCTGCATACATATAGTTACCTTAGGAATTGTTCATTAGTATTTTTTGAAGAATATTGTTATGTGTTGTTTAACTGCAAGTAGTGATTACTTTTTTACTTTTTTTGTTTCTGCTTGCTGTTTGGTTGCCAGGGCGATGGTTTCTGCCCTGCCTTTTTGAGTGGCTTATTTTTTGGCCTGGGAGCTTTAAAGTCTGAGGTTAATGTTGGGGAAGTATGTAATAGCCGGACCCGGATCAGGTATGACGTCACTTCCGGTTTTACGATATGCTCTGTATTTCTGTGTGTGACATTGTAAATATGTAAGTAGAATTGATTTTGATTATCTGTATGCTATTTTGACAGATTTATACCCTTGATAAAGGTTCAATGTGAGGACTGAAACGTTGGGAATACCGAATTGTACCGGATAATAAAGAAATTATTTGTTGAAAAACAAGAGTGCCTGGTTTACTACACAGTATATCTATTTCTATGGACTGAGAACCTGTGATTTTGCACAGCAAGGGAGTGTAGTGGTTTGATTTATATATATATATATATATATATATATATATATATATATATATATATATATATATATATATATATATATATATATATATATATATATATATATATACACAGATAGGTCTAATCCGTGTTTTTGTGTAAGAAATGACTACTGATAACATTTTACGGTAAAAAAGAAACTTTATTTTTTTACATTTAGATTTTTCTGTAAAATGTTTCTTTTGCATATATGCTGCATCATTTTAAATGGACACTGAACCCAATTTTTTTCTATCATGATTCAGATAGAGCATGCAATTTTAAGCAACTTTCTAATTTATACCTATTATCAAATTCTTTTCATTCTCTTGGTATCTTTATTTGAAATGCAAGAATGTAAGTTTAGATGCCGGCCCATTATTGGTGAACAAACTGTGTGCTCTTGTTGATTGGTGGGTAAATTCACCTACCAATAAACAAGTGCTTTCCATGGTCTTGAACCAAAAAAATAGCTTAGATGCCTTCTTTTACAAATAAAGAAAGCAAGAGAACGAAGAAAAATTGATAATAGGAGTAAATTAGAAAGTTGTTTAAAATTGCATGCTCTATCTGAATCACAAAAGAAAAAATTTGGGTTCAGTGTCCCTTTAAAGTAATTCTTTAATACATTTCTAAGATTGTTTAATATATAAAAATGTTATTAATATTTAATGCATGAAATAACCCATTTTATTTTTATTGTACATTATTCCTTTCTTCAGTGTCCTGGAATCATACAAAAGTAATGACTTTATAACTGTAGTTGACCAAAGTAAATTGACTCACACATTCGGCACTCTTCTTGTGAACCAATAACCAAACATGACCAAGTTTTGGGTACAAAAGGCCGCAGCCCGCATTTATTAAACAAACAAATGTTTACAAATAACACAACCACCTAACCAATGTGGTTACAAAAAACCCTGGGGTGCTGTCCATCATCCACCACACGTGCCTTCCACTGGCTGCTGCCAGGCACGCCCCCTTTTCTTAAACTCTCCCCATCGTCCGATGAGGTACCATTACCACATAAAACTCTCCTGATAAGGCCAGCACCCGCCCCCAGCTGCGACTTCCAAATTCTTAAAAACAGGGAGGGAGGGAGGGAGCTTTTCCCTCTTCAAAAGGGAAACTGATGCTGGCTTCCGCCTCACAACCCTCAACGCTTATACCAGCTCCTCCTCCCCTAAACTCTGCCTAGCAACCCACTGCTATTGGCCTGTAGTGTGGTCACATGCCCCTGCTCTCAATTCATTCCTTCCGGGGCTTCTTTGACTCACACATTCGGCACTCTTCTTGTGAACCAATAACCAAACATGACCAAGTTTTGGGTACAAAAGGCCGCAGCCCGCATTTATTAAACAAACAAATGTTTACAAATAACACAACCACCTAACCAATGTGGTTACAAAAAACCCTGGGGTGCTGTCCATCATCCACCACACGTGCCTTCCACTGGCTGCTGCCAGGCACGCCCCCTTTTCTTAAACTCTCCCCATCGTCCGATGAGGTACCATTACCACATAAAACTCGCCTGATAAGGCCAGCACCCGCCACAGACCGACCTACCGTCGGACACCGCCCAACCGGGCTAAGGCCTTCTGTACCCCTTCTTTTAGGTTAAAATTAAATAAGTGCAACCCTACTTCGTTGAGATGCACCCCATCCTTAATAAAAAAGCATCTGCCTGATTCCCCTTCAAATTCAACATGGCGAATGCCAAAACCCCCCAACTGAGAAACAAAACCTGATAGAGTCCTGTTAACCTTTCTTCTGGATAAGTCCAGCCTCCTGACATCCCAAGCTGAACGCCATTCCAACCTTGTCTCAATTTCTGACCACACAATTATCACCTTCGGGAACAAAACCTTCAACCTACGCATGCCACCCTTCAAATGGTCAATCAAATCTTTTTGAGCCATAAACCCCAAGTCATTTCCTCCAGCATGTATCACCAAAATGTCAGGAGGCTTGTACAGCCTGGCATACTTACTCACTGTAGCCACTACCCCTTCCCATCTGAGACCTCTTACCCCAAACCACTTTACCCCAACCTGTTCCCGAGGAAGTCCCAACTGGATTCCCCCTTCCTTTGTTGCCGCTGCCTTTCTCGCCCAGTAAATGAAAGAATGTCCAACTATCCAACACTGAACTGGACCTGTCAAGAAAAACAAAACTATACTATCATGTTTGGCCGAACATAACGTTTAAAACACCCCGACTTCCACCTTCCCACCTTCTTCACAACTTCCTCACTCAAACCCAATTCATGCGCCTCAGTTGCCGCGCCTATTCTAAACGAATGGCATCCAAAGTCTTTCGGATCCACCCCTGCCACGGACAAAGCCCTCCTAAGCACCGCCCCAAACTGATATTTTGACAATGCTCCTCCATCCTCATGCCTCAGAAGAGGGCCCTCACCTCTTGGCCTGATCCTCAGATAGTCCACCAGTGAACCTACCGGGCAACAAACACCCCCAATAGCGAATAACTTGATTGAGCGGCCCACACCCTCCTGATCTGTCTTAGATTTTCTAAGCCAAATAGACACTTCCTCCCTTGATATCACCACATCTCTCAACCCGATACCATCATTGTCCTTTCTATTGGCCCCTACCAATTCCAACACCCTAAAAGCCCCGAAAAAAGCTAATACAAAAGCCACCCGGAACAAATAATACTCAAGCTTCGAATTGCACACCTCCTCCAAAGCCCCAACTACCTTTAATAGTAAACCAAATACAAGTGGACGTCTTTTGTCCCCCATAGCTCCACCTCTACAAACACCTCTCACCGCCAATTTTACCCAAAACTCCTTTGTTAAATCGACCCATCCCATCAGCTTAAACAGAAAGGCTAACGCCGCCACCTGACGATTCACCATGGATTTTGACATCTTCGCCTCTTTCCATTCCTGCACCCAATCAACTAAGTACCACACCCATTCCTCTTTTGACAGCCTGATCCCATCCCTGTACAGCCTACAAAACCACTGTTCCCATACTGGCACGTAAGCTCTTAGCGTACTCTGGGCTAAAGCCCCTCTCGCCAATTTCAAACCTTTAAGAAGTCCATCTGCCACAATGCCCTTGGGCATTCTTCCCCATCCACCTTCGCCTCCGGGGCTGCTTCCCGAAACTTCTGCCACTGCAACCGGGAAAGAGAGTCAGCAATCACATTTTGCTTCCCGGGTACATGCACCGCCCGAAAAAACACATTCCTCCTCAAGCATTCCAGGACAAACACTCGGAGAAGCCGAATCACCGGCCTCGACTTCGCTGTCAACTTATTGATCGCAAATACCACTCCCAGATTGTCAGAGTGGAAAGTCACCTTCCTATCCCTCAGCTCACCATTCCATACCATCACAGCCACCACCAACGGAAACAATTCTAGAAACACCAAGTTCTTGGTTAAACCTTGTTCCCTCCATTCCTCAGGCCATGTATCCACACACCATCTGCCGTCAAAATATGCCCCAAAGCCATGGGCTCCTGAAGCATCCGTGTATAGGTGCAACACCTCATCCGATACCGGCCCCTCCTGAATGAGCGACCGCCCATTGAACTCCTCCAGAAACACCAACCACACTCTTAGATCCTCCTTCAAATCATTTGAAAGCCGGATCCTGTGGTGTGGTTCCTTCACCCCAACCGTAGCCAATGCCAGGCGCCTTCCAAACACCCTTCCAACTGGGATCACCCGACATGCAAAATTAAGCTTGCCCAGTAGCGATTGCAACTCTCGCAATGACACTTTCACCTTCCCAAGCATCCCATTTATGACCTTTCTCAGATCTACCACCTTCTCCCAAGGTAACGAGCACTCCATCAAGACTGAGTCAATCTGGATCCCCAGAAAACTCAACTTAGTCACTGGCCCTTCCGTCTTTCCTGGTGCAATCGGAATCCCGAATTGCTCAGCCACTTCAACAAATGTTTCCAACAATGTTTCACAAACTCCAGAACCAGCCTCCCCACAAACAGGAAATCTTCCAAATAATGGACCACCGATGACCTGCCTGCCTTTTTCTTCACCACCCATTCCACGAACGTACTAAATTTTTCAAAATACGCACAGGATATGGAGCATCCCATGGGTAAACACAAATCCACGAAGAATTCCCCTTGAAATTGGCAACCCAATAAATGATGACACACCAGATGGACTGGTAAAAGCCGAAAGGCTGCCTCAACATCCACCTTTGCCAACAATGCTCCTACCCCCGCTCTCCTGACCACACTCACCGCCTTATCAAATGATGCGTAACGTACTGCAGTCAAAGACGGGTCAATCCCATCGTTAACAGACGAGCCCCTAGGATGAGACAGGTGGTGAATCATCCTAAATTGTCCCGCCGTCTTCTTTGGGACCACCCCTAGCGGGGACACCCTCAAGTTCGGGAATGGAGGGTCCTTGAAGGGGCCCACCATTCTCCCCAGCGCCACCTCCTTTTCCAACTTAACTTGAACCACCTCTGGGAATTGCTCAGCCGATTTCAAATTCCCAGGCACACCCGATCCCTTTGACCCCTCGAACGGGATACGAAACCCTGAACTGAAGCCCGTCAGTAACAGCTCCGCATCCCCGGCTCTACCCTTTGTCTTACCGTACTGTCTTAGCCACGGGGCCATCTCTCTTACCCTCACCGGGGTCCGAGCCCGCAGCAGCACCCTCACCTCCTTTTCCATTCCCTTTTCCTTTCCGGAAACATTTTGCCCCAGAGTGCGCACCTCCGCATCCTGAGCACTCGTGCTTGTATTTGCACGCCCCTCCAAACCTACACACCCCTTCATTAAACTGGAAGCAGAGGCCTTTTTTAATTGCCACCGCTGTGGCCCCCACGGCCGTTCCGCTAGCCCCCGTTCCTCCGCTCCGAAAGGACTGCCCCCTCAAAGGAGTCATCAACTCCAACCACACCCCCATCTCCCTGTCATCCCACCGCATCTCTGGTCGTACCGCCAGCCTCTGGCGGAACTGTTCATCGTACCCCCACCAGGCAAGACCCCCATATGTCCTCTGAGCCCCTGCTATTTCATCAAAATAGCAAAACATAGACGAACTCTGCTCGGGGAATTTCTCCCCGATCACGCTGGCTAATATGCAAAAGGCCCTCGTCCAGTTTGAAAAAGTTTTAGGTAATTTCCTCCACTTTTTCTTTCTCTCCTCCTCTTCCTTTTTGCCCTGTTCCCCCTTTGGATCCTCCTTTATCTCAATAAAGTGGTCCAACGGCAACAATGAAAAAACCTCTACAAACTCTCGTTTCCATATCTTTTCTTTAACCTCTTTACTCAGATGGATCCCAAGCGGTCCTACCGAGCACAAGCAAGGCCTTCGCAAAGCTTGATCCGCCACAATTAACACTTCAGCGCTTGTAACCGGCACCGACCCTCCTTTATCTCCCCCACTCCCCAAAGGGGTTCCCACCACCGGTACACTAACCTCCTTCACTGCCGGTACCCATGCTCCCGCTGCTGTCCCCACATCACCCCCAACCTTCCTTTTGTCTTCTAATTGAGCCACCAGCTCCTTCAGACCTTTCATCACCGTCTCATACACTCCCCCCAACTCTTCTTTTTCCTTCCCCCCCTGCAGGGAACCCGCCGTCTCACCTGGCGGCCTTGTCACAGGCTCCTGCACCACCATTGTAGCCTCTCTCCTCCTTTCCGCCATGTCACCTGCAGATCTTCTCCCCCTATCATCAATATTATAAGACATAGAGATTTCCCTCCTTCGTGTATGTTCTCGATCTCTATCCCGCCTGCCCCATGTGGGGGACGAGTGCCTTTCCCGCTCCCTGTAGTCTATCCTTGGCATCCGGGATCTCTCCCTCCGCCGTGCCCCTCTGCTCCTGCTCCTGTCCCTGCTCCTGTCCCTGATCTCTGTGAAGAATGATTAACATGATGTCTCTGCCCCCTAGTATCCTCCCTCTCTCTTCCCCTACCCCTCTCTCGTTCCTCCCTAATCCTCCCAATTTGTCCCTCACTCTGAGTTACGTGTCCCCCCCCCCAGGCACCAGTGAATTGAGCAACTGCATTAAAGTAGCCATCTCTCCTACCTGTGCCGAACTCTCCGGTTCCGTCTGCTGTCCCAACTGCGACTCTTCTCCAGCGAAATCACTGTAAGATTCATTCATCCACAGGACGTCCTCCTCCAGCTCCTGTAATGAAGACTGCTCCGCAGGCAACCCCGGCCTTTCCCCCGGACGCCGTCCGACTCCTCCGGTTCTGAAACACAATCATTAACTTCCAGATTATTCCTTTTTTCAGTTCTTTTACCCCCACTCCTGTTCTCCCTGCCCCTCTCTGTCTCTGTACCCCTTTTTTCCCCATCCCCCCTACCCCCTTTAACCGTATCCCTTTCCCTTATATCCTGCACCAAAACCTCAACAGCCTCTCCTAACCCACTTGATATTCCCCCTGCACTATGCCTGCCAGCCCTGTCCACCTCAGCTCCCCTTTCCACACCTATACCTTTTCCTTTTTGGCCTCTCCCCTTAGCTTGCCCTTTTCCAGCATCTCCTCTTCCCCTGCCCCTACATCTTCCACTATTCTCCCCCAATACCCCACTGCCCCATACAACATTCCTATCCTCCTTTTCCCTCCCCTCCCCTCTCCTAATGTTCCCTCCAATTCCTCCGCTGCCACTCGCAGCACTTACAGTTTCCTTATTCCTCCCCTCACTGCTCCTGAAGCTTACGTCTGCTCCTCCAATAACCCTAACGCTTCTCTCATTCTCACTCATCCCCTCCCCTCCTCTCCTTCTATTCACACTAGCACCCTCAATGACCAAACCATCTCCCCCCCTCTCACCCCCCTTTCTACTTATACCGCTCCTGGCTACTGCCACCGCACCCTCCCTGCTCCCCGAACAAACCTCTTGTGCCTCAATTACTCCCCCCTCACCGCTGCCTAAGCTCGTCCCCAGCAACCTAGGCCTCAGTGTTCCCCTCCTACTCCCTGCTGACACTGGAGATGTGCGCAGCTCCTCCACAGCCCTTCTCTTGCCTCCCGACCTTCCGCTACCTCCACCTCTGGCCGTATCAGACCTCCCTTGTTCCAAAGCTCCCCTCCTGTCATCCGGACTAAGCCGCACCGGCGGCTTTGACCGCCTCACCGGCCGACCGTACCGCTCCTGACCTGATGTCCCCGCTGGCTCGACTGCCGTCGCTCCTGCACCGGAACCGCTGTCCTCTGAAAAGAGCCTCTGCTGGAGCCAGGTAACACCTTTTTCCGTTACCAAGGTCCTTACCTGTTCCAGCAAAAGGCTCACGCTCTCCATTCTGACTGTCAGCTTTTCCCGCTTCAAAAGGGAAACTGATGCTGGCTTCCGCCTCACAACCCTCAACGCTTATACCAGCTCCTCCTCCCCTAAACTCTGCCTAACAACCCACTGCTATTGGCCTGTAGTGTGGTCACATGCCCCTGCTCTCAATTCATTCCTTCCGGGGCTTCTTATATAATTAGAAATAGATTCAAGTTGTGGAATACCAAAATAATAAACAGTCCATTTATGAAGTAGGTTAAAGGGATATGAAATCTTTAGTGATTCAGACAGATGATACCATTTTACAAAGTTTTCAATTTACTTCTATTATCAAATTTGCTTATGTCCCTGCTTATCACCAAAAGATACCAAGAAAAATTGCATGCTCTATTTTATTCATATCCCTTTAATATAAAGATAAACTACATATAATGAATAATATTACATCTATTTCTTAAATGTGTCTGATCAGATCAGTGCTTATCAATATAATATAACTAGTAATTAACAAATAATATATATTTCATGAAAAATGTAAGTACTAACACTCTGCCCGCCCACAGTGTTCCAACCAATGCCAGATTAGAAAAAATATATACTTCTTTGTTATTATGAAACTCAACAACAGGTTTGTTTTTGTTTTATTTGATTTAACTTTTATTTTTATTTTATTTATTCAAAAAAATTGGCATTGGAGCATAGTTTCAGAATTGATTATATATACTAATATAAATTAGTATGTTCGTTTACTGTTTATCTACTTAAAAACATATTAAAAACATTTTATCTGTACAAATTTGTTCCAGGTATATTGTAATGAAAACGTTAAGGACCAGATTACAAGTGGAGTGCTAAATATTGCTTCCGCAAAAGTTATATTAGCTTTACACTGAGTAATACCAGTGCACGCTATTGTGAACGCAAGCTTGTGTTTACATTGCTAGGAAGCCTTGTGCTCGCGAGAGCGCTCTCCATAGGCTCCAATGGGAGCCTCATTCTCATGCCGTGAGACATGGCATGAGAACCTAGCACAGCGAAGCGATGGGCAGCAGATATAAATATATATGTTTATGACTATATTCATATATATTGTGTGTTAATATGTATATATACACATATTAACACATAAATATATATTTATATAAGCATATATTTACACAGTTCCCATAACCACAATGTAAAGGCACTTTTCAGTGCTGTTTTTTTCTAACACTCCACACCTGGTCACTTTTAACCCCATATTATTGCTTTTAGCAGTTATTTTATTAAAAAAAAATAGAGATGCTACTATCTTTATTTTGTAATAAAATATACTACACTGTATTTTGGGGGCATTTGGTGGACATTTATAAAATATCTCTGGTTAATTTTATAATCGCTAATTGCTACTGCGATCTCGCGGTAGCAATAACCAGTGCTCCTCTTGTAATCTAGCCTTAAATGCTCTTATTCATTAGAAACAGAATTTATGCTTACCTGATAAATTACTTTCTCCAACGGTGTGTCCGGTCCACGGCGTCATCCATAACTTGTGGGATATTCTCCTCCCCTACAGGAAATGGCAAGGAGAGCACACAGCAAGAGCTGTCCATATAGCCCCTCCCAGGCTCCGCCCCCCCAGTCATTCGACCGACGGTTAGGAGAAAAAAAGGAGAAACTATAGGGTGCCGTGGTGACTGTAGTGTATAGAGAAAGAAATTTTTAAACCTGATTAAAAAACCAGGGCGGGCCGTGGACCGGACACACCGTTGGAGAAAGTAAATTATAAGGTAAGCATAAATTCTGTTTTCTCCAACATTGGTGTGTCCGGTCCACGGCGTCATCCATAACTTGTGGGAACCAATACCAAAGCTTTAGGACACGGATGAAGGGAGGGAGCAAATCAGGTTACCTAAACAGAAGGCACCACGGCTTGTAAAACCTTTCTCCCAAAAATAGCCTCCGAAGAAGCATAAGTATCAAATTTGTAGAATTTGGCAAAAGTGTGCAGAGAAGACCAAGTCGCTGCCTTACATATCTGATCAACAGAAGCCTTGTTCTTGAAGGCCCATGTGGAAGCCACAGCCCTAGTAGAGTGAGCTGTGATTCGTTCAGGAGGCTGCCGTCCGGCAGTCTCATAAGCCAATCGGATGATGCTTTTCAGCCAGAAAGAAAGAGAGGTAGCAGTAGCTTTTTGTCCTCTCCTCTTACCAGAATAAACGACAAACAAAGAAGAAGTTTGTCTGAAATCCTTTGTTGCTTCTAAATAGAACTTTAAAGCACGGACTACATCTAAATTGTGTAACAAACGTTCCTTCTTTGAAACTGGATTCGGACACAAAGAAGGAACAACTATTTCCTGGTTAATATTCTTGTTGAAAACAACTTTTGGAAGAAAACCAGGTTTGGTACGCAAAACAACCTTATCTGAATGGAACACCAGATAGGGTAAATCACACTGCAAAGCAGATAATTCAGAAACTCTTCTAGCAGAAGAGATGGCAACCAAAAACAGAAATTTCCAAGATAGTAACTTGATATCTATGGAATGTAAAGGTTCAAACGGAACCCCTTGAAGAACTGAAAGAACTAAATTTAGACTCCAGGGAGGAGTCAAGGGTCTGTAAACAGGCTTGATTCTGACCAAAGCCTGTACAAAAGCTGCCAGTCGTTTGTGTAATTTTGCAGCAAATTACAAACTGTTTCCAAAATATTAATATTAAAGGGACATGAAACCCCAATTTTTTTTATGATTTAGAAAGAGCATGCAATTTTAAACAACTTTCCAATTTACTTTTATTATCTAATTTGCTTAATTCTCTTGATATCCTTTGTTGAAAAGCATATCTAAATAGGCCACATAGCTGCTGATTGGCAGCTGCACATTGATGCTTTGTATGATTGGCTCACCCATGTGCATAGCTATTTTTTCAACAAAGGATATCTAAAGAATGATGCAAATTAGATAATAGAAGTAAATTGTATTCTCTATCTGAATCATGAAAGAAAAATTGTGGGTTTCACGTCCCTTTAAACAAGTCCTTAACATCTAATAAATTAACTTTCTATGTCCTTAATAAAAGGAAGAGCAACCTCCGTGGGATATTTATTTGGACACCAATAGAGTAGCTTACTACAGATAAACAGGTGCATTCCTGTATCATGACACGTGAGGTCAGTTCTTAAGACAGGGAAGAGACAATAGGGGTCATTTTCCTTTCCTTTTGACCACCCAGCAGGAACATTATACTAAAGAGATTTTTTTAGGTCCTAAGTGTGAATCCAATGTTTAAACTTTGTATTTACCGCAGGTGTGCTTTTTGACTTAAAATATTTAATATGATCTTAGCAAGCTGTTTCATTTTCTACAGTGTTGAAGTACTTTGCATTTTCACCTCATGAAACAATACCAGCTAATTCATCCTAGTTTCGAAAGAATTAAACATGGTGTCTGGTTTCTAAAACCAACATTGTGGGAAAACACAAAGACTTGAAATGCATATTAAGAGCTTTACATAACATTTTGACTTTTTTAGCCTTCTTTATATTTATGACCATGTTTTATCTTTCACTGTCTACCTCATAAACTAATCAGAATTGCAAATATATAATGATTGTAGCTTGCATATGAGGAATTAGTTAAAGGGGCATATTAGTCAAATATTTTCTGTCATGTATATGAAACGTATGTATTATATATATATATATATATATATATATATATATATATATATATATATATATATATATATATATTATTTTTTTATTATTTTTTTTGTATGAAATATTGTTTACATTTCATTTTAAGATGAAACTAACAAGCAGTGCTTGATTGTGAACTAAGTCTCAGGACTCCAATGCTCACTGGCTGACAGGGACAACTCCCACAGAAAAAAAAATGTTTTTTAGCACTGGAAAAAAAGCACCATGACATTTTTTAATGCATTGTCTTTTAGACAAAACAGATTTAAAAAAGGGGCATTATATCCCTTATGATATAACATTTCATGTCCCTTCTATATATCAAGCATTGTGCTTTATTATTATTATGATTTGCTGCCTGTTTGGTTTTGGGTTTTTTTGTAAGTAAAGGTTAATTAAAGGTTAGGAACTCATTGAAATAACAATAATGTACTGTCATAATAGCATAATATCAAGATATAAAACTGTGATATATATATATATATATATATATATATATATATATATATATATATATATATATATATATATATAGCAATCTTAAGAGATATGTTTAAGGCTTTACTTAAGCAAAACTGCAGCTGTGCTCTTATCTGGCCAGAGGAACGGATGAACAACAAAAGATCCTAAAAAGCCCCAGTTGATGCATGGGAAAGCCATTGGTCGACCATTGTGGCTGCCCTTCTGCTAAGTAAATAGTTCAAACTGTTCATTCCCATCTTCCATTCTCTCCCTGGTACATTGTTTGTGTCCTTGCATTTCATTCTGCAAGGAAGATTGCTCTCTGGGCCTATAAGCAAACAGTCCAGCAAAGAGCCAACTATCCTGTTCTGTTCCCTGGAGAACTAGCATTTTTATTTCTGCTCCAAGCTGTCAAAGAACTGGAGAGTTTATGTCAGAATACTGAATTAATTGCTCTAAGCTAGGGCATGCTATATGTGTCACCAAATGTCCAGAAAATAATTGTCAATAATGTTTCCTCTTGTATTTAGTGCCAATCTGTTCGTCTACAGAGTGCATCATTTTAATGACACAAACCCGTCTTGTACTCTGCCAATTTGAATGAAAACTGCTTATGAGAAATTAGCCATTATTTATTATTCTTTTTGGCAGTATACTATAGTGTCTCAACGAGCCAAAAAAAAGAGCATCTGATGATGAAATGGAATACACTGCAAAGTAAATGGGAACAGAATACAGTAGCTACTCTAAGTAAACTGTATATATATATATATATATATATATATATATATATATATATATATATATATATATATATATATATCAGCATGCAGTAGCTAGCTTTAAGTAAACTATATATATATAATATAGTGATATGTATTATACATTGCAAATAAGAAAAGGTTTAGAAAATGCATAATTAATAAACATTTTTGTATGTTTTTATACAAATACAATGTTTGCAATAGCTGTGACATGCTAAAATGGGAATAAAGGTGTGAAAATAAAAATGCCCTCTTTAGTTACAGTGTTTTATTTTTAACAAATTCCTTTTTCAAAGAGTATTACTCCTGCAAAGGAGATACATAGATAAAGCCACACACTGAGATGCAGTGCATGGAAGCTCATGAGAAAGACACAACTGATGAGCCAATCAGGGGTGTCATACATGTGTACCCACTACAGGCTGTGTACTATTCAGGAACATCATGGGAGTGTACCAACTGTATGTCTTTAACCATAACAAAGGGAAAAAAAGAGAATGAAATAAATTTGATAATATAAGTAAAAGTTTTTTTAACTACATTCTCTATCTAAATTGTTAAGGTTTAATTTTGACTTTTATGTCCCTTTAAGTCAAATTGGCAGCTAGTCTAGTCATAAAAATAATGGCAAATTAACTAAATATACCATCATGTGGTAAATGATAATATGACATATGATGTTAAAGGGACACTAAACCCAAAATGTTTCTTTCATGATTCAGGTAGAGAATACAATTTTAAGCAACATTCCAATTTACTTCTATTATCTAATTTGCTTTATTCTTTACATATCCTTTGCTGAAGAAATAACAATCCAGATGGGTGAGCCAATCAAATGAGGCATCTATGTGCAGTCACCAATCAGCAACTACTACGCATATTTAGATATGCTTTTCAGCAAATGATATCAAGAGAATGGAGCAAAATAGATCATAGAAGTAAATTAGAAAGTTGCATGCAATTTCTAAATCATGAAAGAAAAAAATTGGGTTTCATGTCCCTTTAACTACCCAGGTCACTAATGTGTTTCCAAGTTGCTAAAGAAGTTTGGATTGAAAAACAAAATGACATTTATTATTATGCATTATTCTTATATCATATGTAATGCACAGGATATTAGAGGCCTATAATTCCTAATCTGTTTGCAAACTGTTAAAGAAGTATAGGCTATTACAGTAGAAATCCCAGCTTCACTTATAAAAAAAGACAGCAGCAAAATAATTTATGGTTTGTTACCTGAAACACTGTCCTATTTTATAGACTGATTGTGTTGATAGGATCTGTATTTTGTTCTGTAATGGGCAGAAGCTGTCTCCCTGCACAGCTTGTACAATTTCTAAAATACCAATAAAAGTGAAGTGCTGCACTCTTTCTTGAAAACTCTACCATTACCATCAATTGCCCACACAGTAGACTCTAACATATAAACATTTGAATAACATTATGCCCACTTGCTATCAAATTTCAGTCTATTACCTCCATTCAGCTAGTGCTGTACAACCCCCTTTCTTTCATTATAACATCCCACTCCTACTTACAGGACAGTCTAATGCTGTACTGTCTCAAAGGAATTCCATACAATAGTCTGTCAGTCTCCTTTGTTGACACAACTTCATTGTAAACTGATTTTTTTAGGGAAGTCTATCTCATAACACCAAAATATCCACTAACTACACATTTTAATTAGTCCAACTTCAGTCTTTGGCATTTAAACTAATGCACTGCTAACTGCCTTCTCCAATATCACTATAAAGGTAGAAAATGAAAAACAAGTGATGACTTACATTTACCATAAATCAGCTTCATACAAGGATGGAAAGGCTATTTTTATTTGATAAATCAAAGACAAGATATTTTAAAATGCTGTGCAGTTCATTTTCTGTAAAAAAATTAATTTCCTTTTTAAAGGGGCATTCTGGTCAAAATATACATTCACATAGATAAATTAGATATTTGAATAGAAACATATTTGCAATAAATACATGTATTGGCAAAAATACTTCTAGTAAAAGTTATCACTGTCTTATTGTTAGCATTTTTCAGGATAAAATGTATAAACTATATAGCATGGGAGTTTTTTTGGTGGTTGTAGATGCATAAGAGATTTTGGGGGTCAAAGTTAGAAAAAGTGTATTTTTTTTTCTATTTTTTTCATCATATTTTATAATTTTTTTATAGTAAATTATATGATATGATAAAAAGTATCTTTAGAAAGTCCATTTAATGATGAGAAAAATGGTATATAATATGTGTGGGTACAGTAAATGAGTAAGAGGAAAATTACAGTTAAACACAAACACCACAGAAATGTAAAAACAGCCCTGGTCCCTAACGGTAAGAAAATTGAAAAATGGTCTGGTCACTAAGGGGTTAAAATGCTGGTACATGGTGCATACTTAAACTTTTGAAACAGCTATATCTTTTATTAGAAGCATTTTAGCTAATACATGTATATTACAAAAAATGCCATTATTCAAAACTTTAATGCATCCATGTGAATTTCACATTTTAAAGGAATGTGAAAAAAAATTGTGATTAAGACAGAGCATACAATTTTAAAAAATGTTTTAAATTTACTTCTATTATCAAATTTGCTGAGTTCCATGGTATTTTTTGTTGAAGAGATACCGAGGTAGGTGTGTGGAGTATGAAAGTATATAGTGCTGCCATTTAGTGCTCTTCCAAAAATGGATAACATTCTTGCAAAACTGCTGCCATATAATGCTACAGTCACATGCACGTGTCTTCATTTTCAAAAAAAGTTACCAAGAGAACGAAAACAAAATGATAATAGAAGTGAATTAGAAAGTTATTTAAAATTGCATGATATATCTGCATCATGAAAGAAACATTTTGGGTCCCTTTAAGGAGGCTTGTTTCTATGCGCCAATAAAAATTTGTGAATTGTCTTTATTGGCAAGGGAGCAAACGTGTATTTCTTGTTAGTTTAAATATTATTATATAATAACGTAACAATCTAAACATAAAGTGAGATGAAGGTCAAAGTTAAAACTCACGATTCAGGGAAAGCATGCAATTTTAAGATATTTAAAAATGTATTTCTATTCTCTAATATGCTTTGTTCCTTTGGTGTCCTTTGTTGAAAGCATACCTAGGTAGGCTGGGAGCCAATTGGTCATTGGTGGCTACACACATATGCCGACTCTTCTCATTGACTCACCATGTGTTCAGCCAGGTCCCAGAAGTGCATTGTGCTCTGGAGCTGGCTTAAACAATGTATTTAATACATTTGCATGGGGATTTGCAAGCGATAGTGCGATAATAAAATCCTGTAACATTTTTATGTCCCTTCAAAATTCAAGCATTAATGCCTGTAATTACTGAAACTTCTCAGTTCCCATTATTTCTGTTCTAATACTGAAAATGCTCCTTCCTTGAGATATTTCTACTGGGCAATTATCGTATTTTCTTAAAAAGGATCTCTTCATTTAACAATAAAAGCTATAAATCAGAAATGTCCCTGCTTTTCCTTATTTAAATGAAACCTCAAACTTTGTCATTAACATCAGGATAATCAATGCATTACGAGGAGCTAGCTGCTGATTGGTGGCTGCATATATGCCTCTTGTCATTGGCTCACCATATGTGGCCAGCTAGCGCCCAGTAGTGCATTGTGCTCCTTCAATAAAAGATACCAAGATAATGAAATTTGATAAAAGAGGTAAATTGAAAAGTTGTTTAAAAATGTATGTTCTATCTGAATCATCTACAGAATTTTATTCTATTACATTATGACATCACATCCAAAAATAAAATTCCACACTAAGAGCCAAATGTAATAAAGTGCATGCGGACAAGGTTCTCAATGCACTGCTTTGCAGGATACGGGCAGCAGACCCGCTCAAGTGATCATTTAAGGCCGCCCCCTTTCCTCAAACGCCCAATCACACAAGAGAGGTCTTTGAATCACCACCAGTGAGCAAGTTCAGGGGGTTTCTCTCTGCCAACTCAGAGGTGGCGGAGATTGATGAATGCTGCTTTTTGCATAGCAAGAAGCAGGCTCACATGTTGCAAACCTGTCCCGCAAGGGCTCTGAAGCAGCTTATGCTGATTAGTAAATGGAGCCCTTAACTACTCTAAGGAACTATTGTAATGTCTTCACACAAGCTCATTTTACAAAATATTTTCTACAGAGATTTATTTATTTATTTAAAGTAGCATTAAACAGTGAATACATTATAGATATAATGATGTATTGAAAGCAAAGATTAGCATGAGAATATGTTGTATTTTTTTAAATTAAATAAGTTGCTAAACTATTGAAGACAATTTGTAAAGTTTTAGCTTCTATAAAGTAGTGGGCACCTTTGTGTTGAAACCTAGGTTTCCCTTATCTAATATATTCTGCTGAGGACAATAAGTGGCAGATAAGGTTGAAACAATGGCTGTGGGGAACATACCAATGTTCAAGTAATTTTGTTTATGACGGTTTAAAGTCATTTTAAAAGAACATTAACACTTTGTATTTACAAGACTTTTTTGTTGCTATAGAATAACATATCGGACAAGTCTAAAAAATGTTTAACACACGTTAGCATCTTCTTTAATGCAACTGTTTTTTTTTTAATAGCCAAACTCCAGCCACCATTTGCCTTATTTGAACGAACCCATCTGGGCTTTGATCTACAGACAACAAGGCTAGCCACAGTCATAAATAAAGTTCATATAAAGTCAATTTGTTTTCCATTTGTTATTCATTAAATTCAGAACAGGGTTATATCCTTGGGAAAGCAGGTGCATTTAAAGTTCTGAGGATTAGAAATAACTCTAATTTTAGTGCTTAATTGCATCAAAAGTGAGCCAAAAACATATAATGAAAATATATTGCAAAGTTGTTTCATTCTTCATAACTAAACCTTTTATTAAAAAAATCTTAAGGTGTTTATGTCCCTTTAAAAGACCACTAAATTGCCCAATCACTAAATGTACAATGACAAGACAATGCAATAGCAATCACTCTGAACGTCAAATGAGCAATAGATTTTTTCTGACATATTTCAAACTTTAATAACATTTTCATCACCCTGTATCACGTGACAGCCATCAATCATTCACAAATGCATATACGTATATACTGTGAACTCTTGCACGTGCTCAGTAGGAGCTGGTTCCTCAGAAAGTATAAATATAAAAAGACTGTGCATAATTTGAATAATGGAAGTATATATTGGAAAGTTGTTTAAAATTGAATGCTCTATCAGAAATAATAAAAGTTTAATTTTGAATTTAGTGGTCCTTTAACTTTGCTGTTTCCCACATAGCCTCCATACAGTTATCAGAGATTAGGTAACAGAAACCTAGGTTTCAACAGAGCAGAGCCCATTAATGTTAGAGGGAATTGGAAAATTCACAATTCTCATTGTAAAATTATAGGAACAATGGAACTTAATAAATAATGGAAGGTTGTTGCAATTTTGGCTGCACGTAATTGAAAAGCTAAAAAGAATTTGGTCTTATTCCTGGATCACTGAAACATTTAATTATATCACAAATTGAATTAATTTAAATGTATGACAATCCTGTGTTGAATAAGACTACAGTGTAAGCATTGATAATTACATTTTCTATCTCATAATATCGGTTTTCTTGATTACTAGTGCTGTAATTTTGCCTGTAGGATTAACTAAAAATTCATCTATTTCCTCAAAATTAAACCTGGATTAATTGATTTTACATTTTCAGGGTCTGTAGTGGCTGTCAAGCAGTAAACACCTTGCAATTGCCAGACATTTTTTTTGTCTTGCTATAGAATAAAGTAGCAGAATCAGAACAGTTTTAAAACAAATTAGTACCTTGTTTGCTGCAACTGTTTTCAATAGCCAAATTCCACCCACAACTCACCTTATTTAGAGGAGCCAATCTGGGCATTAGCCTGCAGACAACAAGGCTAGCCATTAAGCTTTCCATGATTTCTAACCATACCAGCGAACTTTTGATAATTAGGTCCAAAATCTAGACTTTAATATACAAAAGGATGCTGGGAAAAAAAGGAGACTGGCACCATCAAACTTCAGTTTAATGCATACTTCAGAACTCAAACCATTATCTCCCCACTGAACTAGTAGATGTTTTGTCAGAGTCACTGCAACAATTAGAGACTTATTCACATCATTGTAAAAACTTGTTGAATAGGAGATGAAATTGCAAACTTGAGGAGAAAACTTTCTTTAGCTGAAATAGCTTGATGTTTTTCAACTTATTTTTGTTTTAATTAGTTAATTTGTTCTAATATGAGGTCAGTATAGGCCACACCTACATTTTCATGTGTAAAGTGAATCAGGCATGTTGAATTTTATTTTAGGAATGGAGAGAAACCTTGCAGTGATAGATAATATTGTAGATGATGCCCAAATTATATTCATATACCATCCAAAAACTTTATGTGTTCAAGGACATAATCAGCAAAGGATTTTTTTTAATTGTCAATAGTTAAGGGAATATCAATGTCAAAATTAAAAGGACATTGTACACTAGATTTTTCTTTGCATAAATATTTTGTACATGATCCATTTATATATCCCATCTGGGAGTATTTTTGTAACAATGTATAGTTTTGTTTATTTTTTTAATAACATTGTGCTGATTTTCAGACTCCTAACCAAGCCCCTAAAGTGTTAGATGTATACACTCGTTTACAGACTACTGCTGGCTCCTGTTTGTCTAATCTGTCTTTTCATATGCAGGGAAGGGGGGGGGGGTAAAAAGTTTTATACTGGATTTTTATATCAGTATCTGTGCATATTATTCTTTATAGTAGTGTCTATTACAGTTATATGAAAATTGGTGTATACTGTCCCTTTAAATGTTAAAGGTACATTGCACTTTATTATTTTATATAATGCATATGAAAGAGCAGCAGTTACAAATGATAGCAATATTTTTTGCATGAATAATAAATTGTTAAAGGGACAATGTACTTTGGCAACACGTTAAAGGGGAGAAAGTGTTACTATTCAATGTCACTTTATTTATGTAGAATTTACAATAAAAAAAAAATCCAAGTAACTTCTATTATTAGATTACCTTATTCTCTTGTAACCCTTTGTTTAAACGTAGCTCCTTTCTGTGAGAGCATACTCAGGTAGGCTCAGGAGTGTGCATGCCTTGAGTACTACAAATTGTTGTGAACACTGTTGTCACATAGTGCTGACGATGCATGCATGCTTGTGAACCTGAATGTGAAAATATACTGAAAAACTGAGGTCATTTTAATAACAAAAAAGGGACTTGTTTATTTTTTGCTCTATCTTTGAATCATGAAAGTTTAGTTTTGACTTCCAATTCATTTTAAATTTGCAATATTATTTTAAAGATAATAAGCCCTATTTATACAACAGATAATTTGCCTCCAGATTATTATTTTTTTTAGTTGACAATGTAGCCTTTAACTCTTTGTTGAACAATCCCGCAGTTTCCGAATCACTCCAATAAATAATATGTATAAAAGGGACATTAATCTGATGGGTACAATTACTGTGGAATAATATCTACTCAGCATTCTATTGTTTTCCCTCCTTTGTCTGCAGCTCTCTTCAAATCTGTTCTCTTATTTTAAAGGACCAGTAAATACAGTAGATTTGTATAAAAAACAAATGCATGATAAAAAGACAATGCAATAGCACTTAGCCTGAACTTCAAATGAGCAGTAGATTTTTTTCTGACATATTTCAAAGTTATGTCTATTTCCCCTCCCCCTGTATCATGTGACAGCCATCTGCCAATCACAAATGCATATAGGTGAATTCTTGCACATGCTCAGTAGGAGCTGGTGCCTCAAAAAATGGAAATATTAAAAGACTGTGCGCATTTTGTTAATGGAAGTAAATTGGAACGTTGTTTAAAATTGCATGCTCTATCTGAATCATAAAGTTTAATTTTTATATTTGTTATGTAACTTTTAAGCTGTGTTAAAAAAAATGCAAAAATGTATAGGTTCCATTCTCTGCTTTTTTGTGCAAGGTTATTCCCCACCTTCCTCTAGTCATGCATGCCGCCATGCTGAAATCTAGCATTCACTGCATTCCAGCGCTGACGTGTATTTACATATGTACACCAGCTCTCTTTCAGACACCTGCAGCTGACCAAGGTTATAAAATTGCAGCACCCATAATCAGAGGGACATATATAAAAAATGTATTTAGTGTTCAAAGGGACAATAAAGTCATAATTAGAAATTAATGATTGAGACAGAGCATACAATCAAAAAACAGATTTCCATTTTCTTTTTATTATTTAATTTGCTTTCTCTTGTTATCCTTTGTTGAAGGGTTTATCTAGGTAAGGTATAAATTGTTACATAATCAGATTATTTTTCTGATCCTTAAAAATATTGTGTTTTTGTTAAATATAGATATTATTTATATATTAAAAGGATTAGAAAGAGTATTATTTTCCCAGTGACAGAAAGGTGAAGCAAGAAGCTATGTATTATAAGATGCAAAATCAGATATACACAGGACTCCCTGGAGGAAAGAATTTGACGGAGGGGAATGTGACCCCTATTCTGGCGAATGGAGCCGTCTAATGTTGGGGGCGGAGCCAAGTAACGGTTACTTGGTGCTTGGGCGGGAATATTCCAGTCCTCTGTAGCTTATACAAACGCAAGGGAAAATTTTGTACCTTGCGTTTGGATAGGCCTTAGAGAATGGAATTACTATTTGAAGAGGTGAACAGGATGGCGGCAGCACGTGGGACAGCATGGCTCCGGGATTATTTGGCGGCGGCCAATCTCCCGGGAGCCACTTCAGAAGGGACCAGTGACGGCAGGTCGCGGAGGCGGTCTAGGCCTCCGGTTCGCTTGTCACCAGAAATCGGGAACAGCGGTGTCGGTGCCCCCCCGGCGGGGGGGGAGGGTCCAAAGCTGTGGCGGTTGAACAGAGGAGAAGTCGTGAAAGGCCGGTACGGAGGTCGTTGGAAGGAGTGCAATCTGAGGAGGCGGCTAACCGGACCGGTTCTACGGCAGGTAGGACAATTGAAGGGAGTGGGCTGGGCCTTGATCATATGGGTGAAATGTCGTTGTCAGGGCAGAATTTAGGAACATCAGGAGTATTTGAATTGGTTAGGGATCCTTTAACCATTCGCACTTGTCAGGAGAGGTCTGCGGCAAAGGACTTAAATCCTGTTGCCTCACATGAAATGCGGGAGCTGGTTGAAGGGGATAGTGAAGGCACAATATTAGCTTTGGAGAGGGATAAAGTGGGGGCTGCAAAAAAGGCTGTTTTTAAAGGTTTGGATGTTAATGAAGGGGTTATAGGGAGTATTAAGGAGAGTCAGTCTGTACAGGGAGTTTCTAGGAGGGGGTTAAAAAGTGTGAGGAAGTCAGTAAAAGGTAATAGATCAGGTAAGGTTCAAATTGAAGCGGGCTGTGGGGTGGGGAGAGGTAGTGTGGGGCAATTAAACAGTGAAGGAAAAAGTTATAATGTAAAAGGGGTTTGCATGAGGGGAAAGGGTAAAAGCAATTTGAGGGGGGGAAAGCAATCTGGTAAAGGTAAGGGAAAAAAGGAAAATAGGGGAATTGATGTATTGTGTTTATCTCCTGCAGGTTTAGTTCAGGAAGGAAGGGCCCAGGTGGGCGGTGGGACAGATATTTCTGTTGTTCCGTCAGGGCATGACATGGAGGGAGATGCATTGTGTTTTGATTATACATACAGTGATTTGGATATGGAAGATCCCGGGGAAGGCACCTCAGCGGGACCGGTGGTTCAACGGCAGGTAGGGGACCTGGCCACTTTGGAACAGTTAATAAGGGCTTTATCACCAGGTTTGATGGGGAAACAAGGTGTGGGAGACTCAGTGGCTATGTCTGGGGTAGCGAGTGTTAGGAGTGATAGGGAGGGATGTCATAATAGGCCTTTCACTGTCTCCTCTCCACAGATACGGCCTCACGGTAGGGATACCCGTGAGCGCCACAGTCCTAGGAGGTCTGGTGATGTACGGCGTCGTGGTAGATCCCGGTCGCCTAAAGAGAGAGTGCGGCATCGTCAGGAAAGGCGTTCTCCTACATGGGGAAGGTTGGAAAGAACTGCGGAAAGGAATGGGAGGAGGAGAAGATCTAGGTCATCTTCGCACAGACGGAGGGCGCAGAGGACTCGGGAACATGTAATTAGGCCTCAACCAGCGGTGATTGGAGCAGAACAGGCGAGGGAATCTGGAGCAGCTCAGCCAGCTACGGCGTCCAGGCCCACAGGTGAGGGTGCTACAAGAATTGTGAGTGTGCATGGTAGTGAGCATGTTGGAGGAAATGCGCAGCAGGCTTTGGTGAGCGGTTTAAAGGATTTATTGGCAAAATTTGAGAAGCAACCGGAAGCTCAGGGAGGGAATGTTGCGTTAGCATGGAGTGGGGGTTCGGGAAGTGGGGCTCCTGTACCAGGAGTGGTTCCAGAGACGGGAAGTGTGGTTCTTGCTGCAGTAGGGGTGTCGGGTTCGGGTGACAGCGGTCAAGTAATTGAAGGGACCAAAGGGCAGAAAAAAGACATGACTTCTTCGGGGGACATCGTGAAAGTTCCAGAGAGCGCGATGAGAAGACCATGCTTATGCTCAATCGGTCCGCTGGGGATTCATTTGACGCAAGATATAAAAGAAAAAATATGGAAACGGGAATATTTAGAGCTGTTTTCATTATTACCACTTGAACAGATGATGGAGATCAAGGAGGACACAAAGGATAAGGAGAAAAAAGAAGAGGATGAACGCAAGAAACGTTACCGTAAAATACCCAAAACACTTTCAAATTGGTCGAGAGCATTTTGTATTTTAGCGGCTGTAATTGGTGAAAAATTTTCAGATCAGTGTTCAGCTCTTTTTTGCTATTATGACGAGATATCAGGGGCTTACCGCACTTACGGGGGATTGGCGTGGTGGCGGTATGATGAACAATTTCGTCAGCGCCTGGCTGTAAGACCGGAGATGCGTTGGGATGACCGGGATATGGGGATATGGTTAGAGTTGATGACTCCGATGCGTGGGTCCTTTCGTGGTTTCGGGGGAGGAAATGCTGGGGGTAACAGCCCATCCGGGGGAGTCTCTGGAGGAGGTGCGGCAGTGGCCATTAGGAAAGGATTGTGCTTTCAGTACAATGAAGGAGTATGTAAGTTCGGTACCGGATGCAAATACAAGCATGCTTGTTCCGGTTGTGAGGGAACCCACCCTTGGACCAAATGTTTCAAGAAAGGTGGCAGTGGAAAGGCAGGAGAGGTTGCTTTTAAGGGCCAAGACCCCGGTGAAGGTAAGAAGGATGGTTCCTTGGCTAGAGCGTTACGCTAAGGTGAGGGGGAAAGAGAGGGATGCGGAGTTGTTATTAACGGGGTTCAGTTCTGGTTTTTGGATTCCTTTTGAGGAAGGGGTGGCTTGTCAAATTTCGGGGAATTTAAAGTCTGCTAAAGAATTTCCGGAGGTTGTCCGAGGTAAATTGATCAAGGAAGTTGCATTGGGTAGAATGGCAGGGCCTTTCAGTCACCCGCCATTTAAGAATTTGAGGGTTTCTCCACTGGGGGTGGTCCCCAAAAAAGTGGCTGGTCAGTTTCGTCTGATCCACCATCTGTCTTTCCCGAAAGGTTCGTCGGTAAATGACGGTATTGATCCTGATGAGTCTGCGGTTAGGTATGCATCATTTGATCAGGCGGTTAGATTGGTGTCGGCAGCGGGTGTGGGTGCTTTGTTGGGGAAGGTGGACGTGGAAGCAGCCTTTCGGCTTTTACCTGTACATCCGGTTTGTCATCACTTATTGGGCTGTTATTTTGATGGGGCCTTTTACGTGGACTTGTGTCTGCCAATGGGTTGTTCCATATCATGTGCGTATTTTGAAAAGTTTAGCACTTTTGTGGAATGGGTCGTTAGGCAAGTTTCAGGTTTGAAGTCAGTGGTGCATTACCTTGACGACTTCCTTTTTGTAGGCAAGGCAGGGGTTGAAGATTGTGCGCAACTGATGGAACACTTCTTTAATGTGGCATCTGATTTTGGCATTCCTATAGCTCATGAAAAGACTGAAGGCCCTCAGACAGTTTTGAGTTTTTTGGGCATTGAAATTGATTCTGTAAGTATGGAATGCCGTTTGCCTTTGGACAAGGTGTTTGACTTAAAAAATTGCATTCAGAGCTGTTTTAAAAAGAAAAAACTCATGCTTAAAGAAGTTCAATCCCTAGTAGGCAAGCTAAATTTTGCCTGCAGGATTATTCCGGTTGGGAGAGTTTTCTGTAGGAAGTTGTCTTTAGCGACAGTTGGTGTGAAGAACCCATCCCATTGGATTCGGTTGGGTAAGGAGCTAAAAGAGGATTTAAAAATCTGGTTGGTTTTTCTGGAAAAATTTAATGGCTGCGAGATAATGCAAGGTTTGGCAGTCTCGAATTATGATCTTCATTTGTATACTGATGCAGCTGGCTCCGTGGGGTATGGCACCTTTTTTCAGGGGCATTGGTCTGCAGGTTTATGGCCGGTGGAGTGGAAACAAGCTGGCCTCAATAAGAATTTGGTCTTTCTTGAATTGTTCCCGTTGGTGGTCGCAGTAAAAGTGTGGAAAGATCTGCTTATGAACAAAAAGGTGGTTTTCCACACAGATAACTTGGGAGTTGTATTCGCAATTAATAGACTTACATCTAGCTCGTTGCCTGTGGTGCGACTTTTGAGGTTGTTTGTGTTGGACTGTATGCAAATGAATGTTTTATTTCGTGTTGTTCATGTTCCAGGTTACCAGAATGTCATTGCTGATGCTCTTTCTCGCTTTCAGTGGGAAAGGTTCTGGGAAGTGGCTCCAGATGCGGAGAAGGAGGGTGTTGGATGTCCGCCAGAGCTGTGGGATCTGAAATCCTGGATCTAATCCGTTTTGCCAGGGGAGCACTAACTCAAGGTACCTGGGTGGCATATATATCTGTGTGGAGGCATTGGTTTCAATATGTGTCTGGAAGAAGAATGAGGTCTGCCAATGAGGGGTGGGATAGTGATTTCTTAGCATGGGTGGGTGAATGGGGAAGTTCGGGATGGTCTAAGTCAAAAGTTCAAAAGTCTATTGCAGCTATGAGTTTCCTTTTTAAGTTGTTGAGAATGCAGGATTTGACAAAGTTGTTTGTCATTCGGTTGGCTGTAAGAGGTTTATGTAAAGGTTAGGTGTGTAATGATAGGAGACGTCCGGTGGTATTTGATACCTTAAGACAGATATTAGGTTCTCTAAGAGTTGTATGTTCATCTAAGTTTGAATTTCTTTTATTTCGGGCTGCTTTTGTGTTGGCCTTTTTTGGTGCTTTTCGTATATCAGAATTAGTTGGAGCTAATAGGCATGATTTAGGAGGTTTGTGGGCACGAGATGTATCTATCAAGGATAAGGTGTTGTGGGTGTGGTTGAGGAAATCGAAGACGGATCAAAAAGGGGTGGGGAGGTGGATCCAGATTAATGAGACTAAAGGGAGTTGTTGTCCAGTGTTGGTATTGGAGGCCTTTTTGGAGGTGCGCCCAGTTGGTTTTTTGCCTTTATTTGTGCATCAAGATGGTTCAAGTCTCTCGCGCTTTCAGTTTTTGGCTGTGTTTAGAAAGGTGTTGACAAGTTTGGGCTATGTGGCTGAGGAGTTTGGTACTCATTCTTTTCGAATTGGGGCGGCGACGGAGGCGGCCAATTTAGGTTTGGGTGAGAGTGTGATTAAGAGAATTGGTGGCTGGAAGTCTGGTTGTTTTAAGTCTTATGTCAGGCCTGATATGAGAGTTTAGGTTTTTATTTTGTCTTGACAGGTCCAGTACATTGTTGGATTGTGGGGCATTCTTACATTTATTGGGCCCGGAAGGCAGCGGCAAGTACAGATCAGGGAACACAGCTGAAGATGAATGAGGAGACAGTGAAGTTGAGGTGGTTTGGGACTAGAGGATTGAGGTGGGACCAATTGTTAAAAAAGATTGTTGATTATGCTAGGCTATTTCGGCCTCCAGCGATTCTAATTGTACATGCAGGTGGGAACGATTTAGGTTTTCTATCACAGAAGGATTTGCTGGACAGAATTAAGAGGGATTTGGTTAGGTTGCGGGAGTTGTTCCCTGATATGGTAATAGTATGGTCTGACATTGAACCCAGGTCAGTCTGGAGAGCAGCATGGGATGTGAAGAAGCTGGAGGCCTCTAGAAAAAAGGTGAATAGATCAATTAGTAGTTTTGTTTGTAGGATTGGGGGGTTTGGCATTCGCCATGTTGAATTCGAAGGGGAGACTGGGCGTTGTTTCTTTTTAAAGGATGGTGTGCATTTGAATGAGGTGGGGCTCCACCTCTTTAACTTTAACATCAAAGAAGCAGTGTTAAAGGCCTTAGCCCGTGTGGGGTAGGCACGCAGTGGCGTGCTGTGGCGGGGTGATTTAGATCTGGAGGTTAAGTAAGCTGGTACCTCCCTAAAGAGGCGGGAGAGTTTTGGGGGGATGTACCTGGTTGTAAACCGGGGGAAGGTACATCTCGGTGCTCTTGCACCTTATGTTTTAAAGTTAGAAGTTTATGATTAATATAATTGTTGAATTTATGAATGTTATTTAAAATTATTTAAATAAATGCGGGCTGCGGCCTTTACACCCATCCTTGTGTTGTATTGAATTATTTATTTAGATAAGGCATAATGTATAGCCTATATAGGGGTCAGGACTCCCTGGAGGAAAGAATTTGACGGAGGGGAATGTGACCCCTATTCTGGCGAATGGAGCCGTCTAATGTTGGGGGCGGAGCCAAGTAACGGTTACTTGGTGCTTGGGCGGGAATATTCCAGTCCTCTGTAGCTTATACAAACGCAAGGGAAAATTTCCCTCCCTCCCTCCCTGTTTGTTGAATTTGTCGCAGCAGGCTAGGGTTTTGTTGGTATGGCGGGGTGATTTAGATCTGGAGGTTAAGTAAGCTGGTACCTCCCTAAAGAGGCGGGAGAGTTTTGGGGGGATGTACCTGGTTGTAAACCGGGGGAAGGTACATCTCGGTGCTCTTGCACCTTATGTTTTAAAGTTAGAAGTTTATGATTAATATAATTGTTGAATTTATGAATGTTATTTAAAATTATTTAAATAAATGCGGGCTGCGGCCTTTACACCCATCCTTGTGTTGTATTGAATTATTTATTTAGATAAGGCATAATGTATAGCCTATATAGGGGTCATAGTGAATTGTTTTAATTGTCTTTTTTTGGCAAATTCTAACTATTGTATTCAAGTCTAAATAAGCATGGGAAGTCAAACCAGCACAAAAGAAGCGCAAACTAAAATGACTTAAACCAATTAATTAAAAATGCATGATGTTCACTATCAGCAGTGATAGCAAATAGTGCTAAATTACACTACATTCTAATTGTTTAAAACAAAGGACCAAATGCAAGTGGAGTGCTATTTAGCACTTTTGCTCGTCCGCAAACACCTCCAGACATAAACTTTAAATGAACACAGGTTAGCGCTCATATTACAAGTTAAAAGTAAAATGTTTACACAGTAAAACACATTATTAAATATTAAAATTAATTTTAAATGATTTATTGATTTTTCATATTTTCAGGTATTTGAAAGGTCTCCCAAGTATATATGTGTATACATGTGTATATCTGTGTTTATATGTGTATATATATAAATACACATATAAACACATGCATTTTATATATATATATAGTATTTTCAAAATAGGACTGCACTCGCTGGATTTAAGCATAAAACTTATTTTATTATTTTAGACCACAATAAAATAAGTTTTATGCTTAAATCCAGCGAGTGCAGTCCTATTTTGAAAATACTGTGAATATTACTGACCTGGCACCCTGGTTGATGACTGGAGGAGATTGAGAGTGCAGATACACATGGAGGATATATATATATATATGTATATATATATATATATATATATATATATATATATATATATATATATATATATATATATATATATAAAAACATATATACAAATATTTGGACATGTATATGTGTGTATAGCCCTTTTTCTTCAAATACCTTCTTATATACCATATACCTCTTATAACTTTTTAATTTTAATATTCATGTGAATAACGTGTATCAGATGTATATATGAGTGTAACACTTTATTTTAATGTATTTAGGTTGTGTTTGGTGCAACTTTTAATTTAGCCCTAACCCTTTACTTCTTCTGTTGCGCTAGCATGACAAGCACCAATTTAGTTAGTGCTCATGCGGTCACGTTTACATTCATCTTGTAATATGAGCATAAGTTAGCTAGCCCAGAATGTATTGTTTAGAGGTAGACCATGCAAAAATAAAAGGGATTTTTTGTTCCATAGCCTAAATTGTTTGCATATCTTTTCTGCGCTTTAAAGGGCCATGATACACAAATGTTGAAACACTTGAAAGTGATGTAGCATAGCTGTAAAAAGCTGACTAGAAAATATCACCTGAACATCTCTATGTAAAAAAAAAAAGATATTTTACCTTAAAAGTTCCTCAGTAGCCACATCCCATTGTAAAGGACTTCTAAGCAGCAAATCAGTATGTCTGTCCCGGGACAGGCAAAGGAGCGAGCTTCGTGAACACTCATGTTATTTCCCTATTCAATTTAAGGAAGTTTACTATGAAATCTCATGAGAGTTAAGTGAAATTTCATGAGATCACAGTTAAAGAGTTCATGACCTCAGCACTGTTGATGCTTATTGGCTGCTGTTCATTTCTTCATTTTTATTTTCTTTTACCAGCAGCTGGGCAGTAACTGAAGTATAACTTTTTACACAGAACTTACTCTGCTGAGCTGAGTAAGTTGTGAGGTAAAATATCTTCCTTTTTGCATAGAGATGCTCAGCTTTTTACAGTTATAATGCATCAGTTTCAAGTGATTTAGAATATGAGTATTATGTCCCTTTAAAAAAAATCTTTGTAAATGTAAACAAACTCAATAAATAAGCAAAATACCAATGTGAATATTTTTTATTGTATATCTATCTTGAATAGTGTACTTGTGCATAGGAAGACCTTAAATGGACAGTATACACCAATTTTCATATAACTGCATGTAATAGACACTACTATAAATAATACTATGCACAGATACTGATATAAAAACTAAAAACTAACTTAGAAGCTAAGAATATAGCACTTTTCAAGAGGTTAGGCTGGGACACCCAGTGAAAGGGGCTAAGAGCAGAATGTCTCACTTCCCCCCCCCTTCCTCCTCCCCTGCATATGAAAAAAAAACTTTTATACAAACAGAAGCAATCTGAAGTCTGTATACATCAGTATACATCTAAAACCTTGGGGCTTTTAATAGATAGTGAAGGGAGCGCTATTTGAGCACTCATTGTGTTGCTGCACACGAGCGTAATCCAAAATTGTAAATGGTGAATAGTGACATGTTTCCATGCATAAAAATGTTTGTTTTCTCAGTACATGAACACTGGCTTTATAAAAAATATATATATATATATTGAACTTCCAGACAGAGACAAAAAAGAAGGTCAAGATGGGGGAATTACAGTGAATGCTAAATATGTTTGATGAGGTGACTCCACACTCTGAGGGGATTTAGGATCATACATCGGGCTTTACCCACAGCCGCTTGTGTAATGTCCATTTTACCCGGGTAATACTAGGACTACCCAATATCTGATTTTATATATATATGTCAACTTAAAGGGACATAATACCCATATGATTAATCCCCTTGAAAGTGATGCAACATAACTGTAAAAAGCTGAAAAAAAAAAAAATCACCTGAACATCTCAATGTAAAAAAGGGAGATATTTTACCCTAAGAGTAAGTGCTCTGGTAACAGTTATACTTCAGCTACTGTCGAGCTGCAAGTTGGAATAAAACAAAAAAAAAATAGCTAATCAGCATCAGCAGTGCGGAGGTCATGTAATGCTTTGCTGTGACCTCATGAGATGTCACTGAAATCTCATGAGATTTCATAGTTAACTTCCTTAAACTGAATAAGGTAATAACATGACTGTGCCTGGACATGCTAGATGCACTCTCCCTTGGAAGACCTGAGACTAGTATCCTGATTGGCTGCTTAAAGTCCCTTTACAATGGGATGTGAATACTTAGGAAATGTTGAGGTAAATATCTTCCTTTTTTACATAGAGATGTTCAGGTGATATTTTCTAGTCAGCTTTTTACAGCTATGCTGCGTCATTTTCAAGTGATTCAACATTTAGGTATCATGTCCCTTTAAAGAATATTATTATTTTTTTCAAACAACATTTCCAAGCTTCCCCTTTTCCAGAAATAATAATCCAATTTATATACAAGTAGATGACCATGATCGCGCGCACCATTGTGTAAATTTTCTACTTGACTTTTCATTATCTACCTGAACAAAATCAATCTATATGTATGGGATCACCATGCAATTCAAGAGATAAAACGCTAAAACAAATGTGCTTTGCATATCCTCCAGATAAATGCCTCAATGTTTTTTTCTATACTTTGCTTTTTGCCTGACGCATTTGTAATTCCAATAATTTTGCAGAGCATAAGAAGAGCAGCAGTTTGTGATTTAAGTGTTTACTTCTCGGCTAACAGTATTGATCCTGTAAAACGGATGCTTGTTAATAAGTAACAGAAGATACGGGCTCTGTAGCTTCTTGCTATATTCCCATTTTATGACAAAAGCCAGCCTCTTTAATTGTCTTACATCCTGACAAGTACAAAACTGGATAGTTAGAAATCAATATAAAAGTTGTAGGCTGACAAATATTCCATAATTTTCCATTTAGCATATGTCACATTGCATAATATTGCAAACCAAACAGTTTTCCTTATAGTTTGGACCTTTTTTTTTATTATCTTATGTTTTAATGTTTTATATATATATATATATATATATATATATATATATATATATATATACATATACAGTATATATATATACATACATATATATATATATATATATATATATATATATATATATTCATATGTGTGTGTATAAATGTGTGTAAAAATCGAAGGCAAGTGAGTGAAAGGGATATGTTAAATATTAACCCTTTCTTGGCTAAGCCATTGTGCCACTCTGTGCTAAAAGTTGTTTTTTTTTGCAATGTATTTAAAATTGATTCTAGTGCTTGCTTTTTTTTTTTTTTGCTTTTTTTTTTTTTTACAATATTCCCCATAAAAAAATATGATGGCTACTGGGGCAGGTGATCACTGCATCCTTGATTATTATATCTACAGATTTTTTTTCTCTTCCTCTCTGTTGTTGTGTTGGTTTGTATATACATGATTTAACAATGTAGTGTTTTTTGTTTTACACAAGAAATGAAAATCCCAACAGTTGGATTAAAGGGAATTAATGCGACCAATTTGTGGCATAGGATGTTATGTTGGGTCATCAACCTATATTTTTGTTCCTTTATCTGTTTAAATCAGAAACATTCAGATTTAGTCCTACTCTTGTCCTTTTTTCGTATGCTCGATAAGATATTATTTGTATGATTAATATGTTGTACCTTCTGTTGGTGTTAAATAAATCAAATAAAAAAATGATATCTACAGGGGTTAATGTTATGTGTGTAGAGTCCACATTCTGAAAAATATGTCTTGACCCCTGCACCACATAGAGAAACATGCCACCCTTCATTTGAAAGAGGTGTTTTTCCATTTTCATATGGGTCACATGCCCCTCTAATTTACACAAGGAGAAGATATGGTCTTTCTTAGAGGACGCTGCTTTTTTTAGGCCAAATTTATCCATGCTGATCTAGGTAAGAATTGTTAGTTTTTATTTACATCAAAACCTCACTCCACAACACCTTTTATTTCTTTATTGGCACCAGTTTGTGAATAATGAGACATTTGGCCCATATGGTCGGCTTAATACTTTAATCTTGAGCTAACCTCATCTGAGTCACCCATGTTTTTAAAACGCCCTGGTTGAAAAGCCACACATTTATCTAAAGAAATTGAACATTCTAAATGTAAACAAACTGTAATGGCATGTACCATGTCATCCAACTGTGAACAACCCTTTCACTATAGTGATGTTTTCCCACCATTCTGTGTGTGTGTGTGTGTTTGTATATATATATATATATATATATATATATATATATGTGTGTGTATATATTTATAGATATATAGATATATATATTTATATATATATATATATATATATATATATATATATATATATATATATATATATATATATATATATATATATATTGCACTGGCAATTATTAGTGATCAACTGTGGAGTATTGTCTGTCCACCTATATATGGTTCTTGGAGATGCTGTTGCCATAGTTTGCCTTACCCTGCTACATCCTACAGAGTGATTGCTTAGATCTTTGAATGAGCATTTTTACATCTTCCTCTAAGAGTTTTCAGCAAGTGTATTCTTGAACTGCTCTGGATTTGCAATGCACATAATATGTAATATGTAATTAATTAGTAAATTATCATGGGTTTTCTTCTGATGTAAGGTACGTAAGGAATGTAAAGAGTAAGTGTAAGTATGTAAATGGTAAAGTGTAAGAATTGTTTATCAAATAACAACAGATGAAGAATAAGTTATACCAAACATTTCTTTTTCAATTTTATAGATTTTTTTTCTTTGGTCTGTACAATCAGGTCAGAATTTTGACTCCACATGAACACAACTTGAAGAGACATGAAACGCAAAAAAAAAATATCTTTCATAATTCAGATAGAGAATATAATTTTAAACAAATTTTCAATTTACTAATTTGATATTCTTTGTTGAAAAAGCAGCAATAACCCACTGTAATAGTTAACGCACTAGGTGAGCCAATAACATGGAGCATATATGTGCAGCCACCAGTCACCAGCTCCTGAGCCTACCTGTGTATCCTTTTTAACTAAGGATATCAAGAGATCAAAACAAATGATATAATAGAAATAAATTGGAAAGTGTTTTAAAAATGTATTCTCTATCTAAATCATGAAAGAAAAGGTTTGGCTTTCATGTCTCTTTAAGTAGTCAACCCTCTTGTTTTAGTTTAAAAATGTGCAAGTCCCTTAGAGCAGTGTTTTTCAACCAGTGTGCCGTGGCACACTAGTGTGCCGTGAGAGATCCTCAGGTGTGCCACGGCAGACTGACAACAGTGTGACATATTTTTTAAACTTTGCTTGTTTTTTACTCCCAGTGCAGGGGTAGTTTGTAGGAGACATGGCATAACAGCACAATACATACAGTATGTGTGTGTGTTTGTGTGTATGTGTATATATATATATGCTGTATTAGGCTACAATGTGTGATTTTTTTAAAAAATTTTGGGATGGTGGTGTGCCACAGGATTTTTTAATGTAAAAAAGTGTGCCACGGCAAAAAAAAGGTTAAAAATCACTGCCTTAGAGAGGCTGAAAGCAAATTCTGTGATTTAGGTTTTCTTTGAAATGCTACAAATTGCCTAAACCAGCTATTGATTGCTTAGAACAGTGGTCTCCCTCATTAACAGATATCCCCAATTGGTCACAATTATGTGGGAAAAAATACTACTGTCCCTGTAAGAGACATGTACAAAGATAATGGAATCTGAGTTTGTATGTTTGCAGCCCTTTAGCACTACATTTTATTAGACATGTGCGATTCGGTTCGGTTCGATTCGGAAATTCGGAAAATTCGGCAAATTCGGAGATTCGGATCGGACAGAATCTCCGAATTAAAATAGTGCCGAATCTACCGAATAAATCCGAATAACTTCGGATTTATTCGGATTTATTCGGATTTATTCGGTAGATTCGGATGGCCATGGATTACACTAGTATTGTACAGCATATTAGGTTATATCACTCTGCTATGGGTTACACCTAATGTACAGTACATAATACTAGCCTAATCCCACCTAACACTTACCGAAATTCCAAATTTCCGAACCGAATCCAGCCGAATTTATTCGAATCCGAATGAATCCGAAACAAATCCGAACCGAATCGATTCAAATTTTTCCGAATTCGAATCGATCCGAACCGAAATTTGAAAAAATCCGAATCGATCCGAACCGAACCAAACCGAATTTTTTCGCCATGCACATGTCTACATTTTATACCTCTGTTCAAATTTCATAAGTAGATTGGAAACAATTTAGTAACACCTCTGATATTTTCCTTGTGGTTCAGTAAATATGAAAAAAAAAAGTTTTCAGATTTAGCCCCCACGATATTAAAGTAGTTTTACAGAAGATCAAAACATGTTTTGCCATAATCAGAACTCAAAATACGATACATAATGTCTAACAACATAAATCAGATAATTTCATGACAGAAATAATTGTAGTGAAAATACAGAATGAGTATATATAGGTATATACAGTACTAGTGTGACTTTAAATATTCACTAAAATGTTTGTAGATGTCTGGATTAACTGACTGAGGTATAAATGTATGAAGGGTCAGTTTATTCCACTTGTCTGCACATACCATTAACTATAAATTGGTGCTTTGTATGCAATTTAAAAAAAAAAACTATGATATTTTTAGATAAAAAGACCAAATACATTTTAATAAATGTATTTTTATGACAAATAACAACTGTCCAGTTATTTTCAGGCCTCATTAAACCAAGAGGCTAATCATTTCAATTGAAAGCATCAGATAGAAAAAAATAAACTATGTTATAAATTTATAGAAGAATAAATATATTGTGTGAACATTTTATGAAATAAATTCATTACATTTTACACTCATTAATGTGTAACATGATGATTATTTTTATTACTAAATCCATTGTTACTAAAAATACTGAGAAATAATGGACCTGTACAAATATAGCTGCCACTCAGCAATTTTAACTGTCATCTTAATGTTTAAACTATCGTCTGAATATTAGCTTGTTGCTAATATTTATGCAGCGCTCAAAATGAATCCATGTTAGGCAAATGTATTTACTCTCCTCTGTCCTGGTTTATTAAAATGACCATTTAGAACCAGTTTTACAAAACCATATGACATTCGAACAGTAATTTGGGATACCTACATTGATATCACCTGGCATCATGTCATTTACAAAATGTAGAATTATTTTGGGACAAAATACTTCTATTCTATTGCGACAGCATTGAACTTGAAGTGTTTGTATGCTGTAATGAGTTACTTTACAATAAATATAATTGATTTTAAAATATAAAGACAAAGTTCACTAACCTGCAGTGCAAATGAGGTTAGTAAATCAGTGCATATACTACCAGGTTTTGTAAAGTTTATATACATTTTCTTTGTGAAATTCAGTAGGTTTTAATCTAATAGCTATCAAAGCTGTTATATATAGAGTACCTATTATCTACTATACTATATTTCAAACCATACATGAATGATATAAGGTGTATCCAATTTCCAGGAAATATACAAGTAAAATGAACAAACAATTGCATGACACATAACAGGTGCATCCAGAGTTTATAGAATATTAGTGCATAACAATGGATTAATATGGTAGGGTTTGAGTTAATCTTCTTGTTTATTTGGTCCTATAATCTAATGCTCAACAAACTGCACAGTTGTTTATTGCTTTAGGATTTGTACTAAATGTGGGAAAATAACATACAAGCAATATACATATTACATATATTTACTATGACATCTCTGTCTTTTTAATTGAAAGGATCAGGAAACTCCAAAAAAGTCTGTCATGATTTGGATAGAACATACAATTTTAACAACTTTTCAATTTACTTCCATTATCAAATTCGCTTTCTTCTCTTGTTATGCTTTGCTGAAGGAACAGTATTGCACTACTGGCAGAAAGATGAACACATCTAGTCAGCCAATCACAAGAGACAAATGTGTGCAGGCACCAATTAGCAGCAGCTCTCACTAGTGTAGGATATGTGCATATTCTTTTTTAACAAGGGATACCAAGAGAACAAAGCACATTTGAAAATTGCATGCTCTATCAGAATCATGCAAGTTTAATTTTGACTTTCCTATCCCTTGAACCCACATACACTCTAGGATAGATTAAATAGATATAGATAGATTAGATTAGATTGATCGATCGATCACTCGATATATATATATAGATAGATAGATAGATAGATAGATAGATAGATAGATAGATAGATAGATAGATAGATAGATAGATATTCAGTCTACAATATGTGTCTATCTGGGGATAGGTGTGTGTATGTATGAATGTGTGTGTGTATGCATACATGTGTGTGTGTGTCTATGTATGAATGTGTGTGTGTGTATATATGTATGTGTTTATGTGTGTGTGTATATGTATGAATGTGTATGTATGTATGAATGTGTATATGTATGTGTTTGTGTATGTATATATGAATGTGTATGTGTTTGTATGTGTGTGTGCGTGTGCATGCGTGTGTGTGTGTATGTATGAATGTGTATGTGTTTGTGTGTGTGAGTGTATATATGTATTAATGTGTATATGTATATGTGAGTGTATGTATGTATGTGTGTGTATGTATGTATGTATGAATGTGTGTATGTACTGTGTGTGTATGTATGAATGTGTATGTGTATATGTATGAATGTGTGTGTGTGTGTGTATGTAAGAATGTATGAATGTGTGTGTGTATGTGTATGTATGAATGTGTATGTGTGTATGTATGTATGTATGAACATGTGTATGTACTGTGTGTGTATGTATGAATGTGTATATGTATGAATGTGTGTGTGTGTGTATGTATGAATGTGTGTATGTGTATGTATGAATGTGTATGTGTATATGTATGAATGTGTATTTATGGATGTGTATGTGGTTGTGTATGTATGAATGTGTATGTGTATATGTATGAATGTGTGTGTGTGTGTGTATGTATGAATGTGTGTATGTGTATATATGAATGTGTGTGTGTATGTGTATATGTATGAATGTGTGTATGTGTATGTGTGCGTGTATATGTATGAATGAGTATGTGTATGTATGAATTTGTATGTGTATATGTATGAATGTGTGTATGTATGAATGAATGTATATGTGTGTGTATATATATGAATGTGTGTGTATATATGTATGAATGTGTGTGTGTATATGTATGAATGTGTGTGTATATGTATGAATGTATATGTGTGTATATATGTATGAATAAGTATGTGTGTGTATGAATGAATGTATATGTGTGTGTATATGTATAAATGTGTGTGTGTATATGTATGAATGTATATGTGTGTGTATATGTATGAATGTGTGTGTATATGTATGAATGTGTATGTGTGTGTATATGTATGAATGTGTGTGTGTGTGTGTGTGTATATGTATGAATGTGTATGTGTGTTTATATGTATGAATGTATATGTGTGTGTATATGTATGAATGTGTATGTGTGTGTATATGTATGAATGTGTGTGTGTGTATATGTATTAATGTGTGTGTGTTTGTGTATATAATAAATAGTTACACGTCTGATATATAGCCCTTCAGTACCTTTATCAGTATAATGTATAAGGTATTTAGGGCTATTATAGTGTATGGTGCGTTGTACAAATCAGAGTATTTGGATAGCTTTTCAAGTGCTTTATGTTGTATAAACTTGTTTAGTATGTGTGTTGGAATAGTTATTTAAGCACTCAACTCTGTACCAAAGTCTCTTGTATCGTAATGACAATTTCTCTCTATGATAGCGTTTTCACGTAGGTCAATACTGTATTCAGCACGGCATACACAAAAATATGTGATATTCACTCACCCGGTCTGGTGTAAGTTATAGCCACTTTTAAACCCCAATTCCACACAGCTTGGTCCTAGCTGGGCACTTAATGTTGTTTGTAAATACGCCTTGGGAAGCAATCTTGTTGGTGCAGGGGATAGTGGCAACTCCACTCGATGTATGTCAAACTGGCCAGGTGAGCATAATAAAATGGCTGGTTATAACGGATGAGCCAAATCCGCTTAAACATGAATCAAAAACATAGGATCTCACGACACTAGATGAAATGAACCAGCCGTCCAATGCGCCAGAGGTAAGGGTATAAAATATAACTTTTATTATCAAATGCAGATAAACGTTCTTGAAGTATAATGTATAAGTAACAATATCACAGCTAGTGAACCAGCCAGCCACCATTTTTTCGTGCCGGTTCTGGCACGAAACATGTTGGCATGGTGAATGGCGGCTGGCTGGTTCACTAGCTGTGATATTGTTACTTATACATTCAGGGCCGGCTCAACCATGGGACCAATTGGGTCCAAGGGACCCAGGCAGCACTTGATAAGGGGCAGCAGTTCAGTCACTGTCAGACTCAGACCATTATGTACAAATACACAAAATCGGTCAAGGGTGACATTAAAGGTGGGAAAAGTGCAACTTCCTTCCCACTTATTGCACAATTGTGCATAAGCATTGGTGGCATGCAGGTAGACAGGCTTAGTAAGGATGGCGGCCAGGCTAGTAGGTTGATATACTAATCAATAATGTTACTGCTGGAGGGGGAGTCATTGCATTCTCGGACCCAGGTAGCACAATGTCTTGAGCCGGCCCTGTATACATTATACTTTGAGAACTTTTATCTGCATTTAATAATAAAAGTTATATTTTTTACCCTTACCTCTGGCGCATTGGACGGCTGGTTCATTTCATCTAGTGTGGTGAGATCCTATGATTTTGTTTGTATATACGTATGAATGTGTACGTGTGTGTGTATGTATGAATGTGTGTGTGTATATGTATGAATGTATGTGTGTGTGTGTGTGTATATGTATGAATGTATATGTGTGTGTATATGTATGAATGTGTATGTATGTGTATATGTATGAATGTATATGTGTGTGTATATTTATGAATGTAAGAGCAAGTTTTCTCTGTGAAAAAAATCACAAAAAGACAAAGGCGCCTCCTAGTGTAATACAGTTGGTGAAAGAGATTTGTTAGGTAATCAAAAAGGTACTCACAAGTGGAGCAGCACCCAATTGTGCTAAATCAAACAGACTGGGATCTCACAGTGTCCCAGCTCACTGACACTGCAAGGAAACTGGTCTCTCCAATGTCTTGCCGGACTGACAGAGCTCAGACTCTCACAAAGAGGTTTACATAAAACCAAATTTTATTAATAAAATAAAAATCTCAGTGTCTCATGACACTAGATATTAAAAGAACAAGCAACGCGTTTCTCAGACTGCTGTCTGTTTCATTTATGAATGTGTATGTGTGTGTATATATATGAATGTGTGTGTGTATATGTATTAATGTGTGTGTGTGTATATGTATGAATGTATATGTGTGTGTATATGTATGAATGCGTATGTGTGTGTATATGTATGAATGTATATGTGTGTATATGTATGAATGTGTATGCGTGTTTGTGTATATGTATGAATGCATATGTGTGTGTATATGTATTAATGTGTGTGTGTATATGTATGAAAGTGTGTGTGTATATGTATGAATGTGTGTGTGTATATGTATGAATGTATATGTGTGTGTGTATATGTATGAATGTGTATGTGTATATGTGTGTGTATGTATGTATGTATGTATGAATGTGTGTGTGTGTGTGTGTGTGTGTGTGTGTGTGTGTGTATGAATGTGTATGTGTGTATGTATGTATGAATGTGTGTATGTGTATGTATGAATGTGTATGTGTATATGTATGAATGTGTATGTATGAATGTGTGTATGTGTATGTATAAATGTGTGTGTGTATATGTATGAATGTGTATGTATGAATGTGTATGTGTGTTTGTGTATATGTATGAATGTATATGTGTGTGTATATGTATTAATGTGTGTGTATATATGTATGAATGTGTGTGTGTATATGTATGAATGTGTGTATGTGTATATGTATGAATGTATATGTGTGTGTATATGTATGAATGTGTGTGTGTATGTATTAATGTGTGTGTGTATATGTATGAATGTGTGTGTGTATATGTATTAATGTGTGTGTGTGTGTGTGTGTGTGTGTATATGTATGAATGTGTGTGTGTATATGTATGAATGTGTGTGTGTGTGTATATGTATTAATGTGTGTGTGTATAGGTATGAATGTGTGTGTGTATATGTATTAATGTGTGTGTGTATATGTATGAATGTGTGTGTGTATATGTATGAATGTGTGTGTGTATATGTATGAATGTGTGTGTGTATATGTATGAATGTGTGTGTTTGTGTATATGTATGAATGTGTGTGTGTATATGTATGAATGTGTGTGTGTATATGTATGAATGTGTGTGTTTGTGTATATGTATGAATGTGTGTGTGTATATGTATGAATGTGTGTGTTTGTGTATATGTATGAATGTGTGTGTATATGTATGAATGTGTGTGTGTATATGTATGAATGTGTGTGTTTGTGTATATGTATGAATGTGTGTGTATATGTATGAATGTGTGTGTGTGTGTATATGTATTAATGTGTGTGTGTATATGTATGAATGTATATGTGTGTGTATATTTATGAATGTATATGTGTGTGTATAGGTATGAATGTGTGTGTGTATATGTATGAATGTGTGTGTATATGTATGAATGTATATGTGTGTGTGTATATTTATGAATGTGTGTGTGTGTATATGTATAAATGTGTGCGTGTATATGTATGAATGTATATGTGTGTGTGTATATGTATGAATGTGTGTGTGTGTATATGTATGAATGTGTGTGTGTGTATATGTATGAATGTGTGTGTGTGTATATGTATAAATGTGTGTGTATATTTATGAATGTGTGTGTGTGTGTATATGTATAAATGTGTGTGTGTATATGTATAAATGTGTGTGTATATTTATGAATGTGTGTGTGTGTATATGTATGAATGTGTATATGTGTGTGTTTTAATAAATGTCCTTTCTTGGCCCCCTCTCATTCAATCAGTTCTGAGCATTATAGGCCTTAGCAGCACCGCAGGTTTTATCACCCCTCTACAGAAAGGTTAAGTGTTATTTCTGATACTTATTCCAATGGCACTCGGGAGAGCTTTCAATTAAAAGGATAAGAGCAAGCCACTTGTCATTTACTTTAATGTACAAAAGTGCTATGTTCTCGCAATGGAAAATAATTTAAAATATGCGGATTAACTGTGGTTTGAAGTAGGAGATGACTGTCCATTCTCTGTTTGACAGAATTATTGACACACACACATATATATTTATATATATTTATATATATATATATATATATATATATATATATATATATA